>NC_134534.1:116421062-117054895 GCF_050624435.1 Tenrec ecaudatus
GCCCGCTCTGGAAAATACATAGTCCAAGTGCCCGTTAGCTAACCTAGATAGTCGAAGGGCCCGCTAGTTGACCTACATAGTCCAAGTGCCAGCTAGGTAACCTAGATAGTACAAGTGCCCGCTAGGGAACCTAGATAGTACAAGTGCCTGTTAGCTAACCTAGATAGTCCAAGTGGCGGCTAGGTAACCTACTTAATCCAAGTGCCCGTTCGTTAACCTAGATAATCCAAGTGCACGTTAGGTAACCTAGACAGTCCAAGTGCCTGCTAGTTACCCTATATAGTCCAAGTGCCCGTTAGTTAACCTAGATAGTCAAAGTGCCTGCTAGGTAACCTAGATAGTCCAAGTGCCCGCTAGGTAACCTACATAGTCCAAGTGCCCGCTAGGCAACCTAAATAGTCCAAATGCCCGCTAGGGAAACTTCATAGTCCAAGTGCCCGCTAGTTAACATAGATAGTCAAGTGCCCCCTAGTAAACCTACATAATCCATGGGCCCGCTAGTTAACCTACATAGTGCAAGGGCCCGCTAGTTAACCTAGATCGTGCAAGTGTCCACTAGTTAACCTACATAGTCTAAGGGCCAGCTAGGTAACCTAGATAGTCCAATTGCCTGCTAGGGATCCTTCATAATCCATGTGCCCGCTAGGAAACCTAGATAGTCCAATTGCCCGCTAGGGATCCTTCATAATCCTATTCCTGCTAGGTAACCTACATAGTCCAAGTGCCCGCTAGGTAACCTACATAGTGCAAGTGTCCGCTAGGTAACCTACATAGTCCTAGTGCCCGCTAGTTAACATAGATAGTCCAAGTGCCCGCTAGGGAAGGTACAGGGTCCAAGTGCCCGCTAGGTTACCTAGAGAGTGCAAGTGCCCGCTAGTTAACCTACATAGTCCAAGTGCCTGCTAGGTAACATAGATAGTCCAAGGGCCTGCTAGTTAACCTACATAGTCCAAGTGCCCGCTAGGTAACCTCCATAGTGCAAGTGTCCGCTACTTAACCTACATAGTCCAAGTGCACGCTAGTTAACCTAGATAGTCCAAGTGCCCGCTAGGTAACCTACATAGTGAAAGTGTCCACTAGTTAACCTACGTTGTCCAAGGGACCCCTAGATAGCCTAGATAGTCCAAGTACCCGGTAGTTAACCTAGATCATCCAATTGTCCGCTAGTTAACCTACATAGTCCAAGTGCCCTTTAGGGAACCTAGATAGTCCAAGTGCCCGCTAGGGAACCTACATAGTCCAATTGTCCGCTCTGGAACATACATAGTCCAAGTGCCTGTTAGTTAACCTAGATAATCCAAGTGCCCGCTAGTTAACCTACATAGTCCAAGTGCCCGCTATGTAACCTACATAATCCAAGTACCCACTAGGTAACCTATATAGTCCAAATGCCCGCAAGGGAACCTACATAGTCCAAGTGCCCGCTAGTTAACCTACATAGTCCAAGTGCCTGCTAGGTAAACTACATAGTCCAAGTGCCACTAGGTAACCTAGACAGTCCAATTGCCCGCTAGTTAACCTAGACAGTCCAAGTACCCGCTAGGGAACCTACATAGTCCAAGTGCTCGCTTGGCAACCTACATAGTCCAAGTGCCCCTTAGTTAACCAAGATAGTAAAAGTGCCTGCTAGGTAACCTAGATAGTCCAAGTGCCCGCTAGGTAACCTACATAGTCCAAGTGCCCGTTAGGTAACCTTGATAGTCCAATAGCCCGTTAGCTAACCTAGATAGTCCAAGTGTCCGTTAGTTAACCTACATAGTCCAAGTGCCAGTTCTTTAACCTAGATAGTCCATGTGCCCGCTAGGTAACCTAGACAGTCCAAGAGCCCGCTAGGTAACCTTGATAGTCCAAGTGCCTTCTAGTTAACCTACATAGTCCAAGTGCCCGCTAGGTAACCTAGATAGTCCAAGTGCCCGCTAGGTAACCTAGATAGTCCATGTGCCCGCTAGTTAACCTACATAGTCCAAGTACCCGATAGAAACCTATATAGTCCAAGTGCCCCATAGGGAACCTACATAGTCCAATTGCCCTCTATGGAACCTACATAGTCCAAGGGCCCGTTAGCAATCCTAGATAGTCTAAGGGCCCAGGAGTTAATCTACATAGTTCAAGTGCCCGCTAGGTAACTTAGATAATCCAAGTGCCCGCTAGTTAACCTACATAGTCCAAAGACCCGCTAGTTAACCTACATAGTGCAAGGGCCCGCTACTTAACCTAGATAGTCCAAGTGCCCGCTAGTAAACCTAGATAGTCCAAGGGCCTGCTAGTTAACCTAGATAGTCCAAGTGCCCGCTATTTAACCTATATCGTCCAAGTGTCCGCTAGGTAACCTGCATAGTCCAAGTGCCTGCTAGGTAACCTAGATATTCCAAGTGCCTGATAGCTAACCTCCATCTTCCAAGTGCCCGTTCGTTAACCTACATTGTCCAAGTGCCCACTAGGTAACGTAGATAGCCCAATTGCCCCCTAGTTAACCTAGACAGTCCAAGTACCCGATAGGGAACCTACATAGTCCAAGTGCCCGCTAGGGAACCTACATAGTCCAAGTGCCCGTTAGATAACCTAGATAGTCCAATTGCCCGTTAGCTAACCTAGATAGTTGAAGTGTCCGCTAGTTAACCTACATAGTCCAAGTGCCGGTTCGTTAACCTAGATAGTCCAAATGCCCGCTAGGTAACCTAGACAGTCCAAGTGCCTGCTAGGTTACCTACATAGTCCAAGTGCACCTTCATTAACCTAGATAGTCCAAGTGCCCGCTGGTAACCTACATAGTCCAAGGGCCCAATAGGTAACCTTGAAAGTCCAAGTGCCTTCTAGTTAACCTACGTAGTCCAAGTGCCCACTAGGTAACCTACATAGTCCAAGTGCCCACTAGGTAACCTATATAATCCAAATGCCTGCTAGGGAAACTACATAGTCCATGTGCCCTCTAGTTAACCTAGATAGTCCAAGGGCCTGCTAGATAACCTAGATAGTCCAAGTGCCCGCTAGTTAACCTAAATCGTCCAAGTGTCCTCTAGGTAACCTACATAGTCCAAGTGCCTGCTAGGTAACCTAGATATTCCAAGTGCCTGATAGCTAACCTACATAGTCCAAGTGTCCGTTCGTCAACTTAGATAGTCCAAGTGCCCATTGGGTAACCTACATAGTCCAAGTGCCAGCTTGGTGACCTGGAAGTCCAAGTGCCCGCTAGTTAACCTACATAGTCCAAGTGCCTTCTAGGGAGCCTACATAGTCCACGTGACCGCTAGGGAACCTACATAGTCCAAGTGCCCGCTAGGGAACCTACATAGTCCAAGTGCCCGCTAGGTAACCTACATAGTCCAAATGCCCGCAAGGAAACCTACATAGTCTAAATGTCCGCTAGGCAACCTGCATAATCCAAGTGCCCGCTCTGGAACATACATAGTCCAAGTGCCCATTAGATAACCTAGATAGTCCAAGGGCCCGCAAGTTGACCTACATAGTCCAAGTGCCAGATAGGTAACCTAGATAGTACAAATGCCCGCTAGGGAACCTAGATAGTCCAAGTGCCTGTTAGCTAACCTAGATAGTCCAAGTGGCGGCTAGGTAACCTACATAGTCAAAGTGTCTGTTCATTAACTTAGATAATCCAAGTGCCCGCTAGGTGACCAAGACAGTCCAAGTGCCCTCTAGTTAACCTACATAGTCCAAGTGCCCGATAGGGAACCGACATAGTCCAAGTGCCCGCTAGGCAACCTACATAGTCCAAGTGCCCGTTAGTTAACCTAGATAGTCAAAGTGCCTGCTAGGTAACCGAGATAGTCCAAGTGCCCGCTATGTAACCTACATAGTCCAAGTTCCCGCTTGGTAACCTAAATAGTCCAAATGCCCGCTAGGGAAACGACATAGTCCAAGTGCCCGCTAGTTAACCTAGATAGTCAGGTGCCCCCTAGTAAACCTACATAATCCATGGGCCCGCTAGTAAACCTACATAGTGCAAGGGCCCGCTAGTTAACCTAGATCGTGCAAGTGTCCACTAGTTAACCTACATAGTCTGAGGGCCAGCTAGTTAACCTACATAGTCCAATTGCCCGCTAGGGATCCTTCATAATCCAAGTGCCTGCTAGGTAACGTAGATAGTCCAAGTGCCCGCTAGGGAATGTACATAGTCCAAGTGCCCGCTAGGTAACCTAGAGAGTGCAAGTGCTCGCTAGTTAACCTACATAGTCCAAGTGCCCGCTAGTTAACCTAGATAGTCCAAGTGCACGTTAGGTAACCTAGACAGTCCAAGTGCCTGCTAGTTACCCTATATAGTCCAAGTGCCCGTTAGTTTACCTAGATAGTCAAAGTGCCTGCTAGGTAACCTAGATAGTCCAAGTGCACGCTAGGTAACCTACATAGTCCAAGTGCCCGCTAGGCAACCTAAATAGTTCAAATGCCCGCTAGGGAAACTACATAGTCCAAGTGCCCGCTAGTTAACCTAGATAGTCAAGTGCCCCCTAGTAAACCTACATAATCCATGGGCCCGCTAGTTAACCTAGATCGTGCAAGTGTCCACTAGTTAACCTACATAGTCTAAGGGCCAGCTAGGTAACCTAGATAGTCCAATTGCCCGCTAGGGATCCTTCATAATTCATGTGCCTGCTAGGAAACCTAGATAGTCCAATTGCCCGCTAGGGATCCTTCATAATCCTATTCCTGCTAGGTAACCTACATAATCCAAGTGCCCGCTAGGTAACCTACATAGTGCAAGTGTCCGCTAGGTAACCTACATAGTCCTAGTGCCCGCTAGTTAACATAGATAGTCCAAGTGCCCGCTAGGGAAGGTACAGAGTCCAAGTGCCCGCTAGGTTACCTAGAGAGTGCAAGTTCCCGCTAGTTAACCTACATAGTCCTAGTGCCCGCTAGGTAACCAAGATAGTCCAAGGGCCTGCTAGTTAACCTACATAGTCCAAGTGCCCGCTAGGTAACCTCCATAGTGCAAGTGTCCGCTACTTAACCTACATAGTCCAAGTGCACGCTAGTTAACCTAGATAGTCCAAGTGCCCGCTAGGTAACCTACATAGTGCAAGTGTCCACTAGTTAACCTACGTTGTCCAAGGGACCCCTAGATAGCCTAGATAGTCCAAGTACCCGCTAGTTAACCTAGATCATCCAATTGTCCGCTAGTTAACCTACATAGTCCAAGTGCCCTTTAGGGAACCTAGATAGTCCAAGTGCCCGCTAGGGAACCTACATAGTCCAATTGTCCGCTCTGGAACATACATAGTCCAAGTGCCTGTTAGTTAACCTAGATAATCCAAGTGCCCGCTAGTTAACCTACATAGTCCAAGTGCCCGCTAGGTAACCTACATAATCCAAGTACCCACTAGGTAACCTATATAGTCCAAATGCCCGCAAGGGAACCTACATAGTCCAAGTGCCCGCTAGTTTACCTACATAGTCCAAGTGCCTGCTAGGTAAACTACATAGTCCAAGTGCCCACTAGGTAACCTAGACAGTCCAATTGCCCGCTAGTTAACCTAGACGGTCCAAGTACCCGCTAGGGAACCTACATAGTCCAAGTGCTCGCTTGGCAACCTACATAGTCCAAGTGCCCCTTAGTTAACCAAGATAGTAAAAGTGCCTGCTAGGTAACCTAGATAGTCCAAGTGCCCGCTAGGTAACCTACATAGTCCAAGTGCCCGTTAGGTAACCTTGATAGTCCAATAGCCCGTTAGCTAACCTAGATAGTCCAAGTGTCCGTTAGTTAACCTACATAGTCCAAGAGCCCGTTCGTTAACCTAGATAGTCCATGTGCCCGCTAGGTAACCTAGACAGTCCAAGAGCCCGCTAGGTAACCTTGATAGTCCAAGTGCCTTCTAGTTAACCTACATAGTCCAAGTGCCCGCTAGGTAACCTAGATAGTCCAAGTGCCCGCTAGGTAACCTAGATAGTCCATGTGCCCGCTAGTTAACCTACATAGTCCAAGTGCCCGATAGAAACCTATATAGTCCAAGTGCCCCATAGGGAACCTACATAGTCCAATTGCCCTCTATGGAACCTACATAGTCCAAGTGCCCGTTAGGGAACCAATAGTCTTAGTGCTGGCTAGGAAACCTGTAACATCCAAGTGCCCGCTAGGTAACCTAGATAGTCCAAGTGTTCGCTAGGTAACCTACAAAGTCCAAGTGCCCGCTAGGTAATCTATATATTCCAAATGCACGCTAGGGAACCTACATAGTCCAAGTACCCGCTAATTAACCTACATAGTCCAAGTGACCGTTAGCAATCCTAGATAGTCTAAGGGCCCAGAGTTAACCTACATAGTTCAAGTGCCCGCTAGGTAACTTAGATAATCCAAGTGCCCGCTAGTTAACCTACATAGTCCAAAGACCCGCTAGTTAACCTACATAGTGCAAGGGCCCGTTAGTTAACCTAGATAGTCCAAGTGCCCGCTAGTAAACCTAGATAGTCCAAGGGCCTGCTAGTTAACCTAGATAATCCAAGTGCCCGCTATTTAACCTATATAGTCCAAGTGTCCGCTAGGTAACCTACATAGTCCAAGTGCCTGCTAGGTAACCTAGATATTCCAAGTGCCTGATAGCTAACCTCCATTTTCCAAGTACCCGTTCGTTAACCTACATTGTCCAAGTGCCCACTAGGTAACGTAGATAGCCCAAGTGCCCGCTAGGCAACGTACATAGTCCAAGTGCCCACTAGGTAACCTAGACAGTCCAATTGCCCCATAGGTAACCTAGACAGTCCAAGTACCCGATAGGGAACCTACATAGTCCAAGTGCCCGCTAGGGAACCTACATAGTCCAAGTGCCCGTTAGTTAACCTAGATAGTCCAATTGCCCGTTAGCTAACCTAGATAGTTGAAGTGTCCGCTAGTTAACCTACATAGTCCAAGTGCCCGTTCGTTAACCTAGATAGTCCAAGTGCCCGCTAGGTAACCTAGACAGTCCAAGTGCCCGCTAGGTTACCTGCATAGTCCAAGTGCACGTTCGTTAACCTAGATAGTCCAAGTGCCCGCTGGTAACCTACATAGTCCAAGGGCCCAATAGGTAACCTTGAAAGTCCAAGTGCCTTCTAGTTAACCTACGTAGTCCAAGTGCCCACTAGGTAACCTACATAGTCCAAGTGCCCACTAGGTAACCTATGTAATCCAAATGCCTGCTAGGGAAACTACATAGTCCATGTGCCCTCTAGTTAACCTAGATAGTCCAAGGGCCTGCTAGTTAACCTAGATAGTCCAAGTGCCCGCTAGTTAACCTAAATCGTCCAAGTGTCCGCTAGGTAACCTACATAGTCCAAGTGCCTGCTAGGTAACCTAGATATTCCAAGTGCCTGATAGCTAACCTACATAGTCCAAGTGTCCGTTCGTCAACTTAGATAGTCCAAGTGCCCATTGGGTAACCTACATAGTCCAAGTGCCAGCTTGGTGACCTGGAAGTCCAAGTGCCCGCTAGTTAACCTACATAGTCCAAGTGCCTTCTAAGGAGCCTACATAGTCCACGTGACCGCTAGGGAACCTACATAGTCCAAGTGCCAGTTAGGGAACCTACATAGTCCAAGTGCCCGCTAGGTAACCTACATAGTCCAAATGCCCGCAAGGAAACCTACATAGTCTAAATGTCCGCTAGGCAACCTGCATAATCCAAGTGCCCGCTCTGGAACATACATAGTCCAAGTGCCCGTTAGATAACCTAGATAGTCCAAGGGCCCGCAAGTTGACCTACATAGTCCAAGTGCCAGCTAGGTAACCTAGATAGTACAAGTGCCCGCTAGGGAACCTAGATAGTCAAAGTGCCTGTTAGATAACCTACATAGTCCAAGTGGCGGCTAGGTAACCTACATAGTCAAAGTGTCTGTTCATTAACTTAGATAATCCAAGTGCCCGCTAGGTGACCAAGACAGTCCAAGTGCCCTCTAGTTAACCTACATAGTCCAAGTGCCCGATAGGGAACCTACATATTCCAAGTGCCCGCTAGGCAACCTACATAATCCAAGTGCCCGTTAGTTAACCTAGATAGTCAAAGTGCCTGCTAGGTAACCTAAATTGTCCAAATGCCCGCTAGGGAAACTACATAGTCCAAGTGCCCGCTAGTTAACCTAGATAGTCAAGTGCCCCCTAGTAAACCTACATAATCCATGGGCCCGCTAGTAAACCTACATAGTGCAAGGGCCCGCTAGTTAACCTAGATCGTGCAAGTGTCCACTAGTTAACCTACATAGTCTGAGGGCCAGCTAGTTAACCTAGATAGTCCAATTGCCCGCTAGGGATCCTTCATAATCCAAGTGCCTGCTAGGTAACCTAGATAGTCCAAGTGCCCGCTAGGGAATGTACATAGTCCAAGTGCCCGCTAGGTAACCTAGAGAGTGCAAGTGCCCGCTAGTTAACCTACATAGTCCAAGTGCCCGCTAGTTAACCTAGATAGTCCAAGTGCCCGCTAGTTAACCTAAATCGTCCAAGTGTCCGCTAGGTAACCTACATAGTCCATGTGCCTGCTAGGTAACCTAGATATTCCAAGTGCCTGATAGCTAACCTACATAGTCCAAGTGTCCGTTCGTTAACCTAGATAGTCCAAGTGCCCATTGGGTAACCTAAATAGTTCAAGTGCCCGCTTGGTAACCTGGATAGTCCAAATGCCCGCTAGATAACCTACATAGTCCAAGTGCCTTCTAGGGAGCCTACATAGTCCAAGTGACCGCTAGGGAACCTACATAGTCCAAGTGCCCGTTAGGGAACCTACATAGTCCAAGTGCCCGTTAGGTAACCTACATAGTCCAAATGCCCACAAGGAAACCTATATAGTCTAAATGCCCGCTAGCAAACCTACATAATACACGTGCCCGCTCTGGAACATACATAGTCCAAGTGCCCGTTAGCTAACCTAGATAGTCCAAGGGCCCGCTAGTTGACCTACATAGTCCAAGTGCCAGCTAGGTAACCTAGATAGTACAAGTGCCCGCTAGGGAACCTAGATAGTACAAGTGCCTGTTAGCTAACCCAGATAGTCCAAGTGGCGGCTAGGTAACTTACATAGTCCAAGTGCCCGTTCGTTAACCTAGATAATCCAAGTGCACGTTAGGTAACCTTGACAGTCCAAGTGCCCGCTAGTTATCCTACATAGTCCAAGTGCCCACTAGGTAACATAAATGGTCCAAATGCCCGCTAGGGAAACTACATAGTCCAAGTGCCCGCTAGTTAACCTAGATAGTCCAAGTGCCCCCTAGTAAACCTACATAATCCATGGGCCCGCTAGTTAACCTACATAGTGCAAGGGCCCCCTAGTTAACCTAGATCGTGTAAGTGTCCGCTAGTTAACCTGCATAGTCCAAGTGCCAGCTAGGTAACCTAGATAGTCCAATTGCCCGCTAGGGATCCTTCATAATCCTATTCCTGCTAGGTAACCTACATAGTCCAAGTGCCCGCTAGGTAACCTACATAGTGCAAGTGTCCGCTAGGTAACCTACATAGTCCAAGTGCCCGCTAGTTAACATAGATAGTCCAAGTGCCCGCTAGGTAACCAAGATAGTCCAAGGGCCTGCTAGTTAACCTACATATTCCAAGTGCCCGCTAGGTAACCTCCATAGTGCAAGTGTCCGCTAGTTAACCTACATAGTCCAAGTGCACGCTAGTTAACCTAGATAGTCCAAGTGCCCGCTAGGTAACCTACATAGTGCAAGTGTCCACTAGTTAACCTACGTTGTCCAAGGGACCCCTAGTTAACCTAGATAGTCCAAGTACCCGCTAGTTAACCTAGATCATCCAATTGTCCGTTAGTTAACCTACATAGTCCAAGTGCCCTTTAGGGAACCTAGATAGTCCAAGTGCCCGCTAGGGAACCTACATAGTCCAATTGTCCGCTCAGGAACATACATAGTCCAAGTGCCTGTTAGTTAACCTAGATAATCCAAGTGCCCGCTAGTTAACCTACATAGTCCAAGTGCCCGCTAGGTAACCTACATAATCCAAGTACCCACTAGGTAACCTATATAGTCCAAATGCCCGCAAGGGAACCTACATAGTCCAAGTGCCCGCTAGTTAACCTACATAGTCCAAGTGCCTGCTAGGTAAACTACATAGTCCAAGTGCCCATTAGGTAACCTAGACATTCCAATTGCCCGCTAGTTAACCTAGACAGTCCAAGTACCCGCAAGGGAACCTACATAGTCCAAGTGCTCGCTTGGCAACCTACATAGTCCAAGTGCCCCTTAGTTAACCAAGATAGTAAAAGTGCCTGCTAGGTAACCTAGATAGTCCAAGTGCCCGCTAGGTAACCTACATAGTCCAAGTGCCCGATAGGGAACCTTGACAGTCCAATAGCCCGTTAGCTAACCTAGATAGTCCAAGTGTCCGTTAGTTAACCTACATAATCCAAGTGCCCGTTCGTTAACCTAGATAGTCCATGTGCCCGCTAGGTAACCTAGACAGTCCAAGAGCCCGCTAGGTAACATTGATAGTCCAAGTGCCTTCTAGTTAACCTACATAGTCCAAGTGCCCGCTAGGTAACCTAGATAGTCCAAGTGCCCGCTAGGTAACGTAGATAGTCCATTGCCCGCTAGTTAACCTACATAGTCCAAATGCCCGATAGAAACCTATATAGTCCAAGTGCCCCATAGGGAACCTACATAGTCCAATTGCCCTCTATGGAACCTACATAGTCCAAGTGCCCGTTAGGGAACCAATAGTCTTAGTGCTGGCTAGGGAACCTGTAACATACAAGTGCCCCCTAGGTAACCTAGATATTCCAAGTGCCCCCTAGGTAACCTATAAAGTCCAAGTGCCCGCTAGTTAATCTATATATTCCAAATGCACGCTAGGGAACCTACATAGTCCAAGTACCCGCTAATTAACCTACATAGTCCAAGTGACCGTTAGCAATCCTAGATAGTCTAAGGGCCCACGAGTTAACCTACATAGTTCAAGTGCCCGCTAGGTAACTTAGATAATCCAAGTGCCCGCTAGTTAATCTACATAGTCCAAAGACCCGCTAGTTAACCTACATAGTGCAAGGGCCCGCTAGTTAACCTAGATAGTCCAAGTGCCCGCTAGTAAACCTAGATGGTCCAAGGGCCTGCTAGTTAACCTAGATAGTCCAAGTGCCAGCTAGTTAACCTAAATAGTGCAAATGCCCGCTAGGGAAACTACATAGTCCAAGTGCCCGCTAGTTAACCTAGATAGTCCAAGTGCCCCCTAGTAAACCTACATAATCCATGGGCCCGCTAGTTAACCTACATAGTGCAAGGGCCCGCTAGTTAACCTAGATCGTGTAAGTGTCCGCTAGTTAACCTGCATAGTCCAAGTGCCAGCTAGGTAACCTAGATAGTCCAATTGCCCGCTAGGGATCCTTCATAATCCTATTCCTGCTAGGTAACCTACATAGTCCAAGTGCCCGCTAGGTAACCTACATAGTGCAAGTGTCCGCTAGGTAACCTACATAGTCCAAGTGCCCGCTAGTTAACATAGATAGTCCAAGTGCCCGCTAGGGAAGGTACACAGTCCAAGTGCCCGCTAGGTAACCAAGATAGTCCAAGGGCCTGCTAGTTAACCTACATATTCTAAGTGCCCGCTAGGTAACCTCCATAGTGCAAGTGTCCGCTAGTTAACCTACATAGTCCAAGTGCACGCTAGTTAACCTAGATTGTCCAAGTGCCCGCTAGGTAACCTACATAGTGCAAGTGTCCACTAGTTAACCTACGTTGTCCAAGGGACCCCTTGTTAACCTAGATAGTCCAAGTACCCGCTAGTTAACCTAGATCATCCAATTGTCCGTTAGTTAACCTACATAGTCCAAGTGCCCTTTAGGGAACATAGATAGTCCAGGTGCCCGCTAGGGAACCTACATAGTCCAATTGTCCGCTCTGGAACATACATAGTCCAAGTGCATGTTAGTTAACCTAGATAATCCAAGTGCCCGCTAGTTAACCTACATAGTCCAAGTGCCCGCTAGGTAACCTACATAATCCAAGTACCCGCTAGGGAACCTACATAGTCCAAGTGCTCGCTTGGCAACCTACATAGTCCAAGTGCCCCTTAGTTAACCAAGATAGTAAAAGTGCCTGCTAGGTAACCTAGATAGTCCAAGTGCCCGCTAGGTAACCTACATAATCCAAGTGCCCGATAGGTAACCTTGACAGTCCAATAGCCCGTTAGCTTACCTAGATAGTCCAAGTGTCCGTTAGTTAACCTACATAGTCCAAGTGCCCGTTCGTTAACCTAGATAGTCCATGTGCCCGCTTGGTAACCTAGATAGTCCATGTGCCCGCTAGTTAACCTACATAGTCCAAGTGCCCGATAGAAACCTATATAGTACAAGTGCCCCATAGGGAACCTACATAGTCCAAGTGCCCTCTATGGAACCTACATAGTCCAAGTGCCCGATAGGGAACCAATAGTCTTAGTGCTGGCTAGGGAACCTGTAACATACAAGTGCCCGCTAGGTAACCTAGATAGTCCAAGTTCCCGCTAGGTAACCTACAAAGTCCAAGTGCCCGCTAGTTAATCTATATATTCCAAATGCACGCTAGGGAACCTACATAGTCCAAGTACCCGCTAATTAACCTACATAGTCCAAGTGACCGTTAGCAATCCTAGATAGTCTAAGGGCCCACGAGTTAACCTACATAGTTCAAGTGCCCGCTAGGTAACTCAGATAATCCAAGTGCCCGCTAGTTAATCTACATAGTCCAAAGACCCGCTAGTTAACCTACATAGTGCAAGGGCCTGCTAGTTAACCTAGATACTCCAAGTGCCCGCTAGTAAACCTAGATAGTCCAAGGGCCTGCTAGTTAACCTAGATAGTCCAAGTGCCCGCTAGTTAACCTATATCGTCCAAGTGTCCGCTAGGTAACCTACATAGTCCAAGTGCCTGCTAGGTAACCTAGATATTCCAAGTGCCTGATAGCTAACCTCCATCTTCCAAGTGTCCGTTCGTTAACCTAGATAGTCCAGTGCCCATTGGGTAACCTACATAGTCCAAGTGCCCGCTTGGTAACCTGGATAGTCCAAGTGTCCGCTAGTTAACCTACATAGTCCAAGTGCCTTCTAGGGAGCCTACATAGTCCAAGTGACCGCTAGGGAACCTACATAGTCCAAGTGCCCGTTAGGGAACCTACATAGTCCAAGTGCACGCTAGTTAACCTAGATAGTCCAAGTGCCCGCTAGCTAACCTACCTAGTGCAAGTGTCCACTAGTTAACCTACGTTGTCCAAGGGACCCCTAGATAGCCTAGATAGTCCAAGTACCCGCTAGTTAACCTAGATCATCCAATTGTCCGTTAGTTAAACCTACATAGTCCAAGTGCCCTTTAGGGAACATATATAGTCCAAGTGCCCGCTAGGGAACCTACATAGTCCAATTGTCCGCTCTGGAACATACATAGTCCAAGTGCCTGTTAGTTAACCTAGATAATCCAAGTGCCCGCTAGTTAACCTACATAGTCCAAGTGCCCGCTAGGTAACCTACATAATCCAAGTACCCACTAGGTAACCTATATAGTCCAAATGCCCGCAAGGGAACCTACATAGTCCAAGTGCCCGCTAGTTAACCTACATAGTCCAAGTGCCTGCTAGGTAAACTACATAGTCCAAGTGTCCACTAGGTAACCTAGACAGTCCAATTGCCCGCTAGTTAACCTAGACAGTCCAAGTACCCGCTAGGGAACCTACATAGTCCAAGTGCTCGCTTGGCAACCTACATAGTCCAAGTGCCCCTTAGTTAACCAAGATTGTAAAAGTGCCTGCTAGGTAACCTAGATAGTCTAAGTGCCCGCTAGGTAACCTACATAGTCCAAGTGCCCGTTAGGTAACCTTGATAGTCCAATAGCCCGTTAGCTAACCTAGATAGTCCAAGTGTCCGTTAGTTAACCTACATAGTCCAAGTGCCCGTTCGTTAACCTAGATATTCCATGTGCCCGCTAGGTAACCTAGACAGTCCAAGAGCCCGCTAGGTAACCTTGATAGTCCAAGTGCCTTCTAGTTAACCTACATAGTGCAAGTGCCCGCTAGGTAACCTAGATAGTCCAAGTGTCCGCTAGGTAACCTAGATAGTCCATGTGCCCGCTAGTTAACCTACATAGTCCAAGTGCCCGATAGAAACCTATATAGTCCAAGTGCCCCATAGGGAACCTAGATAGTCCAATTGCCCTCTATGGAACCTACATAGTCCAAGTGCCCGTTAGGGAACCAACAGTCTTAGTGCTGGCTAGGGAACCTGTAACATACAAGTGCCCGCTAGGTAACCTAGATAGTCCAAGTGCCCCCTAGGTAACCTACAAAGTCCAAGTGCCCGCTAGTTAATCTATATATTCCAAATGCACGCTAGGGAACCTACATAGTCCAAGTACCCGCTAATTAACCTACATAGTCCAAGTGACCGTTAGCAATCCTAGATAGTCTAAGGGCCCACGAGTTAACCTACATAGTTCAAGTGCCCGCTAGGTAACTTAGATAATCCAAGTGCCCGCTAGTCAACCTACATAGTCCAAAGACCCGCTAGTTAACCTACATAGTGCAAGGGCCCGCTAGTTAATCTAGATACTCCAAGTGCCCGCTAGTAAACCTAGATAGTCCAAGGGCCTGCTAGTTAACCTAGATAGTCCAAGTGCCCGCTAGTTAACCTATATCGTCCAAGTGTCCGCTAGGTAACCTACATAGTCCAAGTGCCTGCTAGGTAACCTAGATATTCCAAGTGCCTGATAGCTAACCTCCATCTTCCAAGTGTCCGTTCGTTAACCTAGATAGTCCAAGTGCCCACTGGGTAACCTACATAGTCCAAGTGCCCGCTTGGTAACCTGGATAGTCCAAGTACCCGCTAGTTAACCTACATAGTCCAAATGCCTTCTAGGGAACCTACATAGTCCAAGTGCCCTTTAGGGAACCTAGATAGTCCAATTGCCCGCTAGGTAACCTACATAGTCCAAGTGCCCGTTAGGTAACCTTGATAGTCCAATAGCCCGTTAGCTAACCTAGATAGTCCAAGTGTCCGTTAGTTAACCTACATAGTCCAAGTGCCCGTTCGTTAACCTAGATAGTCCATGTGCCCGCTAGGTAACCTAGACAGTCCAAGAGCCCGCTAGGTAACCTTGATAGTCCAAGTGCCTTCTAGTTAACCTACATAGTGCAAGTGCCCGCTAGGTAACCTAGATAGTCCAAGTGCCCGCTAGGTAACCTAGATAGTCCATGTGCCCGCTAGTTAACCTACATAGTCCAAGTGCCCGATAGAAACCTATATAGTCCAAGTGCCCCATAGGGAACCTACATAGTCCAATTGCCCTCTATGGAACCTACATAGTCCAAGTACCCGTTAGGGAACCAACAGTCTTAGTGCTGGCTAGGGAACCTGTAACATACAAGTGCCCGCTAGGTAACCTAGATAGTCCAAGTGCCCCCTAGGTAACCTACAAAGTCCAAGTGCCCGCTAGTTAATCTATATATTCCAAATGCACGCTAGGGAACCTACATAGTCCAAGTACCCGCTAATTAACCTACATAGTCCAAGTGACCGTTAGCAATCCTGGATAGTCTAAGGGCCCACGAGTTAACCTACATAGTTCAAGTGCCCGCTAGGTAACTTAGATAATCCAAGTGCCCGCTAGTCAACCTACATAGTCCAAAGACCCGCTAGTTAACCTACATAGTGCAAGGGCCCGCTAGTTAATCTAGATAATCCAAGTGCCCGCTAGTAAACCTAGATAGTCCAAGGGCCTGCTAGTTAACCTAGATAGTCCAAGTGCCCGCTAGTTAACCTATATCGTCCAAGTGTCCGCTAGGTAACCTACATAGTCCAAGTGCCTGCTAGGTAACCTAGATATTCCAAGTGCCTGATAGCTAACCTCCATCTTCCAAGTGTCCGTTCGTTAACCTAGATAGTCCAAGTGCCCATTGGGTAACCTACATAGTCCAAGTGCCCGCTTGGTAACCTGGATAGTCCAAGTACCCGCTAGTTAACCTACATAGTCCAAGTGCCTTCTAGGGAAGCTACATAGTCCAAGTGCCCGTTAGGGAACCAATAGTCTTAGTGTTGGCTACGGAACCTGTAACATCCAAGTTCCCGCTAGGTAACTTACAAAGTCCAAGTGCCCGCTAGGTAATCTATATAGTCCAAATGCACGCTAGGTAACCTACATAGTCCAAGTACCCACTAATTAACCTACATAGTCCAAGTGACCGTTAGCTATCCTAGATAGTCTAAGGGCCCACGAGTTAACCTACATAGTTCAAGTGCCCGCTACGTAACATAGATAATCCAAGTGCCCGCTAGTTAACCTACATAGTCCAAAGGCCCGCTAGTTAACCTACATAGTGCAAGGGCCCGCTAGTTAACCTAGATAGTCCAAGTGTCCGCTAGTTAACCTACATAATCCAAATGCCCGTTAGCTAACCTAGATAGTCCAAGGGCCCACTAGTTGACCTACATAGTCCAAGTGCACGCTAGGTAACCTAGATAGTCCTAGTGCCCGTTAGTTAACCTAGATAGTCCAAGTGCCCATAGTGGACGTACATATTCCAAGTACCTGCTAGGTAACCCAGATAGTCCAAGTGCCCCCTAGGGTATGTAGATAGACCAAGTGCCCGCTAGGTAACCTAGATAGTCCAAGTTCCCGCTAGTTAACCTACATAGTCGAAGGGCCCCTTAGTTAACCTAGATAGTCCAAGTGCCCGCTAGTTAACCTAGATTGTCCAAGTGTCCGCTAGTTAACCTACATAGTCCAATTGCCCTTAGGTAACCTAGATAGTCCAAGTGCCCGCTAGGGAACCTACATAGTCCAAGTTCCCGCTAGGTAACCTAGACAGTCAAGGGCCCGTTACCTATCCTAGATCGTCCAAGTGCCCGCTAGGCAACCTACATAGTCCGAGTGCCCGTTTGTTAACCTAGAAGTCCAAGTGCCTGCTACGTTACCTGCATAGTCCAAGTGCCCGTTAGGTAACCTACATAGTCCAAGTGCCCGCTAGGTAACCTACATAGTCAAAGTGCCCGCTAGGTAACCTAGATAGTCCAAGTTCCTGTTACTTAACCTAGATAGTCCTAGTGCCCGCTAGGTAACCTACATAGTCCAAGGGCCCGCTCGTTAACCTAGTTCCTCCAAGTGTCCGTTAGGTAACCAAGATAGTCATAGTGTCCGCTACGTAACCTACATAGTCCAAGTTCCCACTAGGTCACCTAGATAGTCCAAGTGCCCGTTACCTAACCTAGATAGCCCAAGTGCCCGCTAGGTAACCTACATATTCCTAGTGCCCGCTAGTTAACCAACATTGTCCAAGTGCCCGATACGGACCTACATAGTCCAAGTGCCTGTTAGGTAACCTACATAGTCCAAATGCCCGCTAGTAACCTACATAGTCCAAGTGTCCGATAGGGAACTCACATAATCCAAGTGCCCTCTAGGGAACCTACATAGTCCAAGTACCCGTTAGGTAACCTAGATAGTCCAAATTCCCGCTAGGGAACCCACATAGTCCAAGTGCCCGCTAGGGAACTTAAATAGTCCAAGTGCCCGTTAGTTAACCTAGATAGTCCAAGTGCCCGCTAATTAACCTAGATAGTCCAAGTGCCCGTTCTTTAACCTAGACAGTCCAGGTGCCCGCTTGGGAAACCACATAGTCCAGTGCCCGCTAGGGAACTTACGTTGTCCAAGTGCCCGCTAGTTAACCTAGATAGTCCAAGTGCCCGTTCGTTAACCTAGGCAGTCCAAGTGCCCGCTAGGGAAACCACATAGTCCAGTGCCCTCTAAGGAACTTACATAGTCCAAGTGCCCGCTAGTTAACCTAGATAGTCCAAGAGCTCGTTCGTTAACCTAGACAGTCCAAGTGCCCGCTAGGGAAACTACATAATCCAGTGCCCGCTAGGGAACTTACATAGTCCAAGTGCCCGCTAGTTAACCTAGATAGTCCAAGTGCCCTTTCGTTAACCTGGACAGTCCAAGTGCCCGCTAGGGAACCCACATAGTCCAAGTGCCCGCTAGGGAACATACATAGTCCAAGTTTCCGTTAGTAACCTATATAGTCCAAGTACCCGCTAGGTAACGTAGATAGTCCAAGTGCCCACTAGGGGACGTACATACTCCAAGTGCCCGCTAGGTAACCTAGATAGTCCATATGCCCGCTAGGGTATGTACGCAGACCAAGTGCCCGCTAGGTAACCTACATAGTCCAAGTGCCCGTTAGGGAGCCTAGATAGTCCAAGTGCCAGCTAGGGAACCTGCATCGTGCAAGTGCCTGCTAGGTAACCTAGATAATCCAAGTGCCCGCTAGTTAACCTAGATAGTCCAAGTGCCCGCTAGTTAACCTAGAACCTCCAAGTGTCCGCTAGTTAACCTACATAGACCAAGGCCCGCTAGTTAACCTACGTAGTCCAAGAACCCACTAGTTAACCTAGATAGTCCAAGTGCCCGCTAGGTTACCTACATAGTCCTAGTGCCCGCTAGGTAACCTAGATAGTCAAAGTGCCCGTTAGGTAATCTAGATAGTCCAAGTGCCCGCTAGGTTACCTGCATAATCCAAGTGCCCGTTAGGTAACCTAGATAGTCCAAGTGCCCGCTAGTTAACCTACATAGTCCAAGTGCCCGCTAGGTAACCTAGATAGTCAAAGTGCCCGTTTGGTAACCTAGATAGTCCAAGTGCCCGCTAGGTAACTTACATTGTCCAAGTTCCCGCAGGTAAACTAGATAGTCCAAGTGCCTGTTACCTAACCTAGATAGTCCTAGCGCTCGCTAGGCAACTTACATAGTCCAAGTGCCCATTCATTAACCTAGAAGACCAAGTGCCCGCTATGTAACCTAGACAGTCCAAGTGCCGGCTAGGTTACCTGCATAGTCCAAGTGCCCGTTCGTTAACCTAGATAGTCCAAGTGCCCGCTAGGGAACCTATATAGTCCAAGTGCTATCTAGGTAACCTAGATAGTCCAAGGGCCCACTAGGCAACCTACATAGTCCAAGTGGCCGTTAGTTAACCTAGATAGTCAAAGTGCCTGCTAGGTAACCTAGATAGTCCAAGTGCCCACTAGGTAACCTATATAGTCCAAGTGCCTGCTATGTAACTTATATAGTCCAAATGCCAGCTAGGTAACCTAGATAGTCCAAAGGCCCGCTAGTTAACCTACTTAGTCCAAGGGCTCGCTTGTTAATTTTGATAGTCCAAGTGCCCGCTGGTTAACCTAGATCGTCCAAGTGCCCGCTAGTTAACCTAGATCATCCAAGTGCCGGCTAGTTAATCTACATAGTCCAAGGGCCCACTTGTTAACCTAGATCGTCCAAGTGTCCTCTAGTTAACCTACATAGTCCAAGTGCCTGCTAAGTAACCTACATAGTGCAAGTGTCCGCTAGGTAACCTACATAGTCCAAGTGCCCGCCAGTTAACATAGATAGTCCAAGTGCCCTCTAGGTAAGGTACTTAGTCCAAGTGCCTGATAGGTAACCTACATAGTGCAAGTGTCCGCTAGTTAACCTACATAGTACAAGTGCCCACTAGTTAACCTAGATAGTCCAAGTGCCCTTTCGTTAACCTGGACAGTCCAAGTGCCCGCTAGGGAACCCACATAGTCCAAGTGCCCGCTAGGGAACATACATAGTCCAAGTTTCCGTTAGTAACCTATATAGTCCAAGTACCCGCTAGGTAACGTAGATAGTCCAAGTGCCCACTAGGGGACGTACATACTCCAAGTGCCCGCTAGGTAACCTAGATAGTCCATATGCCCGCTAGGGTATGTACGCAGACCAAGTGCCCGCTAGGTAACCTACATAGTCCAAGTGCCCGTTAGGGAGCCTAGATAGTCCAAGTGCCAGCTAGGGAACCTGCATCGTGCAAGTGCCTGCTAGGTAACCTAGATAATCCAAGTGCCCGCTAGTTAACCTAGATAGTCCAAGTGCCCGCTAGTTAACCTAGAACCTCCAAGTGTCCGCTAGTTAACCTACATAGACCAAGGCCCGCTAGTTAACCTACGTAGTCCAAGAACCCACTAGTTAACCTAGATAGTCCAAGTGCCCGCTAGGTTACCTACATAGTCCTAGTGCCCGCTAGGTAACCTAGATAGTCAAAGTGCCCGTTAGGTAATCTAGATAGTCCAAGTGCCCGCTAGGTTACCTGCATAATCCAAGTGCCCGTTAGGTAACCTAGATAGTCCAAGTGCCCGCTAGTTAACCTACATAGTCCAAGTGCCCGCTAGGTAACCTAGATAGTCAAAGTGCCCGTTTGGTAACCTAGATAGTCCAAGTGCCCGCTAGGTAACTTACATTGTCCAAGTTCCCGCAGGTAAACTAGATAGTCCAAGTGCCTGTTACCTAACCTAGATAGTCCTAGCGCTCGCTAGGCAACTTACATAGTCCAAGTGCCCATTCATTAACCTAGAAGACCAAGTGCCCGCTATGTAACCTAGACAGTCCAAGTGCCGGCTAGGTTACCTGCATAGTCCAAGTGCCCGTTCGTTAACCTAGATAGTCCAAGTGCCCGCTAGGGAACCTATATAGTCCAAGTGCTATCTAGGTAACCTAGATAGTCCAAGGGCCCACTAGGCAACCTACATAGTCCAAGTGGCCGTTAGTTAACCTAGATAGTCAAAGTGCCTGCTAGGTAACCTAGATAGTCCAAGTGCCCACTAGGTAACCTATATAGTCCAAGTGCCTGCTATGTAACTTATATAGTCCAAATGCCAGCTAGGTAACCTAGATAGTCCAAAGGCCCGCTAGTTAACCTACTTAGTCCAAGGGCTCGCTTGTTAATTTTGATAGTCCAAGTGCCCGCTGGTTAACCTAGATCGTCCAAGTGCCCGCTAGTTAACCTAGATCATCCAAGTGCCGGCTAGTTAATCTACATAGTCCAAGGGCCCACTTGTTAACCTAGATCGTCCAAGTGTCCTCTAGTTAACCTACATAGTCCAAGTGCCTGCTAAGTAACCTACATAGTGCAAGTGTCCGCTAGGTAACCTACATAGTCCAAGTGCCCGCCAGTTAACATAGATAGTCCAAGTGCCCTCTAGGTAAGGTACTTAGTCCAAGTGCCTGATAGGTAACCTACATAGTGCAAGTGTCCGCTAGTTAACCTACATAGTACAAGTGCCCACTAGTTAACCTAGATAGTCCAAGTGCCCGCTAGGTAACCTACATAGTGCAAGTGTCCGCTAGTTAACCTACCTAGTCCAAGTGCCCGCTAGTTAACCTAGATAGTCCAAGTACCTGTTAGTTAACCTAGATTGTCCAATTGTCCGCTAGTTAACATACATAGTCCAAGGGCCCACTAGTTAACCTAGATAGTCCAAGTGTCCTCTAGTTAATCTACATAGTCCAAGTCCCCGCTAGTTAACCTATATACCAAGTGCCCGCTACGTAACCTAGATATTCCAAGGGTACGCTAGTTAACCTATATCGTCAAAGTGCCCGCTAGGTAACCTAGATAGTCCAAGTGCCCGCTAGGGAACCTACATAGTCCAAGTTCCCGCTAGGTAACCTAGATAGTCAAGGGCCCGTTACCTATCCTAGATCGTCCAAGTGCCCGCTAGGCAACCTACATAGTCCGAGTGCCCGTTCGTTAACCTAGAAGTCCAAGTGCCCGCTACGTTACCTGCATAGTCCAAGTGTCCGTTAGGTAACCTACATAGTCCAAGTGCCCACTAGTTAACCTAGATAGTCCAAGTGCCCGCTAGGGAACCTACATAGTCCAAGTTCCCGCTAGGTAACCTAGATAGTCAAGGGCCCGTTACCTATCCTAGATCGTCCAAGTGCCCGCTAGGCAACCTACATAGTCCGAGTGCCCGTTCGTTAACCTAGAAGTCCAAGTGCCCGCTACGTTACCTGCATAGTCCAAGTGTCCGTTAGGTAACCTACATAGTCCAAGTGCCCGCTAGGTAACCTAGATAGTCCAAGTACCCGTTAGCTAACCTAGATAGTCCAAGTGCCCGCTAGGTAACCTACATAGTCAAAGTGCCCGCTAGGTAACCTAGATAGACCAAGTTCCTGTTAGTTAACCTAGATAGTCCTAGTGCCCGCTAGGTAACCTACATAGTCCAAGGGCCCGCTCGTTAACCTAGTTATTCCAAGTGTCCGCTAGGTAACCAAGATAGTCAAAGTGTCCGCTATGTAACCTATATAGTCCAAGTTCCCACTAGGTCACCTAGATAGTCCAAGTGCCCGTTACCTAACCTAGATAGTCCAACTGCCCGCTAGGTAACCTACATAGATCTAGTGCCCGCTAGTTAACCAAAATTGTCCAAGTGCCCAATACGGACCTACATAGGCCAAGTGCCTGTTAGGTAACCTACATAGTCCAAATGCCCCTAGTAACCTACATAGTCAAGTGCCCGATAGGGAACTCACATAATCCAAGTGCCCTCTAGGGAACCTACATAGTCCAAGTACCCGTTAGGTAACCTAGATAGTCCAAATGCCCGCTAGGGAACCCACATAGTACAAGTGCCCGCTAGGGAACTTACATTGTCCAAGTGCCCGTTAGTTAACCTAGATAGTCCAAGTGCCCGCTAATTAACCTAGATAGACCAAGTGCCCGTTCGTTAAACTAGAGAGTCCAAGTGTCCGCCTGGGAAACCACATAGTCCAGTGCCCGCTAGGGAACTTACATAGTCCAAGTGCCCGCTAGTTAACCTAGATAGTCCAAGTGCCCGTTCGTTAAACTAGACAGTCCAAGTGCCCGCTAGGGAAACCACATAGTCCAGTGCACGCTAGGGAACTTGCATAGTCCAAGTGCCCGCTAGTTAACCTAGATAGTCCAAGTGCCCGTTCGTTAACCTAGACAGTCCAAGTGCCCGCTAGGGAACCACATAGTCCAGTGCCCGCTAGGGAACTTACATAGTCCAAGTTCCCGCTAGTTAACCTAGATAGTCCAAGTGGCCGTTCGTTAACGTAGACAGTCCAAGTGCCCGCTAGGGAAACCACATAGTCCAGTGCCCACTAGGGAACTTACATAGTCCAAGTTCCCGCTAGTTAACCTAGATAGTCCAAGTGCCCGTTCGTTAACCTAGACAGTCCAAGTTCCCGCTAGGGAAACCACATAGTCCAGTACCCGCTAGGGAACTTACATAGTCCAAGTGCCCGCTAGTTAACCTAGATAGTCCAAGTGCCCTTTCGTTAACCTGGACAGTCCAGGTGCCCGCTAGGGAACCCACATAGTCCAAGTGCCCGCTAGGAAACATACATAGTCCAAGTTTCCGTTAGTAACCTATATAGTCCAAGTACCCGCTAGGTAACGTAGATAGTCCAAGTGCCCCCTAGGGGACGTACATACTCCAAGTGCCCGCTAGGTAACCTAGATAGTCGAAGTGCCCGCTAGGGTATGTACATAGACCAAGTGCCCGCTAGGTAACCTACATAGTCCAAGTGCCCGTTAGGGAGCCTAGATAGTCCAAGTGCCCGCTAGGGCACCTGCATCGTGCAAGTGCCTGCTAGGTAACCTAGATAATCCAAGTGCCCGCTAGTTAACCTATATAGTCCAAGTGCCCGCTAGCTAACCTAGATAGTCCAAGGGCCCGCTAGTTGACCTACATAGTCCAAGTGCACGCTAGGTAACCTAGATAGTCCTAGTGCCCGTTAGTTAACCTAGATAGTCCAAGTGCCCATAGTGGACGTACATATTCCAAGTACCTGCTAGGTAACCCAGATAGTCCAAGTGCCCCCTAGGGTATGTAGATAGACCAAGTGCCCGCTAGGTAACCTAGATAGTCCAAGTTCCCGCTAGTTAACCTACATAGTCGAAGGGCCCCTTAGTTAACCTAGATAGTCCAAGTGCCCGCTAGTTAACCTAGATTGTCCAAGTGTCCGCTAGTTAACCTACATAGTCCAATTGCCCTTAGGTAACCTAGATAGTCCAAGTGCCCGCTAGGGAACCTACATAGTCCAAGTTCCCGCTAGGTAACCTAGACAGTCAAGGGCCCGTTATCTATCCTAGATCGTCCAAGTGCCCGCTAGGCAACCTACATAGTCCGAGTGCCCGTTTGTTAACCTAGAAGTCCAAGTGCCTGCTACGTTACCTGCATAGTCCAAGTGCCCGTTAGGTAACCTACATAGTCCAAGTGCCCGCTAGGTAACCTAGATAGACCAAGTACCCGTTAGCTCACCTAGATAGTCCAAGTGCCCGCTAGGTAACCTACATAGTCAAAGTGCCCGCTAGGTAACCTAGATAGTCCAAGTTCCTGTTACTTAACCTAGATAGTCCTAGTGCCCGCTAGGTAACCTACATAGTCCAAGGGCCCGCTCGTTAACCTAGTTCCTCCAAGTGTCCGTTAGGTAACCAAGATAGTCATAGTGTCCGCTACGTAACCTACATAGTCCAAGTTCCCACTAGGTCACCTAGATAGTCCAAGTGCCCGTTACCTAACCTAGATAGCCCAAGTGCCCGCTAGGTAACCTACATATTCCTAGTGCCCGCTAGTTAACCAACATTGTCCAAGTGCCCGATACGGACCTACATAGTCCAAGTGCCTGTTAGGTAACCTACATAGTCCAAATGCCCGCTAGTAACCTACATAGTCCAAGTGCCCGATAGGGAACTCACATAATCCAAGTGCCCTCTAGGGAACCTACATAGTCCAAGTACCCGTTAGGTAACCTAGATAGTCCAAATGCCCGCTAGGGAACCCACATAGTCCAAGTGCCCGCTAGGGAACTTACATAGTCCAAGTGCCCGGTAGTTAACCTAGATAGTCCAAGTGCCCGCTAATTAACCTAGATAGTCCAAGTGCCCGTTCGTTAACCTAGACAGTCCAGGTGCCCGCTTGGGAAACTACATAGTCCAGTGCCCGCTAGGGAACTTACGTTGTCCAAGTGCCCGCTAGTTAACCTAGATAGTCCAAGTGCCCGTTCGTTAACCTAGACAGTCCAGGTGCCCGCTTGGGAAACCACATAGTCCAGTGCCCGCTAGGGAACTTACGTTGTCCAAGTGCCCGCTAGTTAACCTAGATAGTCCAAGTGCCCATTCGTTAACCTAGACAGTCCAAGTGCCCGCTAGGGAAACCACATAGTCCAGTGCCCGCTAGGGAACTTACGTTGTCCAAGTGCCCGCTAGTTAACCTAGATAGTCCAAGTGCCCGTTCGTTAACCTAGGCAGTCCAAGTGCCCGCTAGGGAAACCACATAGTCCAGTGCCCGCTAGGGAACTTACATAGTCCAAGTGCCCGCTAGTTAACCTAGATAGTCCAAGAGCTCGTTCGTTAACCTAGACAGTCCAAGTGCCCGCTAGGGAAACCACATAGTCCAGTGCCCGCTAGGGAACTTACATAGTCCAAGTGCCCGCTAGTTAACCTAGATAGTCCAAGTGCCCTTTCGTTAACCTGGACAGTCCAAGTGCCCGCTAGGGAACCCACATAGTCCAAGTGCCCGCTAGGGAACATACATAGTCCAAGTTTCCGTTAGTAACCTATATAGTCCAAGTACCCGCTAGGTAACGTAGATAGTCCAAGTGCCCACTAGGGGACGTACATACTCCAAGTGCCCGCTAGGTAACCTAGATAGTCCATATGCCCGCTAGGGTATGTACACAGACCAAGTGCCCGCTAGGTAACCTACATAGTCCAAGTGCCCGTTAGGGAGCCCAGATAGTCCAAGTGCCAGCTAGGGAACCTGCATCGTGCAAGTGCCTGCTAGGTAACCTAGATAATCCAAGTGCCCGCTAGTTAACCTAGATAGTCCAAGTGCCCGCTAGTTAACCTAGAACCTCCAAGTGTCCGCTAGTTAACCTACATAGACCAAGGCCCGCTAGTTAACCTACGTAGTCCAAGAACCCACTAGTTAACCTAGATAGTCCAAGTGCCCGCTAGGTTACCTACATAGTGCAAGTGTCCGCTAGTTAACCTACCTAGTCCAAGTGCCCGCTAGTTAACCTAGATAGTCCAAGTACCTGTTAGTTAACCTAGATTGTCCAATTGTCCGCTAGTTAACATACATAGTCCAAGGGCCCACTAGTTAACCTAGATAGTCCAAGTGTCCTCTAGTTAATCTACATAGTCCAAGTCCCCGCTAGTTAACCTATATACCAAGTGCCCGCTACGTAACCTAGATATTCCAAGGGTACGCTAGTTAACCTATATCGTCAAAGTGCCCGCTAGGTAACCTAGATAGTCCAAGTGGCCGCTAAGGAACCTACATAGTCCAAGTGCCCACTAGTTAACCTAGATAGTCCAAGTGCCCGCTAGGGAACCTACATAGTCCAAGTTCCCGCTAGGTAACCTAGATAGTCAAGGGCCCGTTACCTATCCTAGATCGTCCAAGTGCCCGCTAGGCAACCTACATAGTCCGAGTGCCCGTTCGTTAACCTAGAAGTCCAAGTGCCCGCTACGTTACCTGCATAGTCCAAGTGTCCGTTAGGTAACCTACATAGTCCAAGTGCCCACTAGTTAACCTAGATAGTCCAAGTGCCCGCTAGGGAACCTAGATAGTCCAAGTGGCCGCTAAGGAACCTACATAGTCCAAGTGCCCACTAGTTAACCTAGATAGTCCAAGTGCCCGCTAGGGAACCTACATAGTCCAAGTTCCCGCTAGGTAACCTAGATAGTCAAGGGCCCGTTACCTATCCTAGATCGTCCAAGTGCCCGCTAGGCAACCTACATAGTCCGAGTGCCCGTTCGTTAACCTAGAAGTCCAAGTGCCCGCTACGTTACCTGCATAGTCCAAGTGTCCGTTAGGTAACCTACATAGTCCAAGTGCCCACTAGTTAAACTAGATAGTCCAAGTGCCCGCTAGGGAACCTACATAGTCCAAGTTCCCGCTAGGTAACCTAGATAGTCAAGGGCCCGTTACCTATCCTAGATCGTCCAAGTGCCCGCTAGGCAACCTACATAGTCCGAGTGCCCGTTCATTAACCTAGAAGTCCAAGTGCCCGCTACGTTACCTGCATAGTCCAAGTGTCCGTTAGGTAACCTACATAGTCCAAGTGCCCGCTAGGTAACCTAGATAGTCCAAGTACCCGTTACCTAACCTAGATAGTCCAAGTGCCTGCTAGGTAACCTACATAGTCCTAGTGCCCACTAGTTGACCAACATTGTCCAAGTGCCCGATACGGACCTACATAGTCCAAGTGCCTGTTAGGTAACCTACATAGTCCAAATGCCCGCTAGTAACCTACATAGTCCAGGTGCCCGATAGGGAACTCACATAATCCAAGTGCCATCTAGGGAACCTACATAGTACCTACATAGTACCTACATAGTCCATAGTACCCGTTAGGTAACCTAGATAGTCCAAATGCCCGCTAGGGAACCCACATAGTCCAAGTGCCCGCTAGGGAACTTACATAGTCCAAGTGCCCGGTAGTTAACCTAGATAGTCCAAGTGCCCGCTAATTAACCTAGATAGTCCAAGTGCCTGTTCGTTAACCTAGACAGTGCAAGTGCCCGCTAGGGAAACCACATAGTCCAGTGCCCGCTAGGGAACTTACATAGTCCAAGTGCCCGCTAGTTAACCTAGATAGTCCAAGTGCCCGTTCGTTAACCTAGACAGTCCAAGTGCCCGCTAGGGAAACCACATAGTCCAGTGCCCGCTAGGGAACTTACATAGTCCAAGTGCCCGCTTGTTAACCTAGATAGTCCAAGTGCCCGTTTGTTAACCTAGACAGTCCAAGTCCCCGCTAGGGAAACCACACAGTCCAGTGCCCGCTAGGGAACTTACATAGTCCAAGTTCCCGCTAGTTAACCTAGATAGTCCAAGTGCCCGTTCGTTAACCTAGACAGTCCAAGTGCCCGCTAGGGAAACCACATAGTCCAGTGCCCGCTAGGGAACTTACATAGTTCAAGTTCCCGCTAGGTAACCTAGATAGTCCAAGTGCCCGTTCGTTAACCTAGACAGTCCAAGTGCCCGCTAGGGAAACCACAAAGTCCAGTGCCCGCTAGGGAACTTACATAGGCCAAGTGCCCGCTGGTTAACCTAGATAGTCCAAGTGCCCTTTCGTTAACCTAGGCAGTCCAAGTGCCCGCAGGGAACCCACATAGTCCAAGTGCCTGCTAGGGAACTTACATAGTCCAAGTGCCCGATAGTAACCTATATAGTCCAGGTACCCGCTAGGTAACGTAGATAGTCCAAGTGCCCATTAGGGGACATACATACTCCAAGTGCCCTCTAGGTAACCTAGATAGTCCAAGTGCCCGTTAGGGAGCCTAGATAGTCCAAGTACCCGCTAGGGAACCAGCATCGTGCAAGTGCCTGCTATGTAACCTAGATAATCCAAGTGCCCGCTAGTTATCCTAGATAGTCCAAGTGCCCGTTTGTTAACCTAGACAGTCCAAGTCCCCGCTAGGGAAACCACACAGTCCAGTGCCCGCTAGGGAACTTACATAGTCCAAGTTCCCGCTAGTTAACCTAGATAGTCCAAGTGCCCGTTCGTTAACCTAGACAGTCCAAGTGCCCGCTAGGGAAAGCACATAGTCCAGTGCCCGCTAGGGAACTTACATAGTCCAAGTTCCCGCTAGTTAACCTAGATAGTCCAAGTGCCCGTTCGTTAACCTAGACAGTCCAAGTGCCCGCTAGGGAAACCACAAAGTCCAGTGCCCGCTAGGGAACTTACATAGGCCAAGTGCCCGCTGGTTAACCTAGATAGGCCAAGTGCCCTTTCGTTAACCTAGGCAGTCCAAGTGCCCGCAGGGAACCCACATAGTCCAAGTGCCCGCTAGGGAACTTACATATTCCAAGTGCCCGATAGTAACCTATATAGTCCAGGTACCCGCTAGGTAACGTAGATAGTCCAAGTGCCCATTAGGGGACATACATACTCCAAGTGCCCTCTAGGTAACCTAGATAGTCCAAGTGTCCGTTAGGGAGCCTAGATAGTCCAAGTACCCGCTAGGGAACCAGCATCGTGCAAGTGCCTGCTATGTAACCAAGATAATCCAAGTGCCCGCTAGTTAACCTAGATAGTCCAAGTGTACGCTAGTTAACCTAGAACCTCCAAGTGTCCGCTAGTTAACCTACATAGTCCAAGGGCCCGCTAGTTTACCTACATAGTCCAAGAACCCGCTAGTTAACCTAGATAGTCCAAGTGTCCGCTAGTTTACCTACATAGTCCTTGTGCCCGCTAGGTAACCTAGATAGTCCAAGTTCCTGTTAGCTAACCTATATAGTCCAAGTGCCCACTAGGTAACCTAGATAGTCAAAGTGCCCGTTAGGTAACCTAGATAGTCCGAGTGCCCGCTATGTAACCTACACAGTCCAAGTTCCCGCTAGGTAACCTAGATAGTCCAAGTGCCCGTTACCTAACCTAGATCGTCCAAGTGTCCGCTAGGCAACCTACATAGTCCAAGTGCCCGTTCGTTAATCTAAATAGTCCAAGTGCCCGCTAGGGAACCTATATAATCCAAGTGCTATCTAGGTAACCTAGATAGTCCTAGGGCCCGCTAGTTAACCTACATAGTCGAAGGGCTCGCTTTTTAATTTTGATAGTCCAAGTGCCCGCTGGTTAACCTAGATCGTCCAAGTGCCCGCTAGTTAACCTAGATCATCCATGTGCCAGCTAGTTAATCTACATAGTCCAAGGGCCCACTTGTTAACCTAGATCGTCCAAATGTCCTCTAGTTAACCTACATAGTCCAAGTGCCTGCTAGGTAACCTACATAGTGCAAGTGTCCGCTAGGAAACCTACATAGTCCAAGTGCCCGCTAGTTAACATAGATAGTCCAAGTGCCCGCTAGGTAAGGTACTTAGTCCAAGTGCCCCATAGGTAACCTACATTGTGCAAGTTTCCGCTAGTTAACCTACATAGTCCAAGTGCCCGCTAGTTAACCTAGATATTCCAGGTACCCGCTAGTTAACCTAGATTGTCCAATTGTCCGCTAGCTAACCTACATAGTCCAAGTGCCCTTTAGGGAACCTAGATAGTACAAGTGCCCGCTAGGGAACCTACATAGTCCAATTGCGCGCTCTGAAACATACATAGTCCAAGTGCCTGTTATTTAACCTAGATAATCCAAGTGCCCGCTAGTTAACCTACATAGTCCAAGTGCCCGCTAGGTAACCTACATAGTCCAAGTGCCCGCTAGGTAACCTATATAGTCCAAATGCCCTCTAGAACCTACATAGTCCAAGTTCCCGCTAGGAAACTTAGATAGTCCAAGTGCACGCTAGTTAACCTAGATAGTCCAAGTGCCCGCTAGTTAACCAGGATCGTCCAAGTGCCCTCTAGTTAACATATATAGTCCAAGGGCCTGCTAGTTAACCTACATAGTCCAAGTGCCCGCTAGGTAACCTAGACAGTCCAAGTGACCACTAGGTTACCTACATAGTCCAAGTGCCAGCTAAGGAACCTACATAGTCCAAGTGCCCGCTAGGTAACCTAGATAGACCAAGTGCATGCTAGTTAACCTACATAATCCAAGTGCCTGCTAGGTAAAGTACATAGTCCAAGTGCCCACTAGGTAACCTAGACAGTGCAATTGCCCGCTAGTTAACCTAGATTGTCAAAGTGCCTGCTAGGTAACCTAAATAGTGCAAGTGCCCGCTAGGTAACCTATATAGTCCAAGTGCCCGCTAGGTAACCTAGATAGTCCAATGGCCCGCTAGTTAACCTACATAGTCCAAGGGCTCACTTGTTAAAATTGATAGTCCAAGTGCCCGCTAGTTACTCTAGACCGTCCAAGTGCCCGCTAGTTAACCTAGATAGTCCAACTGCCTGCTAGGTAACCTACATAGTGCAAGTGCCCGCTAGTTAACATAGATAGTCCAAGTGCCCGCTAGGGAACGTACATAGTCCAAGTGCCCGGTAGTTAACATAGATAGTCCAAGTACCCGCTAGGAAACGTACATAGTCCAAGTGCCCGCTAGGTAACGTACATAGTCCAAGTGCCTGCTAGGTAACCTAGATAGTCCAAGTGCCCAGTAGTTAACCTACATAGTCCAAGGTCCCCCTAAGTGATCTAGATAATCCAAAGGCCCGCTAGGTAACCTACATTGTCCTAGTGCCCCCTAGTTAACCTACATTCTCCAAGTGCCCGATAGGGAACGTACATAGTCCATGAGCCCGCTAGGTAACCTACATAGTCCAAATGCCTGCTAGTTAACCTACATAGTCCAAGTGCCGTTAGGTAACCTAGATAGCCCAAATGCCTGCTAGGGAACCCACATAGTCCAAGTGCCCGCTAGGGAACTTACATGGACCAAGGGCCTGCTAGGGAACTTACCTAGTCCAAGGGCCCGCTAGGGAACCTACATAGTCCAAGTGCCCGCTAGGTAATCTATATAGTCCAAATGCCCGCTAGGGAGCCTACATAATCCAAATGCCCGCTAGGTAACCTAGATAGTCAAGGGCCCGCTAGTAAACCTACATAGTCCAAGTGCCCGCTAGTTAACCTATATACCAAGTGCCCGCTACGTAACCTAGATGGTCCAAGGGCACGCTAGTTAACCTACATAGTACAAGTGCCCGCTAGGGAACCTAGATAGTCCAAGTTCACGTTCTGGAACATACATAGTCCAAGTGCCCGCTAGGGAATCTACATAGTCCAAGGGCCCGCTAGTTAACGTACATAGTCCAAGTGCCGCTAGTTAATCTACATAGTCCAAGGGCCCGCTAGTTAACCTACATAGTCCAAGTAAACGCTAGTTAACCTAGATCGTCCAGGTGCCCGCTAGTTTACCTACATAGTAGAAGGGCCCGCTAGTTAACCTACATAGTTCAAGGGCCCGCTAGTTAACCTAGATAGTCAAAGTGCCTGCTAGGTAACATAGATAGTCCAAGTGCCCCTTAGGTAACCTACATAGTCCAAGTGCCCGCTAGGATAGTCCAAATGCCCGCTAGGGAAACTACATAGTCCAAGTGCCCGCTATTTAACCTAGATAGTCCAAGTGCCTGGTAGTAAACCTACATAATCCATGGGTCCGCTGGTTAACCTACATATTGCAAGGGCCCACTAGTTAACCTAGATCGTGCAAGTGTCCGCTAGTTAACCTACATAGTCCAAGTGCCCGCTAGTTATCCTATATACCAAGTGCCCGCTACGTAACCTAGATGTTCCAAGGGCACGCTAGTTAACCTACATAGTACAAGTGCCCGCTAGGGAACCTAGATAGTCCAAGTTCCCTCTCTGGAACATACATAGTCCAAGTGCCCGCTAGGGAATCTACATAGTCCAACGGCCCGCTAGTTAACGTAGATATTCCAAGTGCCGCTAGTTAATCTACATAGTACAAGGGCCCCCTAGTTAACCTACATAGTCCAAGTGCCCGCTAGGTAACCTACATAGTCCTAGCGCCCACTAATTAACGTACATTGTCCAAGTGCCCGAGAGGGAACCTACATATTCCAAGTGCCCACTAGGTAACCTACATAGTCCAAATGCCCGCTAGTAACCTATATAGTCCAAGTGCAAGAAGGGAACCTAAATAATCCAAGTGCCCGCTAGGGAACCTACGTAGTCCAAATGCCCGTTAGGTATCCTAGATACACCAAATGCCCGCTTGGGTACCCACATAGTCCAGTGCCCGCTAGGGAACCTATATAGTCAAAGTGCCTGCTAGGGAACCTGCATCGTCCAAGTGCCCGCTAGTTAACCTACATAGTCCAAGTTTCCGCTAGGTAACCTAGACAGTCCAAGTGACCACTAGGTTACCTACATAGTCCAAGTGCCCGTTCGTTAACCTACATAGTCCAAGTGCCCACTAGGTAACGTAGAGAGCCCAAGTGCCCGCTAGGGAACGTACATACTCCAAGTGCCCGTAGGTAACCTAGGTAGTCCAAGTGCCCGCTAGTTAACCTACATTGTCCAAGTGCCTGCTACGTAAACTACATAGTCCAAGTGCCCGTTCGTTAACCTACATAGACCAAGTGCCCGCTAGGTAACGTAGATAGCCCAAGTGCCCTCTAGGAAACCTACATAGTCCAAGTGCCCGTTCGTTAACCTAGATAATCCAAGTGCCCGCTAGGTAACCTAGACAGTCCAAGTGCCCTCTAGGTAACCTACATAGTCCAAATGCCCGCTAGGGAAACTAAATAGTCCAAGTGCCCGCTTGTTAACCTTGATAGTCCAAGTGCCCGCTAGTAAACCTAGATAGTCCAAGTGCCCGCTAGTTAACCTAGATAGACCAAGTGCCCGCTAGGGAACCTACCTAGTCCAAGTGGCCGATAGGGAACCTACATAGTCCAAGTGCCCGCTAGTTAACCTAGATAGTCCAAGTACCCGCTAGGAAACGTACATAGTCCAAGTGCCCGCTAGTTAAGGTACATAGTCCAAATGCCCGCTAGGTAACGTACATAGTCCAAGTGCCCGCTAGGTAACCTAGATAGTCCATGTGCCCGCTAGTTAACCTACATAGTCCAAGTGCCTGCTAGGTAACCTAGATAGTCCAAGTGCCCACTAGTTAACCTACATAGTCCAAGGTCCCCCTAAGTGATCTAGATAATCCAAAGGCCCGCTAGGTAACCTACATTGTCCTAGTGCCCCCTAGTTAACCTACATTCTCCAAGTGCCCGATAGGGAACGTACATAGTCCATGAGCCCGCTAGGTAACCTACATAGTCCAAATGCCTGCTAGTTAACCTACATAGTCCAAGTGCCGTTAGGTAACCTAGATAGCCCAAATGCCTGCTAGGGAACCCACATAGTCCAAGTGCCCGCTAGGGAACTTAAATGGACCAAGGGCCTGCTAGGGAACTTACATAGTCCAAGGGCCCGCTAGGGAACCTACATAGTCCAAGTGCCCGCTAGGTAATCTATATAGTCCAAATGCCCGCTAGGGAGCCTACATAATCCAAATGCCCGCTACGTAACCTAGATAGTCAAGGGCCCGCTAGTAAACCTACATAGTCCAAGTGCCCGCTAGTTAACCTATATACCAAGTGCCCGCTACGTAACCTAGATGGTCCAAGGGCACGCTAGTTAACCTACATAGTACAAGTGCCCGCTAGGGAACCTAGATAGTCCAAGTTCACGTTCTGGAACATACATAGTCCAAGTGCCCGCTAGGGAATCTACATAGTCCAAGGGCCCGCTAGTTAACGTACATAGTCCAAGTGCCGCTAGTTAATCTACATAGTCCAAGGGCCCGCTAGTTAACCTACATAGTCCAAGTAAACGCTAGTTAACCTAGATCGTCCAGGTGCCCGCTAGTTTACCTACATAGTAGAAGGGCCCGCTAGTTAACCTACATAGTCCAAGGGCCCGCTAGTTAACCTAGATAGTCAAAGTGCCTGCTAGGTAACATAGATAGTCCAAGTGCCCCTTAGGTAACCTACATAGTCCAAGTGCCCGCTAGGATAGTCCGAATGCCCGCTAGGGAAACTACATAGTCCAAGTGCCCGCTATTTAACCAAGATAGTCCAAGTGCCTGGTAGTAAACCTACATAATCCATGGGTCCGCTGGTTAACCTACATATTGCAAGGGCCCACTAGTTAACCTAGATCGTGCAAGTGTCCGCTAGTTAACCTACATAGTCCAAGTGCCCGCTAGTTATCCTATATACCAAGTGCCCGCTACGTAACCTAGATGGTCCAAGGGCACGCTAGTTAACCTACATAGTACAAGTGCCCGCTAGGGAACCTAGATAGTCCAAGTTCCCTCTCTGGAACATACATAGTCCAAGTGCCCGCTAGGGAATCTACATAGTCCAACGGCCCGCTAGTTAACGTAGATAGTCCAAGTGCCGCTAGTTAATCTACATAGTACAAGGGCCCGCTACTTAACCTACATAGTCCAAGTACACGCTAGTTAACCTAGATCGTCCAAGTGCCCGCTAGTTAACCTACATAGTAGAAGGGCCCGCTAGTTAACCTACATAGTCCAAGGGCCCGCTAGTTAACCTACATCGTCCAAGGGCCCGCTAGTTAACCTAGAGAGTCCAAGTGCCCGCTACTTATCCTACATAGTCCAAGTGCCCGCTAGGTAACCTAGACAGTTCAAGTGACCACCAGGTTACCTACATAGTCCAAGTGCCTGTTCGTTAACCTCATAGTCCAAGTGCTCGCTAGGTATCCTATATAGTCCAAATGCCCGCTAGGGACCCTAATAGTCCAAGTGCCCGCTAATTAACCTAGATAGTGCAAGTGCTCGCTAGTTAACCTAGATAGTCCAAGTGCCCGCTAGTTAACCTAGATAGACCAAGTGCCCGCTAGGTAACCTACCTAGTCCAAGTGGCCGATAGGGAACCTACATAGTCCAAGTGCCCGCTAGTTAACCTAGATAGTCCAAGTACCCGCTAGGAAACGTACATAGTTCAAGTGCCCGCTAGTTAACGTACATAGTCCAAATGCCCGCTAGGTAACGTTCATAGTCCAAATGCCCGCTAGGTAACGTACATAGTCCAAGTGCCCACTAGGTAACCTACATAGTACAAGTGCCCGCTAGGTAACCTAGATAGTCCAATGGCCCGCTAGTTAACCTACATAGTCCAAGGGCTCACTTGTTAACTTTGATAGTCCAAGTGCCCGCTAGTTACTCTAGATCGTCCAAGTGCCCGCTAGTTAACCTAGATAGTCCAAGTGCCTGCTAGGTAACCTACATAGTGCAAGTGCCCGCTAGTTAACATAGATAGTCCAAGTGCCCGCTTGGGAACGTACATAGTCCAAGTGCCCGCTAGTTAAGGGACATAGTCCAAATGCCCGCTAGGAAACGTACATAGTCCAAGTGCCCGCTAGGTAACCTAGATAGTCCATGTGCCCGCTAGTTAACCTACATAGTCCAAGTGCCTGCTAGGTAACCTAGATAGTCCAAGTGCCCAGTAGTTAACCTACATAGTCCAAGGTCCCCCTAGGTGATCTAGATAATCCAAAGGCCCGCTAGGTAACCTACATTGTCCTAGTGCCCCCTAGTTTACCTACATTCTCCAATTGCCCGATAGGGAACGTACATAGTCCATGAGCCCGCTAGGTAACCTACATAGTCCAAATGCCTGCTAGTTAACCTACATAGTCCAAGTGCCGTTAGGCAACCTAGATAGCCCAAATGCCTGCTAGGGAACCCACATAGTCCAAGTGCCCGCTAGGGAACTTACATGGACCAAGGGCCTGCTAGGGAACTTACATAGTCCAAGGGCCCGCTAGGGAACCTACATAGTCCAAGAGCCCGCTAGGTAATCTATATAGTCCAAATACCCGCTAGGGAGCCTACATAATCCAAATGCCCGCTACGTAACCTAGATAGTCAAGGGCCCGCTAGTAAACCTACATAGTCCAAGTGCCCGCTAGTTAACCTATATACCAAGTGCCCGCTACGTAACCTAGATGGTCCAAGGGCACGCTAGTTAACCTACATAGTACAAGTGCCCGCTAGGAAACCTAGATAGTCCAAGTTCACGTTCTGGAACATACATAGTCCAAGTGCCCGCTAGGGAATCTACATAGTCCAAGGGCCCGCTAGTTAACGTACATAGTCCAAGTGCCGCTAGTTAATCTACATAGTCCAAGGGCCCGCTAGTTAACCTACATAGTCCAAGTAAACGCTAGTTAACCTGGATCGTCCAGGTGCCTGCTAGTTTACCTACATAGTAGAAGGGCCCGCTAGTTAACCTACATAGTCCAAGGGCCCGCTAGTTAACCTAGATAGTCAAAGTGCCTGCTAGGTAACATAGATAGTCCAAGTGCCCCTTAGGTAACCTACATAGTCCAAGTGCCCGCTAGGATAGTCCAAATGCCCGCTAGGGAAACTACATAGTCCAAGTGCCCGCTATTTAACCTAGATAGTCCAAGTGCCTGGTAGTAAACCTACATAATCCATGGGTCCGCTGGTTAACCTACATATTGCAAGGGCCCACTAGTTAACCTAATTCGTGCAAGTGTCCGCTAGTTAACCTACATAGTCCAAGTGCCCGCTAGTTATCCTATATACCAAGTGCCCGCTACCTAACCTAGATGGTCCAAGGGCACGCTAGTTAACCTACATAGTACAAGTGCCCGCTAGGGAACCTAGATAGTCCAAGTTCCCTCTCTGGAACATACATAGTCCAAGTGCCCGCTAGGGAATCTACATAGTCCAACGGCCCGCTAGTTAACGTAGATAGTCCAAGTGCCGCTAGTTAATCTACATAGTACAAGGGCCCGCTAGTTAACCTACATAGTCCAAGTACACGCTAGTTAACCTAGATCGTCCAAGTGCCCGCTAGTTAACCTAGAGAGTCCAAGTGCCCGCTACTTAACCTACATAGTCCAAGTGCCCGCTAGGTAACCTAGACAGTTCAAGTGACCACCAGGTTACCTACATAGTCCAAGTGCCTGTTCGTTAACCTCATAGTCCAAGTGCTCGCTAGGTAACCTATATAGTCCAAATGCCCGCTAGGGACCCTAATAGTCCAAGTGCCCGCTAATTAACCTAGATATTGCAAGTGCTCGCTAGTTAATCTAGAGTGTCCAAGTGCCCGCTAGTTAACCTAGATAGACCAAGTGCCCGCTAGGGAACCTACCTAGTCCAAGTGGCCGATAGGGAACCTACATAGTCCAAGTGCCCGCTAGTTAACCTAGATAGTCCAAGTACCCGCTAGGAAACGTACATAGTTCAAGTGCCCGCTAGTTAACGTACATAGTCCAAATGCCCGCTAGGTAACGTTCATAGTCCAAATGCCCGCTAGGTAACGTACATAGTCCAAGTGCCCACTAGGTAACCTACATAGTACAAGTGCCCGCTAGGTAACCTAGATAGTCCAATGGCCCGCTAGTTAACCTACATAGTCCAAGGGCTCACTTGTTAACTTTGATAGTCCAAGTGCCCGTTAGTTACTCTAGATCGTCCAAGTGCCCGCTAGTTAACATAGATAGTCCAAGTGCCTGCTAGGTAACCTACATAGTGCAAGTGCCCGCTAGTTAACATAGATAGTCCAAGTGCCCGCTTGGGAACATACATAGTCCAAGTGCCCGCTAGTTAAGGTACATAGTCCAAATGCCCGCTAGGTAACGTACATAGTCCAAGTGCCCGCTAGGTAACCTAGATAGTCCATGTGCCCGCTAGTTAACCTACATAGTCCAAGTGCCTGCTAGGTAACCTAGATAGTCCAAGTGCCCACTAGTTAACCTACATAGTCCAAGGTCCCCCTAGGTGATCTAGATAATCCAAAGGCCCGCTAGGTAACCTACATTGTCCTAGTGCCCCCTAGTTAACCTACATTCTCCAATTGCCCGATAGGGAATGTACATAGTCCATGAGCCCGCTAGGTAACCTACATAGTCCAAATGCCTGCTAGTTAACCTACATAGTCCAAGTGCCGTTAGGTAACCTAGATAGCCCAAATGCCTGCTAGGGAACCCACATAGTCCAAGTGCCCGCTAGGGAACTTACATGGACCAAGGGCCTGCTAGGGAACTTACATAGTCCAAGTGCCCGCTAGGGAACCTACATAGTCCAAGTGCCCGCTAGGTAATCTATATAGTCCAAATGCCCGCTAGGGAGCCTACATAATCCAAATGCCCCCTAGGTAACCTAGATAGTCAAGGGCCCGCTAGTAAACCTACATAGTCCAAGTGCCCGCTAGTTAACCTATATACCAAGTGCCCGCTACGTAACCTAGATGGTCCAAGGGCACGCTAGTTAACCTACATAGTACAAGAGCCCGCTAGGGAACCTAGATAGTCCAAGTTCACGTTCTGGAACATACATAGTCCAAGTGCCCGCTAGGGAATCTACATAGTCCAAGGGCCCGCTAGTTAACGTACATAGTCCAAGTGCCGCTAGTTAATCTACATAGTCCAAGGGCCCGCTAGTTAACCTACATAGTCCAAGTAAACGCTAGTTAACCTAGATCGTCCAGGTGCCCGCTAGTTAACCTACATAGTAGAAGGGCCCGCTAGTTAACCTACATAGTCCAAGGGCCCGCTAGTTAACCTAGATAGTCAAAGTGCCTGCTAGGTAACATAGATAGTCCAAGTGCCCCTTAGGTAACCTACATAGTCCAAGTGCCCGCTAGGATAGTCCAAATGCCCGCTAGGGAAACTACATAGTCCAAGTGCCCGCTATTTAACCTAGATAGTCCAAGTGCCTGGTAGTAAACCTACATAATCCATGGGTCCGCTGGTTAACCTACATATTGCAAGGGCCCACTAGTTAACCTAGATCGTGCAAGTGTCCGCTAGTTAACCTACATAGTCCAAGTGCCCGTTAGTTATCCTATATACCAAGTGCCCGCTACGTAACCTAGATGGTCCAAGGGCACGCTAGTTAACCTACATAGTACAAGTGCCCGCTAGGGAACCTAGATAGTCCAAGTTCCCTCTCTGGAACATACATAGTCCAAGTGCCCGCTAGGGAATCTACATAGTCCAACGGCCCGCTAGTTAACGTAGAGAGTCCAAGTGCCGCTAGTTAATCTACATAGTACAAGGGCCCGCTAGTTAACCTACATAGTCCAAGTACACGCTAGTTAACCTAGATCGTCCAAGTGCCCGCTAGTTAACCTACATAGTAGAAGGGCCCGCTAGTTAACCTACATAGTCCAAGGGCCCGCTAGTTAACCTACATCGTCCAAGGGCCCGCTAGTTAACCTAGAGAGTCCAAGTGCCCGCTAGTTAACCTACATAGTCCAAGTGCCCGCTAGGTAACCTAGACAGTTCAAGTGACCACCAGGTTACCTACATAGTCCAAGTGCCTGTTCGTTAACCTCATAGTCCAAGTGCTCGCTAGGTAACCTATATAGTCCAAATGCGCGCTAGGGACCATAATAGTCCAAGTGCCCGCTAGTTAACCTAGATAGTCCAAGTGCCCGCTAGTTAAACTAGATAGACCAAGTGCCTGCTAGGGAACCTACCTAGTCCAAGTGGCCGATAGGGAACCTACATAGTCCAAGTGCCCGCTAGTTAACCTAGATAGTCCTAGTACCCGCTAGGAAACGTACATAGTTCAAGTGCCCGCTAGTTAACGTACATAGTCCAAATGCCCGCTAGGTAACGTTCATAGTCCAAATGCCCGCTAGGTAACGTACATAGTCCAAGTGCCCGCTAGGTAACCTATATAGTCCAAGTGCCCGCTAGGTAACCTAGATAGTCCAATGGCCCGCTAGTTAACCTACATAGTCCAAGGGCTCACTTGTTAACTTTGATAGTCCAAGTGCCCGCTAGTTACTCTAGATCGTCCAAGTGCCCGCTAGTTAACCTAGATAGTCCAAGTGCCTGCTAGGTAACCTACATAGTGCAAGTGCCCGCTAGTTAACATAGATAGTCCACGTGCCCGCTAGGGAACGTACATAGTCCAAGTGCCCGCTAGTTAACATAGATAGTCCAAGTACCCGCTAGGAAACGTACATAGTCCAAGTGCCCGCTAGTTAAGGTACATAGTCCAAATGCCCGCTAGGTAACGTACATAGTCCAAGTGCCCGCTAGGTAACCTAGATAGTCCATGTGCCCGCTAGTTAACCTACATAGTCCAAGTGCCTGCTAGGTAACCTAGATAGTCCAAGTGCCCACTAGTTAACCTACATAGTCCAAGGTCCCCCTAGGTGATCTAGATAATCCAAAGGCCCGCTAGGTAACCTACATTGTTCTAGTGCCCCCTAGTTAACCTACATTCTCCAAGTGCCCGATAGGGAACGTACATAGTCCATGAGCCCGCTAGGTAACCTACATAGTCCAAATGCCTGCTAGTTAACCTACATAGTCCAAGTGTCGTTAGGTAACCTAGATAGCCCAAATGCTTGCTAGGGAACCCACATAGTCCAATTGCCCGCTAGGGAACTTACATGGACCAAGGGCCTGCTAGGGAACTTACATAGTCCAAGGGCCCGCTAGGGAACCTACATAGTCCAAGTGCCCGCTAGGTAATCTATATAGTCCAAATGCCCGCTAGGGAGCCTACATAATCCAAATGCCCGCTAGGTAACCTAGATAGTCAAGGGCCCGCTAGTAAACCTACATAGTCCAAGTGCCCGCTAGTTAACCTATATACCAAGTGCCCGCTACGTAACCTAGATGGTCCAAGGGCACGCTAGTTAACCTACATAGTACAAGTGCCCGCTAGGGAACCTAGATAGTCCAAGTTCACGTTCTGGAACATACATAGTCCAAGTGCCCGCTAGGGAATCTACATAGTCCAAGGGACCGCTAGTTAACGTACATAGTCCAAGTGCCGCTAGTTAATCTACATAGTCCAAGGGCCCGCTAGTTAACCTACATAGTCCAAGTAAACGCTAGTTAACCTAGATCGTCCAGGTGCCCGCTAGTTAACCTACATAGTAGAAGGGCCCGCTAGTTAACCTACATAGTCCAAGGGCCCGCTAGTTTACCTAGATAGTCAAAGTGCCTGCTAGGTAACATAGATAGTCCAAGTGCCCCTTAGGTAACCTACATAGTCCAAGTGCCCGCTAGGATAGTCCAAATGCCCGCTAGGGAAACTACATAGTCCAAGTGCCCGCTATTTAACCTAGATAGTCCAAGTGCCTGGTAGTAAACCTACATAATCCATGGGTCTGCTGGTTAACCTACATATTGCAAGGGCCCACTAGTTAACCTAGATCGTGCAAGTGTCCGCTAGTTAACCTACATAGTCCAAGTGCCCGCTAGTTATCCTATATACCAAGTGCCCGCTACGTAACCTAGATGGACCAAGGGCACGCTAGTTAACCTACATAGTACAAGTGCCCGCTAGAGAACCTAGATAGTCCAAGTTCCCTCTCTGGAACATACATAGTCCAAGTGCCCGCTACTTAACCTACATAGTCCAAGTGCCCGCTAGGTAACCTAGACAGTTCAAGTGACCACCAGGTTACCTACATAGTCCAAGTGCCTGTTCGTTAACCTCATAGTCCAAGTGCTCGCTAGGTAACCTATATAGTCCAAATGCCCGCTAGGGACCCTAATAGTCCAAGTGCCCGCTAATTAACCTAGATAGTCCAAGTGCCCGCTAGTTAATCTAGATAGTCCAAGTGCCCGCTAGTTAACCTAGATAGACCAAGTGCCCGCTAGGGAACCTACCTAGTCCAAGTGGCCGATAGGGAACCTACATAGTCCAAGTGCCCGCTAGTTAACCTAGATAGTCCAAGTACCCGCTAGGAAACGTACATAGTTCAAGTGCCCGCTAGTTAACGTACATAGTCCAAATGCCCGCTAGGTAACGTTCATAGTCCAAATGCCCGCTAGGTAACGTACATAGTCCAAGTGCCCACTAGGTAACCTACATAGTACAAGTGCCCGCTAGGTAACCTAGATAGTCCAATGGCCCGCTAGTTAACCTACATAGTCCAAGGGCTCACTTGTTAACTTTGATAGTCCAAGTGCCCGCTAGTTACTCTAGATCGTCCAAGTGCCCGCTAGTTAACATAGATAGTCCAAGTGCCTGCTAGGTAACCTACATAGTGCAAGTGCCCGCTAGTTAACATAGATAGTCCAAGTGCCCGCTTGGGAACATACATAGTCCAAGTGCCCGCTAGTTAAGGTACATAGTCCAAATGCCCGCTAGGTAACGTACATAGTCAAAGTGCCCGCTAGGTAACCTAGATAGTCCATGTGCCCGCTAGTTAACCTACATAGTCCAAGTGCCTGCTAGGTAACCTAGATAGTCCAAGTGCCCACTAGTTAACCTACATAGTCCAAGGTCCCCCTAGGTGATCTAGATAATCCAAAGGCCCGCTAGGTAACCTACATTGTCCTAGTGCCCCCTAGTTAACCTACATTCTCCAATTGCCCGATAGGGAATGTACATAGTCCATGAGCCCGCTAGGTAACCTACATAGTCCAAATGCCTGCTAGTTAACCTACATAGTCCAAGTGCCGTTAGGTAACCTAGATAGCCCAAATGCCTGCTAGGGAACCCACATAGTCCAAGTGCCCGCTAGGGAACTTACATGGACCAAGGGCCTGCTAGGGAACTTACATAGTCCAAGTGCCCGCTAGGGAACCTACATAGTCCAAGTGCCCGCTAGGTAATCTATATAGTCCAAATGCCCGCTAGGGAGCCTACATAATCCAAATGCCCCCTAGGTAACCTAGATAGTCAAGGGCCCGCTAGTAAACCTACATAGTCCAAGTGCCCGCTAGTTAACCTATATACCAAGTGCCCGCTACGTAACCTAGATGGTCCAAGGGCACGCTAGTTAACCTACATAGTACAAGAGCCCGCTAGGGAACCTAGATAGTCCAAGTTCACGTTCTGGAACATACATAGTCCAAGTGCCCGCTAGGGAATCTACATAGTCCAAGGGCCCGCTAGTTAACGTACATAGTCCAAGTGCCGCTAGTTAATCTACATAGTCCAAGGGCCCGCTAGTTAACCTACATAGTCCAAGTAAACGCTAGTTAACCTAGATCGTCCAGGTGCCCGCTAGTTAACCTACATAGTAGAAGGGCCCGCTAGTTAACCTACATAGTCCAAGGGCCCGCTAGTTAACCTAGATAGTCAAAGTGCCTGCTAGGTAACATAGATAGTCCAAGTGCCCCTTAGGTAACCTACATAGTCCAAGTGCCCGCTAGGATAGTCCAAATGCCCGCTAGGGAAACTACATAGTCCAAGTGCCCGCTATTTAACCTAGATAGTCCAAGTGCCTGGTAGTAAACCTACATAATCCATGGGTCCGCTGGTTAACCTACATATTGCAAGGGCCCACTAGTTAACCTAGATCGTGCAAGTGTCCGCTAGTTAACCTACATAGTCCAAGTGCCCGTTAGTTATCCTATATACCAAGTGCCCGCTACGTAACCTAGATGGTCCAAGGGCACGCTAGTTAACCTACATAGTACAAGTGCCCGCTAGGGAACCTAGATAGTCCAAGTTCCCTCTCTGGAACATACATAGTCCAAGTGCCCGCTAGGGAATCTACATAGTCCAACGGCCCGCTAGTTAACGTAGAGAGTCCAAGTGCCGCTAGTTAATCTACATAGTACAAGGGCCCGCTAGTTAACCTACATAGTCCAAGTACACGCTAGTTAACCTAGATCGTCCAAGTGCCCGCTAGTTAACCTACATAGTAGAAGGGCCTGCTAGTTAACCTACATAGTCCAAGGGCCCGCTAGTTAACCTACATCGTCCAAGGGCCCGCTAGTTAACCTAGAGAGTCCAAGTGCCCGCTAGTTAACCTACATAGTCCAAGTGCCCGCTAGGTAACCTAGACAGTTCAAGTGACCACCAGGTTACCTACATAGTCCAAGTGCCTGTTCGTTAACCTCATAGTCCAAGTGCTCGCTAGGTAACCTATATAGTCCAAATGCGCGCTAGGGACCATAATAGTCCAAGTGCCCGCTAGTTAACCTAGATAGTCCAAGTGCCCGCTAGTTAAACTAGATAGACCAAGTGCCTGCTAGGGAACCTACCTAGTCCAAGTGGCCGATAGGGAACCTACATAGTCCAAGTGCCCGCTAGTTAACCTAGATAGTCCTAGTACCCGCTAGGAAACGTACATAGTTCAAGTGCCCGCTAGTTAACGTACATAGTCCAAATGCCCGCTAGGTAACGTTCATAGTCCAAATGCCCGCTAGGTAACGTACATAGTCCAAGTGCCCGCTAGGTAACCTATATAGTCCAAGTGCCCGCTAGGTAACCTAGATAGTCCAATGGCCCGCTAGTTAACCTACATAGTCCAAGGGCTCACTTGTTAACTTTGATAGTCCAAGTGCCCGCTAGTTACTCTAGATCGTCCAAGTGCCCGCTAGTTAACCTAGATAGTCCAAGTGCCTGCTAGGTAACCTACATAGTGCAAGTGCCCGCTAGTTAACATAGATAGTCCACGTGCCCGCTAGGGAACGTACATAGTCCAAGTGCCCGCTAGTTAACATAGATAGTCCAAGTACCCGCTAGGAAACGTACATAGTCCAAGTGCCCGCTAGTTAAGGTACATAGTCCAAATGCCCGCTAGGTAACGTACATAGTCCAAGTGCCCGCTAGGTAACCTAGATAGTCCATGTGCCCGCTAGTTAACCTACATAGTCCAAGTGCCTGCTAGGTAACCTAGATAGTCCAAGTGCCCACTAGTTAACCTACATAGTCCAAGGTCCCCCTAGGTGATCTAGATAATCCAAAGGCCCGCTAGGTAACCTACATTGTTCTAGTGCCCCCTAGTTAACCTACATTCTCCAAGTGCCCGATAGGGAACGTACATAGTCCATGAGCCCGCTAGGTAACCTACATAGTCCAAATGCCTGCTAGTTAACCTACATAGTCCAAGTGTCGTTAGGTAACCTAGATAGCCCAAATGCTTGCTAGGGAACCCACATAGTCCAATTGCCCGCTAGGGAACTTACATGGACCAAGGGCCTGCTAGGGAACTTACATAGTCCAAGGGCCCGCTAGGGAACCTACATAGTCCAAGTGCCCGCTAGGTAATCTATATAGTCCAAATGCCCGCTAGGGAGCCTACATAATCCAAATGCCCGCTAGGTAACCTAGATAGTCAAGGGCCCGCTAGTAAACCTACATAGTCCAAGTGCCCGCTAGTTAACCTATATACCAAGTGCCCGCTACGTAACCTAGATGGTCCAAGGGCACGCTAGTTAACCTACATAGTACAAGTGCCCGCTAGGGAACCTAGATAGTCCAAGTTCACGTTCTGGAACATACATAGTCCAAGTGCCCGCTAGGGAATCTACATAGTCCAAGGGACCGCTAGTTAACGTACATAGTCCAAGTGCCGCTAGTTAATCTACATAGTCCAAGGGCCCGCTAGTTAACCTACATAGTCCAAGTAAACGCTAGTTAACCTAGATCGTCCAGGTGCCCGCTAGTTAACCTACATAGTAGAAGGGCCCGCTAGTTAACCTACATAGTCCAAGGGCCCGCTAGTTAACCTAGATAGTCAAAGTGCCTGCTAGGTAACATAGATAGTCCAAGTGCCCCTTAGGTAACCTACATAGTCCAAGTGCCCGCTAGGATAGTCCAAATGCCCGCTAGGGAAACTACATAGTCCAAGTGCCCGCTATTTAACCTAGATAGTCCAAGTGCCTGGTAGTAAACCTACATAATCCATGGGTCTGCTGGTTAACCTACATATTGCAAGGGCCCACTAGTTAACCTAGATCGTGCAAGTGTCCGCTAGTTAACCTACATAGTCCAAGTGCCCGCTAGTTATCCTATATACCAAGTGCCCGCTACGTAACCTAGATGGACCAAGGGCACGCTAGTTAACCTACATAGTACAAGTGCCCGCTAGGGAACCTAGATAGTCCAAGTTCCCTCTCTGGAACATACATAGTCCAAGTGCCCGCTACTTAACCTACATAGTCCAAGTGCCCGCTAGGTAACCTAGACAGTTCAAGTGACCACCAGGTTACCTACATAGTCCAAGTGCCTGTTCGTTAACCTCATAGTCCAAGTGCTCGCTAGGTAACCTATATAGTCCAAATGCCCGCTAGGGACCCTAATAGTCCAAGTGCCCGCTAATTAACCTAGATAGTCCAAGTGCCCGCTAGTTAACCTAGATAGACCAAGTGCCCGCTAGGGAACCTACCTAGTCCAAGTGGCCGATAGGGAACCTACATAGTCCAAGTGCCCGCTAGTTAACCTAGATAGTCCAAGTACCCGTTAGGAAACGTACATAGTTCAAGTGCCCGCTAGTTAATGTACATAGTCCAAATGCCCGCTAGGTAACGTTCATAGTCCAAATGCCCGCTAGGTAACGTACATAGTCCAAGTGCCCACTAGGTAACCTACATAGTACAAGTGCCCGCTAGTTAACCTAGATAGTCCAATGGCCCGCTAGTTAACCTACATAGTCCAAGGGCTCACTTGTTAACTTTGATAGTCCAAGTGCCTGCTAGTTACTCTAGATCGTCCAAGTGCCCGCTAGTTAACCTAGATAGTCCAAGTGCCTGCTAGGTAACCTACATAGTGCAAGTGCCTGCTAGTTAACATAGATAGTCCAAGTGCCCGCTTGGGAACGTACATAGTCCAAGTGCCCGCTAGTTAAGGTACATAGTCCAAATGCCCGCTAGGAAACGTACATAGTCCAAGTGCCCGCTAGGTAACCTAGATAGTCCATGTGCCCGCTAGTTAACCTACATAGTCCAAGTGCCTGCTAGGTAACCTAGATAGTCCAAGTGCCCACTAGTTAACGTACATAGTCCAAGGTCCCCCTAGGAGATCTAGATAATCCAAAGGCCCGCTAGGTAACCTACATTGTCCTAGTGCCCCCTAGTTAACCTACATTCTCCAAGTGCCCGATAGGGAACGTACATAGTCCATGAGCCCGCTAGTTAACCTACATAGTCCAAGTGCCGTTAGGTAACCTAGATAGCCCAAATGCCTGCTAGGGAACCCACATAGTCCAAGTGCCCGCTAGGGAACTTACATGGACCAAGGGCCTGCTAGGGAACTTACATAGTCCAAGGGCCCGCTAGGGAACCTACATAGTCCAAGTGCCCGCTAGGTAATCTATATAGTCCAAATGCCCGCTAGGGAGCCTACATAATCCAAATGCCCGCTAGGTAACCTAGATAGTCAAGGGCCCGCTAGTAAACCTACATAGTCCAAGTGCCCGCTAGTCAACCTATATACCAAGTGCCCGCTACGTAACCTAGATGGTCCAAGGGCACGCTAGTTAACCTACATAGTACAAGTGCCCGCTAGGAAACCTAGATAGTCCAAGTTCACGTTCTGGAACATACATAGTCCAAGTGCCCGCTAGGGAATCTACATAGTCCAAGGGCCCGCTAGTTAACGTACATAGTCCAAGTGCCGCTAGTTAATCTACATAGTCCAAGGGCCCGCTAGTTAACCTACATAGTCCAAGTAAACGCTAGTTAACCTAGATCGTCCAGGTGCCTGCTAGTTTACCTACATAGTAGAAGGGCCCGCTAGTTAACCTACATAGTCCAAGGGCCCGCTAGTTAACCTAGATAGTCAAAGTGCCTGCTAGGTAACATAGATAGTCCAAGTGCCCCTTAGGTAACCTACATAGTCCAAGTGCCCGCTAGGATAGTCCAAATGCCCGCTAGGGAAACTACATAGTCCAAGTGCCCGCTATTTAACCTAGATAGTCCAAGTGCCTGGTAGTAAACCTACATAATCCATGGGTCCGCTGGTTAACCTACATATTGCAAGGGCCCACTAGTTAACCTAAATCGTGCAAGTGTCCGCTAGTTAACCTACATAGTCCAAGTGCCCGCTAGTTATCCTATATACCAAGTGCCCGCTACCTAACCTAGATGGTCCAAGGGCACGCTAGTTAACCTACATAGTACAAGTGCCCGCTAGGGAACCTAGATAGTCCAAGTTCCCTCTCTGGAACATACATAGTCCAAGTGCCCGCTAGGGAATCTACATAGTCCAACGGCCCGCTAGTTAACGTAGATAGTCCAAGTGCCGCTAGTTAATCTACATAGTACAAGGGCCCGCTAGTTAACCTACATAGTCCAAGTACACGCTAGTTAACCTAGATCGTCCAAGTGCCCGCTAGTTAACCTACATAGTAGAAGGGCCCGCTAGTTAACCTACATCGTCCAAGGGCCCGCTAGTTAACCTAGAGAGTCCAAGTGCCCGCTACTTAACCTACATAGTCCAAGTGCCCGCTAGGTAACCTAGACAGTTCAAGTGACCACCAGGTTACCTACATAGTCCAAGTGCCTGTTCGTTAACCTCATAGTCCAAGTGGTCGCTAGGTAACCTATATAGTCCAAATGCCCGCTAGGGACCCTAATAGTCCAAGTGCCCGCTAATTAACCTAGATATTGCAAGTGCTCGCTAGTTAATCTAGATAGTCCAAGTGCCCGCTCGTTAACCTAGATAGACCAAGTGCCCGCTAGGGAACCTACCTAGTCCAAGTGGCCGATAGGGAACCTACATAGTCCAAGTGCCCGCTAGTTAACCTAGATAGTCCAAGTACCCGCTAGGAAACGTACATAGTTCAAGTGCCCGCTAGTTAACGTACATAGTCCAAATGCCCGCTAGGTAACGTTCATAGTCCAAATGCCCGCTAGGTAACGTACATAGTCCAAGTGCCCACTAGGTAACCTACATAGTACAAGTGCCCGCTAGGTAACCTAGATAGTCCAATGGCCCGCTAGTTAACCTACATAGTCCAAGGGTTCACTTGTTAACTTTGATAGTCCAAGTGCCCGCTAGTTACTCTAGATCGTCCAAGTGCCCGCTAGTTAACCTAGATAGTCCAAGTGCCTGCTAGGTAACCTACATAGTGCAAGTGCCCGCTAGTTAACATAGATAGTCCAAGTGCCCGCTTGGGAACATACATAGTCCAAGTGCCCGCTAGTTAAGGTACATAGTCCAAATGCCCGCTAGGTAACGTACATAGTCCAAGTGCCCGCTAGGTAACCTAGATAGTCCATGTGCCCGCTAGTTAACCTACATAGTCCAAGGTCCCCCTAGGTGATCTAGATAATCCAAAGGCCCGCTAGGTAACCTACATTGTCCTAGTGCCCCCTAGTTAACCTACATTCTCCAATTGCCCGATAGGGAATGTACATAGTCCATGAGCCCGCTAGGTAACCTACATAGTCCAAATGCCTGCTAGTTAACCTACATAGTCCAAGTGCCGTTAGGTAACCTAGATAGCCCAAATGCCTGCTAGGGAACCCACATAGTCCAAGTGCCCGCTAGGGAACTTACATGGACCAAGGGCCTGCTAGGGAACTTACATAGTCCAAGTGCCCGCTAGGGAACCTACATAGTCCAAGTGCCCGCTAGGTAATCTATATAGTCCAAATGCCCGCTAGGGAGCCTACATAATCCAAATGCCCGCTAGGTAACCTAGATAGTCAAGGGCCCGCTAGTAAACCTACATAGTCCAAGTGCCCGCTAGTTAACCTATATACCAAGTGCCCGCTACGTAACCTAGATGGTCCAAGGGCACGCTAGTTAACCTACATAGTACAAGTGCCCGCTAGGAAACCTAGATAGTCCAAGTTCACGTTCTGGAACATACATAGTCCAAGTGCCCGCTAGGGAATCTACATAGTCCAAGGGCCCGCTAGTTAACGTACATAGTCCAAGTGCCGCTAGTTAATCTACATAGTCCAAGGGCCCGCTAGTTAACCTACATAGTCCAAGTAAACGCTAGTTAACCTAGATCGTCCAGGTGCCCGCTAGTTAACCTACATAGTAGAAGGGCCCGCTAGTTAACCTACATAGTCCAAGGGCCCGCTAGTTAACCTAGATAGTCAAAGTGCCTGCTAGGTAACATAGATAGTCCAAGTGCCCCTTAGGTAACCTACATAGTCCAAGTGCCCGCTAGGATAGTCCAAATGCCCGCTAGGGAAACTACATAGTCCAAGTGCCCGCTATTTAACCTAGATAGTCCAAGTGCCTGGTAGTAAACCTACATAATCCATGGGTCCGCTGGTTAACCTACATATTGCAAGGGCCCACTAGTTAACCTAGATCGTGCAAGTGTCCGCTAGTTAACCTACATAGTCCAAGTGCCCGTTAGTTATCCTATATACCAAGTGCCCGCTACCTAACCTAGATGGTCCAAGGGCACGCTAGTTAACATACATAGTACAAGTGCCCGCTAGGGAACCTAGATAGTCCAAGTTCCCTCTCTGGAACATACATAGTCCAAGTGCCCGCTAGGGAATCTACATAGTCCAACGGCCCGCTAGTTAACGTAGATAGTCCAAGTGCCGCTAGTTAATCTACATAGTACAAGGGCCCGCTAGTTAACCTACATAGTCCAAGTACACGCTAGTTAACCTAGATCGTCCAAGTGCCCGCTAGTTAACCTACATAGTAGAAGGGCCCGCTAGTTAACCTACATCGTCCAAGGGCCCGCTAGTTAACCTAGAGAGTCCAAGTGCCCGCTACTTAACCTACATAGTCCAAGTGCCCGCTAGGTAACCTAGACAGTTCAAGTGACCACCAGGTTACCTACATAGTCCAAGTGCCTGTTCGTTAACCTCATAGTCCAAGTGCTCGCTAGGTAACCTATATAGTCCAAATGCCCGCTAGGGACCCTAATAGTCCAAGTGCCCGCTAATTAACCTAGATATTGCAAGTGCTCGCTAGTTAATCTAGATAGTCCAAGTGCCCGCTCGTTAACCTAGATAGACCAAGTGCCCGCTAGGGAACCTACCTAGTCCAAGTGGCCGATAGGGAACCTACATAGTCCAAGTGCCCGCTAGTTAACCTAGATAGTCCAAGTACCCGCTAGGAAACGTACATAGTTCAAGTGCCCGCTAGTTAACGTACATAGTCCAAATGCCCGCTAGGTAACGTTCATAGTCCAAATGCCCGCTAGGTAACGTACATAGTCCAAGTGCCCACTAGGTAACCTACATAGTACAAGTGCCCGCTAGGTAACCTAGATAGTCCAATGGCCCGCTAGTTAACCTACATAGTCCAAGGGCTCACTTGTTAACTTTGATAGTCCAAGTGCCCGCTAGTTACTCTAGATCGTCCAAGTGCCCGCTAGTTAACCTAGATAGTCCAAGTGCCTGCTAGGTAACCTACATAGTGCAAGTGCCCGCTAGTTAACATAGATAGTCCAAGTGCCCGCTTGGGAACATACATAGTCCAAGTGCCCTCTAGTTAAGGTACATAGTCCAAATGCCCGCTAGGTAACGTACATAGTCCAAGTGCCCGCTAGGTAACCTAGATAGTCCATGTGCCCGCTAGTTAACCTACATAGTCCAAGTGCCTGCTAGGTAACCTAGATAGTCCAAGTGCCCACTAGTTAACCTACATAGTCCAAGGTCCCCCTAGGTGATCTAGATAATCCAAAGGCCCGCTAGGTAACCTACATTGTCCTAGTGCCCCCTAGTTAACCTACATTCTCCAATTGCCCGATAGGGAATGTACATAGTCCATGAGCCCGCTAGGTAACCTACATAGTCCAAATGCCTGCTAGTTAACCTACATAGTCCAAGTGCCGTTAGGTAACCTAGATAGCCCAAATGCCTGCTAGGGAACCCACATAGTCCAAGTGCCCGCTAGGGAACTTACATGGACCAAGGGCCTGCTAGGGAACTTACATAGTCCAAGTGCCCGCTAGGGAACCTACATAGTCCAAGTGCCCGCTAGGTAATCTATATAGTCCAAATGCCCGCTAGGGAGCCTACATAATCCAAATGCCCGCTAGGTAACCTAGATAGTCAAGGGCCCGCTAGTAAACCTACATAGTCCAAGTGCCCGCTAGTTAACCTATATACCAAGTGCCCGCTACGTAACCTAGATGGTCCAAGGGCACGCTAGTTAACCTACATAGTACAAGTGCCCGCTAGGAAACCTAGATAGTCCAAGTTCACGTTCTGGAACATACATAGTCCAAGTGCCCGCTAGGGAATCTACATAGTCCAACGGCCCGCTAGTTAACGTACATAGTCCAAGTGCCGCTAGTTAATCTACATAGTCCAAGGGCCCGCTAGTTAACCTACATAGTCCAAGTAAACGCTAGTTAACCTAGATCGTCCAGGTGCCCGCTAGTTAACCTACATAGTAGAAGGGCCCGCTAGTTAACCTACATAGTCCAAGGGCCCGCTAGTTAACCTAGATAGTCAAAGTGCCTGCTAGGTAACATAGATAGTCCAAGTGCCCCTTAGGTAACCTACATAGTCCAAGTGCCCGCTAGGATAGTCCAAATGCCCGCTAGGGAAACTACATAGTCCAAGTGCCCGCTATTTAACCTAGATAGTCCAAGTGCCTGGTAGTAAACCTACATAATCCATGGGTCCGCTGGTTAACCTACATATTGCAAGGGCCCACTAGTTAACCTAGATCGTGCAAGTGTCCGCTAGTTAACCTACATAGTCCAAGTGCCCGTTAGTTATCCTATATACCAAGTGCCCGCTACGTAACCTAGATGGTCCAAGGGCACGCTAGTTAACCTACATAGTACAAGTGCCCGCTAGGGAACCTAGATAGTCCAAGTTCCCTCTCTGGAACATACATAGTCCAAGTGCCCGCTAGGGAATCTACATAGTCCAACGGCCCGCTAGTTAACGTAGAGAGTCCAAGTGCCGCTAGTTAATCTACATAGTACAAGGGCCCGCTAGTTAACCTACATAGTCCAAGTACACGCTAGTTAACCTAGATCGTCCAAGTGCCCGCTAGTTAACCTACATAGTAGAAGGGCCCGCTAGTTAACCTACATAGTCCAAGGGCCCGCTAGTTAACCTACATCGTCCAAGGGCCCGCTAGTTAACCTAGAGAGTCCAAGTGCCCGCTAGTTAACCTACATAGTCCAAGTGCCCGCTAGGTAACCTAGACAGTTCAAGTGACCACCAGGTTACCTACATAGTCCAAGTGCCTGTTCGTTAACCTCATAGTCCAAGTGCTCGCTAGGTAACCTATATAGTCCAAATGCCCGCTAGGGACCCTAATACTCCAAGTGCCCGCTAGTTAACCTAGATAGTCCAAGTGCCCGCTAGTTAAACTAGATAGACCAAGTGCCTGCTAGGGAACCTACCTAGTCCAAGTGGCCGATAGGGAACCTACATAGTCCAAGTGCCCGCTAGTTAACCTAGATAGTCCTAGTACCCGCTAGGAAACGTACATAGTTCAAGTGCCCGCTAGTTAACGTACATAGTCCAATTGCCCGCTAGGTAACGTTCATAGTCCAAATGCCCGCTAGGTAACGTACATAGTCCAAGTGCCCGCTAGGTAACCTATATAGTCCAAGTGCCCGCTAGGTAACCTAGATAGTCCAATGGCCCGCTAGTTAACCTACATAGTCCAAGGGCTCACTTGTTAACTTTGATAGTCCAAGTGCCCGCTAGTTACTCTAGATCGTCCAAGTGCCCGCTAGTTAACCTAGATAGTCCAAGTGCCTGCTAGGTAACCTACATAGTGCAAGTGCCCGCTAGTTAACATAGATAGTCCACGTGCCCGCTAGGGAACGTACATAGTCCAAGTGCCCGCTAGTTAACATAGATAGTCCAAGTACCCGCTAGGAAACGTACATAGTCCAAGTGCCCGCTAGTTAAGGTACATAGTCCAAATGCCCGCTAGGTAACGTACATAGTCCAAGTGCCCGCTAGGTAACCTAGATAGTCCATGTGCCCGCTAGTTAACCTACATAGTCCAAGTGCCTGCTAGGTAACCTAGATAGTCCAAGTGCCCACTAGTTAACCTACATAGTCCAAGGTCCCCCTAGGTGATCTAGATAATCCAAAGGCCCGCTAGGTAACCTACATTGTCCTAGTGCCCCCTAGTTAACCTACATTCTCCAAGTGCCCGATAGGGAACGTACATAGTCCATGAGCCCGCTAGGTAACCTACATAGTCCAAATGCCTGCTAGTTAACCTACATAGTCCAAGTGTCGTTAGGTAACCTAGATAGCCCAAATGCTTGCTAGGGAACCCACATAGTCCAATTGCCCGCTAGGGAACTTACATGGACCAAGGGCCTGCTAGGGAACTTACATAGTCCAAGGGCCCGCTAGGGAACCTACATAGTCCAAGTGCCCGCTAGGTAATCTATATAGTCCAAATGCCCGCTAGGGAGCCTACATAATCCAAATGCCCGCTAGGTAACCTAGATAGTCAAGGGCCCGCTAGTAAACCTACATAGTCCAAGTGCCCGCTAGTTAACCTATATACCAAGTGCCCGCTACGTAACCTAGATGGTCCAAGGGCACGCTAGTTAACCTACATAGTACAAGTGCCCGCTAGGGAACCTAGATAGTCCAAGTTCACGTTCTGGAACATACATAGTCCAAGTGCCCGCTAGGGAATCTACATAGTCCAAGGGACCGCTAGTTAACGTACATAGTCCAAGTGCCGCTAGTTAATCTACATAGTCCAAGGGCCCGCTAGTTAACCTACATAGTCCAAGTAAACGCTAGTTAACCTAGATCGTCCAGGTGCCCGCTAGTTAACCTACATAGTAGAAGGGCCCGCTAGTTAACCTACATAGTCCAAGGGCCCGCTAGTTAACCTAGATAGTCAAAGTGCCTGCTAGGTAACATAGATAGTCCAAGTGCCCCTTAGGTATCCTACATAGTCCAAGTGCCCGCTAGGATAGTCCAAATGCCCGCTAGGGAAACTACATAGTCCAAGTGCCCGCTATTTAACCTAGATAGTCCAAGTGCCTGGTAGTAAACCTACATAATCCATGGGTCTGCTGGTTAACCTACATATTGCAAGGGCCCACTAGTTAACCTAGATCGTGCAAGTGTCCGCTAGTTAACCTACATAGTCCAAGTGCCCGCTAGTTATCCTATATACCAAGTGCCCGCTACGTAACCTAGATGGTCCAAGGGCACGCTAGTTAACTTACATAGTACAAGTGCCCGCTAGGGGACCTAGATAGTCCAAGTTCCCTCTCTGGAACATACATAGTCCAAGTGCCCGCTACTTAACCTACATAGTCCAAGTGCCCGCTAGGTAACCTAGACAGTTCAAGTGACCACCAGGTTACCTACATAGTCCAAGTGCCTGTTCGTTAACCTCATAGTCCAAGTGCTCGCTAGGTAACCTATATAGTCCAAATGCCCGCTAGGGACCCTAATAGTCCAAGTGCCCGCTAATTAACCTAGATAGTCCAAGTGCCCGCTAGTTAACCTAGATAGACCAAGTGCCCGCTAGGGAACCTACCTAGTCCAAGTGGCCGATAGGGAACCTACATAGTCCAAGTGCCCGCTAGTTAACCTAGATAGTCCAAGTACCCGTTAGGAAACGTACATAGTTCAAGTGCCCGCTAGTTAATGTACATAGTCCAAATGCCCGCTAGGTAACGTTCATAGTCCAAATGCCCGCTAGGTAACGTACATAGTCCAAGTGCCCACTAGGTAACCTACATAGTACAAGTGCCCGCTAGGTAACCTAGATAGTCCAATGGCCCGCTAGTTAACCTACATAGTCCAAGGGCTCACTTGTTAACTTTGATAGTCCAAGTGCCCGCTAGTTACTCTAGATCGTCCAAGTGCCCGCTAGTTAACCTAGATAGTCCAAGTGCCTGCTAGGTAACCTACATAGTGCAAGTGCCTGCTAGTTAACATAGATAGTCCAAGTGCCCGCTTGGGAACGTACATAGTCCAAGTGCCCGCTAGTTAAGGTACATAGTCCAAATGCCCGCTAGGAAACGTACATAGTCCAAGTGCCCGCTAGGTAACCTAGATAGTCCATGTGCCCGCTAGTTAACCTACATAGTCCAAGTGCCTGCTAGGTAACCTAGATAGTCCAAGTGCCCACTAGTTAACGTACATAGTCCAAGGTCCCCCTAGGTGATCTAGATAATCCAAAGGCCCGCTAGGTAACCTACATTGTCCTAGTGCCCCCTAGTTAACCTACATTCTCCAAGTGCCCGATAGGGAACGTACATAGTCCATGAGCCCGCTAGTTAACCTACATAGTCCAAGTGCCGTTAGGTAACCTAGATTGCCCAAATGCCTGCTAGGGAACCCACATAGTCCAAGTGCCCGCTAGGGAACTTACATGGACCAAGGGCCTGCTAGGGAACTTACATAGTCCAAGGGCCCGCTAGGGAACCTACATAGTCCAAGTGCCCGCTAGGTAATCTATATAGTCCAAATGCCCGCTAGGGAGCCTACATAATCCAAATGCCCGCTAGGTAACCTAGATAGTCAAGGGCCCGCTAGTAAACCTACATAGTCCAAGTGCCCGCTAGTCAACCTATATACCAAGTGCCCGCTACGTAACCTAGATGGTCCAAGGGCACGCTAGTTAACCTACATAGTACAAGTGCCCGCTAGGAAACCTAGATAGTCCAAGTTCACGTTCTGGAACATACATAGTCCAAGTGCCCGCTAGGGAATCTACATAGTCCAAGGGCCCGCTAGTTAACGTACATAGTCCAAGTGCCGCTAGTTAATCTACATAGTCCAAGGGCCCGCTAGTTAACCTACATAGTCCAAGTAAACGCTAGTTAACCTAGATCGTCCAGGTGCCTGCTAGTTTACCTACATAGTAGAAGGGCCCGCTAGTTAACCTACATAGTCCAAGGGCCCGCTAGTTAACCTAGATAGTCAAAGTGCCTGCTAGGTAACATAGATAGTCCAAGTGCCCCTTAGGTAACCTACATAGTCCAAGTGCCCGCTAGGGAACCTACATAGTCCAAGTGCCCGCTAGGTAATCTAGATAGCCCAAATGCCTGCTAGGGAACCCACATAGTCCAAGTGCCCGCTAGGGAACCTACATAGTCCAAGTGCCCGCTAGGTAATCTATATAGTCCAAATGCCCGCTTGGGAGCCTACATAATCCAAATGCCCGCTAGGTAACCTAGATAGTCAAGGGCCCGCTAGTAAACCTACATAGTCCAAGTGCCCGCTAGTTAACCTATATACCAAGTGCCCGCTACGTAACCTAGATGGTCCAAGGGCACGCTAGTTAACCTACATAGTACAAGTGCCCGCTAGGGAACCTAGATAGTCCAAGTTCCCTCTCTGGAACATACATAGTCCAAGTGCCCGCTAGGGAATCTACATAGTCCAACGGCCCGCTAGTTAACATAGATAGTCCAAGTGCCGCTAGTTAATCTACATAGTACAAGGGCCCGCTAGTTAACCTACATAGTCCAAGTACACGCTAGTTAACCTAGATCGTCCAAGTGCCCGCTAGTTAACCTACATAGTAGAAGGGCCCGCTAGTTAACCTACATAGTCCAAGGGCCCGCTAGTTAACCTACATCTTCCAAGGGCCCGCTAGTTAACCTAGAGAGTCCAAGTGCCCGCTAGTTAACCTACATAGTCCAAGTGCCCGCTAGGTAACCTAGACAGTTCAAGTGACCACCAGGTTACCTACATAGTCCAAGTGTCTGTTCGTTAACCTCATAGTCCAAGTGCTCGCTAGGTAACCTATATAGTCCAAATGCCCGCTAGGGACCCTAATACTCCAAGTGCCCGCTAGTTAACCTAGATAGTCCAAGTGCCTGGTAGTAAACCTACATAATCCATGGGTCCGCTGGTTAACCTACATATTGCAAGGGCCCACTAGTTAACCTAAATCGTGCAAGTGTCCGCTAGTTAACCTACATAGTCCAAGTGCTCGCTAGTTATCCTATATACCAAGTGCCCGCTACCTAACCTAGATGGTCCAAGGGCACGCTAGTTAACCTACATAGTACAAGTGCCCGCTAGGGAACCTAGATAGTCCAAGTTCCCTCTCTGGAACATACATAGTCCAAGTGCCCGCTAGGGAATCTACATAGTCCAACGGCCCGCTAGTTAACGTAGATAGTCCAAGTGCCGCTAGTTAATCTACATAGTACAAGGGCCCGCTAGTTAACCTACATAGTCCAAGTACACGCTAGTTAACCTAGATCGTCCAAGTGCCCGCTAGTTAACCTACATAGTAGAAGGGCCCGCTAATTAACCTACATAGTCCAAGGGCCCGCTAGTTAACCTACATCGTCCAAGGGCCCGCTAGTTAACCTAGAGAGTCCAAATGCCCGCTACTTAACCTACATAGTCCAAGTGCCCGCTAGCTAACCTAGACAGTTCAAGTGACCACCAGGTTACCTACATAGTCCAAGTGCCTGTTCGTTAACCTCATAGTCCAAGTGCTCGCTAGGTAACCTATATAGTCCAAATGCCCGCTAGGGACCCTAATAGTCCAAGTGCCCGCTAATTAACCTAGATAGTGCAAGTGCTCGCTAGTTAATCTAGATAGTCCATGTGCCCGCTAGTTAACCTAGATAGACCAAGTGCCTGCTAGGGAACCTACCTAGTCCAAGTGGCCGATAGGGAACCTACATAGTCCAAGTGCCCGCTAGTTAACCTAGATAGTCCAAGTACCCGCTAGGAAACGTACATAGTTCAAGTGCCCGCTAGTTAACGTACATAGTCCAAATGCCCGCTAGGTAACGTTCATAGTCCAAATGCCCGCTAGGTAACGTACATAGTCCAAGTGCCCACTAGGTAACCTACATAGTACAAGTGCCCGCTAGGTAACCTAGATTGTCCAATGGCCCGCTAGTTAACCTACATAGTCCAAGGGCTCACTTGTTAACTTTGATAGTCCAAGTGCCCGCTAGTTACTCTAGATCGTCCAAGTGCCCGCTAGTTAACCTAGATAGTCCAAGTGCCTGCTAGGTAACCTACATAGTGCAAGTGCCCGCTAGTTAACATAGATAGTCCAAGTGCCCGCTTGGGAACGTACATAGTCCAAGTGCCCGCTAGTTAAGGTACATAGTCCAAATGCCCGCTAGGAAACGTACATAGTCCAAGTGCCCGCTAGGTAACCTAGATAGTCCATGTGCCCGCTAGTTAACCTACATAGTCCAAGTGCCTGCTAGGTAACCTAGATAGTCCAAGTGCCCACTAGTTAACCTACATAGTCCAAGGTCCCCCTAGGTGATCTAGATAATCCAAAGGCCCGCTAGGTAACATACATTGTCCTAGTGCCCCCTAGTTAACCTACATTCTCCAATTGCCCGATAGGGAACGTACATAGTCCATGAGCCCGCTAGGTAACCTACATAGTCCAAATGCCTGCTAGTTAACCTACATAGTCCAAGTGCCGTTAGGTAACCTAGATAGCCCAAATGCCTGCTAGGGAACCCACATAGTCCAAGTGCCCGCTAGGGAACCTACATAGTCCAAGTGCCCGCTAGGTAATCTATATAGTCCAAATGCCCGCTTGGGAGCCTACATAATCCAAATGCCCGCTAGGTAACCTAGATAGTCAAGGGCCCGCTAGTAAACCTACATAGTCCAAGTGCCCGCTAGTTAACCTATATACCAAGTGCCCGCTACGTAACCTAGATGGTCCAAGGGCACGCTAGTTAACCTACATAGTACAAGTGCCCGCTAGGGAACCTAGATAGTCCAAGTTCCCTCTCTGGAACATACATAGTCCAAGTGCCCGCTAGGGAATCTACATAGTCCAACGGCCCGCTAGTTAACATAGATAGTCCAAGTGCCGCTAGTTAATCTACATAGTCCAAGGGCCCGCTAGTTAACCTACATAGTCCAAGTACACGCTAGTTAACCTAGATCGTCCAAGTGCCCGCTAGTTAACCTACATAGTAGAAGGGCCCGCTAGTTAACCTACATAGTCCAAGGGCCCGCTAGTTAACCTACATCTTCCAAGGGCCCGCTAGTTAACCTAGAGAGTCCAAGTGCCCGCTAGTTAACCTACATAGTCCAAGTGCCCGCTAGGTAACCTAGACAGTTCAAGTGACCACCAGGTTACCTACATAGTCCAAGTGTCTGTTCGTTAACCTCATAGTCCAAGTGCTCGCTAGGTAACCTATATAGTCCAAATGCCCGCTAGGGACCCTAATACTCCAAGTGCCCGCTAGTTAACCTAGATAGTCCAAGTGCCCGCTAGTTAAACTAGATAGACCAAGTGCCTCCTAGGGAACCTACCTAGTCCAAGTGGCCGATAGGGAACCTACATAGTCCAAGTGCCCGCTAGTTAACCTAGATAGTCCAAGTACCCGCTAGGAAACGTACATAGTTCAAGTGCCCGCTAGTTAACATACATAGTCCAAATGCCCGCTAGGTAACGTTCATAGTCCAAATGCGCGCTAGGTAACGTACATAGTCCAAGTGCCCACTAGGTAACCTACATAGTCCAAGTGCCCGCTAGGTAACCTATATAGTCCAAGTGCCCGCTAGGTAACCTAGATTGTCCAATGGCCCGCTAGTTAACCTACATAGTCCAAGGGCTCACTTGTTAACTTTGATAGTCCATGTGCCCGCTAGTTACTCTAGATCGTCCAAGTGCCCGCTAGTTAACCTAGATAGTCCAAGTGCCTGCTAGGTAACCTACATAGTGCAAGTGAACGCTAGTTAACATAGATAGTCCAAGTGCCCACTAGGGAACGTACATAGTCCAAGTGCCCGCTAGTTAACATAGATAGTCCAAGTACCCGCTAGGAAACGTACATAGTCCAAGTGCCCGCTAGTTAAGGTACATAGTCCAAATGCCCGCTAGGTAACGTACATAGTCAAAGTGCCCGCTAGGTAAACTAGATAGTCCATGTGCCCGCTAGTTAACCTACATAGTCCAAGTGCCTGCTAGGTAACCTAGATAGTCCAAGTGCCCACTAGTTAACCTACATAGTCCAAGGTCCCCCTAGGTGATCTAGATAATCCAAAGGCCCGCTAGGTAACCTACATTGTCCTAGTGCCCCCTAGTTAACCTACATTCTCCAAGTGCCCGATAGGGAACGTACATAGTCCATGAGCCCGCTAGGTAACCTACATAGTCCAAATGCCTGCTAGTTAACCTACATAGTCCAAGTGTCGTTAGGTAACCTAGATAGCCCAAATGCCTGCTAGGGAACCCACATAGTCCAAGTGCCCGCTAGGGAACTTACATGGACCAAGGGCCTGCTAGGGAACTTACATAGTCCAAGGGCCCGCTAGGGAACCTACATAGTCCAAGTGCCCGCTAGGTAATCTATATAGTCCAAATGCCCGCTAGGGAGCCTACATAATCCAAATGCCCGCTACGTAACCTAGATAGTCAAGGGCCCGCTAGTAAACCTACATAGTCCAAGTGCCCGCTAGTTAACCTATATACCAAGTGCCCGCTACGTAACCTAGATGGTCCAAGGGCACGCTAGTTAACCTACATAGTACAAGTGCCCGCTAGGGAACCTAGATAGTCCAAGTTCACGTTCTGGAACATACATAGTCCAAGTGCCTGCTAGGGAATCTACATAGTCCAAGGGCCCGCTAGTTAACGTACATAGTCCAAGTGCCGCTAGTTAATCTACATAGTCCAAGGGCCCGCTAGTTAACCTACATAGTCCAAGTAAACGCTAGTTAACCTAGATCGTCCAGGTGCCCGCTAGTTAACCTACATAGTAGAAGGGCCCGCTAGTTAACCTACATAGTCCAAGGGCCCGCTAGTTAACCTAGATAGTCAAAGTGCCTGCTAGGTAACATAGATAGTCCAAGTGCCCCTTAGGTAACCTACATAGTCCAAGTGCCCGCTAGGATAGTCCAAATGCCCGCTAGGGAAACTACATAGTCCATGTGCCCGCTATTTAACCTAGATAGTCCAAGTGCCTGGTAGTAAACCTACATAATCCATGGGTCTGCTGGTTAACCTACATATTGCAAGGGCCCACTAGTTAACCTAGATCGTGCAAGTGTCCGCTAGTTAACCTACATAGTCCAAGTGCCCGCTAGTTATCCTATATACCAAGTGCCCGCTACGTAACCTAGATGGTCCAAGGGCACGCTAGTTAACCTACATAGTACAAGTGCCCGCTAGGGAACCTAGATAGTCCAAGTTCCCTCTCTGGAACATACATAGTCCAAGTGCCCGCTAGGGAATCTACATATTCCAACGGCCCGCTAGTTAACGTAGAGAGTCCAAGTGCCGCTAGTTAATCTACATAGTACAAGGGCCCGCTAGTTAACCTACATAGTCCAAGTACACGCTAGTTAACCTAGATCGTCCAAGTGCCCGCTAGTTAACCTACATAGTAGAAGGGCCCGCTAGTTAACCTACATAGTCCAAGGGCCCGCTAGTTAACCTACATCGTCCAAGGGCCCGCTAGTTAACCTAGAGAGTCCAAGTGCCCGCTAGTTAACCTACATAGTCCAAGTGCCCGCTAGGTAACCTAGACAGTTCAAGTGACCACCAGGTTACCTACATAGTCCAAGTGCCTGTTCGTTAACCTCATAGTCCAAGTGCTCGCTAGGTAACCTATACAATCCAAATGCCCGCTAGGGACCCTAATAGTCCAAGTGCCCGCTAGTTAACCTAGATAGTGCAAGTGCTCGCTAGTTAACCTAGATAGTCCAAGTGCCCGCTACTTAACCTAGATAGACCAAGTGCCTGCTAGGGAACCTACCTAGTCCAAGTGGCCGATAGGGAACCTACATAGTCCAAGTGCCCGCTAGTTAACCTAGATAGTCCAAGTACCCGCTAGGAAACGTACATAGTTCAAGTGCCCGCTAGTTAACGTACATAGTCCAAATGCCCGCTAGGTAACGTTCATAGTCCAAATGCCCGCTAGGTAACGTACATAGTCCAAGTGCCCACTAGGTAACCTACATAGTCCATGTGCCCGCTAGGTAACCTATATAGTCCAAGTGCCCGCTAGGTTACCTAGATAGTCCAATGGCCCGCTAGTTAACCTACATATTCCAAGGGCTCACTTGTTAACTTTGATAGTCCAAGTGCCCGCTAGTTACTCTAGATCGTCCAAGTGCCCGCTAGTTAACCTAGATAGTCCAAGTGCCTGCTAGGTAACCTACATAGTGCAAGTGCCCGCTAGTTAACATAGATAGTCCAAGTGCCCGCTAGGGAACGTACATAGTCCAAGTGCCCGCTAGTTAACATAGATAGTCCAAGTACCCGCTAGGAAACGTACATAGTCCAAGTGCCCGCTAGTTAAGGTACATAGTCCAAATGCCCGCTAGGTAACGTACATAGTCCAAGTGCCCGCTAGGTAACCTAGATAGTCCATGTGCCCGCTAGTTAACCTACATAGTCCAAGTGCCTGCTAGGTAACCTAGATAGTCCAAGTGCCCACTAGTTAACCTACATAGTCCAAGGTCCCCCTAGGTGATCTAGATAATCCAAAGGCCCGCTAGGTAACCTACATTGTCCTAGTGCCCCCTAGTTAACCTACATTCTCCAAGTGCCCGATAGGGAACGTACATAGTCCATGAGCCCGCTAGGTAACCTACATAGTCCAAATGCCTGCTAGTTAACCTACATAGTCCAAGTGCCGTTAGGTAACCTAGATAGCCCAAATGCCTGCTAGGGAACCCACATAGTCCAAGTGCCCGCTAGGGAACTTACATGGACCAAGGGCCTGCTAGGGAACTTACATAGTCCAAGGGCCCGCTAGGGAACCTACATAGTCCAAGTGCCCGCTAGGTAATCTATATAGTCCAAATGCCCGCTAGGGAACCTACATAATCCAAATGCCCGCTAGGTAACCTAGATAGTCAAGGGCCCGCTAGTAAACCTACATGGTCCAAGTGCCCACTAGTTAACCTATATACCAAGTGCCCGCTACGTAACCTAGATGGTCCAAGGGCACGCTAGTTAACCTACATAGTACAAGTGCCCGCTAGGGAACCTAGATAGTCCAAGTTCACATTCTGGAACATACATAGTCCAAGTGCCCGCTAGGGAATCTACATAGTCCAAGGGCCCGCTAGTTAACGTACATAGTCCAAGTGCCGCTAGTTAATCTACATAGTCCAAGGGCCCGCTAGTTAACCTACATAGTCCAAGTAAACGCTAGTTAACCTAGATCGTCCAGGTGCCCGCTAGTTAACCTACATAGTAGAAGGGTCCGCTAGTTAACCTACATAGTCCAAGGGCCCGCTAGTTAACCTAGATAGTCAAAGTGCCTGCTAGGTAACATAGATAGTCCAAGTGCCCCTTAGGTAACCTACATAGTCCAAGTGCCCGCTAGGTAACCTAAATAGGCCAAATGCCCGCTAGGGAAACTACATAGTCCAAGTGCCCGCTATTTAACCTAGATAGTCCAAGTGCCTGCTAGTAAACCTACACAATCCATGGGTCCGCTGGTTAACCTACATATTGCAAGGGCCCACTAGTTAACCTAGATCGTGCATGTGTCCGCTAGTTAACCTACATAGTCCAAGTGCCCGCTAGTTATCCTATATACCAAGTGCCCGCTACGTAACCTAGATGGTCCAAGGGCACGCTAGTTAACCTACATAGTACAAGTGCCCGCTAGGGAACCTAGATAGTCCAAGTACCCTCTCTGGAACATACATAGTCCAAGTGCCCGCTAGGGAATCTACATAGTCCAACGGCCCGCTAGTTAACGTAGAGAGTCCAAGTGCCGCTAGTTAATCTACATAGTACAAGGGCCCGCTAGTTAACCTACATAGTCCAAGTACACGCTAGTTAACCTAGATCGTCCAAGTGCCCGCTAGTTAACCTACATAGTAGAAGGGCCCGCTAGTTAACCTACATAGTCCAAGGGCCCGCTAGTTAACCTACATCGTCCAAGGGCCCGCTAGTTAACCTAGAGAGTCCAAGTGCCCGCTAGTTAACCTACATAGTCCAAGTGCCCGCTAGGTAACCTAGACAGTTCAAGTGACCACCAGGTTACCTAAATAGTCCAAGTGCCTGTTCGTTAACCTCATAGTCCAAGTGCTCGCTAGGTAAGCTATATAGTCCAAATGCCCGCTAGGGACCCTAATAGTCCAAGTGCCCGCTAGTTAACCTAGATAGTGCAAGTGCTCGCTAGTTAACTTAGATAATCCAAGTGCCCGCTAGTTAACCTAGATAGACCAAGTGCCCGCTAGGAAACGTACATAGTTCAAGTGCCCGCTAGTTAACGTACATAGTCCAAATGTCCGCTAGGTAACGTTCATAGTCCAAATGCCCGCTAGGTAACGTACATAGTCCAAGTGCCCGCTAGGTAACCTATATAGTCCAAGTGCCCGCAAGGTAACCTAGATAGTCCAATGGCCCGCTAGTTAACCTACATAGTCCAAGGGCTCACTTGTTAACTTTGATAGTCCAAGTGCCCGCTAGTTACTCTAGATCGTCCAAGTGCCCGCTAGTTAACCTAGATAGTCCAAGTGCCTGCTACGTAACCTACATAGTGCAAGTGCCCGCTAGTTAACATAGATAGTCCACGTGCCCGCTAGGGAACGTACATAGTCCAAGTGCCCGCTAGTTAACATAGATAGTCCAAGTACCCGCTAGGAAACGTACATAGTCCAAGTGCCCGCTAGTTAAGGTACATAGTCCAAATGCCCGCTAGGTAACGTACATAGTCCAAGTGCCCGCTAGGTACCTAGATAGTCCATGTGCCCGATAGTTAACCAACATAGTCCAAGTGCCTGCTAGGTAACCTAGATAGTCCAAGTGCACACTAGTTAACCTACATAGTCCAAGGTCCCCCTAGGTGATCTAGATAATCCAAAGGCCCGCTAGGTAACCTACATTGTCCTAGTGCCCCCTAGTTAACCTACATTCTCCAAGTGCCCGATAGGGAACGTACATAGTCCATGAGCCCGCTAGGTAACCTACATAGTCCAAATGCCTGCTAGTTAACCTACATAGTCCAAGTGCCGTTAGGTAACCTAGATAGCCCATATGCCTGCTAGGGAACCCACATAGTCCAAGTGCCCGCTAGGGAACCTACATGGACCAAGGGCCTGCTAGGGAACTTACATAGTCCAAGGGCCCGCTAGGGAACCTACATAGTCCAAGTGCCCGCTAGGTAATCTATATAGTCCAAATGCCCGCTAGGGAGCCTACATAATCCAAATGCCCGCTAGGTAACCTAGATAGTCAAGGGCCCGCTAGTAAACCTACATAGTCCAAGTGCCCGCTAGTTAACCTATATACCAAGTGCCCGCTACGTAACCTAGATGGTCCAAGGGCACGCTAGTTAACCTACATAGTACAAGTGCCCGCTAGGGAACCTAGATAGTCCAAGTTCACGTTCTGGAACATACATAGTCCAAGTGCCCGCTAGGGAATCTACATAGTCCAAGGGCCCGCTAGTTAACGTACATAGTCCAAGTGCCGCTAGTTAATCTACATAGTCCAAGGGCCCGCTAGTTAACCTACATAGTCCAAGTAAACGCTAGTTAACCTAGATCGTCCAGGTGCCCGCTAGTTAACCTACATAGTAGAAGGGCCCGCTAGTTAACCTACATAGTCCAAGGGCCCGCTAGTTAACCTAGATAGTCAAAGTGCCTGCTAGGTAACATAGATAGTCCAAGTGCCCCTTAGGTAACCTACATAGTCCAAGTGCCCGCTAGGATACTCCAAATGCCCGCTAGGGAAACTACATAGTCCAAGTGCCCGCTATTTAACCTAGATAGTCCAAGTGCCTGGTAGTAAACCTACATAATCCATGGGTCCGCTGGTTAACCTACATATTGCAAGGGCCCACTAGTTAACCTAAATCGTGCAAGTGTCCACTAGTTAACCTACATAGTCCAAGTGCCCGCTAGTTATCCTATATACCAAGTGCCCGCTACGTAACCTAGATGGTCCAAGGGCACGCTAGTTAACCTATATAGTACAAGTGCCCGCTAGGGAACCTAGATAGTCCAAGTACCCTCTCTGGAACATACATAGTCCAAGTGCCCGCTAGGGAATCTACATAGTCCAACGGCCCGCTAGTTAACGTAGAGAGTCCAAGTGCCGCTAGTTAATCTACATAGTACAAGGGCCCGCTAGTTAACCTACATAGTCCAAGTACACGCTAGTTAACCTAGATCGTCCAAGTGCCCGCTAGTTAACCTACATAGTAGAAGGGCCCGCTAGTTAACCTACATAGTCCAAGGGCCCGCTAGTTAACCTACATCGTCCAAGGGCCCGCTAGTTAACCTAGAGAGTCCAAGTGCCCGCTAGTTAACCTACATAGTCCAAGTGCCCGCTAGGTAACCTAGACAGTTCAAGTGACCACCAGGTTACCTAAATAGTCCAAGTGCCTGTTCGTTTACCTCATAGTCCAAGTGCTCGCTAGGTAACCTATATAGTCCAAATGCCCGCTAGGGACCCTAATAGTCCAAGTGCCCGCTAGTTAACCTAGATAGTGCAAGTGCTCGCTAGTTAACCTAGATAATCCAAGTGCCCGCTAGTTAACCTAGATAGACCAAGTGCCCACTAGGAAACGTACATAGTTCAAGTGCCCGCTAGTTAACGTACATAGTCCAAATGCCCGCTAGGTAACGTTCATAGTCCAAATGCCCGCTAGGTAACGTACATAGTCCAAGTGCCCGCTAGGTAACCTATATAGTCCAAGTGCCCGCTAGGTAACCTAGATAGTCCAATGGCCCGCTAGTTAACCTACATAGTCCAAGGGCTCACTTGTTAACTTGGATAGTCCAAGTGCCCGCTAGTTACTCTAGATCGTCCAAGTGCCCGCTAGTTAACCTAGATAGTCCAAGTGCCTGCTAGGTAACCTACATAGTGCAAGTGCCCGCTAGTTAACATAGATAGTCCACGTGCCCGCTAGGGAACGTACATAGTCCAAGTGCCCGCTAGTTAACATAGATAGTCCAAGTACCCGCTAGGAAACGTACATAGTCCAAGTGCCCACTAGTTAAGGTACATAGTCCAAATGCCCGCTAGGTAACGTACATAGTCCAAGTGCCCGCTAGGTAACCTAGATAGTCCATGTGCCCGATAGTTAACCAACATAGTCCAAGTGCCTGCTAGGTAACCTAGATAGTCCAAGTGCACACTAGTTAACCTACATAGTCCAAGGTCCCCTTAGGTGATCTAGATAATCCAAAGGCCCGCTAGGTAACCTACATTGTCCTAGTGCCCCCTAGTTAACCTACATTCTCCAAGTGCCCGATAGGGAACGTACATAGTCCATGAGCCCGCTAGGTAACCTACATAGTCCAAATGCCTGCTAGTTAACCTACATAGTCCAAGTGCCGTTAGGTAACCTAGATAGCCCAAATGCCTGCTAGGGAACCCACATAGTCCAAATGCCCGCTAGGGAACTTACATGGACCAAGGGCCTGCTAGGGAACTTACATAGTCCAAGTGCCCGCTAGGTAATCTATATAGTCCAAATGCCCGCTAGGGAACCTACATAATCCAAATGCCCGCTAGGAAACCTAGACAGTCAAGGGCCCGCTAGTAAACCTACATGGTCCAAGTGCCCGCTAGTTAACCTATATACCAAGTGCCCGCTACGTAACCTAGATGGTCCATGGGCACGCTAGTTAACCTACATAGTACAAGTGCCCGCTAGGGAACCTAGATAGTCCAAGTTCACATTCTGGAACACACATAGTCCAAGTGTACGCTAGGGAATCTACATAGTCCAAGGGCCCGCTAGTTAACGTACATAGTCCAAGTGCCGCTAGTTAATCTACATAGTCCAAGGGCCCGCTAGTTAACCTACATAGTCCAAGTAAACGCTAGTTAACCTAGATCGTCCAGGTGCCCGCTAGTTAACCTACATAGTAGAAGGGTCCGCTAGTTAACCTACATAGTCCAAGGGCCCGCTAGTTAACCTAGATAGTCAAAGTGCCTGCTAGGTAACATAGATAGTCCAAGTGCCCCTTAGGTAACCTACATAGTCCAAGTGCCCGCTAGGTAACCTAAATAGGCCAAATGCCCGCTAGGGAAACTACATAGTCCAAGTGCCCGCTATTTAACCTAGATAGTCCAAGTGCCTGCTAGTAAACCTACACAATCCATGGGTCCGCTGGTTAACCTACATATTGCAAGGGCCCACTAGTTAACCTAGAATGTGCAAGTGTCCGCTAGTTAACCTACATAGTCCAAGTGCCCGCTAGTTATCCTATATACCAAGTGCCCGCTACGTAACCTAGATGGTCCAAGGGCACGCTAGTTAACCTACATAGTACAAGTGCTCGCTAGGGAACCTAGATAGTCCAAGTTCCCTCTCTGGAACATACATAGTCCAAGTGCCCGCTAGGGAATCTACATAGTCCAACGGCCCGCTAGTTAACATAGATAGTCCAAGTGCCGCTAGTTAATCTACATAGTACAAGGGCCCGCTAGTTAACCTACATAGTCCAAGTACACGCTAGTTAACCTAGATCGTCCAAGTGCCCGCTAGTTAACCTACATAGTAGAAGGGCCCGCTAGTTAACCTACATAGTCCAAGGGCTCGCTAGTTAACCTACATCGTCCAAGGGCCCGCTACTTAACCTAGAGAGTCCAAGTGCCCGCTAGTTAACCTGCATAGTCCAAGTGCCCGCTAGGTAACCTAGACAGTTCAAGTGACCACCAGGTTACCTACATAGTCCAAGTGCCTGTTCGTTAACCTCATAGTCCAAGTGCTCGCTAGGTAACCTATATAGTCCAAATGCCCGCTAGGGACCCTAATACTCCAAGTGCCCGCTAGTTAACCTAGATAGTCCAAGTGCCCGCTAGTTAAACTAGATAGACCAAGTGCCCGCTAGGGAACCTACATAGTCCAAGTGCCCGCTAGTTATCCTAGATAGTCCAAGTACCCGCTAGGAAACGTACATAGTTCAAGTGCCCGCTAGTTAACGTACATAGTCCAAATGACCGCTAGGTAATGTTCATAGTTCAAATGCCCGCTAGGTAACGTACATAGTCCAAGTGCCCACTAGGTAACCTACATAGTCCATGTGCCCGCTAGGTAACCTATATAGTCCAAGTGCCCGCTAGGTAACCTAGATAGTCCAATGGCCCGCTAGTTAACCTACATAGTCCAAGGGCTCACTTGTTAACTTTGATAGTCCAAGTGCCCGCTAGGTACTCTAGATCGTCCAAGTGCCCGCTAGTTAACCTAGATAGTCCAAGTGCCTGCTAGGTAACCTACATAGTGCAAGTGCCCGCTAGTTAACATAGATAGTCCACGTGCCCGCTAGGGAACGTACATAGTCCAAGTGCCCGCTAAGTAACCTAGATAGTCCAAGTGCCCGCTAGTTAACCTAGATAGTTCAAGTACCCGCTAGGTAACCTAGATCGTCCAAGGGCCCCCAGGTTAGCCTATATAGTCCAAGTGCCCGCTAGGTAACCTAGATAGTCCAAGTGCCCGTTGGTAACTTAGATAGTCCAAGTGCCCTTAGGGAACCTAGATTGTCCAAGGGCCCGCTAGTAAACCTACATAGTCCATGGGTCCGCTAGTTTACGTACATAGTGCAAGTGCCCGCTAGTTAACCTATATAATCTAAGTGCCGTTAGCTAACCTAGATAGTCCAAGGGCCCGCTAGGTAACCTACATATTCCAAGTGCCAGCTAGGTAACCTAGATAGTACAAGTGCCCGCTAGGGAACCTCGATAGTCCAAGTGCCTGTTAGCTAACCTAGATAGTGCAAGTGGCGGCTAGGTAACCTACATAGTCCAAGTGCCCATTCGTTAACCTAGATAATCCAAGTGCCCGCTAGGTAACATAGACAGTCCAAGTGCCCGCTAGTTAACCTACATAGTCCAAGTGTCCGCTAGGCAACCTTCATAGTCCAAGTGCCCTATAGTTAACCTAGATAGTCAAAGTGCCTGTTAGGTAACCTAGATAGAACAAGTGCCCGCTAGGTAACCTACATAGTCCAAATGCACGCTAGGGAAACTACATAGTCCAAGTGCCCGCTAGTTAACCTAGATAGTCCAAGTGCCTGCTAGTAAACCTACATAATCCATGGGCCCGCTAGTTAACCTACATATTGCAAGGGCCCGCTAGTTAACCTAGATCGTGCAAGTGTCCGCTTGTTAACCTACATAGTCCAAGTGCCCGCTAGTTAACCTATTTACCAAGTGCCCGCTACGTAACCTAGATGGTCCAAGGGCATGCTAGTTAACCTACATAGTACAAGTGCCCTCTAGGGAACCTAGATAGTCCAAGTTCCCGCTCTGGAACATACATAGTCCATGGGCCCGCTAGGGAATCTACATAGTCCAAGGGCCCGCTAGTTAACGTACATAGACCAAGTGCCGCTAGTTAATCTACATAGACCAAGGGCCCGCTAGTTAACCTACATAGTCCAAATACACGCTAGTTCACCTAGATCGTCCATGTGCCCGAAGTTAACCTACATAGTAGAAGGGCCCGCTAGTTAACCTACATAGTGCAAGGGCCCGCTAGTTAACCTACATCGTCCAAAGGCCCACTAGTTAACCTAGATAGTCCAAGTTCCCGCTAGTTAACCTACATAGTCCAAGTGCCCGCTAGGTAACCTAGACAGTCCAAGTGCCCGCTAGGTTACCTGCATATTCCAAGTGCCCGTTCGTTAACCTAGATAGTCCAAGTGCACACTAGGTAACCTACATAGTCCAAGTGCCCGCAAGGTAACCTATACAGTCCATGTGCCCGCTAGGTTACCTAGATAGTCAAAGGGCCCACTAGTTAACCTACATAGTCCAAGGTCTCACTTGTTAACTTTGATAGTCCAAGTGCCGGCTAGTTAACCTAGATCGTCCATGTGCCCGCTAGTTAACCTAGATTGTCCAAGTACCTCCTAGTTAACCTACATAGTCCAAGGGCCCACTAGTTAACCTAGATAGTCCAAGTGTCCTCTAGTTAACCTACATAGTCCAAGTGCCCGCTAGTTAACCTATATACCAAGTGCCCGCTATGTAACCTAGATAGTCCAAGGGCCCGCTAGTTAACCTACATAGTCCAAGTGCCCGCTAGTTATCCTATATACCAAGTGCCCGTTACGTAACCTAGATGGTCCAAGGGCACGCTAGTTAACCTACATAGTACAAGTGCCCGCTAGGGAACCTAGATAATCCAAGTTCCCTCTCTGGAACATACATACTCCAAGTGCCCGCTAGGGAATCTACATAGTCCAACGGCCCGCTAGTTAACGTAGATAGTCCAAGTGCCGCTAGTTAATCTACATAGTCCAAGGGCCCGCTAGTTAACCTACATAGTCCAAGTACACGCTAGTTAACCTAGATCGTCCAAGTGCCCGCTAGTTAACCTACATAGTAGAAGGGCCCGCTAGTTAACCTACATAGTCCAAGGGCCCGCTAGTTAACCTACATCGTACAAGGGCCCGCTAGTTAACCTAGAGAGTCCAAGTGCCCGCTAGTTAACCTGCATAGTCCAAGTGCCCGCTAGGTAACCTAGACAGTTCAAGTGACCACCAGGTTACCTACATAGTCCAAGTGCTTGTTCGTTAACCTCATAGTCCAAGTGCTCGCTAGGTAACCTATATAGTCCAAATGCCCGCTAGGGACCCTAATAGTCCAAGTGCCCGCCAGTTAACCTAGATAGTGCAAGTGCTCGCTAGTTAACCTAGATAGTCCAAGTGCCCGCTAGTTAACCTAGATAGACCAAGTGCCCGCTAGGGAACCTACCTAGTCCAAGTGGCCGATAGGAAACCTACACAGTCCAAGTGCCCGCTAGTTAACCTAGATAGTCCAAGTACCCGCTAGGAAACGTACATAGTTCAAGTGCCCGCTAGTTAACGTACATAGTCCAAATGCCCGCTAGGTAACCTTCATAGTCCAAATGCCCGCTAGGTAACGTACATAGTCCAAGTGCCCACTAGGTAACCTACATAGTCCAAGTGCCCGCTAGGTAACCTATATAGTCCAAGTGCCCGCTAGGTAATCTAGATAGTCCAATGGCCCGCTAGTTAACCTACATAGTCCAAGGGCTCACTTGTTAACTTTGATAGTCCAAGTGCCCGCTAGTTACTCTAGATCGTCCAAGTGCCCACTAGTTAACCTAGATAGTCCAAGTGCCTGCTAGGTAACCTACATAGTGCAAGTGCCCGCTAGTTAACATAGATAGTCCAAGTGCCCGCTAGGGAACGTACATAGTCCAAGTGCCCGCTAGGTAACCTAGATAGTCCAAGTGCCCGCTAGTTAACCTAGATAGTTCAAGTACCCGCTAGGTAACCTAGATCGTCCAAGGGCCCCCAGGTTAGCCTATATAGTCCAAGTGCCCGCTAGGTAACCTAGATAGTCCAAGTGCCCGTTCGGTAACTTAGATAGTCCAAGTGCCCTTTAGGGAACCTAGATTGTCCAAGGGCCCGCTAGTAAACCTACATAGTCCATGGGCCCGCTAGTTTACCTACATAGTGCAAGTGCCCTCTAGTTAAGCTATATAATCTAAGTGCCCATTAGCTAATCTAGATAGTCCAAGGGCCCGCTAGTTGACCTACATATTCCAAGTGACAGCTAGGTAACCTAGATAGTACAAGTGCCCGCTAGGGAACCTCGATAGTCCAAGTGCCTGTTAGCTCACCTAGATAGTGCAAGTGGCGCTAGGTAACCTACATAGTCCAAGGGCCCACTAGTTTACCTAGATCTTCCATGTGCCCGCTAGTTAACCTACATAGTAGAAGGGCGCGCTAGTTAACCTACATAGTCCAAGGGCCCGCTAGTTAACCTACATCGTCCAAAGGCCCACTAGTTAACCTACATAGTCCAAGTGCCCTCTAGGTAACCTAGACAGTTCAAGTGACCACTAGGTTACCTACATAGTCCAAGTGCCTGTTCGTTAACCCCATAGTCCAAGTGCCCGCTAGGTAACCTATATAGTCCAAATGCCCGCTAGGGACCCTAATAGTCCAAGTGCCCACCAGTTAACCTAGATAGTCCAAGTGCTCGCTAGGGAACATACCTAGTCCAAGTGCCCGATAGGGAACCTACATAGTCCAAGTGCCCGCTAGTTAACATAGATAGTCCAAGTACCCGCTAGGAAACATACATAGTCCAAGTGCCCGCTAGGTAACCTAGACAGTCCAAGTGCCCGCTAGGTTACCTGCATATTCCAAGTGCCCGTTCGTTAACCTAGATAGTCCAAGTGCACACTAGGTAACCTACATAGTCCAAGTGCCCGCAAGGTAACCTATATAGTCCAAATGCCCGCTAGGTAACCTAGATAGTCCAAGGGCCCGTAGTTAACCTACATAGTCCAAGGTCTCACTTGTTAACTTTGATAGTCCAAGTGCCGGCTAGTTAACCTAGATCGTCCATGTGCCCGCTAGTTAACCTAGATTGTCCAAGTGCCTGCTAGTTAACCTACATTGTCCAAGGGCCCACTAGTTAACCTAGATAGTCCAAGTGTCCTCTAGTTAACCTACATAGTCCAAGTGCGCGCTAGTTAACCTTTATACCAAGTGCACACTACGTAACCTAGATAGTCCAAGGGCACGCTAGTTAACTTACATACTCCAAGTGCCCTCTTGGCAACCTAGATAGTCCATGTGGCCGCTAAGGAACCTACATAGTCCAAGTGCACGCTAGTTAACCTAGATAGTCCAAGTGCCTGCTAGGTAACCTACATAGTGCAAGTGTCCGCTAGTTAACCTACATATTCCAATTGCCCGCTAGTTAACATAGATAGTCCAAGTGCCCGCTAGGGAACGTACATAGTCCAAGTGCCCGCAAGGTAACCTAGATAGTTCAAGTGCCCGCTAGTTAACCTAGATAGTTCAAGTACCCGCCAGGTAACCTAGCTCGTCCATGGGGCCCCTAGTTAGCCTACATAGTCCAAGTGCCCCCTAGGTAACCTAGATAATCCAAGTGCCCGTTCGGTAACCTAGATAGTCCAAGTGCCCTTTAGGGAACCTAGATAGTCCAAGGGCCAGCTAGTAAACCGACATAGTCTATGGGCCCGCTAGTTAACCTACATAGTGCAAGTGTCCGCTAGTTAACCTACATATTCCAAGTGCCCGCTGGTTAACCTACATAATCTAAGTGCCCGTTAGCTAACCTAGATAGTCCAAGGGCCCGCTATTTGACTTATATAGTCCAAGTGCGAGCTAGGTAACCTAGACAGTACAAGTGCCCGCTAGGGAACCTAGATATTCCAAGTGCCCGCTAAAAAACATACATAGTCCAAGTGCCCGCTAGGTAACCTAGAGTCCAAGTGCTCGCTAGTTAACCTACATAGTCCAAGTGCCCGCTATGTAACCTAATTGGTCAAAGTGCCCGTTAGGTAACCTAGATAGTCCAAGTGCCCGCTAGGTAACTTACATTGTCCAAGTTCCCGCTAGGTAACCTAGATAGTCCAAGTTCCCGTTACCTAACCTAGATAGTCCAAGTGCCCGCTAGGCAACCTACATAGTCCAATAGCCTGTTCGTTAACCTAGAAGTCCAAGTGCCCGCTAGGTAACCTAGACTGTCCAAGTGACCGCTAGGTTACCTGCATATTCCAAGTGCCTGTTCGTTAACCTAGATAGTCCAAGTGCCCAATAGGTAACCTACATAGTCCAAGAGCCTACTAGGTAACCTATATAGTCCAAGTGCCCGCTAGGTAACCTAGACAGTCCAAAGACCCGCTAGTTAACATACATAGTCCAAGGGCTCACTTGTTATCTTTGATAGTCCAGCTGCCCGCTAGTTAACCTAGATCGTCCAAGTGCCTGCTAGTTAACCTAGATTGTCCAAATGCCCGCTAGTTAACCTACATAGTAGAAGGGCTCACTTGTTAACTTTGATAGTCCAAGTGCCTGCTAGTTACTCTAGATCGTCCAAGTGCCCGCTAGTTAACCTAGATAGTCCAAGTGCCTGCTAGGTAACCTACATAGTGCAAGTGCCCGTTAGTTAACATAGATAGTCCACGTGCCCGCTAGGGAACGTACATAGTCCAAGTGCCCGCTAGGTAACCTAGATAGTCCAAGTTCCTGCTAGTTAACCTAGATAGTTCAAGTACCCGCTAGGTAACCTAGATCGTCCAAGGGCCCCCTAGTTAGCCTATATAGTCCAAGTGCCCGCTAGGTAACCTAGATAGTCCAAGTGCCCGTTCGGTAACTTAGATAGTCCAAGTGCCCTTTAGGGAACCTAGATTGTCCAAGGGCCCGCTAGTAAACCTACATAGTCCATGGGCCCGCTAGTTTACCTACATAGTGCAAGTGCCCGCTAGTTAACCTATATAATGTAAGTGCCCGTTAGCTAACCTAGATAGTCCAAGGGCCCGCTAGTTGTCCTACATATTCCAAGTGCCAGCTAGGTAATATAGATAGTACAAGTGCCCGCTAGGGAACCTCGATAGTCCAAGTGCCTGTTAGCTAACCTAGATAGTGCAAGTGGCGGCTAGGTAACCTACATAGTCCAAGTGCCCATTCGTTAACCTAGATAATCCAAGTGCCCGCTAGGTAACATAGACAGTCCAAGTGCCCGCTAGTTAACCTACATAGTCCAAGTGCCCGATAGGGAACCTACATAATCCAAGTGCCCGATAGGCAACCTAGATAGTCCAATTGCCCGTTAGTTAACCTAGATAGTCAAAGTGCCTGTTAGGTAACCTAGATAGAACAAGTGCCCGCTAGGTAACCTACATAGCCCAAATGCTCGCTAGGGAAACTACATAGTCCAAGTGCCCGCTAGTTAACCTAGATATTCCAAGTGCCTGCTAGTAAACCTACATAATCCATGGGCCCACTAGTTAACCTACATATTGCAAGGGCCCGCTAGTTAACCTAAATCGTGCAAGTGTCCGCTAGTTAACCTACATAGTCCAAGTGCCCGCTAGTTAACCTATATACCAAGTGCCCGCTACGTAACCTAGATGGTCCAAGGGCACGCTAGTTAACCTACATAGTACAAGTGCCCGCTAGGGAACCTAGATAGTCCAAGTTCCCGCTCTGGAACATACATAGTCCAAGTGCCCGCTAGGGAATCTACATAGTCCAAGGGCCCGCTAGTTAACGTACATAGTCCACGTGCCGCTAGTTAATCTACATAGTCCAAGGGCCCGCTAGTTAACCTACATAGTCCAAGTACACGCTAGTTAACCTAGATCGTCCATGTGCCCGCTAGGTAACCTAGACAGTTCAAGTGACCACTAGGTTACCTACATAGTCTAAGTGCCTGTTCGTTAACCTCATAGTCCAAGTGCCCGCTAGGTAACCTATATAGTCCAAATGCCCGCTAGGGACCCTAATAGTCCAAGTGCCCGCTAGTTAACCTAGATAGTCCAAGTGCTCGCTAGGGAACCTACCTAGTCCAAGTGCCCGATAGGGAACCTACATAGTCCAAGTGCCCGCTAGTTAACATAGATAGTCCAAGTACCCGCTAGGAAACATACATAGTCCAAGTGCCCGCTAAGTAACCTAGACAGTCCAAGTGCCCGCTAGGTTACCTGCATATTCCAAGTGCCCGTTCGTTAACCTAGATAGTCCAAGTGCACACTAGGTAACCTACATAGTCCAAGTGCCCGCAAGGTAACCTATATAGTCCAAGTGCCCGCTAGGTTACCTAGATAGTCCAAGGGCCCGCTAGTTAACCTACATAGTCCAAGGGCTCACTTGTTAACTTTGATAGTCCAAGTGCCGGCTAGTTAACCTAGATTGTCCATGTGCCCGCTAGTTAACCTAGATTGTCCAAGTGCCTGCTAGTTAACCTACATAGTCCAAGGGCCCACTAGTTAACCTAGATAGCCCAAGTGTCCTCTCTTTAACCTACATAGTCCAAGTGCCGTAAGGTAACCTAGATAGCCCAAATGCCTGCTAGGGAATCCACATAGTCCTAGTGCCCGCTAGGGAACTTACATAGACCAAGGGCCTGCTAGGGAACTTACATAGTCCAAGGGCCCGCTAGGGAACCTACATAGTCCAAGTGCCCGTTCGTTAACCTAGATAGTCCAAGTGCCCGCTTGGTAACCTAGATAGTCCAACAGCCCTCTAGGTAACCTACATACTCCAAGAACCCGCTATGCATCGTAGATTGTTCAAGTGCCAGCTAGGTAACCTAGATAGTCCAAGTGCCCGCTAGGTAACCTACAAAGTCTAAGTGCCCGCTAGGTTATCTATATAGTCCAAATGCCCGCTAGGGAACCTACATAGTCCAAGTGCCCTCTAGTTAACCTAGATCGTCCCAGTGCCCGCTAGTTAACCTACATAATCCAAGGGCCCACCAGTTAACCTACATAGTCCAAGGTCCGCTAGTAAACCTAGATAGTCCAGGTGCTCGCTTGTTAACCTACATAGTACAAGGGCCCGCTAGTTGACCTAGATAGTCCAAGTGCCCGCTAGTTAACCTAGATAGTGCAAGTGCCCGCTAGGTAACCTAAGTAGTCCAAATGTCCGATAGGGATCCTACATAGTCCAAGTGCCCGCTAGGTAACCTACATAGTCCAAGTGCCCGTTCGTTAACCTAGATAGTCCAAGTGCCCGCTAGGAAACAACCTACATAGTCCAAGGGCCCGCTAGGTAACATAGATAGTCCAAGTGCCCGCTAGGTAACCTAGAGTCCAAGTGTTCGCTAGTTATCCTATATTGTCCAAGTGCCCGCTATGTAACCTAGATAGTCAAAGTGCCCGTTAGGTAACCTAGATACTCCAAGTGCCTGTTAGGTAACTTACATTGTCCACGTTCCCGCTAGGTAACATAGATAGTCCAAGTGCCCGTTACCTAACCTAGATAGTCCAAGTGCCCGCTAGGCAACCTACATTGTCCAAGAGCCCGTTCGTTAACCTAGAAGTCCAAGTGGCCACTAGGTAACCTAGACAGTCCAAGTGCCCGCTAGGTTCCCTGCATATTCCAAGTGCCCGTTCGTTAACCTAGATAGTCCAAGTGCCCGCTAGGTAACCTAGATAGGCCAAGGGCCCGCTAGTTAACCTACATAGTCCAAGGGCTCACTTGTTAACTTTGATAGTCCAAGTGCCCGCTAGTTAACCTAGATTGTCCAAGTGCCCGCTAGTTAACCTAGATAGTCCAAGTGCCTGCTAGGTAACCTACATAGTACAAGTGTCCGCTAGTTAACCTACATGTTCCAAGTGCCCGATAGTTAACATAGATAGTCCAAGTGCCCGCTAGGGAACGTACATAGCCCAAGTACCCGCTAGGGAACCTAGATAGTGCAAATGCCCGCTGGTTAACCTAGATAGTTCAAGTACTCGCTAGGTAACCTAGATCGTCCAAGTGCCCCCTAGTTAGCCTACATAGTCCAAGTGCCCGCTAGGTAACCTAGATAGTCCAAGTGCCCGTTCGGTAACCTAGATAGTCCAAGTGTCCTTTAGGGAACCTAGATAGCCCAGGGCCCGCTTGTAAACCTACATAATCAATGGGCCCGCTAGTTAACCTACATAGTGCAAGGGTTCGCTAGTTAACCTACATATTCCAAGTGCCCGCTGGTTAACCTACATAATCTAAGTGCCCGTTAGCTAACCTAGATAGTCCAAGGGCCCGCTAGTTGACCTACATAGTCCAAGTGCCCGCTAGGTAATGTAGATAGTCCAAGTGCCCGCTATGGAACGTACATAGTCCAAGTGCCCCCTAGGTAACGTAGATAGTCCAAGTGCCCGCTAGGGAACGTACATAGTCCAAGTGCCCGCTAGTTAACCTACATAGTCCAAGTGCCTGCTAGGTAACCTAGATAGTCCAAGTGCCCACTAGTTAACCTACATAGTCCATGGTCCCCCTAGGTAACCTAGATAGTCCAAAGGCCCGCTAAGTAACCTACATTGTCTTAGTGCCCCCTAGTTAACCTACATTCTCCAAGTGCCCGATAGGGAACCTACATAGTCCAAATGCCCGCTAGTTAACCTACATAGTCCAAGTGCCCGTTAGGTAACCTAGATAGCCCAAATGCCCGCTAGGGAACCCACATAGTCCAAGTTCCCGCTAGGGAACTTACATAGTCCAAGGGCCCGCTACGGAACTTACATAGTCCAAGTGCCCGCTAGGGAACCTACATAGTCCAAGTACCCGTTAGTTTACCTAGATAGTCCAAGTGCCCGCTAGGTAACCTAGATAGTCCAACAGCCCGGTAGGTAACCTACATACTCCAAGTACCCGCTAGGTAATGTAGATAGTTCAAGTGCCAGCTAGGTAACATAGATAGTCCAAATGCCCGCTAGGTAACCTATAATGTCTAAGTGTCCGCTAGGTAATCTATATAGTGCAAATGCCCATTAGGAGGCCTACATAATCCAAATGCCTGCTAGGTAACCTAGATAGTCAAGGGCCCGCTAGGTAACCTACGTAGTCCTAGTGCCCCCTAGTTATCCTACATTCTCCAAATGCCCAATAGGGAACCTACATAGTCCAAGTGCCAGCTAGGTAACCTACATAGTCCAAATGCCCTCTAGTTAACCCACATAGTCCAAGTACCCGCTAGGGAACTTACATAGTCCAAGGGCCCGCTAGGGAACCTACATAGTCCAAGTGCCCGTTAGTTAACCTAGATATTCCAAGTGCCCGCTAGGTAACCTAGATAGTCCAATAGCCCGCTAGGTAACCTACATACTCCAAGAACCCGCTAGGCAACGTAGATAGTTCAAGTGCCAGGTAGGTAACCTAGAAAGTCCAAGTGCCCGCTAGGTAAACTACAGAATCTAAGTGCCCGCTAGGTTATCTATATAGTCCCAATGCCCGCTAGGGAACCTACATAGTCCAAGTGCCCGCTAGGTAACCTAGATAGTCCAAGTGCCCTCTAGTTAATCTAGATCGTCCTAGTGCCCGCTAGTTAACCTACATAGTCCAAGGGCCCGCTAGCTAACCTACATAGTCCAAGGGCCCGCTAGTTAACCGACATAGACCAAGGTCCGCTAGTTAACCTAGATAGTCGAAGTGCTCGATACTTAACCTACATAGTACAAGGGCCCGCTAGTTGACCTAGATACTCCAAGTGCCCGCTAGTTAACCTAGATAGCCCAAGTGCCCGCTAGGTAACCTAAGTAGTCCAAATGTCCGATAGGGATCCTACATAGTCCAAGTGCCCGCGAGGTAACCTACATAGTCCAAGTGCCCGTTCGTTAACCTAGATAGTCCAAGTGCCCGCTAGGTAACCTAGACTGTCCAAGTGCCTGCTAGGTTACCTACATAGTCCAAGTGCCCGTTCGTTAACCTAGATAGTCCAAGTGCCCGCTAGGAAACCTACATAGTCCAAGGGCCCGCTAGGTAACCTAGATAGTACAAGTGCCCGTTAGGTAACCTAGATAGTCTAAGTGCCCGCTAGATAACTTACATTGTCCAAGTTCCCGCTAGGTAACCTAGATAGTGCAAGTGCCCGTTACCTACCCTAGATAGTCCAAGTGCCCGCTAGGCAACCTACATAGTCCAAGAGCCCGTTCGTTAACATGGAAGTCCAAGTGCCCGCTAGGTAACCTAGACAGTCCAAGTGCCCGCTCGGTTACCTGCATATTCCAAGTGCCCGCTAGTTAACCTACATAGTCCAAGGGCTCACTTGTTAACTTTGATAGTCCAAGACCCGCTAGTTAACCTAGATCGTCCAAGTGCCCGCTAGTTAACCTAGATAGTCCAAGTGTCCTCTAGTTAACCTACATTGTGCAAGTGCCCGCTAGTTAACCTACATATTCCAAGTGCCCGCTAGTTAACCTACATAGTCCAAGGGCTCACTTGTTAACTTTGATAGTCCAAGTGCCCGCTAGTTAACCTAGATCGTCCAAGTGCCCGCTAGTTAACCTAGATAGTCCAAGTGTCCTCTAGTTAACCTACATTGTGCAAGTGCCCGCTAGTTAACCTATATACTAAGTGCCCGCTACGTAACCTAGAGAGTCCAAGGGCACCCTAGTTAACCTATATAGTCCAAGTGACCACTAGGCAACCTAGATATTCGAAGTGCCCGCTAAGGTACCTACATAGTCCAAGTGCACGCTAGTTAACCTAGATAGTCCAAGTGCCTGCTAGGTAACCTACATAGTGCAAGTGTCCGCTAGTTAACCTACATATTCCAAGTGCCCGCTAGTTAACAAAGATATTCCAAGTGCCCGCTAGGGAACGTACATAGTCCAAGTGCCCGCTAGGTAAACTAGATAGTGCAAGTGCCCGCTAGTTAACCTAGATAGTTCAAGTACACGCTAGGTAACCTAGATCGTCCAAGGGCCCCCTAGTTAGCCTACATAATCCAAGTGCCCGCTAGGTAACCTAGATAGTCCAAGTACCCGTTCGGTAACCTAGATAGTCCAAGTGCCCTTTAGGGAACCTAGATAGTCCAAGGGCCCGCTAGGTAACCTAGACTGTCCAAGTGCCCGCTAGGTTACCTACATAGTCCAAGTGCCCGTTCATTAACCTAGATAGTCCAAGTGCCCGCTAGGAAACCTACATAGTCCAAGGGCCCGCTAGGTAACCTAGATAGTCAAAGTGCCCGTTAGGTAACCTAGATAGTACAAGTGCTCGCTAGGTAACTAACATTGTCCAAGTTCCCGCTAGGTAGCCTAGATAGTCCAAGTGCCCGTTACCTAACCTAGATAGTCCAAGTGCCCGCTAGGCAACCAAATAGTCCAAGAGCCCGTTCGTTAACCTAGAAGTCCAAGTGCCCGCTAGGTAACCTACATAATCCAAGTGCCCACTAGGTAACCTAGATAGTCCAAATGCCCGTTACCTAACCTAGATAGTCCAAGTGCCCGCAAGGTTACCTGCATATTCCAAGTACCCGTTCGTTAACCTAGATAGTCCACGTGCCCACTAGGTAACCTACATAGTCCAAGTGCCCGCTAGGTAACCTATATAGTTCAAGTGCCCGGTAGGTAACCTAGATAGTCCAAGGGCCAGCTAGTTAACCTACATCGTCCAAGGGCTCACTTGTTAACTTTGATAGTCCAAGAGCCCGCTAGTTAACCTAGATCGTCCAAGTGTCCTCTAGTTAACCTACATAGTCCAAGTGCCCGCTAGGTAACCTAGATAGTCTAAGGGCCCGCTAGTTAACCTACATAGTCCAAGGCCTCACTTGTTAACTTTGATAGTCCAAGTGCCAGCTAGTTAACCTAGATCGTCCAAGTGCCCGCTAGTTAACCTAGATTGTCCAAGTGCCTGCTAGTTAACCTACATAGTACAAGGGCCCACTAGTTAACCAAGATAGTCCAAGTGTCCTCTATTTAACCTACATAGTCCAAGTGCCCGCTAGTTAACCTATATACCAAGTGCCCGCTACGTAACCTAGATATTCCAAGGGCACACTAGTTAACCACCATATTCCAAGTGCCCGCTAGGCAACCTAGATAGTCCAAGTGCCTGCTAGGAAACCTACATAATCCATGGGTCCGCTAGTTAACCTATATAGTACAAGGGCCCGCTAGTTAACCTAGATCGTGCAAGTGTCCGCTAGCTAATCTACATAGTCCAAGTGCCCGCTAGTTAACCTATATACCAAGTGCAAGCTACATAACCTAGATAGTCCAAGTGCCCTCTAGGTAACCTAGATAGTTCAAGTGCCCTCTAGTTAACCTAGATCGTCCAAGTGCCCGCTAGTTAACGTACATAGTACAAGGGCCCGCTAGTTGACCTAGATAGTCGAAGTGCCCGGTAGTTAACTTAGATAGTCCAAGTGCCCGCTAGGTAACCTAAGTAGTCCAAATGTCCGATAGGGATCCTACATTGTCCAAGTGCCCCTAGGTAACCTACATAGTCTAAGTGCCCGTTCTTTAATCTAGATTGCCCAAGTGCCCGCTAGGTAACCTAGACTGTCCAAGTGCCCACTAGGTTACCTTAATAGTCCAAGTGCCAGTTCGTTAACCTAGATAGTCCAAGTGCCCGCTAGGAAACCTACATAGTCCATGTGCCCGCTAGGTAAGCTAGATATGCCAAGTGCCCGCTAGGTAACCTAGAGTCCAAGTGTTCGCTAGTTATCCTACATAATCCAAGTGCCCGCTATGTAACCTAGATAGTCAAAGTGCCCGTTAGGTAACCTTGATAGTCCAAGTGCCCGCTAGGTAACCTAGATAGTCCAACTGCCCGGTAGGTAACCTACATACTCCAAGTACCCGCTAGGTAACATAGATAGTTCAAGTGCCAGCTAGGTAACCTAGATAGTCCAAGTGCCCGCTAGGTAACCTACAAGTCTAAGTGCCCGCTAGGTAATCTACATAGTCCAAAAGCCCGCTAGGGAGCCTACATAATCCAAATGCCCGCTAGGTAACCTAGATAGTCGAAGTGTCCGCTAGTTAACCTACATAGTCCAAGTGCCCGTTAGTTAACCTAGATAGTCCAAGTGCCCGCTAGGTAACCTAGATAGTCCAACAGCCCGCTAGGTAACCTACATACTCCAAGAACCCGCTAGGCAACGTAGATAGTTCAAGTGCCAGCTAGGTAACCTACAAAGTCTAACTGCCCGCTAGGTTATCTATATGGTCCAAATGCCCGCTAGGGAACCTACATAGTCCAACTGCCCTCTAGTTAACCTAGATCGTCCAAGTGCCCGCTCGTTAACCTACATAGTCCAAGGCCCGCTAGTTAACCTACATAGTCCAAGGTCCGCTAGTTAACCTAGATAGTCCAAGTGCTCGCTAGTTAACCTACATAGTCCAAGGTCCGCTAGTTAACCTAGATAGTCCAAGTGCCCGCTAGTTAACCTAGATAGTCCAAGTGCACGCTAGGTAACCTAAGTAGTCCAAATGTCCGATAGGGATCCTACATAGTCCAAGTGCCCGCTAGGTAACCTACATAGTCCAAGTGCCCGTTCGTTAACCTAGATAGTCCAAGTGCCCGCTAGGAAACCTACGTAGGCCAAGGGCCCGCTAGGCAACCTAGATAGTCCAAGTGCCCGCTAGGTAACCTAGAGTCCAAGTGTTCGCTAGTTATCCTACATAGTCCAAGTGCCCGCTATGTAACCTAGATAGTCAAAGTGCCCGTTAGGTAACCTAGATAGTCCAAGTGCCCGCTAGGTAACCTAGAGTCCAAGTGTTCGGTAGTTATCCTACATAGTCCAAGTGCCTGCTAGGTAACCTACATTGTCCAAGTTCCCGCTAGGTAACCTAGATTGTCCAAGTGACCGTTACCTAACCTAGATAGTCCAAGTGCCCGCTAGGCAACCTACATTGTCCAAGAGCCCGTTCGTTAACCTAGAAGTCCAAGTGCCCGCTAGGTAACTAGACAGTCCAAGTGCCCGCTAGGTTACCTGCATATTCCAAGTGCCCGTTCGTTAACCTAGATAGTCCAAGTGCCCGCTAGGTAACCTAGATAGTCCAAGGGCCCACTAGTTAACCTACATAGTCCAAGGGCTCACTTTTTAACTTTGATAGTCCAAGTGCCCGCTAGTTAACCTAGATCGTCCAAGTGCCCGCTAGTTAACCTAGATTGTCCAAGTGCCTGCTAGTTAACCTACATAGTCCAAGGGCCCACTAGTTAACCTAGATAGTGTAAGGGCCCGCTAGTTAACCTACATATTCCAAGGGCTCACTCAATAACTTTGATAGTCTAAGTGCCCGCTAGTTAACAGAGATCGTCCTAGTGCCCGCTAGTTAACCTAGATTATCCAAGTGCCTGCTAGTTAACCTACATAGTCCAAGGTCCCACTAGTTAACCTAGATAATCCAAGTGTCCTATAGTTAACCTACATAGTCCAAGTGCCGGCTAGTTAACCTACATACCAAGTGCCCGCTACGTAACCTAGATAGTCCAAGGGCACGCTAGTTAACCACCATAGTCCAAGTGCCCGCTAGGCAACCTAGATAGTCCAAGTGCCTGCTAGTAAACCTACATAATCCATGGGCCCGCTAGTTAACCTTCATAGTACAAAGGCCCGCTAGTTAACCTAGATCGTGCAAGTGTCCTCTAGTTAACCTACATAGTCCAAGTGCCCGCTAGTTAACCTATATACCAAGTGCCCGCTACGTAACCTAGATAGTCCAAGGGCACGCTAGTTAATCTACATAGTCCAAGTGCCCGCTAGGCAACCTAGATAGTCCAAGTGCCTGCTAGGAAACCTACATAATCCATGGGTCCGCTAGTTAACCTATATAGTACAAGGGCACGCTAGTTAACCTAGATCGTGCAAGTGTCCGCTAGTTAACCTACATAGTCCAAGTGCCCGCTAGTTAACCTATATACCAAGTGCCCGCTACGTAACCTAGATAATCCAAGGGCACGCTAGTTATCCTACATAGCCCAAGGGCCCGCTAGGCAACCTAGATACTCCAATTGCCAGCCAAGGGACCTACATAGTCCAAGTGCACGCTATTTAACCTAGATAGTCCAAGTGCCCGCTAGTTAACCTACATAGTGCAAGTGTCCGCTAGTTAACCTATATATTCCAAATGCCCGCTAGTTAACATAGATAGTCCAAGTACCCGCTAGGGAAAGTACATAGTCCAAGTGCCCGCTAGGTAACCTAGATAGTGCAAGTTCCCGCTAGTTAACCTAGATAGTTCAAGTACCCGCTAGGTAACCTAGATCGTCCAAGGGCCCTCTAGTTAGCCTACATAGTCCAAGTGCCCGCTAAGTAACCTAGATAGTCCAAGTGCCCGCTAGGTAACCTAGAGTCCAAGTGTTCGCTAGTTATCCTAAATAGTCCAAGTGCCCGCTATGTAACCTAGATAGTCAAAGTGCCCGTTAGGTAACCTAGATAGTCCAAGTGCCCGCTAGGTAACCTAGAGTCCAAGTGTTCGGTAGTTATCCTACATAGTCCAAGTGCCTGCTAGGTAACCTACATTGTCCAAGTTCCCGCTAGGTAACCTAGATAGTCCAAGTGCCCGTTACCTAACCTAGATCTAACCTAGATAGTCCAAGTGCCCGCTAGGCAACCTACATTGTCCAAGAGCCCGTTCGTTAACTTAGAAGTCAAAGTGCCCGCTAGGTAACCTAGACAGTCCAAGTGCCCGCTAGGTTACTTGCATATTCCAAGTGCCCGTTCGTTAACCTAGATAGTCCAAGTGCCCGCTAGGTAACCTAGATAGTCCAAGGGCCCACTAGTTAACCTACATAGTCCAAGGGCTCACTTGTTAACTTTGATAGTCCAAGTGCCCGCTAGTTAACCTAGATCGTCCAAGTGCCCGCTAGTTAACCTAGATTGTCCAAGTGCCTGCTAGTTAACCTACATAGTCCAAGGGCCCACTAGTCAACCTAGATAGTGTAAGGGCCCGCTAGTTAACCTACATATTCCAAGGGCTCACTCAATAACTTTGATAGTCTAAGTGCCCGCTAGTTAACAGAGATCGTCCTAGTGCCCGCTAGTTAACCTAGATTATCCAAGTGCCTGCTAGTTAACCTACATAGTCCAAGGTCCCACTAGTTAACCTAGATAATCCAAGTGTCCTATAGTTAACCTACATAGTCCAAGTGCCGGCTAGTTAACCTACATACCAAGTGCCCGCTACGTAACCTAGATAGTCCAAGGGCACGCTAGTTAACCACCATAGTCCAAGTGCCCGCTAGGCAACCTAGATAGTCCAAGTGCCTGCTAGTAAACCTACATAATCCATGGGCCCGCTAGTTAACCTTCATAGTACAAAGGCCCGCTAGTTAACCTAGATCGTGCAAGTGTCCTCTAGTTAACCTACATAGTCCAAGTGCCCGCTAGTTAACCTATATACCAAGTGCCCGCTACGTAACCTAGATAGTCCAAGGGCACGCTAGTTAATCTACATAGTCCAAGTGCCCGCTAGGCAACCTAGATAGTCCAAGTGCCTGCTAGGAAACCTACATAATCCATGGGTCCGCTAGTTAACCTATATAGTACAAGGGCACGCTAGTTAACCTAGATCGTGCAAGTGTCCGCTAGTTAACCTACATAGTCCAAGTGCCCGCTAGTTAACCTATATACCAAGTGCCCGCTACGTAACCTAGATAATCCAAGGGCACGCTAGTTATCCTACATAGCACAAGGGCCCGCTAGGCAACCTAGATACTCCAATTGCCAGCAAAGGGACCTACATAGTCCAAGTGCACGCTATTTAACCTAGATAGTCCAAGTGCCCGCTAGTTAACCTACATAGTGCAAGTGTCCGCTAGTTAACCTATATATTCCAAATGTCCGCTAGTTAACATAGATAGTCCAAGTGCCCGCTAGGGAATGTACATAGTCCAAGTGCCCGCTAGGTAACCTAGATAGTGCAAGTTCCCGCTAGTTAACCTAGATAGTTCAAGTACCCGCTAGGTAACCTAGATCGTCCAAGGGCCCTCTAGTTAGCCTACATAGTCCAAGTGCCCGCTAAGTAACCTAGATAGTCCAAGTGCCCGTTCGGAAACCTAGGTAGTCCAAGTGCCCTTTAGGGAACCTAGATAGTCCAAGGGCCCGCTAGTAAACCTACATATTCCAAGTGCCCGCTAGTTAACCTACATAATCAAAGTGCCCGTTAGCTAACCTAGATAGTCCAAGGGCCCGCTAGTTGACCTACATACTCCAAGTGCCAGCGAGGTAACCTAGATAGTACAAGTGCCCGCTAGGGAACCTAGATAGTTCAAGTGCCTGTTAGCTAACCTAGATAGTCCAAGTGGCGGCTAGGTAACCTACATAGTCCAAGTGCCCGTTCGTTAACCTAGATAATCCAAGTGTCCGCTAGGTAACCTAGACAGTCCAAGTGCCCGCTAGGTTACCTACATAGTCCAAGTGCACGTTCATTAACCTAGATAGTCCAAGTGCCCACTAGGTAACCTACATAGTCCAAGTGCCCGCTAGTTAACCTAGATAGCCCCAGTGCCTGCTAGTAAACCTACATAATCCATGGGCCCACTCGTTAACCTACATAGTGCAAGGGCCCGCTAGTTAACCTAGATCGTGCAAGTGTCCGCTAGTTAACCTACATAGTCCAAGTGATAGACCTAGTGCCCGCTAGGGATCCTTCATAATCCAAGTGCCCGCTAGTTAACCTAGATAATCCTAGTGCCTGTTAGTTAACATAGATAGTCCAAGTGCCCACTAGGGTACGTACATAGTCCAAGTGTCCGCTAGTTAACCTACATAGTCCAAGGGCATGCTAGTTAACCTACATAGTAGAAGTGCCCGCTATGCAACCTAGATAGTCCATGTGCACGCTAAGGAACCTACATAGTCCAAGTGCACGCTAGTTAACCTAGATAGTCCAAGTGCCTGCTAGGTAACCTACATGGTGCAAGTGTACGCTAGTTAACCTACATATTCCAAGTGCCCGCTAGTTAACATAGATAGTCCAAGTGCCCGCTAGGGAACGTACATAGTCCAAGTGCCCGCTAGGTAACTTAGATTGTGCCATTGCCCGCTGGTTAACCTAGATAGTTCTAGTACCCGCTAGGTAACCTAGATCGTCCAAGGGCCCCCTAGTTAGCCTACATAGTCCAAGTGCCGCTAGGTAACCTAGGTAGTCCAAGTGCCCGTTCGGTAACCTAGATAGTCCAAGTGCCCTTTAGGGAACCTAGATAGTCCAAAGGCCCGCTAGTAAACCTACATAGTCCCTGGGCCCACTAGTTAACCTATATAGTGCAAGTGTCCGCTAGTTAACCTAGATATTCCAAGTGCCCCCTAGTTAACCTACATAATCTAAGTGCCCGTTAGCTAACCTAGGTAGTCCAAGGGCCCGCTAGTTGACTTACATAGTCCAAGTGCCAGCTGGGTAACCTAGATAGTCCAAGTGCCCGCTAGGTAACCTACATAGTCCAAGTTCCCGCTTGGTAACCTAAATAGTCCAAATGCCCGCTAGGGAAACTACATAGTCCAAGTACCCGCTAGTTAACCTAGATAGTCCAAGTGCCTGCTAGTAAAATTACATAATCCATGGGCCCGCTAGTTAACCTACATAGTGCAAGGGCACCCTAGTTAACCTAGATCGTGCAAGTGTCCGCTAGTTAACCTACATAGTCCAAGTGCCCGCTAATTAACCTACATAGTCCAAGTGCCCGCTAGGGATCCTTCATAATCCAAGTGCCTGCTAGGTAACCTAGATAGTCCAAGTGCCCGCTACTTAACCTAGATAGTCCAAGTGCCCACTAGGGGACGTACATAGTCCAAGTGCCCGCTAGGTATCCTAGATAGTCCAAGTGCTCGCTAGGGTATGTACATAGTCCAAGTGCCTGCTAGGAAAATAGTCCAAGTGCCCGCTAGTTAACCTACATTGTCCAAGGGCCGCTAGTTAACGTACATAGTCCAAGGTCTGCTAGTGAACCTAGACAGTCAAAGTGCCCACTAGGTAACCTAGACAGTCCAAGTGCCCGCTAGGTTACCTACATAGTCCAAGTGCCCGTTCGTTAACCTAGATAGTCCAAGTGCCCGCTAGGTAACCTACATAGTCCAAGGGCCCGCTAGTTAACGTACATAGTCCAAGGTCTGCTAGTTAACCTAGACAGTCAAAGTGCCCACTAGGTAACCTAGACAGTCCAAGTGCCCGCTAGGTTACCTACATAGTCCAAGTGCCCGTTCGTTAACCTAGATAGTCCAAGTGCCCGCTAGTTAACCTACATAGTCCAAGGGCCCGCTAGTTAACGTACATAGTCCAAGGTCTGCTAGTTAACCTAGACAGTCAAAGTGCCCACTAGGTAACCTAGACAGTCCAAGTGCCCGCTAGGTTACCTACATAGTCCAAGTGCCCGTTCGTTAACCTAGATAGACCAAGTGCCCGCTAGGTAACCTAGATATTCCAAGTGCCCGCTAGTTTACCTACATAGTCCAAGTGCCCGCTAGGTAACCTAGATAGTCAAAGTGCCCGTGAGGTAACTTCGATAGTCCAAGTGCCTGCTAGGTAACCTACATTGTCCATGTTCCCGCTAGGTAACCTAGATAGTCCAAGTGCCCGTTACCTAACCTAGATAGTCCAAGTACCCACTAGGCAACATACATAGTCCAAGTGCCCGTTCGTTAACCTAGAATTCCAAGTGCCCGCTATGTAACCTAGACTGTTCAAGTGCCCGCTAGGTTACCTGCATAGTCCAAGTGTCCGTTCGTTAACCTAGATAGTCCAAGTGCCCGCTAGGGAACCTATATAGTCCAAGTGCCCGCTAGTTAACCTACATAGTCCAAGGGCCCACTAGTTAACCTAGATAGTCCAAGTGTCCTCTAGTTAACCTACATAGTCCAAGTGTCCAAGTTAACCTACATAGTCCAAGCCGGCTAGTTAACCTATATACCAAGTGCCCGCTACGTAGCCTAGATAGTCCAAGGGCAAGCTAGCTAACCACCATAGTCCAAGTGCCCGCTAGGGAACCTTCATAATCCTAGTGCCAGCTAGGTACCTTGAGAGTCCAAGTGCCCGCTAGTTAACCTAGATAGTCCCAGTGCCCCTTAGTTAACCTAGAGTGTCCAAGTGCCCACTAGGGGACGTACTTAGTCCAAGTGCCCGTTAGCTAACCTAGATAGTCGAAGTGCCCGCTAGTTAACATTGATCATCCAAGTGCCCGCTAGTTAACCTAGATAGTCCAAGTGCACGCTAGTTAACCTACATAGTCCAAGGGTCCGCTAGTTAACCTACGTAGTCCAAGGTCCGCTAGTTAACCTAGATAGTCCAAGTGCTCGCTAGTTAACTTACATAGTACAAGGGCCCGCTAGTTAACCTAGATAGTCCAAGTGCCCGCTAGGTAACCTAAGGAGTCCAAATGTCCGATAGGGATCCTACATAGTCCAAGTGCCCGCTAGGTAACCTACATAGTCCAAGTGCCCGCTAGGAAACCTACATAGGCCAAGGGCGCGCTAGGTAACCTAGATAGTCCAAGTGCCCGCTAGGTAACCTAGAGTCCAAGTGTTCGCTAGTTATCCTACATAGTCCAAGTGCCCGCTATGTAACCTAGATAGTCAAAGTGCCCGTTAGGTAACCTAGATAGTCCAAGTGCCAGCTAGGTAACCTAGAGTCCAAGTGTTCGCTAGTTATCCTACATAGTCCAAGTGCCTGCTAGGTAACCTACATTGTCCAAGTTCCCGCTAGGTAACTTAGATAGTCCAAGTGCCCGTTATCTAACCTAGATAGTCCAAGTGCCTGCTAGGCAACCTACATTGTCCAAGAGCCCGTTCGTTAACCTACAAGTCCAAGTGCCCGCTAGGTAACCTAGACAGTCCAAGTGCCCGCTAGGTTACCTGCATATTCCAAGTGCCCGTTCATTAACCTAGATAATCCAAGTGCCCGCTAGGTAACCTAGATAGTCCAAGGGCCCGCTAGTTAACCTACATAGTCCAAGGGCTCACTTGTTAACTTTGATAGTCCAAGTGCCCACTAGTTAACCTAGATCGTCCAAGTGCCTGCTAGTTAACCTAGATTGTCCAAGTGCCTGCTAGTTAACCTACATAGTCCAAGGGCCCACTAGTTAACCTAGATAGTCTAAGGGCCCGCTAGTTAACCTACATAGTCCAAGGGCTCACTTGTTAACTTTGATAGTCTAAGTGCCCGCTAGGTAACAGAGATGGTCCAAGTGCCCGCTAGTTAACCTAGATTATCCAAGTGCCTGCTAGTTAACCTACATAGTCCAAGGTCCCACTAGTTAACCTAGATAATCCAAGTGTCCTCTAGTTAACCTACATAGTCCAAGTGCCGGCTAGTTAACCTACATACCAAGTGCCCGCTACGTAACCTAGATAGTCCAAGGGCACGCTAGTTAACCACCATAGTCCAATTGCCCATTAGGCAACCTAGATAGTCCAAGTGCCTGCTAGTAAACCTACATAATCCATGGGCCCGCTAGTTAACCTTCATAGTACAAAGGCCCGCTAGTTAACCTAGATCGTGCAAGTGTCCTCTAGTTAACCTACATAGTCCAAGTGCCCGCTAGTTAACCTATATACCAAGTGCCCGCTACGTAACCTAGATAGTCCAAGGGCACGCTAGTTAATCTACATAGTCCAAGTGCCCGCTAGGCAACCTAGATAGTCCAAGTGCCTGCTAGGAAACCTACATAATCCATGGGTCCGCTAGTTAACCTATATAGTACAAGGGCCCGCTAGTTAACCTAGATCGTGCAAGTGTCCGCTAGTTAACTTACATAGTCCAAGTGCCCGCTAGTTAACCTATATACCAAGTGCCCGCTAAGTAACCTAGATAGTCCAAGGGCACGCTAGTTATCCTACATAGCCCAAGGGCACGCTAGGCAACCTAGATACTCCAATTGCCCGCTAAGGAACCTACATAGTCCAAGTGCACGCTATTTAACCTAGATAGTCCAAGTGCCCGCTAGTTAACCTACATAGTGCAAGTGTCCGCTAGTTAACCTATATATTCCAAATGCCAGCTAGTTAACATAGATAGTCCAAGTGCCCGCTAGGGAATGTACATAGTCCAAGTGCCCGCTAGGTAACCTAGATAGTGCAAGTTCCCGCTAGTTAACCTAGATAGTTCAAGTACCCGCTAGGTAACCTAGATCGTCCAAGGGCCCCCTAGTTAGCCTACATAGTCCAAGTGCCCGCTAAGTAACCTAGATAGTCCAAGTGCCCGTTCGGTAACCTAGGTAGTCCAAGTGCCCTTTAGGGAACCTAGGTAGTGCAAGGGCCCGTTAGTAAACCTACATATTCCAAGTGCCCGCTAGTTAACCTACATAATCAAAGTGCCCGTTAGCTAACCTAGATAGTCCAAGGGCCCGCTAGTTGACCTACATAGTCCAAGTGCCAGCGAGGTAACCTAGATAGTACAAGTGCCCGCTAGGGAACCTAGATAGTTCAAGTGCCTGTTAGCTAACCTAGATAGTCCAAGTGGCGGCTAGGTAACCTACATAGTCCAAGTGCCCGTTCGTTAACCTAGATAATCCAAGTGCCCGCTAGGTAACCTAGACAGTCCAAGTGCCCGCTAGGTTACCTACATAGTCCAAGTGCACGTTCATTAACCTAGATAGTCCAAGTGCCCACTAGGTAACCTCCATAGTCCAAGTTCCCGCTTGGTAACCTAAATAATCCAAATGCCCGCTAGGGAAACTACATAGTCCAAGTGCCCGCTAGTTAACCTAGATAGCCCCAGTGCCTGCTAGTAAACCTACATAATCCATGGGCCCACTAGTTAACCTACATAGTGCAAGGGCCCGCTAGTTAACCTAGATCGTGCAAGTGTCCGCTAGTTAACCTACATAGTCCAAGTGATAGACCTAGTGCCCGCTAGGGATCCTTCATAATCCAAGTGCCCGCTAGTTAACCTAGATAATCCTAGTGCCTGTTAGTTAACATAGATAGTCCAAGTGCCCACTAGGGTACGTACATAGTCCAAGTGTCCGCTAGTTAACCTACATAGTCCAAGGGCATGCTAGTTAACCTACATAGTACAAGTGCCTGCTAGGCAACCTAGATAGTCCATGTGCACGCTAAGGAACCTACATAGTCCAAGTGCACGCTAGTTAACCTAGATAGTCCAAGTGCCTGCTAGGTAACCTACATGGTGCAAGTGTACGCTAGTTAACCTACATATTCCAAGTGCCCGCTAGTTAACATAGATAGTCCAAGTGCCCGCTAGGGAACGTACATAGTCCAAGTGCCCGCTAGGTAACTTAGATTGTGCAAGTGCCCGCTAGTTAACCTAGATAGTTCTAGTACCCGCTAGGTAACCTAGATCGTCCAAGGGCCCCCTAGTTAGCCTACATAGTCCAAGTGCCCCTAGGTAACCTAGGTAGTCCAAGTGCCCGTTCGGTAACCTAGATAGTCCAAGTGCCCTTTAGGGAACCTAGATAGTCCAAAGGCCCGCTAGTAAACCTACATAGTCCCTGGGCCCGCTAGTTAACCTATATAGTGCAAGTGTCCGCTAGTTAACCTAGATATTCCAAGTGCCCCCTAGTTAACCTACATAATCTAATTGCCCGTTAGCTAACCTAGGTATTCCAAGGGCCCGCTAGTTGACTTACATAGTCCAAGTGCCAGCTGGGTAACCTAGATAGTCCAAGTGCCCGCTAGGTAACATACATAGTCCAAGTTCCCGCTTGGTTACCTAAATAGTCCAAATGCCCGCTAGGGAAACTACATAGTCCAAGTACCCGCTAGTTAACCTAGATAGTCCAAGTGCCTGCTAGTAAACTTACATAATCCATGGGCCCGCTAGTTAACCTACATAGTGCAAGGGCACCCTAGTTAACCTAGATCGTGCAAGTGTCCGCTAGTTAACCTACATAGTCCAAGTGCCCGCTAATTAACCTACATAGTCCAAGTGCCCGCAAGGGATCCTTCATAATCCAAGTGCCTGCTAGGTAACCTAAATAGTCCAAGTGCCCGCTACTTAACCTAGATAGTCCAAGTGCCCACTAGGGGACGTACATAGTCCAAGTGCCCGCTAGGTATCCTAGATAGTCCAAGTGCGCGCTAGGGTATGTACATAGTCCAAGTGCCTGCTAGGAAAATAGTCCAAGTGCCCGCTAGTTAACCTACATTGTCCAAGGGCCGCTAGTTAACGTACATAGTCCAAGGTCTGCTAGTGAACCTAGACAGTCAAAGTGCCCACTAGGTAACCTAGACCGTCCAAGTGCCCGCTAGGTTACCTACATAGTCCAAGTGCCCGTTCGTTAACCTAGATAGTCCAAGTGCCCGCTAGGTAACCTACATAGTACAAGGGCCCGCTAGTTAACGTACATAGTCCAAGGTCTGCTAGTTAACCTAGACAGTCAAAGTGCCCACTAGGTAACCTAGACAGTCCAAGTGCCCGCTAGGTTACCTACATAGTCCAAGTGCCCGTTCGTTAACCTAGATAGTCCAAGTGCCCGCTAGTTAACCTACATAGTCCAAGGGCCCGCTAGTTAACGTACATAGTCCAAGGTCTGCTAGTTAACCTAGACAGTCAAAGTGCCCACTAGGTAACCTAGACAGTCCAAGTGCCCGCTAGGTTACCTACATAGTCCAAGTGCCCGTTCGTTAACCTAGATAGACCAAGTGCCCGCTAGGTAACCTAGATATTCCAAGTGCCCGCTAGTTTACCTACATAGTCCAAGTGCCCGCTAGGGAACGTACATAGTCCAAGTGCCCGCTAGGTAACTTAGATTGTGCAAGTGCCCGCTAGTTAACCTAGATAGTTCTAGTACCCGCTAGGTAACCTAGATCGTCCAAGGGCCCCCTAGTTAGCCTACATAGTCCAAGTGCCCGCTAGGTAACCTAGATAGTCCAAGTGCCCGTTCGGTAACCTAGATAGTCCAAGTGCCCTTTAGGGAACCTAGATAGTCCAAGTGCCTGATAGTAAACCTACATAATCCATGAGCCCGCTAGTTAACCTACATAGTGCAAGGGCCCGCTAGTTAACCCAGATCGTGCAAGTGTCCGCTTGTGAACATACATAGTCCACGTGCCCGCTAGTTAACCTATATACCAAGTGCCCGCTTCGTAACCTAGAAAGTCCAAGGGCACGCTAGTTAACCTATAGTACAAGTGCCCGCTAGGGAACCTAGATAGTCCAAGTGCCCGCTCTGGAACCTACATAGTCCAAGTGCCTGCTAGAAACCTACATAGTCCAAGTGCCCGCTCTGGAACATACATAGTCCAAGTGCCGCTAGTTAATCTACATAGTCCAAGTGCCCGCTAGTTAACCTACATAGTTCAAATACACGCTAGTTAACCTACATAGTCCAAGGGCCCGCTAGTTAACCTACATCCTCCAAGGGCCCGCTAGTTAACCTAGATAGTCCAGGTGCCCCCTAGTTTACCTACATAGTCCAAGTGCCCGCTAGGTAACCTAGACAGTTCAAGTGACCACTAGGTTACCTACATAGTCCAAGTTCCTGTTCATTAACCTCATAGTCCAAGTGCCCGCTAGTTAACCTATATAGTCCAAATGCCCGCTAGGGACCAAAATAGTCCAAGTGTCCGCTAGTTAACCAAGATAGACCAAGGGCCCGCTAGGGAACCTACCTAGTCCAAGTGCCCGATAGGGAACCTAGATAGTCCAAGTGCCCGCTAGTTAACATAGATAGTCCAAGTACCCGCTAGGAAACGTACATAGTCCAAGTGCCCGCTAGTTAACGTACATAGTCCAAGGGCCCGTTAGGTAACATAGATAGTCCAAGTGCCCGCTAGGGAACGTACATAGTCCAAGTGCCCGCTAGGTAACCTACATAGTCCAAGGGCCTGCTAGGTAACCTAGATAGTCCAAGTGCCCACTAGTTAACCTACGTAGTCCAAGGTCCCCCTAGGTAACCTAGATAGTCCAAAGGCCCGCTAGGTAACCTACATTGTCCTAGTGCCCCCTAGTTAATCTACATTCTCCAAGTGCCCGATAGGGAACCTACATAGTCCAAATGCCCGCTAGTTAACCTACATAGTCCTAGTGCCCGTTAGGTAACCTAGATAGCCCAAATGCCCGCTAGGGAACCCACATAGTCCAAGTGCCCGCTAGGTAACATAGATAGTCCAAGAGCCCACTAGGGAACGTACATAATCCAAGTGCCCGCTAGGTAACCTACATAGTCCAAGGGCCTGCTAGGTAACCTAGATAGTCCAAGTGCCCACTAGTTAACCTACATAGTCCAAGGTCCCCCTAGGTAACCTAGATAGTCCAAAGGCCCGCTAGGTAACCTACATTGTCCTAGTGCCCCCTAGTTAACCTACATTCTCCAAGTGCCCGATAGGGAACCTACATAGTCCAAATGCCCGCTAGTTAACCTACATAGTCCAAGTGCCCGTTAGGTAACCTAGATAGCCCAAATGCCCGCTAGGGAACCCACATAGTCCAAGTGCCCGCTAGGGAACTTACATAGTCCAAGGGCCCGCTAGGGAACTTACATAGACCAAGGGCCCGCTAAGGAACCTACATAGTCCAAGTACCCATTAGTTAACCTAGATATCCAAGTGCCCGCTAGGTAACCTAAGTAGTCCAAATGTCCGATAGGGTTCCTACATAGTCCAAGTGCCATTTCGTTAACCTAGATAGTCCAAGTGCCCGCTAGGAAACCTACATAGTCCAAGGGCCCGCTAGGTAACCTAGAGTCCAAGTGTTCGCTAGTTATCCTACATATTCCAAGTGCCCGCTATGTAACCTAGATAGTCAAAGTGCCCGTTAGGTAACCTAGATACTCCAAGTGCCCGCTAGGTAACTTACATTGTCCAAGTTCCCGCTAGGTAACATAGATAGTCCAAGTGCCCGTTACCTAACCTAGATAGTCCAAGTGCCCGCTAGGCAACCTACATTGTCCAAGAGCCCGTTAGTTAACCTAGAAGTCCAAGTGGCCGTTAGGTAACCTAGACAGTCCAAGTGCCCGCTAGTTTACCTGCATATTCCAAGTGCCCGTTCGTTAACCTAGATAGTCCAAGTGCCTGCTAGGAAACCTACATAGTCCAAGGGCCCGCTAGGTAAATTAGATAGTCCAAGTGCCCGCTAGGTAACCTAGAGTCCAAGTGTTCACTAGTTAACTTTCATAGTCCAAGTGCCCACTATGTAACCTAGATGGTCAAAGTGCCCGTTAGGTAACCTAGATAGTCTAAGTGCCCGCTAGATAACTTACATTGTCCAAGTTCCCGCTAGGTAACCTAGATAGTGCAAGTGCCCGTTACCTACCCTAGATAGTCCAAGTGCCCGCTAGGCAACCTACATAGTCCAAGAGCCCGTTCGTTAACCTAGAAGTCCAAGTGCCCACTAGGTAACCTAGACAGTCCAAGTGCCCGCTAGGTTACCTGCATATTCCAAGTGCCCGTTCGTTAACCTAGATAGTCCAAGTGCCCACTAGGTAACCTACATAGTCCAAGTGCCCGTTAGGTAACCTATATAGTCCAAGTGCCCGCTAGGTAACCTAGATAGTCCAAGGGCCCGCTAGTTAACCTACATAGTCCAAGGGCTCACTTGTTAACTTTGATAGTCCATGTGCCCGCTAGTTAACCTAGATCGTCCAAATGCCCGCTAGTTAACCTAGATAGTCCAAGTGTCCTCTAGTTAACCTACATTGTCCAAGTGCCCGCTAGTTAACCTATATACCAAGTGCCCGCTACGTAACCTAGATAGTCCAAGAGCACGCTAGTTAACCTATATAGTCCAAGTGACCACTAGGCAACCTAGATAGTCCAAGTGCCCGCTAAGGTACCTACATAGTCCAAGTGCCCGCTAGGTAACCTAGATAGTCCAAGTGCCTGCTAGGTAACCTACATAGTGCAAGTGTCCGCTAGTTAACCTACATATTCCAAGTGCCCGCTAGTTAACATAGATATTCCAAGTGCCCGCTAGTGAACGTACATAGTCCAAGTACCCGCTAGGTAACCTAGATAGTGCAAGTGCCCGCTAGTTAACCTAGATAGTTCAAGTACCCGCTAGGTAACCTAGATCGTCCAAGGGCCCCCTAGTTAGCCTACATAGTCCAAGTGCGTGCTAGGTAACCTAGATAGTCCAAGTGCTCGTTCGGTAACCTAGATAGTCCAAGTGCCCTTTAGGGAACCTAGATAGTCCAAGGGCCCGCTAGGTAACCTAGACTGTCCAAGTACCCGCTAAATAACCTAGATAGTCCAAGTGCCCGTTTGGTAACCTAGATAGTCCAAGTGACCTTTAGGGAACCTACATAGTCCATGGGCCCGCTAGTTAACCTACATAGTGCAAATGTCCGCTAGTTAACCTATATATTCCAAGTGCCCGCTAGTTAACCTCCATAATCTAAGTGCCCGTTAGCTAACCTAGATAGTCCAAGGGCCCGCTAGTTGACCTACATAGTCCAAGTGCCAGCTAGGTAACCTAGATAGTACAAGTGCCCGCTAGAGAACCTAGATATTCAAAGTGCCTGTTAGCTAACCTAGATAGTGCAAGTGGCGACTAGGTAACCTACATAGTCCAAGTGCCCGTTCGTTAACCTAGATAATCCAAGTGCCTGCTAGGTAACCTAGACAGTCGAAGTGCCCTCTAGTTAACCTACATAGTCCAAGTGCCTGATAGGGAACCTACATAATCCAAGTGCCCGCTAGGCAACCTATATAGTCCAAGTGCCCGTTAGTTAACCTAGATAGTCAAAGTGCCTGCTAGGTAAACTAGATAGTCCAAGTGCCCGCTAGGAAACCTACATAGTCCAAGTGCCCGCTAGGTAACCTAAATAGTCCAAATGCCCGCTCTGGAACCTACATAGTCCAAGTGCCTGCTAGAAACCTACATAGTCCAAGTGCCCGCTCTGGAACATACATAGTCCAAGTGCCGCTAGTTAATCTACATAGTCCAAGTGCCCGCTAGTTAACCTACATAGTTCAAATACACGCTAGTTAACCTACATAGTCCAAGGGCATGCTAGTTAACCTACATAGCCCAAGGGCCCGCTAGTTCACCTACATCCTCCAAGGGCCCGCTAGTTAACCTAGATAGTCCAAGTGACCGCTAGGTAACCTACACAGTTCAAGTGACCACTACGTTACCTACATAGTCCAGGTGCCTGTTCATTAACCTCATAGTCCAAGTGCCCGCTAGTTAACCTATATAGTCCAAATGCCCGCTAGGGAACCTAATAGTCCAAGTGTCCGCTAGTTAACCAAGATAGACCAAGGGCCCGCTAGGGAACCTACCTAGTCCAAGTGCCCGATAGGGAACCTACATAGTCCAAGTGCCCGCTAGTTAACATAGATAGTCCAAGTACCCGCTAGGAAACGTACATAGTCCAAGTGCCCGCTAGTTAACGTACATAGTCCAAGTGCCCGCTAGGTAACATAGATAGTAAAAGTGCCCGCTAGGGAACGTACATAGTCCAAGTGCCCACTAGGTAACCTACATAGTCCAAGGGCCTGCTAGGTAACCTAGACAGTCCAAGTGCCCACTAGTTAACCTACATAGTCCAAGGGCCCCCTAGGTAACCTAGATAGTCCAAAGGCCCGCTAGGTAACCTACATTGTCCTAGTGCCCCCTAGTTAACCTACATTCTCCAAGTGCCCGATAGGGAACCTACATAGTCCAAATGCCCGCTAGTTAACCTACATAGTCCTAGTGCCCGTTAGATAACCTAGATAGCCCAAATGCCCGCTAGGGAACCCACATAGTCCAAGTGCCCGCTCGGGAACTTAAATAGTCCAAGGGCCCGCTAGGGACTTACATAGTCCAAGGTCCCGCTAAGGAACCTACATAGTCCAAGTACCCGTTAGTTAACCTAGATATCCAAGTGCCCGCTAGGTAAACTAAGTAGTCCAAGTGCCCTTTCGTTAACCTAGATAGTCCAAGTGCCCGCTAGGAAACCTACATAGTCCAAGGGCCCGCTAGGTAACCTAGAGTCCAAGTGTTCGCTAGTTATCCTACATAGTCCAAGTGCCCGCTATGTAACCTAGATAGTCAAAGTGCCCGTTAGGCAACCTAGATACTCCAAGTGCCCGCTAGGTTACTTACATTGTCCAAGTTCCCGCTAGGTAACATAGATAGTCCAAGTGCCCCTTACCTAACCTAGATAGTCCAAGTGCCCGCTAGGCAACCTACATTGTCCAAGAGCCCGTTCGTTAACCTAGAAGTCCAAGTGGCCGCTAGGTAACCTAGACAGTCCAAGTGCCCGCTAGGTTACCTGCATATTCCAAGTGCCCGTTCGTTAACCTAGATAGTCCAAGTGCCCGCTAGGAAACCTACATAGTCCAAGGGCCCGCTAGGTAAACTAGATTGTCCAAGTGCCCGCTAGGTAACCTACAGTCCAAGTGTTCACTAGTTAACTTTCATAGTCCAAGTGCCCACTATGTAACCTAGATGGTCAAAGTGCCCGTTAGGTAACCTAGATAGTCTAAGTGCCCGCTAGATAACTTACATTGTCCAAGTTCCCGCTAGGTAACCTAGATAGTGCAAGTGCCCACTAGGTAACCTACATAGTCCTAGTGCCCGTTAGGTAACCTAGATAGCCCAAATGCCCGCTAGGGAACCCACATAGTCCAAGTGCCCGCTACGTAACATAGATAGTCCAAGAGCCCGCTAGGGAACGTACATAGTCCAAGTGCCCGCTAAGTAACCTACATAGTCCAAGGGCCTGCTAGGTAACCTAGATAGTCCAAGTGCCCACTAGTTAACCTACATAGTCCAAGGTCCCCCTAGGTAACCTAGATAGTCCAAAGGCCCGCTAGGTAACCTACATTGTCCTAGTGCCCCCTAGTTAACCTACATTCTCCAGGTGCCCGATAGGGAACCTACATAGTCCAAATGCCCGCTAGTTAACCTACATAGTCCAAGTGCCCGTTAGGTAACCTAGATAGCCCAAATGCCCGCTAGGGAACCCACATAGTCCAAGTGCCCGCTAGGGAACTTACATAGTCCAAGGGCCCGCTAGGGAACTTACATAGTCCAAGGGCCCGCTAAGGAACCTACATAGTCCAAGTACCCGTTAGTTAACCTAGATATCCAAGTGCCCGCTAGGTAACCTAAGTAGTCCAAATGTCCGATAGGGTTCCTACATAGTCCAAGTGCCATTTCGTTAACCTAGATAGTCCAAGTGCCCGCTAGGAAACCTACATAGTCCAAGGGCCCGCTAGATAAACTAGAGTCCAAGTGTTCGCTAGTTATCCTACATAGTCCAAGTGCCCGCTATGTAACCTAGATAGTCAAAGTGCCCGTTAGGTAACCTAGATACTCCAAGTGCCCGCTAGGTAACTTACATTGTCCAAGTTCCCGCTAGGTAACATAGATAGTCCAAGTGCCCGTTACCGAACCTAGATAGTCCAAGTGCCCGCTAGGCAACCTACATTGTCCAAGAGCCCGTTCGTTAACCTAGAAGTCCAAGTGGCCGTTAGGTAACCTAGACAGTCCAAGTGCCCGCTAGGTTACCTGCATATTCCAAGTGCCCGTTCGTTAACCTAGATAGTCCAAGTGCCTGCTAGGAAACCTACATAGTCCAAGGGCCCGCTAGGTAAATTAGATACTCCAAGTGCCCGCTAGGTAACCTAGAGTCCAAGTGTTCACTAGTTAACTTTCATAGTCCAAGTGCCCACTATGTAACCTAGATGGTCAAAGTGCCCGTTAGGTAACATAGATAGTCTAAGTGCCCGCTAGATAACTTACATTGTCCAAGTTCCCGCTAGGTAACCTAGATAGTGCAAGTGCCCGTTACCTACCCTAGATAGTCCAAGTGCCCGCTAGGCAACCTACATAGTCCAAGAGCCCGTTCGTTAACCTAGAAGTCCAAGTGCCCACTAGGTAACCTAGACAGTCCAAGTGCCCGCTAGGTTACCTGCATATTCCAAGTGCCCGTTCGTTATCCTAGATAGTCCAAGTGCCCACTAGGTAACCTACATAGTCCAAGTGCCCGTTAGGTAACCTATATAGTCCAAGTGCCCGCTAGGTAACCTAGATAGTCCAAGGGCCCGCTAGTTAACCTACATAGTCCAAGGGCTCACTTGTTAACTTTGATAGTCCATGTGCCCGCTAGTTAACCTAGATCGTCCAAATGCCCGCTAGTTAACCTAGATAGTCCAAGTGTCCTCTAGTTAACCTACATTGTCCAAGTGCCCGCTAGTTAACCTATATACCAAGTGCCCGCTACGTAACCTAGATAGTCCAAGAGCACGCTAGTTAACCTATATAGTCCAAGTGACCACTAGGCAACCTAGATAGTCCAAGTGCCCGCTAGGTAACCTAGATAGTCCAAGTGCCTGCTAGGTAACCTACATAGTGCAAGTGTCCGCTAGTTAACCTACATATTCCAAGTGCCCGCTAGTTAACATAGATATTCCAAGTGCCCGCTAGGGAACGTACATAGTCCAAGTACCCGCTAGGTAACCTAGATAGTGCAAGTGCCCGCTAGTTAACCTAGATAGTTCAAGTACCCGCTAGGTAACCTAGATCGTCCAAGGGCCCCCTAGTTAGCCTACATAGTCCAAGTGCCTGCTAGGTAACCTAGATAGTCCAAGTGCCCGTTCGGTAACCTAGATAGTCCAAGTGCCCTTTAGGGAACCTAGATAGTCCAAGGGCCCGCTAGGTAACCTAGACTGTCCAAGTACCCGCTAGATAACCTAGATAGTCCAAGTGCCCGTTCGGTAACCTAGATAGTCCAAGTGACCTTTAGGGAACCTAGATAGTCCAAGGGCCCGCTAGTAAACCTACATAGTCAATGGGCCCGCTAGTTAACCTACATAGTGCAAGTGTCCGCTAGTTAACCTATATATTCCAAGTGCCCGCTAGTTAACCTCCATAATCTAAGTGCCCATTAGCTAACCTAGATAGTCCAAGGGCCCGCTAGTTGACCTACATAGTCCAAGTGCCAGCTAGGTAACCTAGATAGTACAAGTGCCCGCTAGGGAACTTAGATACTCAAAGTGCCTGTTAGCTAACCTAGATAGTGCAAGTGGCGACTAGGTAACCTACATAGTCCAAGTGCCCGTTTGTTAACCTAGATAATCCAAGTGCCTGCTAGGTAACCTAGACAGTCGAAGTGCCCGCTAGTTAACCTACATAGTCCAAGTGCCTGATAGTGAACCTACATAATCCAAGTGCCCGCTAGGCAACCTATATAGTCCAAGTGCCCGTTAGTTAACCTAGATAGTCAAAGTGCCTGCTAGGTAAACTAGATAGTCCAAGTGCCCGCTAGGAAACCTACATAGTCCAAGTGCCCGCTAGGTAACCTAAATAGTCCAAATGCCCGCCAGGGAAACTACATAGTCCAAGTGCCCGCTAGTTAACCTAGATAGTCCAAGTGCCTGATAGTAATCCTACATAATCCATGAGCCCGCTAGTTAACCTACATAGTGCAAGGGCCCGCTAGTTAACCTAGATCGTGCAAGTGTCCGCTTGTGAACATACATAGTCCACGTGCCCGCTAGTTAACCTATATACCAAGTGCCCGCTTCGTAACCTAGAAAGTCCAAGGGCACGCTAGTTAACCTATAGTACAAGTGCCCGCTAGGGAACCTAGATAGTCCAAGTGCCCGCTCTGGAACCTACATAGTCCAAGTGCCTGCTAGAAACCTACATAGTCCAAGTGCCCGCTCTGGAACATACATAGTCCAAGTGCCACTAGTTAATCTACATAGTCCAAGTGCCCGCTAGTTAACCAACATAGTTCAAATACACGCTAGTTAACCTACATAGTCCAAGGGCATGCTAGTTAACCTACATAGCCCAAGGGCCCGCTAGTTAACCTACATCCTCCAAGGGCCCGCTAGTTAACCTAGATACTCCAGGTGCCCCCTAGTTTACCTACATAATCCAAGTGCCCGCTAGGTAACCTAGACAGTTCAAGTGACCACTAGGTTACCTACATAGTCCAAGTGCCTGTTCATTAAACTCAAGTCCAAGTGCCCGCTAGTTAACCAAGATAGACCAAGGGCCCGCTAGGGAACCTACCTAGTCCAAGTGCCCGATAGGGAACCTACATAGTCCAAGTGCCCGTTCGTTAACCTAGAAGTCCAAGTGCCCACTAGGTTACCTACATAGTCCAAGTGCCTGTTCATTAACCTCATAGTCCAAGTGCCCGCTAGTTAACCTATATAGTCCAAATGCCCGCTAGGGACCCTAATAGTCCAAGTGTCCGCTAGTTTACCAAGATAGACCAAGGGCCCGCTAGGGAGCCTACCTAGTCCAAGTGCCCGATAGGGAACCTACATAGTCCAAGTGCCCGCTAGTTAACATAGATAGTCCAAGTACCCGCTAGGAAACGTACATAGTCCAAGTGCCCGCTAGTTAACGTACATAGTCCAAGTGCCCGCTAGGTAACATAGATAGTAAAAGTGCCCGCTAGGGAACGTACATAGTCCAAGTGCCCACTAGGTAACCTACATAGTCCAAGGGCCTGCTAGGTAACCTAGATAGTCCAAGTGCCCACTAGTTAACCTACATAGTCCAAGGTCCCCCTAGGTAACCTAGATAGTCCAAAGGCCCGCTAGGTAACCTACATTGTCCTAGTGCCCCCTAGTTAACCTACATTCTCCAAGTGCCCGATAGGGAACCTACATAGTCCAAATGCCCGCTAGTTAACCTACAAATCCTAGTGCCCGTTAGGTAACCTAGATAGCCCAAATGCCCGCTAGGGAACCCACATAGTCCAAGTGCCCGCTAGGGAACTTAAATAGTCCAAGGGCCCGCTAGGGACTTACATAGTCCAAGGTCCCGCTAAGGAACCTACATAGTCCAAGTACCCGTTAGTTAACCTAGATATCCAAGTGCCCGCTAGGTAACCTAAGTAGTCCAAATGTCCGATAGGGTTCCTACATAGTCCAAGTGCCCGCTAGGTAACCTACATAGTCCAAGTGCCCTTTCGTTAACCTAGATAGTCCAAGTGCCCGCTAGGAAACCTACATAGTCCAAGGGCCCGCTAGGTAACCTAGAGTCCAAGTGTTCGCTAGTTATCCTACATAGTACAAGTGCCCGCTATGTAACCTAGATAGTCAAAGTGCCCGTTAGGCAACCTAGATACTCCAAGTGCCCGCTAGGTTACTTACATTGTCCAAGTTCCCGCTAGGTAACATAGATAGTCCAAGTGCCCCTTACCTAACCTAGATAGTCCAAGTGCCCGCTAGGCAACCTACATTGTCCAAGAGCCCGTTCGTTAACCTAGAAGTCCAAGTGGCCGCTAGGTAACCTAGACAGTCCAAGTGCCCGCTAGGTTACCTGCATATTCCAAGTGCCCGTTCGTTAACCTAGATAGTCCAAGTGCCCGCTAGGAAACCTACATAGTCCAAGGGCCCGCTAGGTAAACTAGATTGTCCAAGTGCCCGCTAGGTAACCTACAGTCCAAGTGTTCACTAGTTAACTTTCATAGTCCAAGTGCCCACTATGTAACCTAGATGGTCAAAGTGCCCGTTAGGTAACCTAGATAGTCTAAGTGCCCGCTAGATAACTTACATTGTCCAAGTTCCCGCTAGGTAACCTAGATAGTGCAAGTGCCCGTTACCTACCCTAGATAGTCCAAGTGCCCGCTAGGCAACCTACATAGTCCAAGAGCCCGTTCGTTAACCTAGAAGTCCAAGTGCCCACTAGGTAACCTAGACAGTCCAAGTGCCCGCTAGGTTACCTGCATATTCCAAGTGCCCGTTCGTTATCCTAGATAGTCCAAGTGCCCACTAGGTAACCTACATAGTCCAAGTGCCCGTTAGGTAACCTATATAGTCCAAGTGCCCGCTAGGTAACCTAGATAGTCCAAGGGCCCGCTAGTTAACCTAGATCGTCCAAATGCCCGCTAGTTAACCTAGATAGTCCAAGTGTCCTCTAGTTAACCTACATTGTCCAAGTGCCCGCTAGTTAACCTATATACCAAGTGCCCGCTACGTAACCTAGATAGTCCAAGAGCACGCTAGTTAACCTATATAGTCCAAGTGACCACTAGGCAACCTAGATAGTCCAAGTGCCCGCTAGGTAACCTAGATAGTCCAAGTGCCTTCTAGGTAACCTACATAGTGCAAGTGTCCGCTAGTTAACCTACATATTCCAAGTGCCCGCTAGTTAACATAGATATTCCAAGTGCCCGCTAGGGAACGTACATAGTCCAAGTACCCGCTAGGTAACCTAGATAGTGCAAGTGCCCGCTAGTTAACCTAGATAGTTCAAGTACCCGCTAGGTAACCTAGATCGTCCAAGGGCCCCCTAGTTAGCCTACATAGTCCAAGTGCCTGCTAGGTAACCTAGATAGTCCAAGTACCCGTTCGGTAACCTAGATAGTCCAAGTGCCCTTTAGGGAACCTAGATAGTCCAAGGGCCCGCTAGGTAACCTAGACTGTCCAAGTACCCGCTAGATAACCTAGATAGTCCAAGTGCCCGTTCGGTAACCTAGATAGTCCAAGTGACCTTTAGGGAACCTAGATAGTCCAAGGGCCCGCTAGTAAACCTACATAGTAAATGGGCCCGCTAGTTAACCTACATAGTGCAAGTGTCCGCTAGTTAACCTATATATTCCAAGTGCCCGCTAGTTAACCTCCATAATCTAAGTGCCCATTAGCTAACCTAGATAGTCCAAGGGCCCGCTAGTTGACCTACATAGTCCAAGTGCCAGCTAGGTAACCTAGATAGTACAAGTGCCCGCTAGGGAACTTAGATAGTCAAAGTGCCTGTTAGCTAACCTAGATAGTGCAAGTGGCGACTAGGTAACCTACATAGTCCAAGTGCCCGTTCGTTAACCTAGATAATCCAAGTGCCTGCTAGGTAACCTAGACAGTCGAAGTGCCCGCTAGTTAACCTACATAGTCCAAGTGCCTGATAGGGAACCTACATAATCCAAGTGCCCGCTAGGCAACCTATATAGTCCAAGTGCCCGTTAGTTAACCTAGATAGTCAAAGTGCCTGCTAGGTAAACTAGATAGTCCAAGTGCCCGCTAGGAAACCTACATAGTCCAAGTGCCCGCTAGGTAACCTAAATAGTCCAAATGCCCGCTAGGGAAACTACATAGTCCAAGTGCCCGCTAGTTAACCTAGATAGTCCAAGTGCCTGATAGTAATCCTACATAATCCATGAGCCCGCTAGTTAACCTACATAGTGCAAGGGCCCGCTAGTTAACCTAGATCGTGCAAGTGTCCGCTTGTGAACATACATAGTCCACGTGCCCGCTAGTTAACCTATATACCAAGTGCCCGCTTCGTAACCTAGAAAGTCCAAGGGCACGCTAGTTAACCTATAGTACAAGTGCCCGCTAGGGAACCTAGATAGTCCAAGTGCCCGCTCTGGAACCTACATAGTCCAAGTGCCTGCTAGAAACCTACATAGTCCAAGTGCCCGCTCTGGAACATACATAGTCCAAGTGCCACTAGTTAATCTACATAGTCCAAGTGCCCGCTAGTTAACCTACATAGTTCAAATACACGCTAGTTAACCTACATAGTCCAAGGGCATGCTAGTTAACCTACATAGCCCAAGGGCCCGCTAGTTAACCTACATCCTCCAAGGGCCCGCTAGTTAACCTAGATACTCCAGGTGCCCCCTAGTTTACCTACATAATCCAAGTGCCCGCTAGGTAACCTAGACAGTTCAAGTGACCACTAGGTTACCTACATAGTCCAAGTGCCTGTTCATTAAACTCAAGTCCAAGTGCCCGCTAGTTAACCAAGATAGACCTAGGGCCCGCTAGGGAACCTACCTAGTCCAAGTGCCCGATAGGGAACCTACATAGTCCAAGTGCCCGTTCGTTAACCTAGAAGTCCAAGTGCCCACTAGGTTACCTACATAGTCCAAGTGCCTGTTCATTAACCTCATAGTCCAAGTGCCCGCTAGTTAACCTATATAGTCCAAATGCCCGCTAGGGACCCTAATAGTCCAAGTGTCCGCTAGTTTACCAAGATAGACCAAGGGCCCGCTAGGGAGCCTACCTAGTCCAAGTGCCCGATAGGGAACCTACATAGTCCAAGTGCCCGCTAGTTAACATAGATAGTCCAAGTACCCGCTAGGAAACGTACATAGTCCAAGTGCCCGCTAGTTAACGTACATAGTCCAAGTGCCCGCTAGGTAACATAGATAGTCCAAGTACCCGCTAGGGAACGTACATAGTCCAAGTGCCCGCTAGTTAACCTACATAGTCCAAGGGCCTGCTAGGTAACCTAGATAGTCCAAGTGCCCACTAGTTAACCTACATAGTCCAAGGTCCCCCTAGGTAACCTAGATAGTCCAAAGGCCCGCTAGGTAACCTACATTGTCCTAGTGCCCCCTAGTTAACCTACATTCTCCAAGTGCCCGATAGGGAACCTACATAGTCCAAATGCCCGCTAGTTAACCTACATAGTCCAAGTGCCCGTTAGGTAACCTAGATAGCCCAAATGCCCGCTAGGGAACCCACATAGTCCAAGTGCCCGCTAGGGAACTTACATAGTCCAAGGGCCCGCTAGGGACTTACATAGTCCAAGGGCCCGCTAAGGAACCTACATAGTTCAAGTACTGGTTAGTTAACCTAGATATCCAAGTGCCCGCTAGGTAACCTAAGTAGTCCAAATGTCCGATAGGGTTCCTACATGGTCCAAGTGCCCGCTAGGTAACCTACATAGTCCAAGTGCTCTTTCATTAACCTAGATAGTCCAAGTGCCCGCTAGGAAACCTACATAGTCCAAGGGCCCGCTAGGTAACCTAGAGTCCAAGTGTTCGCTAGTTATCCTACATAGTCCAAGTGCCCGCTATGTAACCTAGATAGTCAAAGTGCCCGTTAGGTAACCTAGATACTCCAAGTGCCCGCTAGGTAACTTACATTGTCCAAGTTCCCGCTAGGTAACATAGATAGTCCAAGTGCCCGTTACCTAACCTAGATAGTCCAAGTGCCCGCTAGGCAACCTACATTGTCCAAGAGCCCGTTCGTTAACCTAGAAGTCCAAGTGGCCGCTAGGTAACCTAGACAGTCCAAGTGCCCGCTAGGTTACCTGCATATTCCAAGTGCCCGTTCGTTAACCTAGATAGTCCAAGTGCCCGCTGGGAAACCTACATAGTCCAAGGGCCCGCTAGGTAAACTAGATAGTCCAAGTGCCCGCTAGGTAACCTAGAGTCCAAGTGTTCACTAGTTAACTTTCATAGTCCAAGTGCCCACTATGTAACCTAGATGGTCAAAGTGCCTGTTAGGTAACCTAGATAGTCTAAGTGCCCTCTAGATAACTTACATTGTCCAAGTTCCCGCTAGGTAACCTAGATAGTGCAAGTGCCCGTTACCTAACCTAGATAGTCCAAGTGCCCGCTAGGCAACCTACATTGTCCAAGATCCCGTTCGTTAACCTAGAAGTCCAATTGGCCGTTAGGTAACCTAGACAGTCCAAGTGCCCGCTAGGTTACCAGAATATTCCAAGTGCCCGTTCGTTAACCTAGATAGTCCAAGTGCCCGCTAGGAAACCTACATAGTCCAAGGGCCCGCTAGGTAAACTAGATAGTCCAAGTGCCCGCTAGGTAACCTAGAGTCCAAGTGTTCACTAGTTAACTTTCATAGTCCAAGTGCCCACTATGTAACCTAGATGGTCAAAGTGCCCGTTAGGTAACCTAGATAGTCTAAGTGCCCGCTAGATAACTTACATTGTCCAAGTTCCCGCTAGGTAACCTAGATAGTGAAAGTGCCCGTTACCTACCCTAGATAGTCCAAGTGCCCGCTAGGCAACCTAGACAGTCCAAGTGCCCGCTAGGTTACCTGCATATTCCAAGTGCCCATTCGTTAACCTAGATAGTCCAAGTGCCCACTAGGTAACCTACATAGTCCAAGTGCCCGTTAGGTAACCTATATAGTCCAAGTGCCCGCTAGGCAACCTAGATAGTCCAAGGGCCCGCTAGTTAACCTACATAGTCCAAGGGATCACTTGTTAACTTTGATAGTCCATGTGCCCGCTAGTTAACCTAGATCGTCCAAACGCCCGCTAGTTAACCTAGATAGTCCAAGTGTCCTCTAGTTAACCTACATTGTCCAAGTGCCCGCTAGTTAACCTATATACCAAGTGCCCGCTACGTAACCTAGATAGTCCAAGAGCACGCTAGTTAACCTATATAGTCCAAGTGACCACTAGGCATCCTAGATAGTCCAAGTGCCCGCTAAGGTACCCACATAGTCCAAGTGCCCGCTAGGTAACCTAGATAGTCCAAGTGCCTGCTAGGTAACCTACATAGTGCAAGTGTCCGCTAGTTAACCTACATATTCCAAGTGCCCGCTAGTTAACATTGATATTCCAAGTGCCCGCTAGGGAACGTACATAGTCCAAGTGCCCGCTAGGTAACCTAGATAGTGCAAGTGCCCGCTAGTTAACCTAGATAGTTCAAGTACCCGCTAGGTAACCTAGATCGTCCAAGGGCCCCCTAGTTAGCCTACATAGTCCAAGTGCCTGCTAGGTAACCTAGATAGTCCAAGTGCCCGTTCGGTAACCTAGATAGTCCAAGTGCCCTTTAGGGAACCTAGATAGTCCAAGGGCCCGCTAGGTAACCTAGACTGTCCCAGTGCCCGCTAGATAACCTAGATAGTCCAAGTGCCCGTTCGGTAACCTAGATAGTCCAAGTGACCTTTAGGGAACCTAGATAGTCCAAGGGCCCGCTAGTAAACCTACATAGTCCATGGGCCCGCTAGTTAACCTACATAGTGCAAGTGTCCGCTAGTTAACCTACATATTCCAAGTGCCCGCTAGTTAACCTCCATAATCTAAATGCCCGTTAGCTAACCTAGATAGTCCAAGGGCCCGCTAGTTGACCTACATAGTCCAATTGCCAGCTAGGTAACCTAGATAGTACAAGTGCCCGCTAGGGAACCTAGATAGTCAAAGTGCCTGTTAGCTAACCTAGATAGTGCAAGTGGCGACTAGGTAACCTACATAGTCCAAGTGCCCGTTCGTTAACCTAGATAATCCAAGTGCCTGCTAGGTAACCTAGACAGTCGAAGTGCCCGCTAGTTAACCTACATAGTCCAAGTGCCTGATAGGGAACCTACATAATCCAAGTGCCCGCTAGGCAACCTATATAGTCCAAGTGCCCGTTAGTTAACCTAGATAGTCAAAGTGCCTGCTAGGTAAACTAGATAGTCCAAGTGCCCGCTAGGAAACCTACATAGTCCAAGTGCGCGCTAGGTAACCTAAATAGGCCAAATGCCCGCTAGGGAAACTACATAGTCCAAGTGCCCGCTAGTTAACCTAGATAGTCCAAGTGCCTGATAGTAAACCTACATAATCCATGAGCCCGCTAGTTAACCTACATAGTGCAAGGGCCCGCTAGTTAACCTAGATCGTGCAAGTGTCCGCTTGTGAACATACATAGTCCACGTGCCCGCTAGTTAACCTATATACCAAGTGCCCGCTTCGTAACCTAGAAAGTCCAAGGGCACGCTAATTAACCTATAGTACAAGTGCCCGCTAGGGAACCTAGATAGTCCAAGTGCCCGCTCTGGAACCTACATAGTCCAAGTGCCTGCTAGAAACCTACATAGTCCAAGTGCCCGCTCTGGAACATTCATAGTCCAAGTGCCGCTAGTTAATCTACATAGTCCAAGTGCCCGCTAGTTAACCTACATAGTTCAAATACACGCTAGTTAACCTACATAGTCCAAGGGCATGCTAGTTAACCTACATAGCCCAAGGGCCCGCTAGTTAACCTACATCCTCCAAGGGCCCGCTAGTTAACCTAGATAGTCCAGGTGCCCCCTAGTTTACCTACATAGTCCAAGTGCCCGCTAGGTAACCTAGACAGTTCAAGTGACCACTAGGTTACCTACATAGTCCAAGTGCCTGTTCATTAACCTCATAGTCCAAGTGCCAGCTAGTTAACCTATATAGTCCAAATGCCCGCTAGGGACCCTAATAGTCCAAGTGTCCGCTAGTTAACCAAGAAAGACCAAGGGCCCGCTAGGGAACCTACCTAGTCCAAGTGCCCGATAGGGAACCTACATAGTCCAAGTGCCCGCTAGTTAACATAGATAGTCCAAGTACCCGCTAGGAAACGTACATAGTCCAAGTGCCCGCTAGTTAAGGTACATAGTCCAAGTGCCCGCTAGGTAACATAGATAGTCCAAGTGCCCGCTAGGGAACGTACATAGTCCAAGTGCCCGCTAGTTAACCTACATAGTCCAAGAGCCTGCTAGGTAACCTAGATAGTCCAAGTGCCCACTAGTTAACCTACATAGTCCAAGGTCCCCCTAGGTAACCTAGATAGTCCAAAGGCCCGCTAGGTAACCTACATTGTCCTAGTGCCCCCTAGTTAACCTACATTCTCCAAGTGCCCGATAGGGAACCTACATAGTCCAAATGCCCGCTAGTTAACCTACATAGTCCAAGTGCCCCTCAGGTAACGTAGATAACCCAAATGCCCGCTAGGGAACCCACATAGTCCAAGTGCCCGCTAGGGAACTTACATAGTCCAAGGGCCCGCTAGGGAACTTACATAGTCCAAGGGCCCGCTAAGGAACCTACATAGTCCAAGTACCCGTTAGTTAACCTAGATATCCAAGTACCCGCTAGGTAACCTAAGTAGTCCAAATGTCCGATAGGGTTCCTACATAGTCCAAGTGCCCGCTAGGTAACCTACATAGTCCAAGTACCCTTTCGTTAACCTAGATAGTCCAAGTGCCCGCTAGGAAACCTACATTGTCCAAGGGCCCGCTAGGTAACCTAGAGTCCAAGTGTTCGCTAGTTATCCTACATAGTCCAAGTGCCCGCTATGTAACCTAGATAGTCAAAGTGCCCGTTAGGTAACCTAGATACTCCAAGTGCCCGCTAGGAAACCTACATAGTCCAAGGGCCCGCTAGGTAAACTAGATAGTCCAAGTGCCCGCTAGGTAACCTAGAGTCCAAGTGTTCACTAGTTAACTTTCATAGTCCAAGTGCCCACTATGTAACCTAGATGGTCAAAGTGCCCGTTAGGTAACCTAGATAGTCTAAGTGCCCGCTAGATAACTTACATTGTCCAAGTTCCCGCTAGGTAACCTAGATAGTGCAAGTGCCCGTTACCTACCCTAGATAGTCCAAGTGCCCGCTAGGGAACCTACATAGTCCAAGAGCCCGTTCGTTAACCTAGAAGTCCAAGTGCCCACTAGGTAACCTAGACAGTCCAAGTGCCCGCTAGGTCACCTGCATATTCCAAGTGCCCGTTCGTTAACCTAGATAGTCCAAGTGCCCACTAGGTAACCTACATAGTCCAAGTGCCCGTTAGGTAACCTATATAGTCCAAGTGCCCGCTAGGTAACCTAGATAGTCCAAGGGCCCGCTAGTTAACCTACATAGTCCAAGGGCTCACTTGTTAACTTTGATAGTCCATGTGCCCGCTAGTTAACCTAGATCGTCCAAATGCCCGCTAGTTAACCTAGATAGTCCAAGTGTCCTCTAGTTAACCTACATTGTCCACGTGGCCGCTAGTTAACCTATATACCAAGTGTCCGCTATGTAACCTAGATAGTCCAAGAGCACGCTAGTTAACCTATATAGTCCAAGTGACCACTAGGCAACCTAGATAGTCCAAGTGCCCGCTAAAGTACCTACATAGTCCAAGTGCCCGCTAGGTAACCTAGATAGTCCAAGTGCCTGCTAGGTAACCTACATAGTGCAAGTGTCCGCTAGTTAACCTACATATTCCAAGTGCCCGCTAGTTAAAATAGATATTCCAAGTGTCCGCTAGGGAACGTACATAGTCCAAGTGCCCGCTAGGTAACCTAGATAGTGCAAGTGCCAGCTAGTTAACCTAGATAGTTCAAGTACCCGCTAGGTAACCTAGATCGTCCAAGGGCCCCCTAGTTAGCCTACATAGTCCAAGTGCCTGCTAGGTAACCTAGATAGTCCAAGTGCCCGTTCGGTAACCTAGATAGTCCAAGTGCCCTTTAGGGAACCTAGATAGTCCAAGGGCCCGTTAGTAAACCTATATAGTCCATGGGCCCGCTAGTTAACCTACATAGTGCAAGTGTCTGCTAGTTAACCTACATATTCCAAAGGCCCGCTAGTTAATCTACATAATCTAAGTGCCCGTTAGATAACCTAGATAGTCCAAGGCCCGCTAGTTGACCTACATAGTCCAAGTGCCAGCTAGGTAACCTAGATAGTACAAGTGCCCGCTAGGGAACCTAGATAGTCAAAGTGCCTGTTAGCTAACCTAGATAGTGCAAGTGGCGACTAGGTAACCTACATAGTCCAAGTGCCCGTTCGTTAACCTAGATAATCCAAGTGCCTGCTAGGTAACCTAGACAGTCGAAGTGCCCGCTAGTTAACCTACATAGTCCAAGTGCCTGATAGGGAACCTACATAATCCAAGTGCCCGCTAGGCAACCTATATAGTCCAAGTGCCCGTTAGTTAACCTAGATAGTCAAAGTGCCTGCTAGGTAAACTAGATAGTCCAAGTGACCGCTAGGAAACCTACATAGTCCAAGTGCCCGCTAGGTAAACTAGATAGTCCAAATGCCCGCTAGGGAAACTACATAGTCCAAGTGCCCGCTAGTTAACCTAGATAGTCCAAGTGCCTGATAGTAAACCTACATAATCTATGAGCCCGCTAGTTAACCTACATAGTGCAAGGGCCCGCTAGTTAACCTAGATCGTGCAAGTGTCCGCTTGTAAACATACATAGTCCACGTGCCCGCTAGTTAACCTATATACCAAGTGCCCGCTTCGTAACCGAGAAAGTCCAAGGGCACGCTAGTTAACCTATAGTACAAGTGCCCGCTAGGGAACCTAGATAGTCCAAGTGCCCGCTCTGGAACCTACAAAGTCCAAGTGCCTGCTAGAAACCAACATAGTCCAAGTGCCCGCTCAGGAACATACATAGTCCAAGTGCTGCTAGTTAATCTACATAGTCCAAGTGCCCGCTAGTTAACCTACATAGTTCAAATACACGCTAGTTAACCTACATAGTCCAAGTGCCTGATAGGGAACCTACATAATCCAAGTGCCCGCTAGGCAACCTATATAGTCCAAGTGCCCGTTAGTTAACCTAGATAGTCAAAGTGCCTGCTAGGTAAACTAGATAGTCCAAATGCCCGCTAGGGAAACTACATAGTCCAAGTGCCCGCTAGTTAACCTAGATAGTCCAAGTGCCTGATAGTAAACCTACATAATCCATGAGCCCGCTAGTTAACCTACATAGTGCAAGGGCCCGCTAGTTAACCTAGATCGTGCAAGTGTCCGCTTGTGAACATACATAGTCCACGTGCCCGCTAGTTAACCTATATACCAAGTGCCCGCTTCGTAACCGAGAAAGTCCAAGGGCACGCTAGTTAACCTATAGTACAAGTGCCCGCTAGGGAACCTAGATAGTTCAAGTGCCCGCTCTGGAACCTACAAAGTCCAAGTGCCTGCTAGAAACCAACATAGTCCAAGTGCCCGCTCTGGAACATACATAGTCCAAGTGCTGCTAGTTAATCTACATAGTCCAAGTGCCCGCTAGTTAACCTACATAGTTCAAATACACGCTAGTTAACCTACATAGTCCAAGTGCCTGATAGGGAACCTACATGATCCAAGTGCCCGCTAGGCAACCTATATAGTCCAAGTGCCCGTTAGTTAACCTAGATAGTCAAAGTGCCTGCTAGGTAAACTAGATAGTCCAAGTGCCCGCTAGGAAACCTACATAGTCCAAGTGCCCGCTAGGTAACCTAAATAGTCCAAATGCCCGCTAGGGAAACTACATAGTCCAAGTGCCTGACAGTAAATCTACATAATCCTTGAACCCGCTAGTTAACCTACATAGTGCAAGGGCCCGCTAGTTAACCTAGATCGTGCAAGTGTCCGCTTGTGAACATACATAGTCCACGTGCCCGCTAGTTAACCTATATACCAAGTGCCCTCTTCGTAACCTAGAAAGTCCAAGGGCACGTTAGTTAACCTATAGTCCAAGTGCCCGCTCTGGAACCTACATAGTCCAAGTGCCTGCTAGAAACATACATAGTCTAAGTGCCCGCTCTGGAACATACATAGTCCAAGTGCCGCTAGTTAACCTACATAGTCCAAGTGCCCGCTAGTTAACCTACATAGTTCAAATACACGCTAGTTACCCTACATAGTCCAAGGGCATGCTAGTTAACCTACATAGCCCATTGGCCCGCTAGTTAACCTACATCCTCCAAGGGCCCGCTAGTTAACCTAGATAGTCCAGGTGCCCCCTAGTTTACCTACATAGTCCAAGTGCCCGCTAGGTAACCTAGACAGTTCAAGTGACCACTAGGTTACCTACATAGTCCAAGTGCCTGTTCATTAACCTCATAGTCCAAGTGCCCGCTAGTTAACCTATATAGTCCAAATGCCCGCTAGGGACCCTAATAGTCCAAGTGTCCGCTAGTTAACCAAGATAGACCAAGGGCCCGGTAGGGAGCCTACCTAGTCCAAGTGCCCGATAGGGAACCTACATAGTCCAAGTGCCCGCTAGTTAACATAGATAGTCCAAGTACCCGCTAGGAAACGTACATAGTACAAGTGCCCGCTAGTTAACGTACATAGCACAAGTGCCCGCTAGGTAACATAGATAGTCCAAGTGCCCGATAGAGAACGTACATAGTCCAAGTGCCCGCTAGTTAACCTACATAGTCCAAGGGCCTGCTAGGTAACCTAGATAGTCCAAGTGCCCACTAGTTAACCTACATAGTCCAAGGTCCCCCTAGGTAACCTAGATAGTCCAAAGGCCCGCTAGGTAATCTACATTGTCCTAGTGCCCCCTAGTTAACCTACATTCTCCAAGTGCCCGATAGGGAACCTACATAGTCCAAATGCCCGCTAGTTAACCTACATAGTCCAAGTGCCCGTTAGGTAACCTAGATAGCCCAAATGCCCGCTAGGGAACCCACATAGTCCAAGTGCCCGCTAGGGAACTTACATAGTCCAAGGCCCCGCTAGGGACTTACATAGTCCAAGGGCCCGCTAAGGAACCTACATAGTCCAAGTACTTGTTAGTTAACCTAGATATCCAAGTGCCCGCTAGGTAACCTAAGTAGTCCAAATGTCCGATAGGGTTCCTACATAGTCCAAGTGCCCGCTAGGTAACCTACATAGTCCAAGTGCCCTTTCGTTAACCTAGATAGTCCAAGTGCCCGCTAGGAAACCTACATAGTCCAAGGGCCCGCTAGGTGAACTAGATAGTCCAAGTGCCCGCTAGGTAACCTAGAGTCCAAGTGTTCACTAGTTAACTTTCATAGTCCAAGTGCCCACTATGTAACCTAGATGGTCAAAGTGCCCGTTAGGTAACCTAGATAGTCTAAGTGCCCGCTAGATAACTTACATTGTCCAATTTCCCGCTAGGTAACCTAGATAGTGCAAGTGCCCGTTACCTAACCTAGAGAGTCCAAGTGCCCGCTAGGCAACCTACATAGTCCAAGAGCCCGTTCGTTAATCTAGAAGTCCAAGTGCCCACTAGGTAACCTAGACAGTCCAAGTGCCCGCTAGGTTACCTGCATATTCCATGTGCCCGTTCGTTAACCTAGATAGTCCAAGTGCCCACTAGGTAACCTACATAGTCCAAGTGCCCGCTAGGTAACCTAGATAGTCCAAGGGCCCGCTAGTTAACCTACATAGTCCAAGGGATCACTTGTTAACTTTGATAGTCCATGTGCCTGCTAGTTAACCTAGATCGTCCAAATGCCCGCTAGTTAACTTAGATAGTCCAAGTGTCCTCTAGTTAACCTACATTGTCCAAGTGCCCGCTAGTTAACCTATATACCAAGTGCCCGCTACGTAACCTAGATAGTCCAAGAGCACGCTAGTTAACCTATATAGTCCAAGTGACCACTAGGCAACCTAGATAGTCCAAATGCCCGCTAAGGTACCTACATAGTCCAAGTGCCCGCTAGGTAACCTAGATAGTCCAAGTGCCTGCTAGGTAACCTACATAGTGCAAGTGTCCGCTAGTTAACCTACATATTCCAAGTGCCCGCTAGTTAACATAGATATTCCAAGTGCCCCCTAGGGAACGTACATAGTCCAAGTGCCCGCTAGGTAACCTAGATAGTGCAAGTGCCCGCTAGTTAACCTAGATAGTTCAAGTACCCGCTAGGTAACCTAGATCGTCCAAGGGCCCCCTAGTTAGCCTGCATAGTCCAAGTGCCTGCTAGGTAACCTAGATAGTCCAAGTGCCCGTTCGGTAACCTAGATAGTCCAAGTGCCCTTTAGGGAACCTAGATAGTCCAAGGGCCCGCTAGGTAACCTAGACTGTCCCAGTGCCCGCTAGATAACCTAGATAGTCCAAGTGCCCGTTCGGTAACCTAGATAGTCCAAGTGACCTTTAGGGAACCTAGATAGTCCAAGGGCCCGCTAGTAAACCTACATAGTCCATGGGCCCGCTAGTTAACCTACATAGTGCAAGTGTCCGCTAGTTAACCTACATATTCCAAGTGCCCGCTAGTTAACCTCCATAATCTAAGTGCCCGTTAGCTAACCTAGATAGTCCAAGGGCCCGCTAGTTGACCTACATAGTCCAAGTGCCAGCTAGGTAACCTAGATAGTACAAGTGCCCGCTAGGGAACCTAGATAGTCAAAGTGCCTGTTAGCTAACCTAGATAGTGCAAGTGGCGACTAGGTAACCTACATAGTCCAAGTGCCCGTTCGTTAACCTAGATAATCCAAGTGCCTGCTAGGTAACCTAGACAGTCGAAGTGCCCGCTAGTTAACCTACATAGTCCAAGTGCCCGCTAGGTAACCTAGATAGTCCAAGGGCCCGCTAGTTAACCTACATAGTCCAAGGGCTCACTTGTTAACTTTGATAGTCCATGTGCCCGCTAGTTAACCTAGATCGTCCAAATGCCCGCTAGTTAACCTAGATAGTCCAAGTGTCCTCTAGTTAACCTACATTGTCCAAGTGCCCGCTAGTTAACCTATATACCAAGTGCCCGCTACGTAACCTAGATAGTCCAAGAGCACGCTAGTTAACCTATATAGTCCAAGTGACCACTAGGCAACCTAGATAGTCCAAGTGCCCGCTAAGGTACCTACATAGTCCAAGTGCCCGCTAGGTAACCTAGATAGTCCAAGTGCCTGCTAGGTAACCTACATAGTGCAAGTGTCCACTAGTTAACCTACATATTCCAAGTGCCCGCTAGTTAACATAGATATTCCAAGTGCCCGCTAGGGAACGTACATAGTCCAAGTGCCCGCTAGGTAACCTAGATAGTCCAAATGCCCGCTAGTTAACCTAGATAGTCCAAGTGTCCTCTAGTTAACCTACATTGTCCAAGTGCCCGCTAGTTAACCTATATACCAAGTGCCCGCTACGTAACCTAGATAGTCCAAGAGCACGCTAGTTAACCTATATAGTCCAAGTGACCACTAGGCAACCTAGATAGTCCAAGTGCCCGCTAAGGTACCTACATAGTCCAAGTGCCCGCTAGGTAACCTAGATAGTCCAAGTGCCTGCTAGGTAACCTACATAGTGCAAGTGTCCGCTAGTTAACCTACATATTCCAAGTGCCCGCTAGTTAACATAGATATTCCAAGTGCCCGCTAGGGAACGTACATAGTCCAAGTGCCTGATAGGGAACCTACATAATCCAAGTGCCCGCTAGGCAACCTATATAGTCCAAGTGCCCGTTAGTTAACCTAGATAGTCAAAGTGCCTGCTAGGTAAACTAGATAGTCCAAGTGACCGCTAGGAAACCTACATAGTCCTAGTGCACGCTAGGTAACCTAAATAGTCCAAATGCCCGCTAGGGAAACTACATAGTCCAAGTGCCCGCTAGTTAACCTAGATAATCCAAGTGACTGATAGTAATCCTACATAATCCATGAGCCCGCTAGTTAACCTACATAGTGCAAGGGCCCGCTAGTTAACCTAGATCGTGCAAGTGTCCGCTTGTGAACATACATAGTCCACGTGCCCGCTAGTTAACCTATATACCAAGTGCCCGCTTCGTAACCTAGAAAGTCCAAGGGCACGCTAGTTAACCTATAGTACAAGTGCCCGCTAGGGAACCTAGATAGTCCAAGTGCCCGCTCTGGAACCTACATAGTCCAAGTGCCTGCTAGAAACCTACATAGTCCAAGTGCCCGCTCTGGAACATACATAGTCCAAGTGCCCCTAGTTAATCTACATAGTCCAAGTGCCCGCTAGTTAACCTATATAGTCCAAATGCCCGCTAGGGACCCTAATAATCCAAGTGTCCGCTAGTTAACCAAGAAAGACCAAGGGCCCGCTAGGGAACCTACCTAGTCCAAGTGCCCGATAGGGAACCTACATAGTCCAAGTGCCCGCTAGTTAACATAGATAGTCCAAGTACCCGCTAGGAAACGTACATAGTCCAAGTGCCCGCTAGTTAACGTACATAGTCCAAGTGCCCGCTAGGTAACATAGATAGTCCAAGTGCCCGCTAGGGAACGTACATAGTCCAAGTGCACGCTAGTTAACCTACATAGTCCAAGAGCCTGCTAGGTAACCTAGATAGTCCAAGTGCCCACTAGTTAACCTACATAGTCCAAGGTCCCCCTAGGTAACCTAGATAGTCCAAAGGCCCGCTAGGTAACCTACATTGTCCTAGTGCCCCCTAGTTAACCTACATTCTCCAAGTGCTCGATAGGGAACCTACATAGTCCAAATGCCCGCTAGTTAACCTACATAGTCCAAGTGCCCGTTAGGTAACGTAGATAGCCCAAATGCCCGCTAGGGAACCCACATAGTCCAAGTGCCCGCTAGGGAACTTACATAGTCTAAGGGCCCGCTAGGGAACTTACATAGTCCAAGGGCCCGCTAAGGAACCTACATAGTCCAAGTACCCGTTAGTTAACCTAGATATCCAAGTGCCCGCTAGGTAACCTAAGTAGTCCAAATGTCCAGTAGGGTTCCTACATAGTCCAAGTGCCCGCTAGGTAACCTACATAGTCCAAGTACCCTTTCGTTAACCTAGATAGTCCAAGTGCCCGCTAGGAAACCTACATTGTCCAAGGGCCCGCTAGGTAACCTAGAGTCCAAGTGTTCGCTAGTTATCCTACATAGTCCAAGTGCCCGCTATGTAACCTAGATAGTCAAAGTGCCCTTTAGGTAACCTAGATACTCCAAGTGCCCGCTAGGAAACCTACATAGTCCAAGGGCCCGCTAGGTAAACTAGATAGTCCAAGTGCCCGCTAGGTAACCTAGAGTCCAAGTGTTCACTAGTTAACTTTCATAGTCCAAGTGCCCACTATGTAACCTAGATGGTCAAAGTGCCCGTTAGGTAACCTAGATAGTCTAAGTGCCCGCTAGATAACTTACATTGTCCAAATTCCCGCTAGGTAACCTAGATAGTGCAAGTGCCCGTTACCTACCCGAGATAGTCCAAGTGCCCGCTAGGCAACCTACATAGTCCAAGAGCCCGTTCGTTAACCTAGAAGTCCAAGTGCCCACTAGGTAACCTAGACAGTCCAAGTGCCCGCTAGGTCACCTGCATATTCCAAGTGCCCGTTCGTTAACCTAGATAGTCCAAGTGCCCACTAGGTAACCTACATAGTCCAAGTGCCCGTTAGGTAACCTATATAGTCCAAGTGCCCGCTAGGTAACCTAGATAGTCCAAGGGCCCGCTAGTTAACCTACATAGTCCAAGGGCTCACTTGTTAACTTTGATAGTCCATGTGCCCGCTAGTTAACCTAGATCGTCCAAATGCCCGCTAGTTAACCTAGATAGTCCAAGTGTCCTCTAGTTAACCTACATTGTCCAAGTGCCCGCTAGTTAACCTATATACCAAGTGCCCGCTACGTAACCTAGATAGTCCAAGAGCACGCTAGTTAACCTATATAGTCCAAGTGACCACTAGGCAACCTAGATAGTCCAAGTGCCCGCTAAGGTACCTACATAGTCCAAGTGCCCGCTAGGTAACCTAGATAGTCCAAGTGCCTGCTAGGTAACCTACATAGTCCAAGTGCCTGATAGGGAACCTACATAATCCAAGTGCCCGCTAGGCAACCTATATAGTCCAAGTGCCCGTTAGTTAACCTAGATAGTCAAAGTGCCTGCTAGGTAAACTAGATAGTCCAAGTGCCCGCTAGGAAACCTACATAGTCCAAGTGCCCGCTAGGTAACCTAAATAGTCCAAATGCCCGCTAGGGAAACTACATAGTCCAAGTGCCCGCTAGTTAACCTAGATAGTCCAAGTGCCTGATAGTAAACCTACATAATCCATGAGCCCGCTAGTTAACCTACATAGTGCAAGGGCCCGCTAGTTAACCTAGATCGTGCAAGTGTCCGCTTGTGAACATACATAGTCCATGTGCCCGCTAGTTAACCTATATACCAAGTGCCCGCTTCGTAACCTAGAAAGTCCAAGGGCACGCTAGTTAACCTATAGTACAAGTGCCCGCTAGGGAACCTAGATAGTCCAAGTGCCCGCTCTGGAACCTACATAGTCCAAGTGCCTGCTAGAAACCTACATAGTCCAAGTGCCCGCTCTGGAACATACATAGTCCAAGTGCCGCTAGTTAATCTACATAGTCCAAGTGCCCGCTAGTTAACCTACATAGTTCAAATACACGCTAGTTAACCTACATAGTCCAAGGGCATGCTAGTTAACCTACATAGCCCAAGGGCCCGCTAGTTAACCTACATCCTCCAAGGGCCCGCTAGTTAACCTAGATAGTCCAGGTGCCCCCTAGTTTACCTACATAGTCCAAGTGCCCGCTAGGTAACCTAGACAGTTCAAGTGACCACTAGGTTACCTACATAGTCCAAGTGCCTGTTCATTAACCTCATAGTCCAAGTGCCCGCTAGTTAACCTATATAGTCCAAATGCCCGCTAGGGACCCTAATAGTCCAAGTGTCCGCTAGTTAACCAAGAAAGACCAAGGGCCCGCTAGGGAACCTACCTAGTCCAAGTGCCCGATAGGGAACCTACATAGTCCAAGTGCCCGCTAGTTAACATAGATAGTCCAAGTACCCGCTAGGAAACGTACATAGTCCAAGTGCCCGCTAGTTAACGTACATAGTCCAAGTGCCCGCTAGGTAACATAGATAGTCCAAGTGCCCGCTAGGGAACGTACATAGTCCAAGTGCCCGCTAGTTAACCTACATAGTCCAAGAGCCTGCTAGGTAACCTAGATAGTCCAAGTGCCCACTAGTTAACCTACATAGTCCAAGGTCCCCCTAGGTAACCTAGATAGTCCAAAGGCCCGCTAGGTAACCTACATTGTCCTAGTGCCCCCTAGTTTACCTACATTCTCCAAGTGCCCGATAGGGAACCTAGATAGCCCAAATGCCCGCTAGGGAACCCACATAGTCCAAGTGCCCGCTAGGGAACTTACATAGTCCAAGGGCCCGCTAGGGAACTTACATAGTCCAAGGGCCCGCTAAGGAACCTACATAGTCCAAGTACCCGTTAGTTAACCTAGATATCCAAGTGCCCGCTAGGTAACCTAAGTAGTCCAAATGTCCGATAGGGTTCCTACATAGTCCAAGTGCCCGCTAGGTAACCTACATAGTCCAAGTACCCTTTCGTTAACCTAGATAGTCCAAGTGCCCGCTAGGAAACCTACATTGTCCAAGGGCCCGCTAGGTAACCTAGAGTCCAAGTGTTCGCTAGTTATTCTACATAGTCCAAGTGCCCGCTATGTAACCTAGATAGTCAAAGTGCCCGTTAGGTAACCTAGATACTCCAAGTGCCCGCTAGGAAACCTACATAGTCCAAGGGCCCGGTAGGTAAACTAGATAGTCCAAGTGCCCGCTAGGTAACCTAGAGTCCAAGTGTTCACTAGTTAACTTTCATAGTCCAAGTGCCCACTATGTAACCTAGATGGTCAAAGTGCCCGTTAGGTAACCTAGATAGTCTAAGTGCCCGCTAGATAACTTACATTGTCCAAGTTCCCGCTAGGTAACCTAGATAGTGCTAGTGCCCGTTACCTACCCTAGATAGTCCAAGTGCCCGCTAGGGAACCTACATAGTCCAAGAGCCCGTTCGTTAACCTAGAAGTCCAAGTGCCCACTAGGTAACCTAGACAGTCCAAGTGCCCGCTAGGTCACCTGCATATTCCAAGTGCCCGTTCGTTAACCTAGATAGTCCAAATGCCCACTAGGTAACCTACATAGTCCAAGTGCCCGTTAGGTAACCTATATAGTCCAAGTGCCCGCTAGGTAACCTAGATAGTCCAAGGGCCCGCTAGTTAACCTACATAGTCCAAGGGCTCACTTGTTAACTTTGATAGTCCATGTGCCCGCTAGTTAACCTAGATCGTCCAAATGCCCGCTAGTTAACCTAGATAGTCCAAGTGTCCTCTAGTTAACCTACATTGTCCAAGTGCCCGCTAGTTAACCTATATACCAAGTGCCCGCTACGTAACCTAGATAGTCCAAGAGCACGCTAGTTAACCTATATAGTCCAAGTGACCACTAGGCAACCTAGATAGTCCAAGTGCCCGCTAAGGTACCTACATAGTCCAAGTGCCCGCTAGGTAACCTAGATAGTCCAAGTGCCTGCTAGGTAACCTACATAGTGCAAGTGTCCGCTAGTTAACCTACATATTCCAAGTGCCCGCTAGTTAACATAGATATTCCAAGTGCCCGCTAGGGAACGTACATAGTCCAAGTGCCCGCTAGGTAACCTAGATAGTGCAAGTGCCCGCTAGTTAACCTAGATAGTTCAAGTACCCGCTAGGTAACCTAGATCGTCCAAGGGTCCCCTAGTTAGCCTGCATGGTCCAAGTGCCTGCTAGGTAACCTAGATAGTCCAAGTGCCCGTTCGGTAACCTAGATAGTCCAAGGGCCCGCTAGGTAACCTAGACTATCCCAGTGCCCGCTAGATAACCTAGATAGTCCAAGTGCCCGTTCGGTAACCTAGATAGTCCAAGTGACCTTTAGGGAACCTAGATAGTCCAAGGGCCCGCTAGTAAACCTACATAGTCCATGGGCCCGCTAGTTAACCTACATAGTGCAAGTGTCCGCTAGTTAACCTACATATTCCAAGTGCCCGCTAGTTAACCTCCATAATCTAAGTGCCCGTTAGCTAACCTAGATAGTCCAAGGGCCCGCTAGTTGACCTACATAGTCCAAGTGCCAGCTAGGTAACCTTGATAGTACAAGTGCCCGCTAGGGAACCTAGATAGTCAAAGTGCCTGTTAGCTAACCTAGATAGTGCAAGTGGCGACTAGGTAACCTACATAGTCCAAGTGCCCGTTCGTTAACCTAGATAATCCAAGTGCCTGCTAGGTAACCTAGACAGTCGAAGTGCCCGCTAGTTAACCTACATAGTCCAAGTGCCTGATAGGGAACCTACATAATCCAAGTGCCCGCTAGGCAACCTATATAGTCCAAGTGCCCGTTAGTTAACCTAGATAGTCAAAGTGCCTGCTAGGTAAACTAGATAGTCCAAGTGCCCGCTAGGAAACCTACATAGTCCAAGTGCACGCTAGGTAACCTAAATAGTCCAAATGCCCGCTAGGGATACTACATAGTCCAAGTGCCCGCTAGTTAACCTAGATAGTCCAAGTGCCTGATAGTAAACCTACATAATCCATGAGCCCGCTAGTTAACCTACATAGTGCAAGGGCCCGCTAGTTAACCTAGATCGTGCAAGTGTCCGCTTGTGAACATACATAGTCCACGTGCCCGCTAGTTAACCTATATACCAAGTGCCCGCTTCGTAACCTAGAAAGTCCAAGGGCACGCTAGTTAACCTATAGTACAAGTGCCCGCTAGGGAACCTAGATAGTCCAAGTGCCCGCTCTGGAACCTACATAGTCCAAATGCCTGCTAGAAACCTACATAGTCCAAGTGCCCGCTCTGGAACATACATAGTCCAAGTGCCGCTAGTTAATCTACATAGTCCAAGTGCCCGCTAGTTAACCTACATAGTTCAAATACACGCTAGTTAACCTACATAGTCCAAGGGCATGCTAGTTAACCTACATAGCCCAAGGGCCCGCTAGTTAACCTACATCCTCCAAGGGCCCGCTAGTTAACCTAGATAGTCCAGGTGCCCCCTAGTTTACCTACATAGTCCAAGTGCCCGCTAGGTAACCTAGACAGTTCAAGTGACCACTAGGTTACCTACATAGTCCAAGTGCCTGTTCATTAACCTCATAGTCCAAGTGCCCGCTAGTTAACCTATATAGTCCAAATGCCCGCTAGGGACCCTAATAGTCCAAGTGTCCGCTAGTTAACCAAGATAGACCAAGGGCCCGCTAGGGAGCCTACCTAGTCCAAGTGCCCGATAGGGAACTTACATAGTCCAAGTGCCCGCTAGTTAACATAGATAGTCCAAGTACCCGCTAGGAAACGTACATAGTCCAAGTGCCCGCTAGTTAACGTACATAGTCCAAGTGCCCGCTAGGTAACATAGATAGTCCAAGTGCCCGCTAGGGAACGTACATAGTCCTAGTGCCCACTAGTTAACCTACATAGTCCAAGAGCCTGCTAGGTAACCTAGATAGTCCAAGTGCCCCCTAGTTAACCTACATAGTCCAAGGTCCCCCTAGGTAACCTAGATAGTCCAAAGGCCCGCTAGGTAACCTACATTGTCCTAGTGCCCCCTAGTTAACCTACATTCTCCAAGTGCCCGATAGGGAACCTACATAGTCCAAATGCCCGCTAGTTAACCTACATAGTCCAAGTGCCCGTTAGGTAACGTAGATAGCCCAAATGCCCGCTAGGGAACCCACATAGTCCAAGTGTCCGCTAGGGAACTTACATAGTCCAAGGGCCCGCTAGGGAACTTACATAGTCCAAGGGCCCGCTAAGGAACCTACATAGTCCAAGTACCCGTTAGTTAACCTAGATATCCAAGTGCCCGCTAGGTAACCTAAGTAGTCCAAATGTCCGATAGGGTTCCTACATAGTCCAAGTGCCCGCTACGTAACCTACATAGTCCAAGTACCCTTTCGTTAACCTAGATAGTCCAAGTACCCGCTAGGAAACCTACATTGTCCAAGGGCCCGCTAGGTAACCTAGAGTCCAAGTGTTCGCTAGTTATCCTACATAGTCCAAGTGCCCGCTATGTAACCTAGATAGTCAAAGTGCCCGTTAGGTAACCTAGATACTCCAAGTGCCCGCTAGGAAACCTACATAGTCCAAGGGCCCGCTAGGTAAACTAGATAGTCCAAGTGCCCGCTAGGTAACCTAGAGTCCAAGTGTTCACTAGTTAACTTTCATAGTCCAAGTGCCCACTATGTAACCTAGATGGTCAAAGTGCCCGTTAGGTAACCTAGATAGTCTAAGTGCCCGCTAGATAACTTACATTGTCCAAGTTCCCGCTAGGTAACCTAGATAGTGCAAGTGCCCGTTACCTACCCTAGATAGTCCAAGTGCCCGCTAGGGAACCTACATAGTCCAAGAGCCCGTTCGTTAACCTAGAAGTCCAAGTGCCCACTAGGTAACCTAGACAGTCCAAGTGCCCGCTAGGTCACCTGCATATTCCAAGTGCCCGTTCGTTAACCTAGATAGTCCAAGTGCCCACTAGGTAACCTACATAGTCCAAGTGCCCGTTAGGTAACCTATATAGTCCAAGTGCCCGCTAGGTAACCTAGATAGTCCAAGGGCCCGCTAGTTAACCTACATAGTCCAAGGGCTCACTTGTTAACTTTGATAGTCCATGTGCCCGCTAGTTAACCTAGATCGTCCAAATGCCCGCTAGTTAACCTAGATAGTCCAAGTGTCCTCTAGTTAACCTACATTGTCCAAGTGCCCGCTAGTTAACCTATATACCAAGTGCCCGCTACGTAACCTAGATAGTCCAAGAGCACGCTAGTTAACCTATATAGTCCAAGTGACCACTAGGCAACCTAGATAGTCCAAGTGCCCGCTAAAGTACCTACATAGTCCAAGTACCCGCTAGGTAACCTAGATAGTCCAAGTGCCTGCTAGGTAACCTACATAGTGCAAGTGTCCGCTAGTTAACCTACATATTCCAAGTGCCCGCTAGTTAAAATAGATATTCCAAGTGTCCGCTAGGGAACGTACATAGTCCAAGTGCCCGCTAGGTAACCTAGATAGTGCAAGTGCCAGCTAGTTAACCTAGATAGTTCAAGTACCCGCTAGGTAACCTAGATCGTCCAAGGGCCCCCTAGTTAGCCTACATAGTCCAAGTGCCTTCTAGGTAACCTAGATAGTCCAAGTGCCCGTTCGGTAACCTAGATAGTCCAAGTGTCCTTTAGGGAACCTAGATAGTCCAAGGGCCCGCTAGGTAACCTAGACTGTCCAAGTGCCCGCTAGATAACCTAGATAGTCCAAGTGCCCGTTCGGTAACCTAGATAGTCCAAGTGACCTTTAGGGAACCTAGATAGTCCAAGGGCCCGTAAGTAAACCTACATAGTCCATGGGCCCGCTAGTTAACCTACATAGTGCAAGTGTCCGCTAGTTAACCTAAATATTCCAAAGGCCCGCTAGTTAACCTACATAATCTAAGTGCCCGTTAGCTAACCTAGATAGTCCAAGGGCCCGTTAGTTGACCTACATAGTCCAAGTGCCCGCTAGGGAACCTAGATAGTCAAAGTGCCTGTTAGCTAACCTAGATAGTGCAAGAGGCGACTAGGTAACCTACATAGTCCAAGTGCCCGTTCGTTAACCTAGATAATCCAAGTGCCTGCTAGGTAACCTAGACAGTCGAAGTGCCCGCTAGTTAACCTACATAGTCCAAGTGCCTGATAGGGAACCTACATAATCCAAGTGCCCGCTAGGCAACCTATATAGTCCAAGTGCCCGTTAGTTAACCTAGATAGTCAAAGTGCCTGCTAGGTAAACTAGATAGTGCAAGTGCTCGCTAGGAAACCTACATAGTCCAAGTGCCCGCTAGGTAACCTAAATAGTCCAAATGCCCGCTAGGGAAACTACATAGTCCAAGTGCCCGCTAGTTAACCTAGATAGTCCAAGTGCCTGATAGTAAACCTACATAATCCATGAGCCCGCTAGTTAACCTACATAGTGCAAGGGCCCGCTAGTTAACCTAGATCGTGCAAGTGTCCGCTTGTGAACATACATAGTCCACGTGCCCGCTAGTTAACCTATATACCAAGTGCCCGCTTCGTAACCTAGAAAGTCCAAGGGCACGCTAGTTAACCTATAGTACAAGTGCCCGCTAGGGAACCTAGATAGTCCAAGTGCCCGCTCTGGAACCTACAAAGCCCAAGTGCCTGCTAGAAACCTACATAGTCCAAGTGCCCGCTCTGGAACATACATAGTCCAAGTGCCGCTAGTTAATCTACATAGTCCAAGTGCCCGCTAGTTAACCTACATAGTTCAAATACACGCTAGTTAACCTACATAGTCCAAGGGCATGCTAGTTAACCTACATAGCCCAAGGGCCCGCAAGTTAACCTACATCCTCCAAGGGCCCGCTAGTTAACCTAGATAGTCCAGGTGCCCCCTATGTTTACCTACATAGTCCAAGTGCCCGCTAGGTAACCTAGCCAGATCAAGTGACCACTAGGTTACCTACATAGTCCAAGTGCCTGTTCATTAACCTCATAGTCCAAGTGCCCGCTAGTTAACCTATATAGTCCAAATGCCCGCTAGGGACCCTAATAGTCCAAGTGTCCGCTAGTTAACCAAGATAGACCAAGGGCCCGCTAGCGAACCTACCTAGTCCTAGTGCCCGATAGGGAACCTACATAGTCCAAGTGCCCGCTAGTTAACATAGATAGTCCAAGTACCCGCTAGGAAACGTACATAGTCCAAGTGCCCGCTAGTTAACGTACATAGTCCAAGTGCCCGCTAGGTAACATAGATAGTCCAAGTGCCCGTTAGGGAACGCACATAGTCCAAGTGCCCGCTAGTTAAGCTACATAGTCCAAGTGCCCGCTAGTTACGTACATAGTCCAAGTGCCCGCTAGGTAACATAGATAGTCCAAGTGCCCGCTAGTTAACCTACATCGTCCAAGGGCTCACTTGTTAACTTTGATAGTCCAAGTGCCCGCTAGTTAACCTAGATCGTCCAAATGCCCCCTAGTTAACCTAGATTGTCCAAGTGCCTGCTAGTTAACCTACATAGTCAAAGGGGCCACTAGTTAACCTAGATAGTCCAAGTGTCCTCTAGTTAACCTACATAGTCCAAGTGCCCGCTAGGTAACCTAGATAGTCCAAGGACCCGCTAGGGAACCTAGATAGTCAAAGTGCCTGTTAGCTAACCTAGATAGTGCAAGTGGCGACTAGGTAACCTACATAGTCCAAGTGCCCGTTCGTTAACCTAGATAATCCAAGTGCCTGCTAGGTAACCTAGACAGTCGAAGTGCCCGCTAGTTAACCTACATAATCCAAGTGCCTGATAGGGAACCTACATAATCCAAGTGCCCGCTAGGCAACCTATATAGTCGAAGTGCCCGTTAGATAACCTAGATAGTCAAAGTGCCTGCTAGGTAAACTAGATAGTCCAAGTGCCCGCTAGGAAACCTACATAGTCCAAGTGTCCGCTAGGTAACCTAAATAGTCCAAATACCCGCTAGGGAAACTACATTGTCCAAGTGCCCGCTAGTTAACCTAGATAGTCCAAGTGCCTTATAGTAAACCTACATAATACATGAGCCCGGTAGTTAACCTACATAGTCCACGTGCCCACTAGTTAACCTATATACCAAGTGCCCGCTACGTAACCTAGATAGTCCAAGGGCACGCTGGTTAACCTATAGAACAAGTGCCCGCTAGGGAACCTAGATAGTCCAATTGCCCGCTCTGGAACCTACATATTCCAAGTGCCTGCTAGAAACCTACATAGTCCAAGTGCCCGCTCTGGAACATACATAGTTCAAGTGCCGCTAGTTAATCTACATAGTCCAAGTGCCTGCTAGTTAACCTACATAGTTCAAGTACACTCTAGTTAACCTAAATAGTCCAAGGGCATGCTAGTTAAGCTACATAGTCCAAGGGCCCGCTAGTTAACCTACATCCTCCAAGGGCCCGCTAGTTAACCTAGATAGACCAGGTGCCCCCTAGTTTACCTACATAGTCCAAGTGCCTGCTAGGTAACCTAGATAGTCCAAGTGCCCACTAGTTAACCTACATAGTCCAAGGTCCCCCTAGGTAACCTAGATAGTCCAAAGGCCCGCTAGGTAACCTACATTGTCCTAGTGCCCCCTAGTTAACCTACATTCTCCAAGTGCCCGATAGGGAACCTACATAGTCCAAATGCCCGCTAGTTAACCTAGATAGCCCATGTGCCCGTTAGGTAACCTAGATAGCCCAAATGCCCGCTAGAGAACCCACATGGTCCAAGTGCCCGCTAGGAAACTTACATAGTCCAATGGCCCGCTAGGGAACTTACATAGTCCAAGGGCCCGCTAGGGAACCTACATAGTCCAAGTACCCGTTAGTTAACCTAGATAGTCCATGTGCCCGCTAGGTAACCTAGATAGTCCAACAGCCCGGTAGGTAACCTACATACTCCAAGTACCCGCTAGGTAATGTAGATCGTTCAAGTGCCAGCTAGGTAACCTAGATAGTCCAAGTGCCCGCTAGGTAACCTACAAAATCTAAGTGTCCGCTAGGTAATCTATATAGTCCAAATGCCCATTAGGGAGCCTACAAAATCCAAATGCCCGCTAGGTAACCCAGATAGTCAAGGGCCCGCTAGGTAACCTACGAAGTCCTAGTGCCCCCTAGTTAACCTACATTCTCCAAGTGCCCAATAGGGAACCTACATAGTCCAAGTGCCAGCTAGGTAACCTACATAGTCCAAATGCCCTCTAGTTAACCCACATAGTCCAAGTGCCCCCTAGGGAAATTACATAGTCCAAGTGCCCGCTAGGTAACATAGATCGTCCAAGTGCCCGCTAGTTAACCTACATAGTCCAAGGGCCCACTAGTTAACCTACATAGTCCAAGGTCCGCTAGTTAACCTAGATAGTCCAAGTGCTCGATAGTTACCCTACATAGTACAAGGGCCCGCTAGTTGACCTAGATAGTCCAAGTGCTCGATAGTTAACCTACATAGTACAAGGGCCAGCTAGTTGACCTAGATAGTCCAAGTGCCCGCTAGTTAACCTAGATAGCACAAGTGCCTGCTAGGTGACCTAAGTAGTCCAAATGTCCGATAGGGATCCTACATAGTCCAAGTGCCCGCTAGGTAACATGCATAGTCCAAGTGCCCGTTCGTTAACCTAGATACTGCAAGTGCCCGCTAGGAAACCTACATAGTCCAAGGGCCCGCTAGGTAACCTAGATAGTCCAAGTGCCCGCTAGGTAACCTAGAGTCCGAGTGTTCACTAGTTAACCTACATAGTCCAAGTGCCCGCTATGTAACCTAGATAGTCAAAGTGCCCGTTAGGTTACCTAGATAGTCTAAGTGCCCGCTAGATATCTTATATTGTCCAAGTACCCGCTAGGTAACCTAGATAGTGCAAGTGCCCGTTACCTACCCTAGATAGTCCAAGTGCCCGCTAGGCGACCTACATAGTCTAAGAGCCCGTTCGTTAACCTAGAAGTCCAAGTGCCCACTAGGTAACCTAGACAGTCCAAGTGCCTGCTAGGTAACCTAGATAGTCCAAATGCCCGTTACCTAACCTAGATAGTCCAAGTGCCCGCAAGGTTACCTGCATATTCCTAGTGCCCATTCGTTAACCTAGATAGTCCATGTGCCCACTAGGTAACCTACATAGTCCAAGTGCCCGCTAGGTAACCTATATAGTTCAAGTGCCCGGTACGTAACCTAGATAGTCCAAGGGCCCGCTAGTTAACCTACATCGTCCAAGGGCTCACTTGTTAACTTTGATAGTCCAAGTGCCCATTAGTTAACCTAGATCATCCAAGTGCCCGCTAGATAACCTAGATAGTCCAAGTGCCCGCTAGTTAACCTAGATAGTACAAGTGCCTGCTAGGTAACCTACATATTCCAAGTGCCCGCTAGTTAACATAGATAGTCCAAGTGCCCGTTCGGTAACCTAGATAGTCCAAGTGACCTTTAGGGAACCTAGATAGTCCAAGGGCCCGCTAGTAAACCTACATAGTCCATGGGCCCACTAGTTAACCTACATAGTGCAAGTGTCCGCTAGTTAACCTACATATTCCAAGTGCCCGCTAGTTAACCTACATAATCTAAGTGCCCGTTAGCTAACCTAGATAGTCCAAGGGCCCGCTAGTTGACCTACATATTCCAAGTGCCAGCTAGGTAACCTAGAGAGTACAAGTGCCCGCTAGGGAACCTAGATAGTCCAAGTGCCTGTTAGCTAACCTAGATAGTACAAGGGCCCGCTAGTTGACCTAGATAGTCCAAGTGCCCGTTCGTTAACCTAGATAGCCCTAGTGCCCTCTAGGTAAACTAAGTAGTCCAAATGTCTGATAGGGATCCTACATAGTCCAAGTGCCCGCTAGGTGACCTACATAGTACAAGTGCCCGTTCGTTAACCTAGATTGTCCAAGTGCCCGCTAGGTAACCTAGACTGTCCAAGTGCCCTCTAGGTTACCTACATAGTCCAAGTGCCCGTTCGTTAACCTAGATAGTCCAAGTGCCCGCTAGGACACCTACATAGTACAAGGGTCCGCTAGGTAAACTAGATAGTCCAAGTGCCCGCTAGGTAACCTAGAGTCCAAGTGTTCACTAGTTAACCTACATAGTCCAACTGCCCGCTATGTAACCTAGATAGTCAAAGTGCCTGTTAGGTAACCTAGATAGTCTAAGTGCCCGCTAGATAACTTACATTGTCCAAGTTCCCACTATGTAACCTAGATAGTGCAAATGCCCGTTACCTACCCTAGATAATCCAAATGCCCGCTAGGCAACCTACATAGTCCAAGAGCCCGTTGGTTAACCTAGAAGTCCAAGTGCCCACTAGGTAACCTAGACAGTCCAAGTGCCCGCTAGGTTACCTGCATATTCCAAGTGCCCGTTCGTTAACCTAGATAGTCCAAGTGCCCACTAGGTAACCTACTTAGTCCAAGTGCCCGTTAGGTAACCTATATAGTCCTAGTGCCCGCTAGGTAACCTAGATAGTCCAAGGGCCCGCTAGTTAACCTACATAGTCCAAGGGCTCACTTGTTAACTTTGATAGTCCATGTGCCCGCTAGTTAACCTAGATCGTCCAAGTGCCCGCTAGTGAACCTAGATAGTCCAAGTGTCCTCTAGTTAACCTACATTGTCCATGTGCCCGCTAGTTAACCTATATACCAAGTGCCCGCTACGTAACCTAGATAGTCCAAGGGCACGCTAGTTAACCTATATAGTCCAAGTGACTACTAGGCAACCTAGATAGTCCAAGTTCCCACTAAGGTACCTACATAGTCCAAGGGCCCGCTAGGTAAACTAGATAGTCCAAGTGCCTGCTAGGTAACCTACATAGTGCAAGTGTCCGCTAGTTAACCTACATATTCCAAGTGCCCGCTAGTTAACATAGATATTCCAAGTGCCCGCTAGGGAACGAACATAGTCCAAGTGCCCGCTAGGTAACCTAGATAGTGCAAATGCCCGCTAGTTAACCTAGATAGTTCAAGTACCCGCTAGGTAACCTAGATCGTCCAAGGGCCCCCTAGTTAGCCTACATAATCCAAGTGCCCGCCTGGGAACCTAGATAGTCCAAGTGCCCATTCGGTAACCTAGATAGTCCAAGTGCCCTTTAGGGAACCTAGATAGTCCAAGGGCCCGCTAGGTAACATAGACTGTCCAAGTGCCCGCTAGGTTACCTACAGAGTCCAAGTGCCTGTTCGTTAACCTAGATAGACCATGGGCCCGCTAGGTAACGTAGATAGTCCAAGTGCCCGCTAGGAAACCTACATAGTCCAAGGGCCCGCTAGGTAACCTACATAATCCAAGTGCCTGCTATGTAACCTAGATAGTCAAAGTGCCCTTTAGGTAACCTAGATAGTACAAGTGCCTGCTAGGTAACTTACATTGTCCAAGTTCCCGCTAGGTAACCTAGATAGTCCAAGTGCCCGTTACCTAACCTAGATAGTCCAAGTGCCCACTAGGCAACCTACGTAGTCCAAGAGCCCGTTCGTTAACCTAGAAGTCCAAGTACCCGCTAGGTAACCTATATAATCAAAGTGCCCACTAGGTAAACTAGATAGTCCAAATGCCCGTTACCTAACCTAGATAGTCCAAGTGCCCGCAAGGTTACCTGCATATTCCAAGTGCCCATTCGTTAACCTAGATAGTCCATGTGCCCTCTAGGTAACCTACATAGCCCAAGTGCCCGCTAGGTAACCTATATAGTTCAAGTGCCCGGTAGGTTACCTAGATAGTCTAAGGGCCCGCTAGTTAACCTACATAGTCCAAGGCATCACTTGTTAACTTTGATAGTCCAAGTGCCCGCTAGTTAACCTAGATCGTCCAAGTGCCCGCTAGTTAACCTAGATTGTCCAAGTGCCTGCTAGTTAACCTACATAGTCCAAGTGCCCGCTAGTTAACCTATATACCAAGTGCCTGCTACGTAACCTAGATATTCCAAGGGCACGCTAGTTAACCACCATATTCCAAGTGCCCGCTAGGCAACCTAGATAGTCCAAGTGCCTGCTAGTAAACCTACATAATCCATGGGCCCGCTAGTTAACCTTCATAGTACAAGGGCCTGATAGGTAACCTAGATTTTGCAAGTGTCCTCTAGTTAACCTACATAGTCCAAGTGCCCGCTAGTTAACCTATATACCAAGTGCCCGCTACGTAACCTAGATAGTCCAAGGACACGCTAGTTACACTATAGTACAAGTGCCCGCTAGCGAACCTAGATAGTCCAAGTGCCCGCTCTGGAACCTACATAGTCCAAGTGCCTGCTAGAAACCTACATAGTCCAAGTGCCCGCTTTGAAACATACATAGTCCAATTGCCGCTAGTTAATCTACATAGTCCAAGTGCCCGCTAGTTAACCTGCATAGTTCAAGTACACGCTAGTTAACCTACATAATCCAAGGGCATGCTAGTTAACCTACATAGTCCAAGGGCCCGCTAGTTAACCTACATCCTCCAAGGGCCCGCTAGTTAACCTAGGTAGTCCAGGTGCCCCCTAGTTTACCTACATAGTCCAAGTGCCCGCTAGGTAACCTAGACAGTTCAAGTGACCACAAGGTTGCCTACATAGTCCAAGTGCCTGTTCGTTAACCTCATAGTCCAAGTGCCCGCTAGGGAACTAACGTAGTCCAAGGGCCCGCTAGGGAACCTACATAGTACAAGTGCCCGTTAGTTAACCTAGATAGTCCAAGAGCCCGCTAGGTAACCTAGATAGTCCAACAGCCCGCTAGGTAACCTACATACTCCAAGAACCCGCTAGGCAATGTAGATAGTTCAAGTGCCAGCTAGTTAACCTAGATAATCCAAGTGCCCGCTAGGTAACCTAGATAGTCCAACAGCCCGCTAGGTAACCTACATACTCCAAGAACCCGCTAGGCAACGTAGATAGTTCAATGCCAGCTAGGTAACCTAGATAGTCCAAGTGCCCTCTAGGTAACCTACAAAATCTAAGTGCTCGCTAGGTAACCAAGATCGTCCAAGTGCCCGCTAGTTAACCTAGATAGTCAAGGGCCCGCTAGTTAACCTACATAGTCCAAGGTCCGCTAGTTAACCTAGATAGTCCAAGTGCTCGATAGTTAACCTACATAGTACAAGGGCCCGCTAGTTGACCTAGATAGTCCAAGTGCCCGCTAGTTAACCTAGATAGACCAAGTGCCCGCTAGGTAAACTAAGTAGTCCAAAAGTCCAATAGGGACCCTACATAGTCCAAGTGCCCATTCGTTAACCTAGATATTCCAAGTGCCCACTAGGTAACCTACATAGTACAAGGGCCCGCTAGGTTAACTAGATAGTCCAAGTGCCTGCTAGGCAACCTAGATAGCCCAAGTGCCCGCTAAGGAACCTACATAGTCCAAGTGCATGCTAGTTAACCTAGATAGTCCAAGGGCCCGCTAGTTAACCTAGATAATCCAAGTGCCTTCTAGGTAACATACATAGTGCAAGTGTCCGCTTGTTAACCTACATAATCTAAGTGCCCGTTAGCTAACCTAGATAGACCAAGGGCCCGATAGTTGACCTACATAGTCCAAGTGCCAGCTAGGTAACCTAGATAGTACAAGTGCCCGCTAGAGAACCTAGATAGTCTAAGTGCCTGTTAGCAAACCTAGATAGTCCAAGTGGCGGCTAGGTAACCTACATGGTCCAAGTGCCCGTTAGTTAACCTAGATAATCCAAGTGCCCGCTAGGTAACCTAGACAGTCCAAGTGCCCGCTACTTAACCTACATAGTCCAAGTGCCCGATAGAGAACCTACATAATCCAACAGCCCGCTAGGCAACCTACATAGTCCATGTGCCCGTTAGTTAACCTAGATAGTCAAAGTGCCTACTAGGTAATCTAGATAGTCCAAGTGCCCGCTAGGTAACCTACAAAGTCTAAGTGCCCGCTAGGTTATCTATATAGTCCAAATGCCCGCTAGGGAACCTACATAGTCCAAGTGCCCGCTAGTTAACGTAGATAGTCCAAGTGCCCTCTAGTTAACCTGGATCGTCCAAGTGCCCGCTAGTTAACATACATAGTCCAAGGTCCGCTAGGTAACCTAGATAGTCCAAGTGCTCGCTAGTTAACCTACATAGTACAAGGGCCCGCTAGTTGACCTAGATAGTCCAAGTGCCCGCTAGGTAACCTAAGTAGTCCAAATGTCTGATAGGGATCCTACATAGTCCAAGTGCCCGCTAGGTAACCTACATAGTCCAAGTGCCCGTTCGTTAACCTAGGTAGTCCAAGTGCCCGCTAGGTAACTTAGACTGTCCAAGTGCCCGCTAGGTTACCTACATAGTCCAAGTGCCCGTTCGTTAACCTAGATAGTCCAAGTGCCCGCTAGGAAACCTACATAGTCTAAGGGCCCACTAGGTAACATAGATAGTCGAAGTGCCCGCTAGATAACCTAGAGTCCAAGTGCTCGCTAGTTAACCTACATAGTCCAAGTGCCCGCTATGTAACCTAGATAGTCAAAGTGCCCGTTAGGTAACCTAGATAGTCCAAGTGCCCGCTAGGTAACTTACATTGTCCAAGTTCCCGCTAGGTAACCTAGATAGTCCAAGTGCCCGTTACCTAACCTAGATAGTCCAAGTGCCCACTAGGCAACCTACATAGTCCAAGAGCCCGTTCGTTAACCTAGAAGTCCAAGTGCCCGCTAAGTAACCTAAACAGTCCAAGTGCCCACTAGGTAACCTACATAGTCCAAGTGCCCGCTAGGTAACTTATGTAGTCCAAGTGTCCGCTAGGTAACCTAGATAGTCCAAGGACCCGCTAGTTAACCTAGATAGTCCAAGGGCCCGCTAGTTAACCTACATTGTCCAAGGGCTCACTTGTTAACGTTTATAGTCCAAGTGCCCGCTAGTTATCCTAGATCGTCCAAGTGCCTGCTAGTAAACCTAGATTGTCCAAGTGCCTGCTAGTTAACCTACATAGTCCAAGGGTCCACAAGTTAACCTAGATAGTCCAAGTGTCCTCTAGTTAACCTGCAAAGTCCAAGTGCCTGCTAGTTAACCTATATACCAAGTGCCCGCTACGTAACCTAGATAGTCCAAGGGCACGCTAGTTAACCTACCTAGTCCAAGTGCCCGCTGGCAACCTAGATAGTCCAAGTGCCCGCTAAGGAACCTACATAGTCCAAGTGCATGATAGTTAACCTAGATAGTCCAAGTGCCTGCTAGTTAACCTAGATAGTCCAAGTGCCTGCTAGGTAACCTACATAGTGCAAGTGTCCGCTAGTTAACCTACATATTCCAAGTGCCCGCTAGTTAACATAGATAGTCCAAGTGCCCGCTAGGGAACGTACATAGTCCAAGGGCCTGCTAGATAACATAGATAGTGCAAGTGCCCGCTAGTTTACCTAGATAGTTCAAGTACCCGCTAGGTAACCTAGATCGTCCAAGGGCCCCCTAGTTAACCTACATAGTCCAAGTGCCCGCTAGGTAACCTAGATGGTCCAAGTGCCCTTAGGGAACCTAGATAGTCCAAGGGCCCGCTAGTAAACCTAAATAGTCCATGGGCCCGCTAGTTATCCTACATAGTGCAAGTGTCCGCTAGTTTACCTACATATTCCAAGGGCCCGCTAGTTAACCTAGATTGTCCAAGTGCCTGCTAGTTAACCTACATAGTCCAAAGGCCCACTGCTTAACATAGATATTCCAAGTGTCCTCTAGTTAACCTACATAGTCCAAGTGCCCGCTAGTTAACCTATATACAAAGTGCCCGCTACATAACCTAGATCGTCCAAGGGCACGCTAGTTAACCTACATAGTACAAGTGCCAGCTAGGTAACCTAGATAGTACAAGTGCCCGCTAGGTAACCTATATAGTCCAAGTGCCCGCTAGGTAACCTATATAGTCCAAGTGCCCGCTAGGTAACCTAGATAGTCCAAGGGCCCGCTAGTTAACCTACATTGTCCAAGGGCTCACTTGTTAACGTTTATAGTCCAAGTGCCCGCTAGTTAACCTAGATCGTCCAAGTGCCTGCTAGTTAACCTAGATTGTCCAAGTGCCTGCTAGTTAACCTACATAGTCCAAGGGTCCACAAGTTAACCTAGATAGTCCAAGTGTCCTCTAGTTAACCTGCAAAGTCCAAGTGCCCGCTAGTTAACCTATATACCAAGTGCCCGCTACGTAACCTAGATAGTCCAAGGGCACACTAGTTAACCTACCTAGTCCAAGTGCCCGCTAGGCAACATAGATAGTCCAAGTGCCCGCGAAGGAACCTACATAGTCCAAGTGCATGCTAGTTAACCAAGATAGTCCAAGTGCCTGCTAGTTAACCTAGATAGTCCAAGTGCCTGCTAGGTAACCTACATAGTGCAAGTGTCCGCTAGTTAACCTACATATTCCAAATGCCCGCTAGTTAACATAGATAGTCCAAGTGCCCGCTAGGGAACGTACATAGTACAAGGGCCCGCTAGGTAACCTAGATAGTTCAAGTGCCCGCTAGTTAACCTAGATAGTTCAAGTACCCGCTAGGTAACCTAGATCGTCCAAGGGCCCCCTAGTTAACCTATATAGTCCAAGTGCCCGCTAGGTAACCTAGATAGTCCAAGTGCCCTTAGGGAACCTAGATAGTCCAAGGGCCCACTAGTTAACCTATATACAAAGTGCCCGCTACATAACCTAGATCGTACAAGGGCACGCTAGTTAACCTACATAGTACAAGTGCCAGCTAGGTAACCTATATAGTCCAAGTGCCCGCTAGGTAACCTATATAGTCCAAGTGCCCGCTAGGTAACCTAGATAGTCCAAGGGCCCGCTAGTTAACCTACATTGTTCAAGGGCTCACTTGTTAACGTTGATAGTCCAAGTGCCCGCTAGTTAACCTAGATCGTCCAAGTGCCTGCTAGTTAACCTAGATTGTCCAAGTGCCTGCTAGTTAACCTACATAGTCCAAGGGTCCACAAGTTAACCTAAATAGTCCAAGTGTCCTCTAGTTAACCTGCAAAGTCCAAGTGCCTGCTAGTTAACCTATATACCAAGTGCCCGCTACGTAACCTAGATAGTCCAAGGGCACGCTAGTTAACCTACCTAGTCCAAGTGCCCGCTGGCAACCTAGATAGTCCAAGTGCCCGCTAAGGAACCTACATAGTCCAAGTGCACGATAGTTAACCTAGATAGTCCAAGTGCCTGCTAGTTAACCTAGATAGTCCAAGTGCCTGCTAGGTAACCTACATAGTGCAAGTGTCCGCTAGTTAACCTACATATTCCAAGTGCCCGCTAGTTAACATAGATAGTCCAAGTGCCCGCTAGGGAACGTACATAGTCCAAGGCCTGCTAGATAACATAGATAGTGCAAGTGCCCGCTAGTTAACCTAGATAGTTCAAGTACCCGCTAGGTAACCTAGATCGTCCAAGGGCCCCCTAGTTAACCTACATAGTCCAAGTGCCCGCTAGGTAACCTAGATAGTCCAAGTGCCCTTAGGGAACCTAGATAGTCCAAGGGCCCGCTAGTAAACCTAAATAGTCCATGGGCCCGCTAGTTATCCCACATAGTGCAAGTGTCCGCTAGTTAACCTATATATTCCAAGGGCCCGCTAGTTAACCTAGATTGTCCAAGTGCCTGCTAGTTAACCTACATAGTCCAAAGGCCCACTGCTTAACATAGATATTCCAAGTGTCCTCTAGTTAACCTACATAGTCCAAGTGCCCGCTAGTTAACCTATATACAAAGTGCCCGCTACATAACCTAGATCGTCCAAGGGCACGCTAGTTAACCTACATAGTACAAGTGCCAGCTAGGTAACCTAGATAGTAAAAGTGCCCGCTAGGTAACCTATATAGTCCAAGTGCCCGCTAGGTAACCTATATAGTCCAAGTGCCCGCTAGGTAACCTAGATAGTCCAAGGGCCCGCTAGTTAACCTACATTGTCCAAGGGCTCACTTGTTAACGTTGATAGTCCAAGTGCCCGCTAGTTAACCTAGATCGTCCAAGTGCCTGCTAGTTAACCTAGATTGTCCAAGTGCCTGCTAGTTAACCTACATAGTCCAAGGGTCCACAAGTTAACCTACATAGTCCAAGTGTCCTCTAGTTAACCTGCAAAGTCCAAGTGCCCGCTAGTTAACCTATATACCAAGTGCCCGCTACGTAACCTAGATAGTCCAAGGGCACACTAGTTAACCTACCTAGTCCAAGTGCCCGCTAGGCAACATAGATAGTCCAAGTGCCCGCGAAGGAACCTACATAGTCCAAGTGCACGCTAGTTAACCTAGATAGTCCAAGTGCCTGCTAGTTAACCTAGATAGTCCAAGTGCCTGCTAGGTAACCTACATAGTGCAAGTGTCCGCTAGTTAACCTACATATTCCAAATGCCCGCTAGTTAACATAGATAGTCCAAGTGCCCGCTAGGGAACGTACATAGTACAAGGGCCCGCTAGGTAACCTAGATAGTGCAAGTGCCCGCTAGTTGACCTAGATAGTTCAAGTACCCGCTAGGTAACCTAGATCGTCCAAGGGCCCCCTAGTTAACCTACATAGTCCAAGTGCCCGCTAGGTAACCTAGATAGTCCAAGTGCCCTTACGGAACCTAGATAGTCCAAGGGCCCGCTAGTTAACCTATATACAAAGTGCCCGCTACATAACCTAGATCGTCCAAGGGCACGCTAGTTAACCTTTATAGTACAAGTGCCAGCTAGGTAACCTAGATAGTACAAGTGCCCGCTAGGGAAGCTAGATAGTCCAAGTGCCTGTTAGCTAACCTAGATAGTCCATGTGGCGGCTAGGTAACCTAAAGAGTCCAATTGCCCGCTAGGTAACCTACAAAGTCTAAGTGCCCGCTAGGTTATCTATATAGTCCAAATGCCCGCTAGGGAACCTACATAGTCCAAGTGCCCGTTCGTTAACCTAGGTAGTCCAAGTGCCCGCTAGGTAACCTAGACTGTCAAAGTGCCCGCTAGGTTACCTACATAGTCCAAGTGCCCGTTCGTTAACCTAGATAGTCCAAGTGCCCGCTAGGAAACCTACATAGTCCAAGTGCCCGCTTTGTAACCTAGTTAGTCAAAGTGCCCGTTAGGTAACCTAGATAGTCCAAGTGCCCGCTAGGCAACCTACATAGTCCAAGAGCCCGTTCGTTAACCTAGAAGTCCAAGTGCCTGCTAGGTAAACTAGACAGTCCAAGTGCCTGCTAGGTTACCTGCATATTCCAAGTGACCGTTCGTTAACCTAGATAGTCCAAGTGACCACTAGGTAACCTACATAGTCCAAGTGCCCGCTAGGTAACCTATATAGTCCAAGTGCCCGCTAGGTAACATAGATAGTCCAAGGGCCGTTTAGTTAACCTACATAGTCCAAGGCATCACTTGTTAACTTTGATAGTCCAAGTGCCCGCTAGTTAACCTAGATCGTCCAAGTGCCCGCTAGTTAACCTAGATTGTCAAAGTGCCTGCTAGTTAACCTACATAGTCCAAGGGCCCACTACTTAACCTAGATAGTCCAAGTGTCCTCTAGTTAACCTACATAGTCCAAGTGCCCGCTAGTTAACCTATATACAAAGTGCCCGCTACATAACCTCGATAGTCCAAGGGCACGCAAGTTAACCTACATAGTACAAGTGCCCACTAGGCAACCTATATAGTCCAAGTGCCCGCTAAGGAACCTACATAGTCCAAGTGCACGCTAATTAACCTAGATAGTCCAAGTGCCCGATAGTTAACCTAGATAGTCCAAGTGCCCGCTAGTTAACCTACATAGTCCAAGTGCCTGCTAGGTAACCTACATAGTGCAAGTGTCCGCTAGTTAACCTACATATTCCAAGTGCCCTCTAGTTAACATAGATAATCCAAGTGCCCGCTAGGGAACGTACATAATCCAAGTGTCCGCTAGGTAACCTAGATAGTGCAAGTGCCCGCTAGTTAACCTAGATAGTTCAAGTACCCGCTAGGTAACCTAGATCGTCCAAGGGCCCCCTAGTTAGCCTACATAGTCCAACTGCCCGCTAGGTAACCTAAATCGTCCAAGTGCCCGTTCGGTAACTAGATAGTCCAAGTGCACTTAAGGGAACCTAGATAGTCCAAGGGCCCGGTAGTAAACCTACATACTGCAAGTGTCCGCTAGTTAACCTATATATTCCAAGTGCACGCTAGTTATCCTACATAATCTAAGTGCCCGTTAGCTAACCTAGATAGTCCAAGGACCCGCTAGTTGACCTACATAGTCCAAGGGCCAGCTAGGTAACCTAGATAGTACAAGTGCCCGCTAGGGAACCTAGATAGTCCCAGTGCCTGTAAGCTAACCTAGATAGTCCAAGTGGCGGCTAGGTAACCTACATAGTCCAAGTGCCCGTTCATTAACCTAGATAATCCAAGTGCCCACTAGGTAACCTAGACAGTCCAAGTGCCCGCTAGTTAACCTACATAGTCCATGTGCATGATAGTGAACCTACATAATCCAAGTGCCCGCTAGGCAACCTACATAGACCAAGTGCCCGTTAGTTAACCTAGATAGTCAAAGTGCCTGCTAGGTAACCTAGATAGTCAAAGTGCACGCTAGTTAACCTAGATAGTCCAATTGCTTGCTAGTTAACCTAGATAGACCAAGTGCCCGCTAGTTAACCTATATACCAAGTCTCCGCTACGTAACCTAGATAGTCCAAGGGCATGCTAGTTAACCTACATAGTCCAAGTGCCTGCTAGGCAACCTAGATAGTCCAAGTGCCCGCTAAGGAACCTACATAGGCCAAGTGCATGCTAGTTAACCTAGATAGTCCAAGTGCCCGCTAGTTAACCTAGATAGTCCAAGTGCCTTCTAGGTAACCTACATAGTGCAAGTGTCCACTAGTTAACCTACATATTCCAAGTGCCCGCTAGTTAACATAGATAGTCCAAGTGCCCGCAAGGGAATGTACATAGTCCAAGTGCCCGCTAGGTAACCTAGATAGTGCAAGTGCCCGCTAGTTAACCTAGATAGTTCAAGTACCCGCTAGGTAACCTAGATCGTCCAAGGGCCCCCTAGTTAGCCTACATAGTCAAGTGCCCGCTAGGTAACCTAGATAGTCCAAGTGCCCGTTCGGTAACCTAGATAGTCCAAGTGCCCGTTAGGGAACCTAGATAGTCCAAGGGCCCGCTAGTAAACCTACATAGTCCATGGGCCCGCTAGTTAACCTACATAGTGCAAGTGTCCGCTAGTTAACCTACATATTCCAAGTGCCCGCTAGTTAACCTACAAAATCTAAGTGCCCGTTAGCTAACCTAGATTGTCCAAGGGCCCGATAGTTGACCTACATAGTCCAAGTGCCAGCTAGGTAACCTAGATAGTCCAAGTGCCTGTTAGCTAACCTAGATAGTCCAAGTGGCGGCTAGGTAACCTACATAGTCCACGTGCCCGTTCGTTAACCTAGATAATCCAAGTGCCCGCTAGGTAACCTAGACAGTCCAAGTGCCCGCTAGTTAACCTACATAGTCCAAGTGACCGCTAGGCAACCTACATAGTCCAAGTGCCCGTTAGTTAACCTAAATAGTCAAAGTGCCTGCTAGGTAACCTAAATAGTCCAATTGCCCGCTAGGTAACCTACAAAGTCTAAGTGCCCGCTAGGTTATCTATATAGTCCAAATGCCCGCTAGGGAACCTACATAGTCCAAGTGCCCGTTCGTTAACCTAGGTAGTCCAAGTGCCCGCTAGGTAACCTAGACTGTCAAAGTGCCCGCTAGGTTACCTACATAGTCCAAGTGCCCGTTCGTTAACCTAGATAGTCCAAGTGCCCGTTAGGAAACCTACATAGTCCAAGTGCCCGCTTTGTAACCTAGTTCGTCAAAGTGCCCGTTAGGTAACCTAGATAGTCCAAGTGCCCGCTAGGCAACCTACATAGTCCAAGAGCCCGTTCGTTAACCTAGAAGTCCAAGTGCCCGCTAGGTAAACTAGACAGTCCAAGTGCCCGCTAGGTTACCTGCATATTCCAAGTGCCCGTTCGTTAACCTAGATAGTCCAAGTGCCCACTAGGTAACCTACATAGTCCAAGTGCCCGCTAGGTAACCTATATACTCCAAGTGCCCGCTAGGTAACCTAGATAGTCTAAGGGCCGGCTAGTTAACCTACATAGTCCAAGGCATCGCTTGTTAACTTTGATACTCCAAGTGCCCGCTAGTTAACATAGATCGTCCAAGTGCCTTCTAGTTAACCTAGATTGTCCAAGTGCCTGCTAGGTAACCTACATAGTCCAAGGGCCCACTACTTAACCTAGATAGTACAAGTGTCCTCTAGTTAACCTACATAGTCCAAGTGCCCGCTAGTTAACCTATATACAAAGTGCCCGCTACATAACCTCGATAGTCCAAGGGCACGCAAGTTAACCTACATAGTACAAGTGCCCACTAGGCAACCTATATAGTCCAAGTGCCCGCTAAGGAACCTACATAGTCCAAGTGCACGCTAATTAACCTAGATAGTCCAAGTGCCCGATAGTTAACCTAGATAGTCCAAGTGCCCGCTAGTTAACCTACATAGTCCAAGTGCCTGCTAGGTAACCTACATAGTGCAAGTGTCCGCTAGTTAACCTACATATTCCAAGTGCCCTCTAGTTAACATAGATAATCCAAGTGCCCGCTAGGGAACGTACATAATCCAAGTGTCCGCTAGGTAACCTAGATAGTGCAAGTGCCCGCTAGTTAACCTAGATAGTTCAAGTACCCGCTAGGTAACCTAGATCGTCCAAGGGCCCCCTAGTTAGCCTACATAGTCCAACTGCCCGCTAGGTAACCTAAATCGTCCAAGTGCCCGTTCGGTAACTAGATAGTCCAAGTGCACTTAAGGGAACCTAGATAGTCCAAGGGCCCGGTAGTAAACCTACATACTGCAAGTGTCCGCTAGTTAACCTATATATTCCAAGTGCACGCTAGTTATCCTACATAATCTAAGTGCCCGTTAGCTAACCTAGATAGTCCAAGGACCCGCTAGTTGACCTACATAGTCCAAGGGCCAGCTAGGTAACCTAGATAGTACAAGTGCCCGCTAGGGAACCTAGATAGTCCCAGTGCCTGTAAGCTAACCTAGATAGTCCAAGTGGCGGCTAGGTAACCTACATAGTCCAAGTGCCCGTTCATTAACCTAGATAATCCAAGTGCCCACTAGGTAACCTAGACAGTCCAAGTGCCCGCTAGTTAACCTACATAGTCCATGTGCATGATAGTGAACCTACATAATCCAAGTGCCCGCTAGGCAACCTACATAGACCAAGTGCCCGTTAGTTAACCTAGATAGTCAAAGTGCCTGCTAGGTAACCTAGATAGTCAAAGTGCACGCTAGTTAACCTAGATAGTCCAATTGCTTGCTAGTTAACCTAGATAGACCAAGTGCCCGCTAGTTAACCTATATACCAAGTCTCCGCTACGTAACCTAGATAGTCCAAGGGCATGCTAGTTAACCTACATAGTCCAAGTGCCTGCTAGGCAACCTAGATAGTCCAAGTGCCCGCTAAGGAACCTACATAGGCCAAGTGCATGCTAGTTAACCTAGATAGTCCAAGTGCCCGCTAGTTAACCTAGATAGTCCAAGTGCCTTCTAGGTAACCTACATAGTGCAAGTGTCCACTAGTTAACCTACATATTCCAAGTGCCCGCTAGTTAACATAGATAGTCCAAGTGCCCGCAAGGGAATGTACATAGTCCAAGTGCCCGCTAGGTAACCTAGATAGTGCAAGTGCCCGCTAGTTAACCTAGATAGTTCAAGTACCCGCTAGGTAACCTAGATCGTCCAAGGGCCCCCTAGTTAGCCTACATAGTCAAGTGCCCGCTAGGTAACCTAGATAGTCCAAGTGCCCGTTCGGTAACCTAGATAGTCCAAGTGCCCGTTAGGGAACCTAGATAGTCCAAGGGCCCGCTAGTAAACCTACATAGTCCATGGGCCCGCTAGTTAACCTACATAGTGCAAGTGTCCGCTAGTTAACCTACATATTCCAAGTGCCCGCTAGTTAACCTACAAAATCTAAGTGCCCGTTAGCTAACCTAGATTGTCCAAGGGCCCGATAGTTGACCTACATAGTCCAAGTGCCAGCTAGGTAACCAAGATAGTCCAAGTGCCTGTTAGCTAACCTAGATAGTCCAAGTGGCGGCTAGGTAACCTACATAGTCCACGTGCCCGTTCGTTAACCTAGATAATCCAAGTGCCCGCTAGGTAACCTAGACAGTCCAAGTGCCCGCTAGTTAACCTACATAGTCCAAGTGACCGCTAGGCAACCTACATAGTCCAAGTGCCCGTTAGTTAACCTAAATAGTCAAAGTGCCTGCTAGGTAACCTAAATAGTCCAATTGCCCGCTAGGTAACCTACAAAGTCTAAGTGCCCGCTAGGTTATCTATATAGTCCAAATGCCCGCTAGGGAACCTACATAGTCCAAGTGCCCGTTCGTTAACCTAGGTAGTCCAAGTGCCCGCTAGGTAACCTAGACTGTCAAAGTGCCCGCTAGGTTACCTACATAGTCCAAGTGCCCGTTCGTTAACCTAGATAGTCCAAGTGCCCGTTAGGAAACCTACATAGTCCAAGTGCCCGCTTTGTAACCTAGTTCGTCAAAGTGCCCGTTAGGTAACCTAGATAGTCCAAGTGCCCGCTAGGCAACCTACATAGTCCAAGAGCCCGTTCGTTAACCTAGAAGTCCAAGTGCCCGCTAGGTAAACTAGACAGTCCAAGTGCCCGCTAGGTTACCTGCATATTCCAAGTGCCCGTTCGTTAACCTAGATAGTCCAAGTGCCCACTAGGTAACCTACATAGTCCAAGTGCCCGCTAGGTAACCTATATAGTCCAAGTGCCCGCTAGGTAACCTAGATAGTCTAAGGGCCGGCTAGTTAACCTACATAGTCCAAGGCATCGCTTGTTAACTTTGATACTCCAAGTGCCCGCTAGTTAACATAGATCGTCCAAGTGCCTTCTAGTTAACCTAGATTGTCCAAGTGCCTGCTAGGTAACCTACATAGTCCAAGGGCCCACTACTTAACCTAGATAGTACAAGTGTCCTCTAGTTAACCTACATAGTCCAAGTGCCCGCTAGTTAACCTATATACAAAGTGCCCGCTACATAACCTAGATAGTCCAAGGGCACGCTAGTTAACCTACATAGTACAAGTGCCCACTAGGCAACCTATATAGTCCAAGTGCCCGCTAAGGAACCTACATAGTCCAAGTGCACGCTAATTAACCTAGATAGTCCAAGTGCCCGATAGTTAACCTAGATAGTCCAAGTGCCCGCTAGTTAACCTACATAGTCCAAGTGCCTGCTGGTACCTACATAGTGCATGTGTCCGCTAGTTAACCTACATATTCCAAGTGTCCTCTAGTTAACATAGACAATCCAAGTGCCCGCTTTGGAACGTACATAGTCTAAGTGTCCGGTAGGGAACCTAGATAGTGCAGGTGCCCGCTAGTTAACCTAGATAGTTCAAGTACCCGCTAGGTAACCTAGATCGTCCAAGGGCCCCATAGTTAGCCTACATAGTCCAACTGCCCGCTAGGTAACCTAAATCGTCCAAGTGCCCGTTCGGTAACTAGATAGTCCAAGTGCACTTTAGGGAACCTAGATAGTCCAAGGGCCCGCTAGTAAACCTACATACTGCAAGTGTCCGCTAGTTAACCTATATATTCCAGGTGCACGCTAGTTAACCTACATAATCTAAGTGCCCGTTAGCTAACCTAGATAGTCCAAGGACCCGCTAGTTGACCTACATAGTCCAAATGCCAGCTAGGTAACCTAGATAGTACAAGTGCCCGCTAGGGAACCTAGATAGTCCAAGTGCCTGTAAGCTAATCTAGATAGTCCAAGTGGCGGCTAGGTAACCTACATAGTCCAAGTGCCCGTTCATTAACCTAGATAATCCAAGTGCCCGCTAGGTAACCTAGACAGTCCAAGTGTCCGCTAGTTAACCTACATAGTCCATGTGCATGATAGTGAACCTACATAATCCAAGTGCCCGCTAGGCAACCTACATAGTCCAAGTGCCCGTTAGTTAACCTAGATAGTCAAATTGCCTGCTAGGTAACCTAGATAGTCCAAGTGCACGCTAGTTAACCTAGATAGTCCAATTGCTCGCTAGTTAACCTAGATAGACCAAGTGCCCGCTAGTTAACCTATATACCAACTCCCCGCTACGTAACCTAGATAGTCCAAGGGCACGCTAGTTAACCTACATAGTCCAAGTGCCTTCTAGGCAACCTAGATAGTCCAAGTGCCCGCTAAGGAACCTACATAGTCCAAGTGCATGCTAGTTAACCTAGATAGTCCAAGTGCCAGTTAGTTAACCTAGATAGTCCAAGTGCCTTCTAGGTAACCTACATAGTGCAAGTGCCCGCTAGTTAACATAGATAGTCCAAGTGCCCGCAAGGGAATGTACATAGTCCAAGTGCCCGCTAGGTAACCTAGATAGTGCAAGTGCCCGCTAGTTAACCTAGATAATTCAAGTACCCGCTAGGTAACCTAGATCGTCCAAGGGCCCCCTAGTTAGCCTACATAGTCAAGTGCCCGTTCGGTAACCTAGATAGTCCAAGTGCCCGTTCGGTAACCTAGATAGTCCAAGTGCCCTTTAGGGAACCTAGATAGTCCAAGGGCCCGCTAGTAAACCTACATAGTCCATGGACCCGCTAGTTAACCTACATAGTGCAAGTGTCCGCTAGTTAACCTACATATTCCAAGTGCCCGCTAGTTAACCTACAAAATCTAAGTGCCCGTTAGCTAACCTAGATAGTCCAAGGGCCCGATAGTTGACCTACATAGTCCATGTGCCAGCTAGGTAACCTAGATAGTACAAGTGCCCGCTAGAAAACCAAGATAGTCGAAGTGCCTGTTAGCTAACCTAGATAGTCCAAGTGGCGGCTAGGTAACCTACATAGTCCAAGTGCCCGTTAATTAACCTAGATAATCCTAGTGCACGCTAGGTAACCTAGACAGTCCAAGTGCCCGATAGTTAACCTACATAGTCCAAGTGCCTGATAGAGAACCTACATAATCCAAGTGCCCTCTAGGCAACCTACATAGTCCAAGTGCCCGTTAGTTAACCTATATAGTCAAAGTGCCTGCTAGGTAATCTAGATAGTCCAAATGCCCGCTAGGGAACATACATAGTCCAAGTGCCCGCTAGTTAACCTAGATAGTCCAAGTACCCTCTAGTTAACCAAGATCGTCCAAGTGCCCGCTAGTTAACATACATAGTCCAAGGGCCCGCTAGTTAACATACATAGTCCAAGGTCCGCTAGTTAACCTAGATAGTCCAAGTGCTCGCTAGTTAACCTACATTGTACAAGGGCCCGCTAGTTGACCTAGATAGTCCAAGTGCACGCTAGGTAACCTAGAGTCCAAGTGCTCGCTAGTTAACCTACATTGTCCAAGTGCCCACTAAGTAACATAGATAGTCCAAGTGCCCGCTAGGTAACTTACATTGTCCAAGTTCCCGCTAGGTAACCTAGATAGTCCAAGTGCCCGTTACCTAACCTAGATAGTCCAAGTGCCCACCCAGCAACCTACATAGTCCAAGAGCCCATTCCTTAACCTAGAAGTCCAAGTGCCCGCTAGGTAACCTAAACAGTCCAAGTGCCCGTTAGGTTACCTGCATATTCCAAGTGCCCGTTCGTTAACCTAGATAGTCCAAGTGCCCACTAGGTAACCTACATAGTCCAAGTGCCCGCTAGGTAACCTATATCGTCCAAGTACCCGCTAGGTAACCTAGATAGTCCAAGGGTCCGCTAGTTAACCTACATAGTCCAAGGGCTCACTTGTTAACGTTGATAGTCCAAGTTCCCGCTAGTTAACCTAGATCGTCCAAGTGCCTGCTAGTTAACCTAGATTGTCCAAGTGCCTGCTAGTTAACCTACATAGTCCAAGGGTCCACTAGTTAAACTAGATAGTCCAAGTGTCCTCTAGTCAACCTACAAAGTCCAAGTGCCCGCTAGTTAACCTATATACCAAGTGCCCGCTATGTAACCTAGATAGTACAAGGGCACGCTAGTTAACCTACATAGTCCAATTGCCCGCTAGGCAACCTAGATAGTCCAAGTGCCCGCTAAGGAACCTACATAGTGCAAGTGGCCGCTAGTTAACCTACATAATCCAAGTGCCCGCGAGTTAACATAGATAGTCCAAGTGCCCGCTAGGGAACGTACATAGTCCCAGTGCCCGCTAGGTAACCTAGATAGTGCAAGTGCCCGCTAGTTAACCTAGATAGTTCAAGTACCCGCTAGGTAACCTAGATCGTCCAAGGGCCCCCTAGTTAGCCTACATAGTCAAGTGCCCGCTAGGTAACCTAGATAGTCCAAGTGCCCGTTCGGTAACCTAGATAGTCCAAGTGCCCTTTAGGGAACCTAGATAGTCCTAGGGCCCGCTAGTAAACCTACATAGTCCATGGGCCCGCTAGTTAACCTACATAGTGCAAGTGTCCGCTAGTTAAACTACATATTCCAAGTGCCCGCTAGTTAACTTACAAAATCTAAGTGCCCGCTAGCTAACCTAGATAGTCCAAAGGCCTGCTAGTTGACCTACATAGTCCAAATGACAGCTAGGTAACCTAGATATTACAAGTGCCCGCTAGTTAACCTAGATTGTCCAAGTGCCTGCTAGTTAATCTAGATTGTCCAAGTGCCTGCTAGTTAACCTACATAGTCCAAGGGCCCGCTAGTTAACCTAGATTGTCCAACTGCCTGCTAGTTAACCTACATAGTCCAAGGGCCCACTACTTAACCTAGATAGTCCAAGTGTCCTCTAGTTAACCTACATAGTCCAAGTGCCCGCTAGTTAACCTATATACAAAAAGCCCGCTACATAACCTAGATAGTCCAAGGGCACGCTAGTTAACCTACATAGTACAAGTGCCCACTAGACAACCTATATAGTCCAAGTGCCCGCTAAGGAACCTACATAGTCCAAGTGCACCCTAATTAACCTAGATAGTCCAAGTGCCCGCTAGTTAACCTAGATAGTCCAAGTGCCCGCTAGTTAACCTACATAGTCCAAGTGCCTGCTAGGTAACCTACATAGTGCAAGTGTCCGCTAGTTAACCTACATATTCCAAGTGCCCTCTAGTTAACATAGATAATCCAAGTGCCCGCTAGGGAACGTACATAATCCAAGTGTCCGCTAGGTAACCTAGATAGTGCAAGTGCCCGCTAGTTAACCTAGATAGTTCAAGTACCAGCTAGGTAACCTAGATCGTCCAAGGGCCCCCTAGTTAGCCTACATAGTCCAACTGCCCGCTAGGTAACCTAAATAGTCCAAGTGCCCGTTCGGTAACTAGATAGTCCAAGTGCACTTTAGGGAACCTAGATATTCCAAGGGCCCGCTAGTAAACCTACATACTGCAAGTGTCCGCTAGTTAACCTATATATTCCAAGTGCCCGCTAGTTAACCTACATAATCTAAGTGCCCGTTAGCTAAGCTAGATAGTCCAAGGGCCCGCTAGTTGACCTACATAGTCCAAATGCCAGCTAGGTAACCTAGATAGTACAAGTGCCCGCTAGGGAACTTATATAGTCCAAGTGCCTGTAATCTAACCTAGATAGTCCATGTGGCGGCTAGGTAACCTACATAGTCCAAGTGCCCGTTCGTTAACCTAGATAATCCAAGTGCCCGCTAGGTAACCTAGACAGTCCAAGTGCCCGCTAGTTAACCTACATAGTCCAAGTACCTGCTAGGTAACCTACATAGTGCAAGTGTCCGCTAGTTAACCTACATATTCCAAGTGCCCTCTAGTTAACATAGATAATCCAAGTGCCCGCTAGGGAACGTACATAATCCAAGTGTCCGCTAGGTAACCTAGATAGTGCAAGTGCCCGCTAGTTAACCTAGATAGTTCAAGTACCAGCTAGGTAACCTAGATCGTCCAAGGGCCCCCTAGTTAGCCTACATAGTCCAACTGCCCGCTAGGTAACCTAAATAGTCCAAGTGCCCGTTCGGTAACTAGATAGTCCAAGTGCACTTTAGGGAACCTAGATATTCCAAGGGCCCGCTAGTAAACCTACATACTGCAAGTGTCCGCTAGTTAACCTATATATTCCAAGTGCCCGCTAGTTAACCTACATAATCTAAGTGCCCGTTAGCTAAGCTAGATAGTCCAAGGGCCTGCTAGTTGACCTACATAGTCCAAATGCCAGCTAGGTAACCTAGATAGTACAAGTGCCCGCTAGGGAACCTATATAGTCCAAGTGCCTGTAATCTAACCTAGATAGTCCATGTGGCGGCTAGGTAACCTACATAGTCCAAGTGCCCGTTCGTTAACCTAGATAATCCAAGTGCCCGCTAGGTAACCTAGACAGTCCAAGTGCCCGCTAGTTAACCTACATAGTCCAAGTACCTGCTAGGTAACCTACATAGTGCAAGTGTCCGCTAGTTAACCTACATATTCCAAGTGCCCGCTAGTTAACATAGATAATCCAAGTGCCCGCTAGGGAACGTACATAGTCCAAGTGCCCTCTACGTAACTTAGATAGTGCAAGTGCCGGCTAGTTAACCTAGATAGTTCTAGTACCCGTTAAGTAACCTAGATCGTCGAAGGGCCCCCTTGTTAGCCTACATAGTCCAACTGCCCGCTAGGTAAGCTAAATAGTCCAAGTGCCCCTTCGGTAACTAGATAGTCCAAGTGCACTTTAGGGAACCTAGATAGTCCAAAGGCCCGCTAGTAAACCTACATACTGCAAGTGTCCCCTAGTTAACCGATATATTCTAAGTGCCCGCTAGTTAACCTACATAATCTAAGTGCCCGTTAGCTAACCTAGATAGTCCAAGGGCCCGCTAGTTGACCTACATAGTCCAAGTGCCAGCTAGGTAACCTAGATAGTACAAATGCCCGCTAGGGAACCTAGATAGTCCAAGTGCCTGTAAGCTAACCTAGATAGTCCAAGTGGCGGCTAGGTAACCTACATAGTCCAAGTGCCCGTTCGTTAACCTAGATAATCCAAGTGCCCGCTAGGTAACCTAGACAGTCCAAGTGCCCGCTAGTTAACCTACATAGTCCAAGTGCCCGATAGAGAACCTACATAATCCAAGTGACCGCTAGGCAACCTACATAGTCTAAGTGCCCGTTAGTTAACCTAAATAGTCAAAGTGCCTGCTAGGTAACCTAAATAGTCCAATTGCCCGCTAGGTAACCTACAAAATCTATGTGCCCGCTAGGTTATCTATATAGTCCAAATGCCCGATAGGGAACCTACATAGTCCAAGTGCCTGTTCGTTAACCTAGGTAGTCCAAGTGCCCGCTAGGTAACCTAGACTGTCCAAGTGCCCGCTAGGTTACCTACATAGTCCAAGTGCCCGTTCGTTAACCTAGATAGTCCAAGTGCCCGCTAGGAAACCTACATAGTCCAAGTGCCCGCTTTGTAACCTAGTTAGTCAAAGTGCCCGTTAGGTAACCTAGATAGTCCAAGTGCCCGATACGGAACCTACATAATCCAAGTGCTCGCTAGGCAACCTACATAGTCAAAGTGCCCGTTGGTAAACCTAGATAGTCAAAGTGCCTGCTAGGTAACCTAGATAGTCCAAGTGCATGCTAGTTAACCTAGATAGTCCAAGTGCCCGCTAGTTAACCTAGATAGTCCAAGTGCCTGCTAGGTAACCTACATAGTGCAAGTGTCCGCTAGTTAACCTACATATTCCAAGTGCCCGCTAGGTAACCTAGATAGTCCAAGTGCCGGTTCGGTAACCTAGATAGTCCAAGTGCCCTTAGGGAACCTAGATAGTCCAAGGCCCGCTAGTAAACCTAAATAGTCCATGGGCCCGCTAGTTATCCTACATAGTGCAAGTGTCCGCAAGTTAACCTACATATTCCAAGGGCCCACTAGTTAACCTAGATTGTCCAAGTGCCTGCTAGTTAACCTACATAGTCCAAGTGCCCGCTAGCTAACCTAGATAGTCCAAAGGCCCGCTAGTTGACCTACATAGTCCAAATGACAGCTAGGTAACCTAGATATTACAAGTGCCCGCTAGTTAACGTAGATTGTCCAAGTGCCTGCTAGTTAACCTAGATTGTCCAAGTGCCTGCTAGTTAACCTACATAGTCCAAGGGCCCGCTAGTTAACCTAGATTGTCCAACTGCCTGCTAGTTAACCTACATAGTCCAAGGGCCCACTACTTAACCTAGATAGTCCAAGTGTCCTCTAGTTAACCTACATAGTCCAAGTGCCCGCTAGTTAACCTATATACAAAGAGCCCGCTACATAACCTAGATAGTCCAAGGGCACGCTAGTTAACCTACATAGTACAAGTGCCCACTAGACAACCTATATAGTCCAAGTGCCCGCTAAGGAACCTACATAGTCCAAGTGCACGCTAATTAACCTAGATAGTCCAAGTGCCCGCCAGTTAACCTAGATAGTCCAAGTGCCCGCTAGTTAACCTACATAGTCCAAGTGCCTGCTAGGTAACCTACATAGTGCAAGTGTCCGCTAGTTAACCTACATATTCCAAGTGCCCTCTAGTTAACATAGATAATCCAAGTGCCCGCTAGGGAACGTACATAATCCAAGTGTCCGCTAGGTAACCTAGATAGTGCAAGTGCCCGCTAGTTAACCTAGATAGTTCAAGTACCAGCTAGGTAACCTAGATCGTCCAAGGGCCCCCTAGTTAGCCTACATAGCCCAACTGCCCGCTAGGTAACCTAAATATTCCAAGTGCCCGTTCGGTAACTAGATAGTCCAAGTGCATTTTAGGGAACCTAGATATTCCAAGGGCCCGCTAGTAAACCTACATACTGCAAGTGTCCGCTAGTTAACCTATATATTCCAAGTGCCCGCTAGTTAACCTACATAATCTAAGTGCCCGTTAGCTAAGCTAGATAGTCCAAGGGCCCGCTAGTTGACCTACATAGTCCAAATGCCAGCTAGGTAACCTAGATAGTACAAGTGCCCGCTAGGGAACCTATATAGTCCAAGTGCCTGTAATCTAACCTGGATAGTCCAAGTGGCGGCTAGGTAACCTACATAGTCCAAGTGCCCGTTCGTTAACCTAGATAATCCAAGTGCCCGCTAGGTAACCTAGACAGTCCAAGTGCCCGCTAGTTAACCTACATAGTCCAAGTACCTGCTAGGTAACCTACATAGTGAAAGTGTCTGCTAGTTAACCTACATATTCCAAGTGCCCGCTAGTTAACATAGATAATCCAAGTGCCCGCTAGGGAACGTACATAGTCCATGTGCCCGCTACGTAACTTAGATAGTGCAAGTGCCGGCTAGTTAACCTAGATAGTTCTAGTACCCGTTAAGTAACCTAGATCGTCGAAGGGCCCCCTTGTTAGCCTACATAGTCCAACTGCCCACTAGGTAAGCTAAATAGTCCAAGTGCCCCTTCGGTAACTAGATAGTCCAAGTGCACTTAGGGAACCTAGATAGTCCAAGGGCCCGCTAGTAAACCTACATACTGCAAGTGTCCCCTAGTTAACCGATATATTCTAAGTGCCCGCTAGTTAACCTACATAATCTAAGTGCCCGTTAGCTAACCTAGATAGTCCAAGGGCCCGCTAGTTGACCTACATAGTCCAAGTGCCCGATAGAGAACCTACATAATCCAAGTGACCGCTAGGCAACCTATATAGTCTAAGTGCCCGTTAGTTAACCTAAATAGTCAAAGTGCCTGCTAGGTAACCTAAATAGTCCAATTGCCCGCTAGGTAACCTACAAAGTCTAAGTGCCCGCTAGGTTATCTATATAGTCCAAATGCCCGCAAGGGAACCTACATAGTCCAAGTGCCCGTTCGTTAACCTAGGTAGTCCAAGTGCCCGCTAGGTAACTTGGACTGTCCAAGTGCCCGCTTTGTAACCTAGTTAGTCAAAGTGCCCGTTAGGTAACCTAGATAGTCCAAGTGCCCGATAGGGAACCTACATAATCCAAGTGCTCGCTAGGCAACCTACATAGTCAAAGTGCCTGTTGGTAAACCTAGATAGTCAAAGTGCCTGCTAGGTAACCTAGATAGTCCAAGTGCATGCTAGTTAACCTAGATAGTCCAAGTGCCCGCTAGTTAACCTAGATAGTCCAAGTGCCTGCTAGGTAACCTACATAGTGCAAGTGTCCGGTAGTTAACCTACATATTCCAAGTGCCCGTTCGGTAACCTAGATAGTCCAAGTGCCCGCTAGGGAACGTACATAGTCCATGTGCCCGCTAGGTAAATTAGATAGTTCAAGTGCCCGCTAGTTAACCTAGATAGTTCTAGTACCCGCTAGGTAACCTAGATCGTCCAAGGGCCCCCTTGTTAGCCTACATAGTCCAAGTGCCCGCTAGGTACCCTAGATAATCCAAGTGCCCTTTAGGGAACCTAGATAGTCCAAGGGCCCGCTAGTAAACCTACAAAGTCCATGGGCCCGCTAGTTAACCTACATAGTGCAAGTGTCCGCTAGTTAACTTACATATTCCAAGTGCCCCCTAGTTAACCTACATAATCTAAGTTCCCTTTAGCTAACCTAGGTAGTACAAGGGCCCGCTAGGGAACTTACATAGTCCATGTGCCCGCTAGGCAACCTACATAGTCCAAGTGCCCGTTATTTAACCTAGATAGTCAAAGTGCCTGCTAGGTAACCTAGATAGTCCAAGTGCCCGCTAGGTAACTTACATAGTCCAAGTCCCGGCTTGGTAGCCTAAATAGTCCAAATGCCCGCTCGGGAAACTACATAGTCCAAGTGCCCGCTAGTAAACCTAGATAGTCCAAGTGCCTGCTAGTAAACCTACATAATCCATGGGCCTGCTAGTTAACCTACATAGTGCAAGGGCCCGCTAGTTAACCTAGATCGTGCAAGTGTCCGCTAGTTAACGTACATAGTCCAAGTGCCAGCTAGTTAACCTAGATTGTCCAAGTGCCCGCTAAGGATCCTTCATAATCCAAGTGCCTGCTAGGTAACCTAGATAGTCCAAGTGCCTGCTAGTTAACCTAGATAGTCCTCGTGCCCGTTAGTTAACCTAGATAGTCCAAGTGCCCACTAGGGGACTTACATAGTCCAAGTGCCCGCTAGGTAATCTAGATAATCCAAGTGCGCGCTAGGGTATGTACATAGTCCAAGTGCCTGCTAGGAAACCTAGATAGTCCAAGTGCCCGCTAGGTTACCTACATAGTCCAAGTGCCCGTTCGTTAACCTAGATAGTCCATGTGCCCGCTAGGTAACTTATATAGTCCAAGGGCCCGCTAGGTAACCTATATAGTCCAAGTGCCCGCAAGGTAACCTAGATAATCCAAGTGCCCGCTAGTTAACCTACATAGTCCAAGTGCCCGCTAGGTAACCTAGATAGTCCAAGTGCCTGCTAGGTAACCTACATTGTCCAAGTTCCCGCTAGGTAACCTAGATAGTCCAAGTGCCCGTTTCCGAACCTAGATAGTCCAAGTGCCCGCTAGGCAACATACATAATCCATGTTCCCGTTCGTTAACCTAGAAGTCCAAGTGCCCGCGATGTAACCTAAACAGTCCAAGTGCCCGTTCGTTAACCTATATAGTCCAAGTGCCCGCTAGGGAAACTATATAGTCCAAGTGCTATCTAGGTAACCTAGATAGTCCAAGGGCTCGCTAGTTAACCTACATAGTCCAAGGGCTCGCTTGTTATCTTTGATAGTCCAAGTGCCCGTTAGTTAACCTAGATCGTCCAAGTGCCCGCTAGTTAACCTAGATCGTCCAAGTGTCCTCTAGTTGACCTACATAGTCCAAGTGCCCGCTAGGTAACCTACATAGTGCAAGTGTCTGCTAGGTAACCTACATTGTCCAAGTGCCCGCTACTTAACATAGATAGTCCAAGTGCCCGCTAGGGAAGGTACATAGTCCAAGTGCCCGCTAGGTAACCTAGAGAGTGCAAGTGCCCGTTAGTTAACCTACATCGTCCAAGTGTCTGCTAAGTAACCTAGATAGTCCAAGGGCCTGCGAGTTAACCTACATAGTCCAAGTGTCCGCTAGGTAACCTACATAGTGCAAGTGTCCGCTAGTTAACCTACATAGTCAAAGTGCCCGCTAGTTAACCTAGATAGTCCAAGTGCCCGCTAGGTAACCTACATAGTGCAAGTGTCCGATAGTTAACCTAGATCGCCCAATTGTCCGCTAGTTAACCTACATAATCCAAGTGCCCGCTAGGTAACCTAGATAGTCCAAATGCCCGTTCGGTAACCTAGATAGTCCAAGTGCCCTTTAGGGAACCTAGATAGTCCAAGTGCCCGCTAGGGAACCTACATAGTCCAATTGCTCGCTTTGGATCATACATAGTCCAAGTGCCCGTTAGTTAACCTAGATAATCTAGGGGTCCGCTAGTTAACCTAGATAGTTCAAGTGCCCGCTAGGGAACCTACATAGTCCAAGTGCCCGCTAGGTAACCTATATAGTCCAAATGCCCACTAGGGAACCTACATAGTCCAAGCGCCTGCTAGTTAACCTAGATAGTCCAAATGCCCGCTCGTTAACCTAGATAGTCCAAGTGCCCGCTAGTTAACCAGAATCATCAAAGTGCCCTCTAGTTAATTTACATAGTCCAAAGGCCTGCTAGTTAACCTACATAGTCCAAGTGCCCGCTAGTTAACCTACAGTGTCCAAGTTCCCGCTAGGTAACCTAGACAGTCCAAGTGACCACTAGGTTACCTACATAGTCCAAGTGCCCGTTCGTTAACCTATATAGTCCAAGTGCCCGCTAGGTAACATAGATAGCCCAAGTGCCCGCTAGGGAACATACATAGTCCAAGTGCCCACTAGGTAACCTAGACAGTCCAATTGCCCGCTAGTTAAACTAGGCAGTCCAAATACCCGATCGGGAACCTACATAGTCCAAGTGCCCGCTATGGAACCTACATAGTCCAAGTTCTCGCTAGGCAACCTACAAAGTCCAAGTGCCCGTTAGTTAACTTAGATAGTCCAAGTGCGCGCTAGGTAACCTAGATAGTCGAACAGACCGCTAGGTAACCTACATACTCCAAGTACCCGATAGGTAACGTAGATAGTTCAAGTGCCAGCTAGGTAACCTAGATAGTCCAAGTGCCCTCTAGGTAACCTACAAAGTCTAAGTGCCCGCTAAGGAATCTATATAGTCCAAATGCCCGCTAGGGAGCCTACATAATCCAAATGCCCACTAGGTAACCTAGATAGTCCAAGTGCCCGCTAGGTAAACTACATAGTCCAAATGCCCTCTAGTTAACGCACATAGTGCAAGTGCTCGATAGGGAACTTACATAGTCCCAGGGCCGGCTAGGGAACCTACATAGTCCAAGTGCCCGTTAGTTAACCTAGATAGTCCAAGTGCCCGCTAGGTAACCTAGATAGTCCAACAGCCCGCTAGGTAACCTACATACTCCAAGAACCCGCTACGATATGTAGATAGTTCAAGTGCCAGCTAGGTAACCTAGATAGTCCAAGTGCCCGCTAGGTAAACTACAAAATCTAAGTGCCCGCTAGGTTATCTATATAGTCCAATGCCCGCTAGGGAACCTACATAGTCCAAGTGCCCGCTAGTTAACCTAGATAGTCCAAGTGCCCTCTAGTTTCCCTAGATCGTCCAAGTGCCCGCAAGTTAAGCTACATAGCCCAAGGGCCCGTTAGTTAACCTACATAGTTCAAGGTCCGATAGTTAACCTACATAGTCCAAGTGCTTGCTAGTTAGCCTACATAGTACAAGGGACCGCTAGTTGACCTAGATAGTCCAAGTGCCCGCAAGTTAATCTAGATAGGTCAAGTGTCCGCTAGGTAACCAAATTAGTCCAAATGTCCGATAGGGATCCTACATAGTCCAAGTGCCCGCTAGGTTACCTACATAGTCCAAGGGCCCGCTAGGTAACATAGATAGTCAAAGTGCCCGTTAGGTAACCTAGATAGTCCAAGTCCCCGCTAGGTAACTTACATTGTCCAAGTTCCCGCTCGGTAACCTAGATAGTCCAAATGCCCGTTACCTAACCTAGATAGTCCAAGTGCCCACTAAGCAACCTACATAGTACAAGGGCCCCCTAGTTGACCTAGATAGTCCAAGTGCCCTCTAGTTAACCTAGATAGTCCAAGTGCCTGCTAGGTAACCAAAGTAGTCCAAGTGCCCGCTAGGTAACCTCAAAGTCTAAGTGCCCGCGAAGGAATCTATATAGTCCAAATTCCTGCTAGGGAGCCTACATAATCCAATGCCCGCTAGTTAACCTAGATAGTCCAAGGGCCCGCTAGGTAACCTACATAGTCCTAGTGCCCCCTAGTTAACCTACATTCTCCAAGTGCCCGATAAGGAACCTACATAGTCCAAGTGTCCGCTAGGTAACCTACATAGTCCAAATGCCCTCTAGTTAACGCACATAGTCCAAGTGCCCGCTAGGGAACTTACATAGTCCAAGGGCCCGCTAGGGAACCTACATAGTCCAGGTGCCCGTTAGTTAACCTAGATAGTCCAAGTGTCCGCAAGGTAACCTAGATAGTCCAACAGCCCTCTAGGTAACCTACATACTCCAAGAACCCGCTAGGCAACGTAGATAGTTCAAGTGCCAGCTAGGTAACCTAGATAGTCGAAGTGCCCGCTAGGTAACCTACAAAGTCTAAGTGCCCACTAGGTTATCTATATAATCCAAATGCCCGCCTGGGAACCTACATAGTCCAAGGGCCCACTAGTTAACCTAGATAATCCAAGTGCTCGCTACTTAACCTAGATAGTCCAAGGGCACGCTAGTTAACCTACATAGTCCAAGTGCCCCCTGGGCAACCTAGATAGTCCAAGTGCCCGCTAAGGAACATACATAGTCCAAGTGCACGCTAGTTAACCTAGATAGTCCAAGTGCCTGCTAGGTAACCTATATAGTCCAAGTGCCTGCTAGGTAACCTACATACTGCAAGTGTCCGCTAGTTAACATAGATAGTCCAAGTGCCCGCTGGGTAACCTAGATAGTGCAAGTGCCCGCTAGTTAACCTAGATAGTTCAAGTACCCGATAGGTAACCTAGATCGTCCAAGGGCCCCCTAGTTAGCCTACATAGTCCAAGTGTCCGTTCGGTAACCTAGATAGTCAAATGCCCTTTAGGGAACATAGATAGTCCAAGGGCCCGCTAGGCAACCTACATAGTCCAAGTGCACGTTCGTTAACCTAGAAAACCAAGTGCTCGCTAGGTAACCTAGACAGTCCAAGTGCCCGTTAGTTAATCTACATAGTCCAAGTGCCCGATAGAGAACCTACATAATCCAAGTGCCCACAAGGCAACCTACATAGTCCAAGTGCCCGTAAGTTAACCTAGATAGTCCAAGTGCCCGCTAGGTAACCTATAAAGTCTAAGTGCCCGCTAGGGAACCTACATAGTCCAATGTCCGCTAGTTAACCTAGATAGTCCAAGTGCCCTCTAGTTAACCTAGATCGTCCAAGTTCCTGCTAGTTAACATACATAGACCAAGGGCCCGCTAGTTAACCTACATAGTCCAAAGTCCGCTAGTTAACCTAGATAGTCCAAGTGCTCGCTAGTTAACCTACATAGTACGAGGGCCCGCTAGTTGACCTAGATAGTCCAAGTGCCCGCTAGTTAACCTAGATAGTCCAAGTGCCCGCTAGGTAACCTAAGTAGTCCAAATGTCCGATAGGGATCCTACATAGTCCAAGTGCCCGCTAGGTTACCTACATAGTCCAAGTGCCCGTTCGTTAACCTAGATAGTCCAAGTGCCCACTAGGAAACCTACATAGTCCAAGGGCCCGCTAGGTAACATAGATAGTCAAAGTGCCCGTTAGGTAACCAATATAGTCCAAGTTCCCGCTAGGTAACCTAGATAGTCCAAGGGCCCGCTAGTTAACCTACATCCTCCAAGGGCTCACTTGTTAACTTTGATAGTCCAAGTGCCGGCTAGTTAACCTAGATCGTCCAAGTGCCCGCTAGTTAACTTAGATTGGCCAAGTGCCTGCTAGTTAACCTACATAGTCCAAAGTCCACAAGTTAACCTAGATAGTCCAAGTGTCTTCTAATTAACCTACATAGTCCAAGTGCCCGCTAGGTAACCTAGATAGTCTAAGGGCCCGCTAGTTAACCTACATAGTCCAAGGGCTCACTTGTTAACTTTGATAGTCCAAGTGCCCGCTAGTTAACCTAGATCGTCCAAGTGTCCGCTAGTTAACCAAGATAGACCAAGGGCCCGCTAGGGAACGTACATAGTCCAAGTGCCCGCTAGTTAACCTACATAGTCCAAGTGCCTGCTAGGTAACCTAGATAGTCCAAGTGCCCACTAGTTAACGTACATAGTCCAAGGTCCCCCTAGGTAACCTAGATAGTCCAAAGGCCCGCTAGGTAACCTACATTGTCCTAGTGGCCCCTAGTTAACCTACATTCTCCAAGTGCCCGATAGGGAACCTACATAGTCCAAATGCCCGCTAGTTAACCTACATAGTCCAAGTGCCCGTTAGGTAACCTAGATAGCCCAAATGCCCGCTAGGGAACCCACATAGTCCAAATGCCCGCTAGGGAACTTACATAGTCCAAGGGCCCGCTAGGGAACTTACATAGTCCAAGGGCCCGCTAGGTAAACTAGATAGTCCAACAGCCCGGTAGGTAACCTACATACTCCAAGTACCCGCTAGGTAATGTAGATAGTTCAAGTGCCAGCTAGGTAACCTAGATAGTCCAAGTGCCCGCTAGGTAACCTACAAAGTTTAAGTGTCCGCTAGGTAATCTATATTGTCCAAATGCCCATTAGGGAGCCTACATAATCCAAATGCCCGCTAGGTAACCTAGATATTCAAGGGCCCGCTAGGTAACTTACGTAGTCCTAGTGCCCCCTAATTAACCTACATTCTCCATGTGACCAATAGGGAACCTACATAGTCCAAGTGCCAGCTAGGTAACCTACATAGTCCAAATGCCCTCTAGTTAACCCACATAGTCCAAGTGCCCGATAGGGAACTTACATAGTCCAAGTGCCCGCTAGGTAACCTAGATCGTCCAAGTGCCCGCTAGTTAACCTACAAAGCCCAAGGGCCCGCTAGTTAACCTACATAGCCCAAGGTCCGCTAGTTAACCTAGATAGTCCAAGTGCTCGATAGTTAACCTACATAGTACAGGGCCCGCTAGTTGACCTAGATAGTCCAAGTGCTCGATAGTTAACCTACATAGTACAAGGGCCCGCTAGGTAAACTAGATAGTCCAAGTGCCCGCTAGGTAACCTAGAGTCCAAGTGTTCACTAGTTAACCTACATAGTCCAACTGCCCGCTATGTAACCCAGATATTCAAAGTGCCCGTTACGTAACCTAGATAGTCTAAGTGCCCGCTAGATAACTTACATTGTCCAAGTTCCCGCTAGGTAACCTAGATAGTGCAAGTGCCCGTTACGTACCCTAGATAGTCCAAGTGCCCGCTAGGCAACCTACATAGTCCAAGAGCCCGTTCGTTAACCTAGAAGTCCAAGTGCCCACTAGGTAACCTAGACAGTCCAAGTGCCCGCTAGGTTACCTGCATATTCCAAGTGCCCGTTCGTTAACCTAGATAGTCCAAGTGCCCGCTAGGTAACCTAGATAGTCCAAGGACCCGCTAGTTAACCTACATAGTCCAAGGGCTAACTTGTTAACATTTATAGTCCAAGTGCCCGCTAGTTAACCTAGATCGTCCAAGTGCCCGCTAGTTAACCTAGATAGTCATAGTGTCCTCTAGTTAACCGACATTGTCCAAGTGCCCGCTAGTTAACCTATATACCAAGTGCCCGCTACGTAACCTAGATAGTCCAAGGGCACCCTAGTTAACCTATATAGTCCAAGTGACCACTAGGCAACCTAGATAGTCCAAGTGCCCACTAAGGTACCTACATAGTCCAAGGGCCCGCTAGGTAACCTAGATAGTCCAAGTGCCTGCTAGGTAACCTACATAATGCAAGTGTCCGCTAGTTAACCTACATATTCCAAGTGCCCGCTAGTTAACATAGATATTCCAAGTGCCCGCTAGGGAACGTACATAGTCCAAGTGCCCGCTAGGTAACCTAGATAGTGCAAGTGCCCGCTAGTTAACCTAGATAGTTCAAGTACCCGCTAGGTAACCTAGATCGTCCAAGGGCCCCCTAGTTAGCCTACATAATACAAGGGCCCGCTAGGTAACCTAGATAGTCCAAGTGCCCGTTCGGTAACCTAGAGAGTCCAAGTGCCCTTTAGGGAACCTAGATAGTCCAAGGGCCCGCTAGGTAACCTAGACTGTCCAAGTGCCCGCTAGGTTACCTACATAGTCCAAGTGCCTGTTCGTTAACCTAGATAGTCCAAGTGCCCGCTAGGAAACCTACATAGTTCAAGGGCCCGCTAGGAAACCTAGATAGTCCAAGTGCCCGCTAGGTTAACTAGAGTCCAAGTGTTCGCTAGTTAACCTACATAATCCAAGTGCCCGCTATGTAACCTAGATAGTCAAAGTGCCCTTTGGGTAAGCTAGATAGTACAAGTGCCCGCTAGGTAACTTACATTGTCCACGTTCCCGCTAGGTAACCTAGATAGTCCAAGTGCCCGTTATCTAACCTAGATAGTCCAAGTGCCCGCTAGGCAGCCTACATAGTCCAAGAGCCCGTTCGTTAACCTAGAAGTCCAAGTGCCCACTAGGTAACCTACATAGTCCAAGTGCCCGCTAGTTAACCTAGATAGTTCAAGTACCCGCTAGGTAACCTAGATCGTCCAAGGCCCCCTAGTTAGCCTACATAATCCAAGTGCCCGCTAGGTAACCTAGATAGTCCAAGTGCCCGTTCGGTAACGTAGATAGTCCAAGTGCCCTTTAGGGAACCTAGACAGTCCAAGGGCCCGCTAGGTAACCTACATAGTCCTAGTGCCCCCCTAGTTAAGCTACATTCTCCAAGTGCCTGATAAAGAACCTACATAGTCCATGTGCCCGCTAGGTAACTTACATAGTCCAAATGCCCTCTAGTTAACCCACATAGTCCAAGTGCCCGCTAGGGAACTTACATAGTCCAAGGGCCCGCTAGGGAACCTACATAGTCCAAGTGCCCGTTAGTTAACCTAGATAGTCCAAGTGCCCGCTAGGTAACCTAGATAGTCCAACAGCCCTCTAGGTAACCTACATACTCCAAGAACCCGCAAGGCAATGTAGATAGTTCAAGTGCCAGCTAGGTAACCTAGATAGTCCAAGTGCCCGCTAGGTAACCTACAAAGTCTAAGTGCCCGCAAGGTTATCTATAAAGTCCAAATGCCAGCCTGGGAACCTACATAGTCCAACTGCCCGCTAGGTAACCTAGATAATCCAAGTGCCCTCTAGTTAACGTAGATCGTCCAAGTGCCCGCTAGTTAACCTACATAGTCCAAGGGCCCGCTAGTTAACCCACATAGTCCAAGGGCCCGCTAAATAACCTAGATAGTCCAAGTGCCCGCTAGGTAACCTAGAGTCCAAGTGCTCGCTATTTAACCTACATAGTCCAAGTGCCCGCTATGTAACCTAGATAATCAAAGTGCCCGTTAGGTATCCTAGATCGTCCAAGTGCCCGCTAGTTAACCTATATACCAAGTGCCCGCTACGTAACCTAGATAGTCCAAGGGCACCCTAGTTAACCTATATAGTCCAAGTGACCACTAGGCAACCTAGATAGTCCAAGTGCCCACTAAGGTACCTACATAGTCCAAGGGCCCGCTAGGTAACCTAGATAGTCCAAGTGCCTGCTAGGTAACCTACATAATGCAAGTGTCCGCTAGTTAACCTACATATTCCAAGTGCCTGCTAGTTAACATAGATATTCCAAGTGCCCGCTAGGGAACGTACATAGTCCAAGTGCCCGCTAGGTAACCTAGATAGTGCAAGTGCCCGCTAGTTAACCTAGATAGTTCAAGTACCCGCTAGGTAACCTAGATCGTCCAAGGGCCCCCTAGTTAGCCTACATAATACAAGTGCCCGCTAGGTAACCTAGATAGTCCAAGTGCCCGTTCGGTAACCTAGAGAGTCCAAGTGCCCTTTAGGGAACCTAGATAGTCCAAGGGCCCGCTAGGTAACCTAGACTGTCCAAGTGCCCGCTAGGTTACCTACATAGTCCAAGTGCCTGTTCGTTAACCTAGATAGTCCAAGTGCCCGCTAGGAAACCTACATAGTTCAAGGGCCCGCTAGGAAACCTAGATAGTCCAAGTCCCCGCTAGTTAACCTACATAGTCCAAGGGCCCGCTAGTTAACCCACATAGTCCAAGGGCCCGCTAAATAACCTAGATAGTCCAAGTGCCCGCTAGGTAACCTAGAGTCCAAGTGCTCGCTATTTAACCTACATAGTCCAAGTGCCCGCTATGTAACCTAGATAGTCAAAGTGCCCGTTAGGTATCCTAGATCGTCCAAGTGCCCACTAGTTAACCTATATACCAAGTGCCCGCTACGTAACCTAGATAGTCCAAGGGCACCCTAGTTAACCTATATAGTCCAAGTGACCACTAGGCAACCTAGATTGTCCAAGTGCCCACTAAGGTACCTACATAGTCCAAGGGCCCGCTAGGTAACCTAGATAGTCCAAGTGCCTGCTAGGTAACCTACATAATGCAAGTGTCCGCTAGTTAACCTACATATTCCAAGTGCCCGCTAGTTAACATAGATATTCCAAGTGCCCGCTAGGGAACGTACATAGTCCAAGTGCCCGCTAGGTAACCTAGATAGTGCAAGTGCCCGCTAGTTAACCTAGATAGTTCAAGTACCCGCTAGGTAACCTAGATCGTCCAAGGGCCCCCTAGTTAGCCTACATAATACAAGTGCCCGCTAGGTAACCTAGATAGTCCAAGTGCCCGTTCGGTAACCTAGAGAGTCCAAGTGCCCTTTAGGGAACCTAGATAGTCCAAGGGCCCGCTAGGTAACCTAGACTGTCCAAGTGCCCGCTAGGTTACCTACATAGTCCAAGTGCCTGTTCGTTAACCTAGATAGTCCAAGTGCCCGCTAGGAAACCTACATAGTTCAAGGGCCCGCTAGGAAACCTAGATAGTCCAAGTGCCCGCTAGGTAAACTAGAGTCCAAGTGTTCGCTAGTTAACCTACATAATCCAAGTGCCCGCTATGTAACCTAGATAGTCAAAGTGCCCTTTGGGTAAGCTAGATAGTACAAGTGCCCGCTAGGTAACTTACATTGTCCACGTTCCCGCTAGGTAACCTAGATAGTCCAAGTGCCCGTTATCTAACCTAGATAGTCCAAGTGCCCGCTAGGCAACCTACATAGTCCAAGAGCTCGTTCGTTAACCTAGAAGTCCAAGTGCCCACTAGGTAACCTACATAGTCCAAGTGCCCGCTAGTTAACCTAGATAGTTCAAGTACCCGCTAGGTAACCTAGATCGTCCTAGCCCCCCTAGTTAGCCTACATAATCCAAGTGCCCGCTAGGTAACCTAGATAGTCCAAGTGCCCGTTCGGTAACGTAGATAGTCCAAGTGCCCTTTAGGGAACCTAGACAGTCCAAGGGCCCGCTAGGTAACCTACATAGTCCTAGTGCCCCCCTAGTTAAGCTACATTCTCCAAGTGCCTGATAAAGAACCTACATAGTCCATGTGCCCGCTAGGTAACTTACATAGTCCAAATGCCCTCTAGTTAACCCACATAGTCCAAGTGCCCGCTAGGGAACTTACATAGTCCAAGGGCCCGCTAGGGAACCTACATAGTCCCAGTGCCCGTTAGTTAACCTAGATAGTCCAAGTGCCCGCTAGGTAACCTAGATAGTCCAACAGCCCTCTAGGTAACCTACATACTCCAAGAACCCGCAAGGCAATGTAGATAGTTCAAGTGCCAGCTAGGTAACCTAGATAGTCCAAGTGCCCGCTAGGTAACCTACAAAGTCTAAGTGCCCGCAAGGTTATCTATATAGTCCAAATGCCAGCCTGGGAACCTACATAGTCCAACTGCCCGCTAGGTAACCTAGATAGTCCAAGTGCCCTCTAGTTAACCTAGATCGTCCAAGTGCCCGCTAGTTAACCTACATAGTCCAAGGGCCCGCTAGTTAACCCACATAGTCCAAGGGCCCGCTAAATAACCTAGATAGTCCAAGTGCCCGCTAGGTAACCTAGAGTCCAAGTGCTCGCTATTTAACCTACATAGTCCAAGTGCCCGCTATGTAACCTAGATAGTCAAAGTGCCCGTTAGGTATCCTAGATAGTCCAAGTGCCCGCTAGGTAACTTACATTGTCGAAGTTCCCGCTAGCTAACCTAGATAGTCCAAGTGCCCACTAGGTAACATACATAGCCCAAGTGCCCTCTAGGTCACCTATATAGTCCAAGTGCCCGCTAGGTAACCTAGATAGTATAAGGGCCCGCTAGAAAACTTACACAGTCCAAGGGCTCACTTGTTAACTTTGATATTCCAAGTGCCCTCTAGTTAACCTAGATCGTCCAATGCCCGCTAGATAACCTACATAGTCCAAGGGCTCACTTGTTAACTTTGATAGTCCAAGTGCCCGCTAGTTAACCTAGATCGTCCAAGTGCCCGCTATTTAACCTAGATTGTCTTAGTGCCTGCTAGTTAACCTACATAGTCCAAGGGTCCACTAGTTAACCTAGATAGTCCAAGTGTCCTCTAGTTAACCTACATAGTCCAAGTGCCGGCTAGTTAACCTATATACCAAGTGCACGCTACGTAACCTAGATAGTCCAAGGGCACGCTAGTTAACCTATATAGTCCAAGTGCCCGCTAGGCAACCTAGATAGTCCAAGTGCCCGCTAAGGAACCTACATAGTCCAAGTGCACGCTAGTTAACCTAGATACTCCAAGTGCCTGCTAGGTAACCTACATAGTGCAAGTGTCCGCTAGTTAACCTACATATTCCAAGTGCCCGCTAGTTAACATAGATAGTCCAAGTGCCCGCTAGGTAACCTAGATAGTGCAAGTGCCCGCTAGTTAACCTAGATAGTTCAAGTACCCGCTAGGTAACCTAGATCGTCCAAGGGCCCCCTAGTTAGCCTACATAGTCCAAGTGCCCGCTAGGTAACCTAGATAGTCCAAGTGCCCGTTAGCTAACCTAGATAGTCCAAGGGCCCGCTAGTTGACCTACATAGTCCAAGTGCCAGCTAGGTAACCTAGATAGTACAAGTGCCCGCTAGAGAACCTAGATAGTCAAAGTGCCTGTTAGCTAACCTAGATAGTCCAAGTGGCGGCTAGGTAACCTACATATTCCAAGTGCCCGTTCATTAACCTAGATAATCCAAGTGCTCGCTAGGTAACCTAGACAATCCAAGTGCCCGCTAGTTAACCTAGATAGTCCAAGTGCCCAATAGGGAACCTAAATAATCCAAGTGTTCGCTAGGCAACCTACATAGTCCAAGTGCCCGTTAGTTAACCTAGATAGTCAAAGTGCCTGTTAGCTAACCTAGATAGTCCAAGTGGCGCCTATGTAACCTACATATTCCAAGTGCCCGTTCAATAACCTAAATAATCCAAGTGTTCGCTAGGCAACCTACATAGTCCAAGTGCCCGTTAGTTAACCTACATAGTACAAGGGCCCGCTAGGTAAACTAGATAGTCCAAGTGCCCGCTAGGTAACCTAGAGTCCAAGTGTTCACTAGTTAACCTACATAGTCCAACTGCCCCCTATGTAACCTAGATAGTCAAAGTGCCCGTTAGGTAACCTAGATAGTCTAAGTGCCCGCTAGATAACTTACATTGTCCAAGTTCCCGCTAGGTAACCTAGATAGTGCAAGTGCCCGTTACCTACCCTAGATAGTCCAAGTGCCCGCTAGGTAACCTACATAGTCCAAGAGCCCGTTCGTTAACCTAGAAGTCCAAGTGCCCACTAGGTAACCTAGACAGTCCAAGTGCCCGCTAGGTTACCTGCATATTCCAAGTGCCCGTTCATTAACCTAGATAGTCCAAGTGCCCACTAGGTAACCTACATAGTCCAAGTGCCCGCTAGGTAACCTAGATAGTCCAAGGACCCGCTAGTTAACCTACATAGTCCAAGGGCTCACTTGTTAACTTTTATAGTCCAAGTGCCCGCTAGTTAACCTAGATCGTCCAAGTGCCCGCTAGTTAACCTATATACCAAGTGCCCGCTACGTAACCTAGATAGTCCAAGGGCACCCTAGTTAACCTATATAGTCCAAGTGACCACTAGGCAACCTAGATAGTCCAAGTGCCCACTAAGGTACCTACATAGTCCAAGGGCCCGCTAGGTAACCTAGATAGTCCAAGTGCCTGCTAGGTAACCTACATAATGCAAGTGTCCGCTAGTTAACCTACATATTCCAAGTGCCCGCTAGTTAACATAGATATTCCAAGTGCCCGCTAGGGAACGTACATAGTCCAAGTGCCCGCTAGGTAACCTAGATAGTGCAAGTGCCCGCTAGTTAACCTAGATAGTTCAAGTACCCGCTAGGTAACCTAGATCGTCCAAGGGCCCCCTAGTTAGCCTACATAATACAAGTGCCCGCTAGGTAACCTAGATAGTCCAAGTGCCCGTTCGGTAACCTAGATAGTCCAAGTGCCCTTTAGGGAACCTAGATAGTCCAAGGGCCCGCTAGGTAACCTACACTGTCCAAGTGCCCGCTAGGTTACCTACATAGTCCAAGTGCCTGTTCGTTAACCTAGATAGTCCAAGTGCCCGCTAGGAAACCTACATAGTTCAAGGGCCCGCTAGGAAACCTAGATAGTCCAAGTGCCCGCTAGGTAACCTAGAGTCCAAGTGTTCGCTAGTTAACCTACATAATCCAAGTGCCCGCTATGTAACCTAGATAGTCAAAGTGCCCTTTGGGTAAGCTAGATAGTACAAGTGCCCGCTAGGTAACTTACATTGTCCACGTTCCCGCTAGGTAACCTAGATAGTCCAAGTGCCCGTTATCTAACCTAGATAGTCCAAGTGCCCGCTAGGCAACCTACATAGTCCAAGAGCCCGTTCGTTAACCTAGAAGTCCAAGTGCCCACTAGGTAACCTACATACTCCAAGTACCCGCTAGGTAATGTAGATAGTTCAAGTGCCAGCTAGGTAACCTAGATAGTCCAAGTGCCCGCAAGGTAACCTACAAAGTCTAAGTGTCCGCTAGGTAATCTATATAGTCCAAATGCCCATTAGGGAGCCTACATAATCCAAATGCCCGCTAGGTAACCTAGATATTCAAGGGCCCGCTAGGTAACTTACGTAGTCCTAGTGCCCCCTAATTAACCTACATTCTCCATGTGACCAATAGAGAACCTACATAATCCAAGTGCCAGCTAGGTAACCTACATAGTCCAAATGCCCTCTAGTTAACCCACATAGTCCAAGTGCCCTCTAGGGAACTTACATAGTCCAAGTGCCCGCTAGGTAACCTAGATCGTCCAAGTGCCCGCTAGTTAACCTACATAGCCCAAGGGCCCGCTAGTTAACCTACATAGTCCAAGGTCCGCTAGTTAACCTAGATAGTCCAAGTGCTCGATAGTTAACCTACATAGTACAGGGCCCGCTAGTCGACCTAGATAGTCCAAGTGCTCGATAGTTAACCTACATAGTACAAGGGCCCGCTAGGTAAACTAGATAGTCCAAGTGCCCGCTAGGTAACCTAGAGTCCAAGTGTTCACTAGTTAACCTACATAGTCCAACTGCCCACTATGTAACCTAGATAGTCAAAGTGCCCGTTACGTAACCTAGATAGTCTAAGTGCCCGCTAGATAACTTACATTGTCCAAGTTCCCGCTAGGTAACCTAGATAGTGCAAGTGCCCGTTACGTACCCTAGATAGTCCAAGTGCCCGCTAGGCAACCTACATAGTCCAAGAGCCCGTTCGTTAACCTAGAAGTCCAAGTGCCCACTAGGTAACCTAGACAGTCCAAGTGCCCGCTAGGTTACCTGCATATTCCAAGTGCCCGTTCGTTAACCTAAATAGTCCAAGTGCCCACTAGGTAACCTACATAGTCCAAGTGCCCACTAGGTAACCTAGATAGTCCAAGGACCCGCTAGTTAACCTTCATAGTCCAAGGGCTCACTTGTTAACTTTTATAGTCCAAGTGCCCGCTAGTTAACCTAGATCGTCCAAGTGCCCGCTAGTTAACCTAGATAGTCCTAGTGTCCTCTAGTTAACCTACATTGTCCAAGTGCCCGCTAGTTAACCTATATACCAATTGCCCGCTACGTAACCTAGATAGTCCAAGGGCACCCTAGTTAACCTATATAGTCCAAGTGACCACTAGGCAACCTAGATAGTCCAAGTGCCCACTAAGGTACCTACATAGTCCAAGGGCCCGCTAGGTAACCTAGATAGTCCAAGTGCCTGCTAGGTATCCTACATAATGCAAGTGTCCGCTAGTTAACCTACATATTCCAAGTGCCCGCTAGTTAACATAGATATTCCAAGTGCCCGCTAGGGAACGTACATAGTCCAAGTGCCCGCTAGGTAACCTAGATAGTGCAAGTGCCCGCTAGTTAACTTATATAGTTCAAGTACCCGCTAGGTAACCTAGATCGTCCAAGGGCCCCCTAGTTAGCCTACATAATACAAGTGCCCGCTAGGTAACCTAGATAGTCCAAGTGCCCGTTCGGTAACCTAGAGAGTTTAAGTGCCCTTTAGGGAACCTAGATAGTCCAAGGGCCCGCTAGGTAACCTAGACTGTCCAAGTGCCCGCTAGGTTACCAACATAGTCCAAGTGCCTGTTCGTTAACCTAGATAGTCCACGTGCCCGCTAGGAAACCTACATAGTTCAAGGGCCCGCTAGGAAACCTAGATAGTCCAAGTGCCCGCTAGGTAAACTAGAGTCCAAGTGTTTGCTAGTTAACCTACATAATCCAAGTGCCCGCTATGTAACCTAGATAGTCAAAGTGCCATTTGGGTAAGCTAGATAGTACAAGTGCCCGCTAGGTAACTTACATTGTCCACGTTCCCGCTAGGTAACCTAGATAGTCCAAGTGCCCGTTATCTAACCTAGATAGTCCAAGTGCCCGCTAGGCAGCCTACATAGTCCAAGAGCCCGTTCGTTAACCTAGAAGTCCAAGTGCCCACTAGGTAACCTACATAGTCCAAGTGCCCGCTAGTTAACCTAGATAGTTCAAGTACCCGCTAGGTAACCTAGATCGTCCAAGGCCCCCTAGTTAGCCTACATAATCCAAGTGCCCGCTAGGTAACCTAGATAATCCAAGTGCCCGTTCGGTAACGTAGATAGTCCAAGTGCCCTTTAGGGAACCTAGACAGTCCAAGGGCCCGCTAGGTAACCTACATAGTCCTAGTGCCCCCCTAGTTAAGCTACATTCTCCAAGTGCCTGATAAAGAACCTACATAGTCCATGTGCCCGCTAGGTAACTTACATAGTCCAAATGCCCTCTAGTTAACCCACATAGTCCAAGTGCCCGCTAGGGAACTTACATAGTCCAAGGGCCCGCTAGGGAACCTACATAGTCCAAGTGCCCGTTAGTTAACCTAGATAGTCCAAGTGCCCGCTAGGTAACCTAGATAGTCCAACAGCCCTCTAGGTAACCTACATACTCCAAGAACCCGCAAGGCAATGTAGATAGTTCAAGTGCCAGCTAGGTAACCTAGATAGTCCAAGTGCCCGCTAGGTAACCTACAAAGTCTAAGTGCCCGCAAGGTTATCTATATAGTCCAAATGCCAGCCTGGGAACCTACATAGTCCAACTGCCCGCTAGGTAACCTAGATAGTCCAAGTGCCCTCTAGTTAACCTAGATCGTCCAAGTGCCCGCTAGTTAACCTACATAGTCCAAGGGCCCGCTAGTTAACCCACATAGTCCAAGGGCCCGCTAAATAACCTAGATAGTCCAAGTGCCCGCTAGGTAACCTAGAGTCCAAGTGCTCGCTATTTAACCTACATAGTCCAAGTGCCCGCTATGTAACCTAGATAGTCAAAGTGCCCGTTAGGTATCCTAGATAGTCCAAGTGCCCGCTAGGTAACTTACATTGTCCAAGTTCCCGCTAGCTAACCTAGATAGTCCAAGTGCCCACTAGGTAACCTACATAGTCCAAGTGCCCTCTAGGTCACCTATATAGTCCAAGTGCCCGCTAGGTAACCTATATAGTACAAGGGCCCGCTAGAAAACCTAAACAGTCCAAGGGCTCACTTATTAACTTTGATAGTCCAAGTGCCCGCTAGTTAACCTAGATCGTCCAATGCCCGCTAGTTAACCTACATAGTCCAAGGGCTCACTTGTTAACTTTGATAGTCCAAGTGCCCGCTAGTTAACCTAGATCGTCCAAGTGCCCGCTATTTAACCTAGATTGTCTTAGTGCCTGCTAGTTAACCTACAGAGTCCAAGGGTCCACTAGTTAACCTAGATAGTCCAAGTGTCCTCTAGTTAACCTACATAGTCCAAGTGCCCGCTAGTTAACCTATATACCAAGTGCACGCTACGTAACCTAGATAGTCCAAGGGCACGCTAGTTAACCTATATAGTCCAAGTGCCCGCTAGGCAACCTAGATAGTCCACGTGCCCGCTAAGGAACCTACATAGTCCAAGTGCACGCTAGTTAACCTAGATACTCCAAGTGCCAGCTAGGTAACCTACATAGTGCAAGTGTCCGCTAGTTAACCTACATATTCCAAGTGCCCGCTAGTTAACATAGATAGTCCAAGTGCCCGCTAGGTAACCTAGATAGTGCAAGTGCCCGCTAGTTAACCTAGATAGTTCAAGTACCCGCTAGGTAACCTAGATCGTCCAAGGGCCCCCTAGTTAGCCTACATAGTCCAAGGGCCCGCTAGTAAACCTACATAGTCCATGGGCCCGCTAGTTAACTTACATAGTGCAAGTGTCCGCTAGTTAACCTACATATTCCAAGTGCCCGCTAGTTAACCTATATAATCTAAGTGCCCGTTAGCTAACCTAGATAGTCCAAGGGCCCGCTAGTTGACCTACATAGTCCAAGTGCCAGCTAGGTAACCTAGATAGTACAAGTGCCCGCTAGAGAACCTAGATAGTCAAAGTGCCTGTTAGCTAACCTAGATAGTCCAAGTGGCGGCTAGGTAACCTACATATTCCAAGTGCCCGTTCAGTAACCTAGATAATCCAAGTGCTCGCTAGGTAACCTAGACAATCCAAGTGCCCGCTAGTTAACCTAGATAGTCCAAGTGCCCAATAGGGAACCTAAATTATCCAAGTGTTCGCTAGGCAACCTACATAGTCCAAGTGCCCGTTAGTTAACCTACATAGTACAAGGGCCCGCTAGGTAAACTAGATAGTCCAAGTGCCCGCTAGGTAACCTAGAGTCCAAGTGTTCACTAGTTAACCTACATAGTCCAACTGCCCCCTATGTAACCTAGATAGTCAAAGTGCCCGTTAGGTAACCTAGATAGTCTAAGTGCCCGCTAGATAACTTAAATTGTCCAAGTTCCCGCTAGGTAACCTAGATAGTGCAAGTGCCCGTTACCTACCCTAGATAGTCCAAGTGCCCGCTAGGCAACCTACATAGTCCAAGAGCCCGTTCGTAAACCTAGAAGTCCAAGTGCCCACTAGGTAACCTAGACAGTCCAAGTGCCCGCTAGGTTACCTGCATATTCCAAGTGCCCGTTCGTTAACCTAGATAGTCCAAGTGCCCACTAGGTAACCTACATAGTCCAAGTGCCCGCTAGGTAACCTAGATAGTCCAAGGACCCGCTAGTTAACCTACATCGTCCAAGGGCTCACTTGTTAACTTTTATAGTCCAAGTGCCCGCTAGTTAACCTAGATCGTCCAAGTGCCCGCTAGTTAACCTATATACCAAGTGCCCGCTACGTAACCTAGATAGTCCAAGGGCACCCTAGTTAACCTATATAGTCCAAGTGACCACTAGGCAACCTAGATAGTCCAAGTGCCCACTAAGGTACCTACATAGTCCAAGGGCCCGCTAGGTAACCTAGATAGTCCAAGTGCCTGCTAGGTAACCTACATAATGCAAGTGTCCGCTAGTTAACCTACATATTCCAAGTGCCCGCTAGTTAACATAGATATTCCAAGTGCCCGCTAGGGAACGTACATAGTCCAAGTGCCCGCTAGGTAACCTAGATAGTGCAAGTGCCCGCTAGTTAACCTAGATAGTTCAAGTATCCGCTAGGTAACCTAGATCGTCCAAGGGCCCCCTAGTTAGCCTACATAATACAAGTGCCCGCTAGGTAACCTAGATAGTCCAAGTGCCCGTTCGGTAACCTAGATAGTCCAAGTGCCCTTTAGGGAACCTAGATAGTCCAAGGGCCCGCTAGGTAACCTACACTGTCCAAGTGCCCGCTAGGTTACCTACATAGTCCAAGTGCCTGTTCGTTAACCTAGATAGTCCAAGTTCCCGCTAGGAAACCTACATAGTTCAAGGGCCCGCTAGGAAACCTAGATAGTCCAAGTGCCCGCTAGGTAACCTAGAGTCCAAGTGTTCGCTAGTTAACCTACATAATCCAAGTGCCCGCTATGTAACCTAGATAGTCAAAGTGCCCGCTAGGTAACTTACATTGTCCACGTTCCCGCTAGGTAACTTACATTGTCCACGTTCCCGCTAGGTAACCTAGATAGTCCAAGTGCCCGTTATCTAACCTAGATAGTCCAAGTGCCCGCTAGGCAACCTACATAGTCCAAGAGCCCGTTCGTTAACCTAGAAGTCCAAGTGCCCAGTAGGTAACCTACATAGTCCAAGTGCCCGCTAGTTAACCTAGATAGTTCAAGTACCCGCTAGGTAACCTAGATCGTCCAAGGGCCCCCTAGTTAGCCTACATAATCCAAGTGCCCGCTAGGTAACCTAGATAGTCCAAGTGCCCGTTCGGTAACGTAGATAGTCCAAGTGCCCTTTAGGGAACCTAGACAGTCCAAGGGCCCGCTAGGTAACCTAGACTGTCCAAGTGCCCGCTAGGTTACCTACATAGTCCAAGTGCCTGTTCGTTAACCTAGATAGTCAAAGGGCCCGCTAGGTAACCTAGATAGTCCAAGTGCCCGCTAGGAAACCTACATAGTCCAAGGGCCCGCTAGGTAACCTACATAATCCAAGTGCCTGCTATGTAACCTAGATAGTCAAAGTGCCCTTTAGGTAACCTAGATAGTACAAGTGCCCGCTAGGTAACTTACATTGTCCAAGTTCCCGCTAGGTAACCTAGATAGTCCAAGTGCCCGTTACCTAAACTAGATAGTCCAAGTGCCCACTAGGCAACCTACATAGTCCAAGAGCCCGTTCGTTAACCTAGAAGTCCAAGTGCCCGCTAGGTAACCTATATAATCAAAGTGCCCACTAGTAACCTAGATAGTCCAAATGCCCGTTACCTAACCTAGATAGTCCAAGTGCCCGCAAGGTTACCTGCATATTCCAAGTGCCCATTCATTAACCTAGATAGTCCATGTGCCCACTAGGTAACCTACATAGTCCAAGTGCCCGCTAGGTAACCTATATAGTTCAAGTGCCCGGTAGTTAACCTAGATAGTCTAAGGGCCCGCTAGTTAACCTACATCGTCCAAGGGCTCACTTGTTAACTATGATAGTCCAAGTGCACGCTATGTAATCTAGATAGTCAAAGTGCCCCTGAGGTAACCTAGATAGTCCAAGTGCCCGCTAGGTAACTTACATTGTCCAAGTTCCCGCTAGGTAACCTAGATAGTCCAAGTGCCCGTTACCTAACCTAGATAGTCCAAGTGCCCACTAAGCAACCTACATAGTACAATGGCCCGCTCGTTGACCTAGATAGTCCAAGTGCCCGCTAGTTAACCTAGATAGTCCAAGTGCCCGCTAGGTAAACAAAGTAGTCCAAGTGTCCGCTAGGTAACCTACAAAGTCTAAGTGCCCGCTAAGGAATCTATATAGTCCAAATGCCCGCTCAGGAGCCTACATCATCCAAATGCCCGCTAGGTAACCTAGATAGTCCAAGGGCCCGCTAGGTAACCTACATAGTCCTAGTGCCCCCCTAGTTAAGCTACATTCTCCAAGTGCCTGATAAAGAACCTACATAGTCCATGTGCCCGCTAGGTAACTTACATAGTCCAAATGCCCTCTAGTTAACCCACATAGTCCAAGTGCCCGCTGGGGAACTTACATAGTCCAAGGGCCCGCTAGGGAACCTACATAGTCCAAGTGCCCGTTAGTTAACCTAGATAGTCCAAGTGCCCGCTAGGTAACCTAGATAGTCCAACAGCCCTCTAGGTAACCTACATACTCCAAGAACCCGCAAGGCAATGTAGATAGTTCAAGTGCCAGCTAGGTAACCTAGATAGTCCAAGTGCCCGCTAGGTAACCTACAAAGTCTAAGTGCCCGCAAGGTTATCTATATAGTCCAAATGCCACCCTGGGAACCTACATAGTCCAACTGCCCGCTAGGTAACCTAGATAGTCCAAGTGCCCTCTAGTTAACCTAGATCGTCCAAGTGCCCGCTAGTTAACCTACATAGTCCAAGGGCCCGCTAGTTAACCCACATAGTCCAAGGGCCCGCTAAATAACCTAGATAGTCCAAGTGCCCGCTAGGTAACCTAGAGTCCAAGTGCTCGCTATTTAACCTACATAGTCCAAGTGCCCGCTATGTAACCTAGATAGTCAAAGTGCCCGTTAGGTATCCTAGATAGTCCAAGTGCCCGCTAGGTAACTTACATTGTCCAAGTTCCCGCTAGCTAACCTAGATAGTCCAAGTGCCCACTAGGTAACCTACATAGTCCAAGTGCCCTCTAGGTCACCTATATAGTCCAAGTGCCCGCTAGGTAACCTAGATAGTACAAGGGCCCGCTAGAAAACCTACACAGTCCAAGGCCTCACTTGTTAACTTTGATAGTCCAAGTGCCCGCTAGTTAACCTAGATCGTCCAATGCCCGCTAGTTAACCTACATAGTCCAAGTGCTCGCTAGGCAACCTACATAGTCCAAGTGCCCACTAGGTAACCTACATAGTCCAAATGCCCGCAAAGAAACCTACATAGTCAAAATGCCCGCTAGGCTACCTACATAATCCAAGTGCCCGCTCTGGAACATACATAGTCCAAGTGCCCGTTAGCTAACCTAGATAGTCCAAGGGCCCGCAAGTTGACCTACATAGTCCAAGTGCCAGCTAGGAAACCTAGATAGTACAAGTGCCCGCTAGAGAACCTAGATAGTCAAAGTGCCTGTTAGCTAACCTAGATAGTCCAAGTGGCGGCTAGGTAACCTACATATTCCAAGTGCCCGTTCGTTAACCTAGATAATCCAAGTGCTCGCTAGGTAACCTACATAGTCCAAGTGCCCGTTAGTTAACCTACATAGTACAAGGGCCCGCTAGGTAAACTAGATAGTCCAAGTGCCCGCTAGGTAACCTAGAGTCCAAGTGTTCACTAGTTAACCTACATAGTCCAACTGCCCCCTATGTAACCTAGATAGTCAAAGTGCCCGTTAGGTAACCTAGATAGTCTAAGTGCCCGCTAATAACTTACATTGTCCAAGTTCCCGCTAGGTAACCTAGATAGTGCAAGTGCCCGTTACCTACCCTAGATAGTCCAAGTGCCCGCTAGGCAACCTACATAGTCCAAGAGCCCGTTCGTTAACCTAGAAGTCCAAGTGCCCACTAGGTAACCTAGACAGTCCAAGTGCCCGCTAGGTTACCTGCATATTCCAAGTGCCCGTTCATTAACCTAGATAGTCCAAGTGCCCACTAGGTAACCTACATAGTCCAAGTGCCCGCTAGGTAACCTAGATAGTTCAAGTACCCGCTAGGTAACCTAGATCGTCCAAGGGCCCCCTAGTTAGCCTACATAATCCAAGTGCCCGCTAGGTAACCTAGATAGTCCAAGTGCCCTTTAGGGAACCTAGACAGTCCAAGGGCCCGCTAGGTAATCTAGACTGTCCAAGTGCCCGCTAGGTTACCTACATAGTCCAAGTGCCTGTTCGTTAACCTAGATAGTCCAAGGGCCCGCTAGGTAACCTAGATAGTCCAAGTGCCCGCTAGGAAACCTACATAGTCCAAGGGCCCGCTAGGTAACCTACATAATCCAAGTGCCTGCTATGTAACCTAGATAGTCAAAGTGCCCTTTAGGTAACCTAGATAGTACAAGTGCCCGCTAGGTAACTTACATTGTCCAAGTTCCCGCTAGGTAACCTAGATAGTCCAAGTGCCCGTTACCTAACCTAGATAGTCCAAGTGCCCACTAGGCAACCTACATAGTCCAAGAGCCCGTTCGTTAACCTAGAAGTCCAAGTGCCCGCTAGGTAACCTATATAATCAAAGTGCCCACTAGTAACCTAGATAGTCCAAATGCCCGTTTCCTATACTAGATAGTCCATGTGCCCGCAAGGTTACCTGCATATTCCAAGTGCCCATTCATTAACCTAGATAGTCCATGTGCCCACTAGGTAACCTACATAGTCCAAGTGCCCGCTAGGTAACCTATATAGTTCAAGTGCCCGGTAGGTAACCTAGATAGTCCAAGGGCCCGCTAGTTAACCTACATCGTCCAAGGGCTCACTTGTTAACTATGATAGTCCAAGTGCACGCTATGTAATCTAGATAGTCAAAGTGCCCCTGAGGTAACCTAGATAGTCCAAGTGCCCGCTAGGTAACTTACATTGTCCAAGTTCCCGCTAGGTAACCTAGATAGTCCAAGTGCCCGTTACCTAACCTAGATAGTCCAAGTGCCCACTAAGCAACCTACATAGTACAATGGCCTGCTCGTTGACCTAGATAGTCCAAGTGCCCGTTAGTTAACCTAGATAGTCCAAGTGCCCGCTAGGTAACCAAAGTAGTCCAAGTGTCCGCTAGGTAACCTACAAAGTCTAAGTGCCCGCTAAGGAATCTATATAGTCCAAATGCCCGCTCAGGAGCCTACATCATCCAAATGCCCGCTAGGTAACCTAGATAGTCCAAGGGCCCGCTAGGTAACCTACATAGTCCTAGTGCCCCCCTAGTTAAGCTACATTCTCCAAGTGCCTGATAAAGAACCTACATAGTCCATGTGCCCGCTAGGTAACTTACATAATCCAAATGCCCTCTAGTTAACCCACATAGTCCAAGTGCCCACTAGGGAACTTACATAGTCCAAGGGCCCGCTAGGGAACCTACATAGTCCAAGTGCCCGTTAGTTAACCTAGATAGTCCAAGTGCCCGCTAGGTAACCTAGATAGTCCAACAGCCCTCTAGGTAACCTACATACTCCAAGAACCCGCAAGGCAATGTAGATAGTTCAAGTGCCAGCTAGGTAACCTAGATAGTCCAAGTGCCCGCTAGTTAACCTAGATACTCCAAGTGCCTGCTAGGTAACCTACATAGTGCAAGTGTCCGCTAGTTAACCTACATATTCCAAGTGCCCGCTAGTTAACATAGATAGTCAAAGTGCCCGCTAAGTAACCTAGATAGTGCAAGTGCCCGCTAGTTAACCTAGATAGTTCAAGTACCCGCTAGGTAACCTAGATCGTCCAAGGGCCCCCTAGTTAGCCTACATAGTCCAAGTGCCCGCTAGGTAACCTAGATAGTCCAAGTGCCCGTTCGGTAACCTAGATAGTCCAAGTGCCCTTTAGGGAACCTAGATAGTCCGAGGGCCCGCTAGTAAACCTACATAGTCCATGGGCCCGCTAGTTAACTTACATAGTGCAAGTGTCCGCTAGTTAACCTACATATTCCAAGTGCCTGCTAGTTAACCTATATAATCTAAGTGCCCGTTAGCTAACCTAGATTGTCCAAGGGCCCGCTAGTTGACCTACATAGTCCAAGTGCCAGCTAGGTAACCTAGATAGTACAAGTGCCCGCTAGGTATCTTACATTGTCCAAGTTCCCGCTAGGTAACCTAGATAGTCCAAGTGCCCGTTACCTAACCTAGATAGTCCAAGTGCCCAGTAAGCAACCTACATAGTACAATGGCCCGCTCGTTGACCTAGATAGTCCAAGTGCCCGTTAGTTAACCTAGATAGTCCAAGTGCCCGCTAGGTAACCTAGATAGTCCAACAGCCCTCTAGGTAACCTACATACTCCAAGAACCCGCAAGGCAATGTAGATAGTTCAAGTGCCAGCTAGGTAACGTAGATAGTCCAAGTGCCAGCTAGGTATCCTAGATAGTCCAAGTGCCCGCTAGGTAACCTACAAAGTCTAAGTGCCCGCTAAGGAATCTATATAGTCCAAATGCCCGCTCATGAGCCTACATCATCCAAATGCCCGCTAGGTAACCTAGATAGTCCAAGGGCCCGCTAGGTAACCTACATAGTCCTAGTGCCCCCCTAGTTAAGCTACATTCTCCAAGTGCCTGATAAAGAACCTACATAGTCCATGTGCCCGCTAGGTAACTTACATAGTCCAAATGCCCTCTAGTTAACCCACATAGTCCAAGTGCCCGCTAGGGAACTTACATAGTCCAAGGGCCCGCTAGGGAACCTACATAGTCCAAGTGCCCGTTAGTTAACCTAGATAGTCCAAGTGCCCGCTAGGTAACCTAGATAGTCCAACAGCCCTCTAGGTAACCTACATACTCCAAGAACCCGCAAGGCAATGTAGATAGTTCAAGTGCCAGCTAGGTAACCTAGATAGTCCAAGTGCCCGCTAGTTAACCTAGATACTCCAAGTGCCTGCTAGGTAACCTACATAGTGCAAGTGTCCGCTAGTTAACCTATATATTCCAAGTGCCCGCTAGTTAACATAGATAGTCAAAGTGCCCGCTAGGTAACCTAGATAGTGCAAGTGCCCGCTAGTTAACCTAGATAGTTCAAGTACCCGTAGGTAACCTAGATCGTCCAAGGGCCCCCTAGTTAGCCTACATAGTCCAAGTGCCCGCTAGGTAACCTAGATAGTCCAAGTGCCCGTTCGGTAACCTAGATAGTCCAAGTGCCCTTTAGGGAACCTAGATAGTCCGAGGGCCCGCTAGTAAACCTACATAGTCCATGGGCCCGCTAGTTAACTTACATAGTGCAAGTGTCCGCTAGTTAACCTACATATTCCAAGTGCCTGCTAGTTAACCTATATAATCTAAGTGCCCGTTAGCTAACCTAGATTGTCCAAGGGCCCGCTAGTTGACCTACATAGTCCAAGTGCCAGCTAGGTAACCTAGATAGTACAAGTGCCCGCTAGGTATCTTACATTGTCCAAGTTCCCGCTAGGTAACCTAGATAGTCCAAGTGCCCGTTACCTAACCTAGATAGTCCAAGTGCCCAGTAAGCAACCTACATAGTACAATGGCCTGCTCGTTGACCTAGATAGTCCAAGTGCCCGCTAGTTAACCTAGATAGTCCAAGTGCCCGTAGGTAACCAAAGTAGTCCAAGTGTCCGCTAGGTAACCTACAAAGTCTAAGTGCCCGCTAAGGAATCTATATTGTCCAAATGCCCGCTCAGGAGCCTACATCATCCAAATGCCCGCTAGGTAACCTAGATAGTCCAAGGGCCCGCTAGGTAACCTACATAGTCCTAGTGCCCCCCTAGTTAAGCTACATTCTCCAAGTGCCTGATAAAGAACCTACATAATCCATGTGCCCGCTAGGTAACTTACATAGTCCAAATGCCCTCTAGTAAACCCACATAGTCCAAGTGCCCGCTAGGGAACTTACATAGTCCAAGGGCCCGCTAGGGAACCTACATAGTCCAAGTGCCCGTTAGTTAACCTAGATAGTCCAAGTGCCCGCTAGGTAACCTAGATAGTCCAACAGCCCTCTAGGTAACCTACATACTCCAAGAACCCGCAAGGCAATGTAGATAGTTCAAGTGCCAGCTAGGTAACCTAGATAGTCCAAGTGCCAGCTAGGTATCCTAGATAGTCCAAGTGCCCGCTAGGTAACCTTCAAAGTCTAAGTGCCCGCAAGGTTATCTATATAGTCCAAATGCCAGCCTGGGAACCTACATAGACCAACTGCCCGCTAGGTAACCTAGATAGTCCAAGTGCCCTCTAGTTAACCTAGATCGTCCAAGTGCCCGCTAATTAACCTACATAGTCCAAGGGCCCGCTAGTTAAACCACATAGTCCAAGGGCCCGCTAAATAACCTAGATAGTCCAAGTGCCCGCTGGGTAACCTAGAGTCCAAGTGCTCGCTATTTAACCTACATAGTCCAAGTGCCCGCTATGTAACCTAGATAGTCATAGTGCCCGTTAGGTATCCTAGATAGTCCAAGTGCCCGCTAGGTAACTTACATTGTCCAAGTTCCCGCTAGCTAACCTAGATAGTCCAAGTGCCCACTAGGTAACCTACATAGTCCAAGTGCCCTCTAGGTCACCTATATAGTCCAAGTGCCCGCTAGGTAACCTAGATAGTACAAGGGCCCGCTAGAAAACCTACACAGTCCAAGGGCTCACTTGTTAACTTTGATAGTCCAAGTGCCCGCTAGTTAACCTAGATAGTCCAAGTGCCCGCTAGTTAACCTACATAGTCCAAGGGCTCACTTGTTAACTTTGATAGTCCAAGTGCCCGCTAGTTAACCTAGATCGTCCCAGTGCCCACTATTTAACCTAGATTGTCTTAGTGCCTGCTAGTTAACCTACATGGTCCAAGGGTCCACTAGTTAACCTAGATAGCCCAAGTGTCCTCTAGTTAACCTACATAGTCCAAGTGCCCGCTAGTTAACCTATATACCAAGTGCACGCTATGTAACCTAGATAGTCCAAGGGCACGCTAGTTAACCTATATAGTCCAAGTGCCTGCTAGGCAACCTAGATAGTCCAAGTGCCCGCTAAGGAACCTACATAGTCCAAGTGCACGCTAGTTAACCTAGATACTCCAAGTGCCTGCTAGGTAACCTACATAGTGCAAGTGTCCGCTAGTTAACCTACATATTCCAAGTGCCCGCTAGTTAACATAGATAGTCCAAGTGCCCGCTAGGTAACCTAGATAGTGCAAGTGCCCGCTAGTTAACCTAGATAGTTCAAGTACCCGCTAGGTAACCTAGATCGTCCAAGGGCCCCCTAGTTAGCCTACATAGTCCAAGTGCCCGCTAGGTAACCTAGATAGTCCAAATGCCCGTTCGGTAACCTAGATAGTCCAAGTGCCCTTTAGGGAACCTAGATAGTCCAAGGGCCCGCTAGTAAACCTACATAGTCCATGGGCCCGCTAGTTAACTTACATAGTGCAAGTGTCCGCTAGTTAACCTACATATTCCAAGTGCCCGCTAGTTAACCTATATAATCTAAGTGCCCGTTAGCTAACCTAGATAGTCCAAGGGCCCGCTAGTTGACCTACATAGTCCAAGTGCCAGCTAGGTAACCTAGATAGTCGAAGGGCTCGCTTGTTAACTTTGATAGTTTAAGTGCCCGTTAGTTAACCTAGATCGTCCAAGTGTCCTCTAGTTAACCAACATAGTCCAAGTGCCCGCTAGGTAACCTACATAGTGCAAGTGTCTGCTAGGTAACCTACATAGTACAAGTGCCCGCTAGTTAACATAGATAGTTCAAGTGCCCGCTAGGGAAGGTACATAGTCCAAGTGTCCGCTAGGTTACCTAGAGAGTGCAAGTGCCCACTAGTTAACCTACATAGTCCAAGTGCCCTTTAGGGAACCTAGATAGTCCAAGGGCCCGCTAGTAAACCTACATAGTCCATGGGCCCGCTAGTTAACTTACATAGTGCAAGTGTCCGCTAGTTAACCTACATATTCCAAGTGCCCGCTAGTTAACCTATATAATCTAAGTGCCCGTTAGCTAACCTAGATAGTCCAAGGGCCCGCTAGTTGACCTACATAGTCCAAGTGCCAGCTAGGTAACCTAGATAGTACAAGTGCCCGCTAGAGAACCTAGATAGTCAAAGTGCCTGTTAGCTAACCTAGATAGTCCAAGTGGCGGCTAGGTAACCTACATATTCCAAGTGCCCGTTCGTTAACCTAGATAATCCAAGTGCTCGCTAGGTAACCTAGACAATCCAAGTGCCCGCTAGTTAACCTAGATAGTCCAAGTGCCCAATAGGGAACCTAAATAATCCAAGTGTTCGCTAGGCAACCTACATAGTCCAAGTGCCCGTTAGTTAACCTAGATAGTCAAAGTGCCTGTTAGCTAACCTAGATAGTCCAAGTGGCGGCTACGTAACCTACATATTCCAAGTGCCCGTTCGTTAAACTAAATAATCCAAGTGTTCGCTAGGCAACCTACATAGTCCAAGTGCCCGTTAGTTAACCTAGATAGTCAAAGTGCCTGCTAGGTAACCTAGATAGTCCAAGTGCCCCCTAGTTAACCTAGATAGTCCAAGTGCCCGTTCGTTAACCTAGATAGTCCAAGTGCCCGCTAGTTAATCTAGATAGTCCAAGTGCCCGCTAGGGAACGTACATAGTCCAAGTGCCCACTAGGTAACTTAGACAGTCCAATTGCCCAATAGTTAACCTAGACAGTCCAAGTACCCGATAGGGAACCTACATAGTCCAAGTGCCCACTAGGGAACCTACATAGTCCAAGTGCTCGCTAGGCAACCTACATAGTCCAATTGCCCGTTAGTTAACCTAGATTGTCAAACTGCCTGCTAGGTAACCTAAATAGTCCAAGTGCCCGCTAGGGAACCTACATAGTCCAATTGCCCGCTAGGTAACCTAGATAGTCCAATTGCCCGTTAGCAAACCTAGATACTCGAAGTGTCCGCAAGTTAACCTACATAGTCCAAGTGCCCGTTCGTTAACCTAGATAGTCCAAGTGCCCGCTGGTAACCTACATAGTCCAAGGGCCCGCTAGGTAACCTTGATAGTCCAAGTGCCTTGTAGTTAACCTACGTAGTCCAAGTGCCCGCTAGGTAACCTACAAGTCCAAGTGCCCACTAGGTAACCTAAATAATCCAAATGCCCGCTAGGGAAACTACATAGTAAAAGTGCCCGCTACTTAACTTAGATAGTCCAAGTGCCCGCTAGTAAACCTAGATAGTCCAAGGGCCCGAAAGTTGACCTAGATAATCCAAGTGCCCGCTAGTTAACCTAAATCGTCCAAGTGTCCGCTAGGTAACCTACATAGTCCAAGTGCCTGCTAGGTAACCTAGAGAGTCCAAGTGCCTGATAGCTAACCTACATAGTCCAAGTGCCCGCTAGGTAACCTAGATAGTCCAAATGTCCTCTAGTTAACCCACGTAGTCCAAGTGCCCGCAAGGGAACTCACATAGTCCAAGGACCCGCTAGGGAACCTACATAGTCCAAGTGCCCACTAGGTAACCTAGATAGTCCAACAGCCCTCTAGGTAACCTACATACTCCAAGAACCCGCTAGGCAACGTAGATACTTCAAGTGCCCGCTAGGTAACCTATAAAGTCTAAGTGCCCGCTGGTTATCTATATAGTCCAAATGCCCGCCTGGGAACCTACATAGACCAAGTGCCCGCTAGGTAACCTAGATAGTCCAAGTGCCGTCTAGTTAATCTAGATCGTCCAAGTGCCCGCTAGTTAACCTACATAGTCCAAGGGCCCGCTAGTTAACCCACATAGTCCAAGTCTGCTAGTTAACCTAGATAGTCCAAGTGCTCGCTAGTTAACCTACAGAGTACAAGGGCCCGCTAGTTGACTTGGATAGTCCAAGTGCCCGCTAGTTAACCTAGATAGTCCAAGTGCCCGATAGGTAACCAAAGTAGTCCAAATGTCCGATAGGTAACCTACATAGTCAAAGTGCCCATTCGTTAACATAGATAGTCAAAGTGCCCGCTAGGAAAGCTACATAGTCCAAGGGCCCGCTAGGTAACCTAGAGTCCAAGTGCTCACTATTTAACCTACATAGTCCTAGTGCCCGCTATGTGACCTAGATAGTCAAAGTGCCCGTTAGGTAACCTAGATAGTCCAAGTGCCCACTAGGTAACTTACATTGTCCAAGTTCCCGCTAGGTAACCAAGATAGTCCAAGTGCCGGTTACCTAACCTAGATAGTCCAAGTGCCCACTAGGCAACCTACATAGTCCAAGAGCCCGTTTGTTAACCTAGAAGTCCAAGTGCCCGCTAGGTAACCTAGACAGTCCAAGTGCCCGCTAGGTTACCTGCATATTCCAAGTGCCCGTTCGTTAACCTAGATAGTCCAAGTGCCCACTAGGTAACCTACATAGTCCAAGTGCCCGCTAGGTAACCTATATAGTCCAAGTGCCCGCTAGGTAACCTAGAAAGTCCAAGGGCCCGCTAGTTAACCTACATAGTCCAAGGGCTCACTTGTTAACTTTGATAGTCCAAGTGCCCCCTAGTTAACCTAGATCGTCCAAGTGCCCGCTAGTTAACCTACATTGTCCAAGTGCCTGCTAGTTAACCTACATAGTCCAAGGGTCCACTAGTTAACCTAGATAGTCCAAGTGTCCTCTAGTTAACCTACATAGACCAAGTGCCCGCTAGTTAACCTATACACCAAGTGCCCGCTACGTAACCTAGATAGTCCAAGGGCACGCTAGTTAACCTACATAGTCCAAGTGCCCGCTACGCAACCTAGATATTCCAAGTGCCCGCTAAGGAACCTACATAGTCCAAGTGCATGCTAGTTAACCTAGATAGTCCAAGTGCCCGCTAGTTACCCTAGATAGTCCAAGTGCCTGCTAGGTAACCTACATAGTGCAAGTGCCCGCTAGGTAACCTAGATAGTGCAAGTGCCCGCTAGTTAACCTAGATAGTTCAAGTACCCGCTAGGTATCCTAGATCGTCCAAGGGCCCCCTAGTTAGCCTACATAGTCCAAGTGCCCGCTAGGTTACCTAGATAGTCCAAGTGCCCGTTCGGTATCCTAGATAGTCCAAGTGCCCTTTAGGGAACCTAGATAGTCCAAGGGCCCGCTAGTTAAGCTACATAGTCCATGGGCCCGCTAGTTAACCTACATAGGCAAGTGCCCGCTAGTTAACCTACATAATCTAAGGGCCCGTTAGCTAACCTAGATAGTCCAAGGGCCCGCTAGTTGACCTACATATTCCAAGTGCCAGCTACGTAACCTAGATAGGACAAGTGCCCGCTAGAGAACCTAGATAGCCAAAGTGCCTGTTAGCTAACCTAGATAGTCCAAGTGGCGGCTAGGTAACCTACATAGTCCAAGTGCCCGTTCGTTAACCTAGATAATCCAAGTGCCCGCTAGGTAACCTAGACAGTCCAAGTGCCCGCTAATTAACCTACATAGTCCATGTGCATGATAGACAACCTACATAATCTAAGTGCCCGCTAGGCAACCTACATAGTCCAAGTGCCCGTTAGTTAACCTTGATAGTCAAAGTGCCTGCTAGGTAACCTAGATAGGCCAAGTGCCCGCTAGGTAACCTACAAAGTCTAAGTGCCCGCTAGGTTATCTATATAGTCCAAATGCCCGCTAGGGAACCTACATAGTCCAAGTGCCCGCTAGTTAACATACATAGTCCAAGGTCCGCTAGTTAACCTAGATAGTCCAAGTGCTCGCTAGTTAACCTACATAGTACAAGTACCCGCTAGTTAACCTAGATAGTCCAAGTGCCCGCTAGGTAACCTAAGTAGTCCAAATGTCTGATAGGGATCCTACATAGTCCAAGTGCCCGCTAGGTAACCTACCGAGTCCAAGTGCCCGTTCGTTAACCTAGGTAGTCCAAGTGCCCGCTAGGTAACCTAGACTGACCAAGTGCCCGCTAGGTTACCTACATAGTCCAAGTGCCCGTTCGTTAACCTAGATAGTCCAAGTGCCCGCTAGGAAACCTACATAGTCCAAGGGCCCGCTAGGTAACCTAGATAGTCCAAGTGCCCGCTAGGTAACCTAGAGTCCAAGTGCTCGCTAGTTAACCTACATAGTCCAAGTGCCCGCTATGTAACCTAGTTAGTCACAGTGCCCGTTAGGTAACCTAGATAGTCCACGTGCCCGCTAGGCAACCTACATAGTCCAAGAGCCCGTTCGTTAACCTAGAAGTCCATGTGCCCGCTAAGTAACCTAGGCAGTCAAAGTGCCCGCTAGGTTACCTGCATATTCCAAGTGCCCGTTCGTTAACCTAGATAGTCCAAGTGCCCACTAGGTAACCTACATAATCCAAGTGCCCGCTAGGTAACCTATATAGTCCAAGTGCCCGCTAGGTAACCAAGATAGTCCAAGGGCCGGCTAGTTAACCTACATAGTCCAAGGGCTCACTTGTTAACTTTGATAGTCCAAGTGCCTGCTATTTAACATAGATAGTTCAAGCTCGCTAGTTAACCTACATAGTTCAAGGGCCCGCTAGTTGACCTAGATAGTCCAAGTGCCCACAATTTAACCTAGATAGTCCAAGTGCCCGCTAGGTAACCAAAGTAGTCCAAATGTCCGATAGGGATCCTACATAGTCCAAGTTCCCGCTAGGTAACCTAGATAGTCCAAGTGCCCGTTGCCTAACCTAGATTGTTCAAGTGCCTGCTAGGCAACATACATATTCCAAGTGCCCGTTCGTTAACCTAGAAGTCCAAGTGCCCGCTATGTAACCTAGACAGTCCAAGTGCCCGCTAGGTTACTTGCATAGTCCAAGTGCCCGTTCATTAACCTAGATAGTCCAAGTGCCCGCTAGGGAACCAATATAGTCCAAGTGCTATCTAGGTAACCTAGATAGTCCAAGGGCCCGCTAGTTAACCTAGATAGTCGAAGGGCTCGCTTGTTAACTTTGATAGTTTAAGTGCCCGTTAGTTAACCTAGATCGTCCAAGTGTCCTCTAGTTAACCAACATAGTCCAAGTGCCCGCTAGGTATCCTACATAGTGCAAGTGTCTGCTAGGTAACCTACATAGTACAAGTGCCCGCTAGTTAACATAGATAGTTCAAGTGCCCGCTAGGGAAGGTACATAGTCCAAGTGTCCGCTAGGTTACCTAGAGAGTGCAAGTGCCCACTAGTTAACCTAGATAGTCCAAGTGCCCTTTAGGGAACCTAGATAGTCCAAGGGCCCGCTAGTAAACCTACATAGTCCATGGGCCCGCTAGTTAACTTACATAGTGCAAGTGTCCGCTAGTTAACCTACATATTCCAAGTGCCCGCTAGTTAACCTATATAATCTAAGTGCCCGTTAGCTAACCTAGATAGTCCAAGGGCCCGCTAGTTGACCTACATAGTCCAAGTGCCAGCTAGGTAACCTAGATAGTACAAGTGCCCGCTAGAGAACCTAGATAGTCAAAGTGCCTGTTAGCTAACCTAGATAGTCCAAGTGGCGGCTAGGTAACCTACATATTCCAAGTGCCCGTTCGTTAACCTAGATAATCCAAGTGCTCGCTAGGTAACCTAGACAATCCAAGTGCCCGCTAGTTAACCTAGATAGTCCAAGTGCCCAATAGGGAACCTAAATAATCCAAGTGTTCGCTAGACAACCTACATAGTCCAAATGCCCGTTAGTTAACCTAGATAGTCAAAGTGCCTGTTAGCTAACCTAGATAGTCCAAGTGGCGGCTACGTAACCTACATATTCCAAGTGCCCGTTCGTTAAACTAAATAATCCAAGTGTTCGCTAGGCAACCTACATAGTCCAAGTGCCCGTTAGTTAACCTAGATAGTCAAAGTGCCTGCTAGGTAACCTAGATAGTCCAAGTGCCCACTAGTTAACCTAGATAGTCCAAGTGCCCGTTCGTTAACCTAGATAGTCCAAGTGCCCGCTAGTTAACCTAGATAGTCCAAGTGCCCGCTAGGGAACGTACATAGTCCAAGTGCCCACTAGGTAACTTAGACAGTCCAATTGCCCAATAGTTAACCTAGACAGTCCAAGTACCCGATAGGGAACCTACATAGTCCAAGTGCCCGCTAGGGAACCTACATAGTCCAAGTGCTCGCTAGGCAACCTACATAGTCCAATTGCCCGTTAGTTAACCTAGATTGTCAAACTGCCTGCTAGGTAACCTAAATAGTCCAAGTGCCCGCTAGGGAACCTACATAGTCCAATTGCCCGCTAGGTAACCTAGATAGTCCAATTGCCCGTTAGCAAACCTAGATACTCGAAGTGTCCGCAAGTTAACCTACATAGTCCAAGTGCCCGTTCGTTAACCTAGATAGTCCAAGTGCCCGCTGGTAACCTACATAGTCCAAGGGCCTGCTAGGTAACCTTGATAGTCCAAGTGCCTTGTAGTTAACCTACGTAGTCCAAGTGCCCGCTAGGTAACCTACAAGTCCAAGTGCCCACTAGGTAACCTAAATAATCCAAATGCCCGCTAGGGAAACTACATAGTAAAAGTGCCCGCTACTTAACTTAGATAGTCCAAGTGCCCGCTAGTAAACCTAGATAGTCCAAGGGCCCGAAAGTTGACCTAGATAATCCAAGTGCCCGCTAGTTAACCTAAATCGTCCAAGTGTCCGCTAGGTAACCTACATAGTCCAAGTGCCTGCTAGGTAACCTAGAGAGTCCAAGTGCCTGATAGCTAACCTACATAGTCCAAGTGTCCGTTGGTTAACCTAGATAGTCCAAGTGCCCATTGGGTAACCTACATAGTCCAAGTGCCCGCTTGGTAACCTGGATAGTCAAAGTGCCCGCTAGTTAACCTACATAGTCCAAGTGCCTTCTAGGAAGTCTACATAGTCCACGTGACCGCTAGGGAACCTACCTAGTCCAAGTGCCCGTTAGGGAACCTACATAGTCCATGTGCCCGCTAGGAAACCTACATAGTCCAAATGCCCGCAAGGAAACCTACATAATCTAAATGCCCGCTGGGCAACCTACATTATCCAAGTGCCCACTCTGGAACATATATAGTCCAAGTGCCCGTTAGCTAACCTAGATATTCCAAGGGCCCGCTAGTTGACCTACATAGTCCAAGTGCCAGCTAGGTAACCTAGATAGTACAAGTGCCCGCTAGGGAACCTAGATAGTCCAAGTGCCTGTTAGCTAACCTAGATAGTCCAAGTGGCGGCTAGGTAACCTACATAGTACAAGTGCCCGTTTGTTAACCTAGATAATCCAAGTGCCCGCTAGGTAACCTACATAGTCCAAATGCCCGCTAGTTAACCTACATAGTCCAAGTGTCCGTTAGGTAACCTAGATAGTCCAAATGCCCGTTAGGGAACCCACATAGTCCAAGTGCCCGCTAGGGAACTTACATAGTCCAAGGGCCGCTAGGGAACCTACATAGTCCAAGTGCCCGTTAGTTAACCTAGATAGTCCAAGTGTCCGCTAGGTAACCTAGATAGTCCAACAGCCCGGTAGGTAACCTACATACTCCAAGTACCCGCTAGGTAACGTAGATAGTTCAAGTGCCAGCTAGGTAACCTAGATAATCCAAGTGCCCGCTAGTTAACCTACAAAGTCTACGTGCCCGCTAGGTTATCTATATAGTCCAAATGCCCGCTAGGGAACCTACATAGTCCAAGTGCCCTCTAGTTAACCTAGATCGTCCAAGTTCCCGCTAGTTAACCTACATAGTCCAAGGGCCCGTTAGTTAACCTACATAGTCCAAGGGCCCGTTAGTTAACCTACACAGTCCAAGGTCCGCTAGTTAACCTAGATTGTCCAAGTGCTCGCTAGTTAACCTACATAGTACAAGGGCCCGCTAGTTGACCTAGATAGTCCAAGTGCCGGCAAGTTAACCTTGATATGTCAAGTGCCCCCTAGGTAACCTAAGTAGTCCAAATGTCCGATAGGGATCCTACATAGTCCAAGTGCCCGCTATGTAACCTACATAGTCCAAGTGCCCGTTCGTTAACCTAGATAGTCCAAGTGCCCGCTACGTAACCTAGACTGTTCAAGTGCCCGCTAGGTTACCTACATAGTCCAAGTGCCCGTTCGTTAACCTAGATAGTCCAAGTGCCCGCTAGGAAACCTAGAGTCCAAGTGCTCGCTAGTTAAGCTACATAGTCCAAGTGCCCGATATGTAACCTAGATAGTCAAAGTTCCCGTTACTTAACCCAGATAGTCCAAATGCCCGCTAGGTAACATACATTGTCCAAGTTCCCGCTAGGTAACCTAGATAGTCCAAGTGCCCGTTACCTAACCTAGTTATTCCAAGTTCCCGTTACCTAACCTAGATAGTCCAAGTGCCCGTTACCTAACCTAGATCGTCCAAGTGCCCACTAAGCAACCTACATAGTAAAGGGCCCACTAGTTGACCTAGATAGTCCAAGTGCCCGCTAGTTAACCTAGATAGTCCAAGTGCCCGCTAGGTAACCAAAGTAGTCCAAGTGCCCCCTAGGTAACATACAAAGTCTAAGTGCCCGCTAAGGAATCTATGTAGTCCAAATGCCCTCTAGGGAGCCTACATAATCCAAATGCCCGCTAGGTAACCTAGATAGTCCAAGGGCCCGCTAGGTAACCTACATAGTCCTAGTGCCCCCTAGTTAACCTACATTCTCCAAGTGCCCGATAAGGAACCTACATAGTCCAAGTGCCCGCTAGGTAACCTACATAGTTTAAATGTCCTCTAGTTAACCCACGTAGTCCAAGTGCCCGCTAGGGAACTCACATATTCCAAGGACCCGCTAGGGAACCTACATATTACAAGTGCCCGTTAGTTAACCTAGATAGTCCAAGTGCCCGCTAGGTAACCTAGACAGTCCAAGTGACCACTAGGTTACCTACATAGTCCAAGTGCCCGTTCGTTAACCTACATAGTCCAAGTGCCCGCTAGGTAACGTAGATAGCCCAAGTGCCCGCTAGGGAACGTACATAGTCCAAGTGCCCACTAGGTAACTTGGACAGTCCAATTGCCCAATAGTTAACCTAGACAGTCCAAGTATCCGATAGGGAACCTACATAGTCCAAGTGCTCGCTAGGCAACCTACATATTCCAATTGCCTGTTAGTTAACCTAGATTGTCAAACTGCCTGCTAGGTAACCTAAATAGTCCATGTGCCCGCTAGGGAACCTACATAGTCCAATGCCCGCTAGGTAACCTAGATAGTCCAATTGCCCGTTAGCTAACCTAGATAGTCGAAGTGTCCGCAAGTTAACCTACATAGTCCAAGTGCCCGCTAGTTTACCTACATAGTCCAAGTGCACGTTCGTTAACCTAGACAGTCCAATTGCCCAATAGTTAACCTAGACAGTCCAAGTACCCGATAGGGAACCTACATAGTCCAAGTGCCCGCTAGGGAACCTACATAGTCCAAGTGCTCGCTAGGCAACTTACATAGTCCAATTGCCCGTTAGTTAACCTAGATTGTCAAACTGCCTGCTAGGTAACCTAAATAGTCCAAGTGCCCGCTAGGGAACCTACATAGTCCAATTGCCCGCTAGGTAACCTAGATAGTCCAATTGCCCGTTAGCTAACCTAGATAGTCGAAGTGTCCGCAAGTTAACCTACATAGTCCAAGTGCCCGTTCGTTAACCTAGATAGTCCAAGTGCCCGCTAGGTAACCTAGACAGTCCAAGTGCCCGCTAGGTTACCTACATAGTCCAAGTGCACGTTCGTTAACCTAGATAGTCCAAGTGCCCGCTGGTAACCTACATAGTCCAAGGGCCCGCTAGGTAACCTTGATAGTCCAAGTGCCTTGTAGTTAACCTACGTAGTCCAAGTGCCCGCTAGGTAACCTACAAGTCCAAGTGCCCACTAGGTAACCTAAATAATCCAAATGCCCGCTAGGGAAACTACATAGTAAAAGTGCCCGCTAGTTAACCTAGATAGTCCAAGTGCCCGCTAGTAAACCTAGATAGTCCAAGGGCCCGAAAGTTGACCTAGATAATCCAAGTGCCCGCTAGTTAACCTAAATCGTCCAAGTGTCCGCTAGGTAACCTACATAGTCCAAGTGCCTGCTAGGTAACCTAGAGAGTCCAAGTGCCTGATAGCTAACCTACATAGTCCAAGTGTCCGTTGGTTAACCTAGATAGTCCAAGTGCCCATTGGGTAACCTACATAGTCCAAGTGCCCGCTTGGTAACCTGGATAGTCAAAGTGCCCGCTAGTTAACCTACATAGTCCAAGTGCCTTCTAGGAAGTCTACATAGTCCACGTGACCGCTAGGGAACCTACCTAGTCCAAGTGCCCGTTAGGGAACCTACATAGTCCAAGTGCCCGCTAGGTAACCTACATAGTCCAAATGCCCGCAAGGAAACCTACATAATCTAAATGCCCGCTGGGCAACCTACATTATCCAAGTGCCACTTCTGGAACATATATAGTAGAAGTGCCCGTTAGCTAACCTAGATATTCCAAGGGCCCGCTAGTTGACCTACATAGTCCAAGTGCCAGCTAGTTAACCTAGATAGTACAAGTGCCCGCTAGAGAACCTAGATAGTCCAAGTGCCTGTGAGCTAACCTAGATAGTCTAAGTGGCGGCTAGGTAACCTACATAGTCCAAGTGCCCGTTCGTTAACCTAGATAATCCAAGTGCCCGCTAGGTAACCTAGACAGTCCAAGTGCCCGCTAGGTAACCTACATAGTCCAAATGCCCGCTAGTTAACCTACATAGTCCAAGTGTCCGTTAGGTAACCTAGATAGTCCAAATGCCCGTTAGGGAACCCACATAGTCCAAGTGCCCGCTAGGGAACTTACATAGTCCAAGGGCCGCTAGGAAACCTACATAGTCCAATTGACCGTTAGTTAACCTACATAGTCCAAGTGTCCGCTAGGTAACCTAGATAGTCCAACAGCCCGGTAGGTAACCTACATACTCCAAGTACCCGCTAGGTAACGTAGATAGTTCAAGTGCCAGCTAGGTAACCTAGATAATCCAAGTGCCCGCTAGTTAACCTACAAAGTCTAAGTGCCCGCTAGGTTATCTATATAGTCCAAATGCCCGCTAGGGAACCTACATAGTCCAAGTGCCCTCTAGTTAACCTAGATCGTCCAAGTTTCCGCTAGTTAACCTACATGGTCAAAGGTCCGCTAGTTAACCTAGATTGTCCAAGTGCTCGCTAGTTAACCTACATAGTACAAGGGCCCGCTAGTTGACCTAGATAGTCCAAGTGCCGGCAAGTTAACCTTGATATGTCAAGTGCCCCCTAGGTAACCTAAGTAGTCCAAATGTCCGATAGGGATCCTACATAGTCCAAGTGCCCGCTAGGTAACCTACATAGTCCAAGTGCCCGTTCGTTAACCTAGATAGTCCAAGTGCCCGCTAGGTAACCTAGACTGTTCAAGTCCCCGCTAGGTTACCTACATAGACCAAGTGCCCGTTCGTTACCCTAGATAGTCCAAGTGCCCGCTAGGAAACCTAGAGTCCAAGTGCTCGCTAGTTAACCTACATAGTCCAAGTGCCCGATATGTAACCTAGATAGTCAAAGTTCCCGTTACGTAACCCAGATAGTCCAAATGCCCGCTAGGTAACATACATTGTCCAAGTTCCCGCTAGGTAACCTAGATAGTCCAAGTGCCCGTTACCTAACCTAGATAGTCCAAGTTCCCGTTACCTAACCTAGATAGTCCAAGTGCCCACTAAGCAACCTACATAGTAAAGGGCCCACTAGTTGACCTAGATAATCCAAGTGCCCGCTAGTTAACCTAGATAGTCCAAGTGCCCGCTAGGTAACCAAAGTAGTCCAAGTGCCCCCTAGGTAACATACAAAGTCTAAGTGCCCGCTAAGGAATCTATGTAGTCCAAATGCCCGCTAGGGAGCCTACATAATCCAAATGCCCGCTAGGTAACCTAGATAGTCCAAGGGCCCGCTAGGTAACCTACATAGTCCTAGTGCCCCCTAGTTAACCTACATTCTCCAAGTGCCCGATAAGGAACCTACATAGTCCAAGTGCCCGCTAGGTAACCTACATAGTTTAAATGTCCTCTAGTTAACCCACGTAGTCCAAGTGCCCGCTAGGGAACTCACATATTCCAAGGACCCGCTAGGGAACCTACATATTACAAGTGCCCGTTAGTTAACCTAGATAGTCCAAGTGCCCGCTAGGTAACCTAGACAGTCCAAGTGACCACTAGGTTACCTACATAGTCCAAGTGCCCGTTCGTTAACCTACATAGTCCAAGTGCCCGCTAGGTAACGTAGATAGCCCAAGTGCCCGCTAGGGAACGTACATAGTCCAAGTGCCCACTAGGTAACTTGGACAGTCCAATTGCCCAATAGTTAACCTAGACAGTCCAAGTATCCGATAGGGAACCTACATAGTCCAAGTGCTCGCTAGGCAACCTACATATTCCAATTGCCTGTTAGTTAACCTAGATTGTCAAACTGCCTGCTAGGTAACCTAAATAGTCCATGTGCCCGCTAGGGAACCTACATAGTCCAATGCCCGCTAGTTAACCTACATTGTCCAAGGGCCCGTTAGTTAACCTACATAGTCCAAGGTCCGCTAGTTAACCTAGATTGTCCAAGTGCTCGCTAGTTAACCTACTTAGCACAAGGGCCCGCTAGTTGACCTAGCTAGTCCAAGTGCCGGCAAGTTAACCTTGATATGTCAAGTGCCTCCTAGGTAACCTAAGTAGTCCAAATGTCCGATAGGGATCCTACATAGTCCAAGTGCCCACTAGGTAACCTACATAGTCCAAGTGCCCGTTCATTAACCTAGATAGTCCAAGTGCCCGCTAGGTAACCTAGACTGCTCAAGTGCCCGCTAGGTTACCTACATGGTCCAAGTGCCCGTTCGTTAACCTAGATAGTCCAAGTGCCCGCTAGGAAACCTAGAGTCCAAGTGCTCGCTAGTTAACCTACATAGTCCAAGTGCCCGATATGTAACCTAGATAGTCAAAGTTCCCGTTACGTAACCCAGATAGTCCAAATGCCCGCTAGGTAACATACATTGTCCAAGTTCCCGCTAGGTAACCTAGATAGTCCAAATGCCCGTTAGGGAACCCACATAGTCCAAGTGCCCGCTAGGGAACTTACATAGTCCAAGGGCCGCTAGGGAACCTACATAGTCCAAGTGCCCGTTAGTTAACCTAGATAGTCCAAGTGTCCGCTAGGTAACCTAGATAGTCCAACAGCCCGGTAGGTAACCTACATACTCCAAGTACCCGCTAGGTAACGTAGATAGTTCAAGTGCCAGCTAGGTAACCTAGATAATCCAAGTGCCCGCTAGTTAACCTACAAAGTCTAAGTGCCCGCTAGGTTATCTATATAGTCCAAATGCCCGCTAGGGAACCTACATAGTCCAAGTGCCCTCTAGTTAACCTAGATCGTCCAAGTTTCCGCTAGTTAACCTACATAGTCAAAGGTCCGCTAGTTAATCTAGATTGTCCAAGTGCTCGCTAGTTAACCTACATAGTACAAGGGCCCGCTAGTTGACCTAGATAGTCCAAGTGCCGGCAAGTTAACCTTGATATGTCAAGTGCCCCCTAGGTAACCTAAGTAGTCCAAATGTCCGATAGGGATCCTACATAGTCCAAGTGCCCGCTAGGTAACCTACATAGTCCAAGTGCCCGTTCGTTAACCTAGATAGTCCAAGTGCCCGCTAGGTAACCTAGACTGTTCAAGTCCCCGCTAGGTTACCTACATAGACCAAGTGCCCGTTCGTTACCCTAGATAGTCCAAGTGCCCGCTAGGAAACCTAGAGTCCAAGTGCTCGCTAGTTAACCTACATAGTCCAAGTGCCCGATATGTAACCTAGATAGTCAAAGTTCCCGTTACGTAACCCAGATAGTCCAAATGCCCCCTAGGTAACATACATTGTCCAAGTTCCCGCTAGGTAACCTAGATAGTCCAAGTGCCCGTTACCTAACCTAGATAGTCCAAGTTCCCGTTACCTAACCTAGATAGTCCAAGTGCCCACTAAGCAACCTACATAGTAAAGGGCCCACTAGTTGACCTAGATAGTCCAAGTGCCCGCTATTTAACCTAGATAGTCCAAGTGCCCGCTAGGTAACCAAAGTAGTCCAAGTGCCCCCTAGGTAACATACAAAGTCTAAGTGCCCGCTAAGGAATCTATGTAGTCCAAATGCCCGCTAGGGAGCCTACATAATCCAAATGCCCGCTAGGTAACCTAGATAGTCCAAGGGCCCGCTAGGTAACCTACATAGTCCTAGTGCCCCCTAGTTAACCTACATTCTCCAAGTGCCCGATAAGGAACCTACATAGTCCAAGTGCCCGCTAGGTAACCTACATAGTTTAAATGTCCTCTAGTTAACCCACGTAGTCCAAGTGCCCGCTAGGGAACTCACATATTCCAAGGACCCGCTAGGGAACCTACATATTACAAGTGCCCGTTAGTTAACCTAGATAGTCCAAGTGCCCGCTAGGTAACCTAGACAGTCCAAGTGACCACTAGGTTACCTACATAGTCCAAGTGCCCGTTCGTTAACCTACATAGTCCAAGTGCCCGCTAGGTAACGTAGATAGCCCAAGTGCCCGCTAGGGAACGTACATAGTCCAAGTGCCCACTAGGTAACTTGGACAGTCCAATTGCCCAATAGTTAACCTAGACAGTCCAAGTATCCGATAGGGAACCTACATAGTCCAAGTGCTCGCTAGGCAACCTACATATTCCAATTGCCTGTTAGTTAACCTAGATTGTCAAACTGCCTGCTAGGTAACCTAAATAGTCCATGTGCCCGCTAGGGAACCTACATAGTCCAATGCCCGCTAGTTAACCTACATTGTCCAAGGGCCCGTTAGTTAACATACAGAGTCCAAGGTCCGCTAGTTAACCTACATTGTCCAAGTGCTCGCTAGTTAACCTACTTAGCACAAGGGCCCGCTAGTTGACCTAGCTAGTCCAAGTGCCGGCAAGTTAACCTTGATATGTCAAGTGCCTCCTAAGTAACCTAAGTAGTCCAAATGTCCGATAGGGATCCTACATAGTCCAAGTGCCCGCTAGGTAACCTACATAGTCCAAGTGCCCGTTCGTTAACCTAGATAGTCCAAGTGCCCGCTAGGTAACCTAGACTGTTCAAGTGCCCGCTAGGTTACCTACATGGTCCAAGTGCCCGTTCGTTAACCTAGATAGTCCAAGTGCCCGCTAGGAAACCTAGAGTCCAAGTGCTCGCTAGTTAACCTACATAGTCCAAGTGCCCGATATGTAACCTAGATAGTCAAAGTTCCCGTTACGTAACCCAGATAGTCCAAATGCCCGCTAGGTAACATACATTGTCCAAGTTCCCGCTAGGTAACCTAGATAGTCCAAGTGCCCGTTACCTAACCTAGATAGTCCAAGTTCCCGTTACCTAACCTAGATAGTCCAAGTGCCCACTAAGCAACCTACATAGTAAAGGGCCCACTAGTTGACCTAGATAGTCCAAGTGCCCGCTAGTTAACCTAGATAGTCCAAGTGCCCGCTAGGTAACCAAAGTAGTCCAAGTGCCCCCTAGGTAACATACAAAGTCTAAGTGCCCGCTAAGGAATCTATATAGTCCAAATGCCCGCTAGGGAGCCTACATAATCCAAATGCCCGCTAGGTAACCTAGATAGTCCAAGGGCTCGCTAGGTAACCTACATAGTCCTAGTGCCCCCTAGTTAACCTACATTCTCCAAGTGCCCGATAAGGAACCTACATAGTCCAAGTGCCCGCTAGGTAACCTACATGGTTTAAATGTCCTCTAGTTAACCCACGTAGTCCAAGTGCCCGCTAGGGAACTCACATAGTCCAAGGACCCGCTAGGGAACCTACATATTACAAGTGCCCGTTAGTTAACCTAGATAGTCCAAGTGCCCACTAGGTAACCTAGACAGTCCAAGTGACCACTAGGTTACCTACATAGTCCAAGTGCCCGTTCGTTAACCTACATAGTCCAAGTGCCCGCTAGGTAACGTAGATAGCCCAAGTGCCCGCTAGGGAACGTACATAGTCCAAGTGCCCACTAGGTAACTTGGACAGTCCAATTGCCCAATAGTTAACCTAGACAGTCCAAGTACCCGATAGGGAACCTACATAGTCCAAGTGCTCGCTAGGCAACCTACATATTCCAATTGCCTGTTAGTTAACCTAGATTGTCAAACTGCCTGCTAGGTAACCTAAATAGTCCATGTGCCCGCTAGGGAACCTACATAGTCCAATTGCCCGCTAGGTAACCTAGATAGTCCAAGTGCCCGCTAGGTTACCTACATAGTCCAAGTGCACGTTCGTTAACCTAGATAGTCCAAGTGCCCGCTGGTAACCTACATAGTCCAAGGGCCCGCTAGGTAACCTTGATAGTCCAAGTGCCTTGTAGTTAACCTACGTAGTCCAAGTGCCCGCTAGGTAACCTACAAGTCCAAGTGCCCACTAGGTAACCTAAATAATCCAAATGCCCGCTAGGGAAACTACATAGTAAAAGTGCCCGCTAGTTAACCTAGATAGTCCAAGTGCCCGCTAGTAAACCTAGATAGTCCAAGGGCCCGAAAGTTGACCTAGATAATCCAAGTGCTCGCTAGTTAACCTAAATCGTCCAAGTGTCCGCTAGGTAACCTACATAGTCCAAGTGCCTGCTAGGTAACCTAGAGAGTCCAAGTGCCTGATAGCTAACCTACATAGTCCAAGTGTCCGTTGGTTAACCTAGATAGTCCAAGTGCCCATTGGGTAACCTACATAGTCCAAGTGCCCGCTTGGTAACCTGGATAGTCAAAGTGCCCGCAAGTTAACCTACATAGTCCAAGTGCCTTCTAGGAAGTCTACATAGTCCACGTGACCGCTAGGGAACCTACCTAGTCCAAGTGCCCGCTAGGGAACCTACATAGTCCAAGTGCCCGCTAGGTAACCTACATAGTCCAAATGCCCGCAAGGAAACCTACATAATCTAAATGCCCGCTGGGCAACCTACATAATCCAAGTGCCCGCTCTGGAAAATACATAGTCCAAGTGCCCGTTAGCTAACCTAGATATTCCAAGGGCCCGCTAGTTGACCTACATAGTCCAAGTGCCAGCTAGTTAACCTAGATAGTACAAGTGCCCGCTAGAGAACCTAGATAGTCCAAGTGCCTGTGAGCTAACCTAGATAGTCTAAGTGGCGGCTAGGTAACCTACATAGTCCAAGTGCCCGTTCGTTAACCTAGATAATCCAAGTGCCCGCTAGGTAACCTAGACAGTCCAAGTGCCCGCTAGGTAACCTACATAGTCCAAATGCCCGCTAGGTAACCTACATAGTCCAAGTGTCCGTTAAGTAACCTAGATAGTCCAAATGCCTGCTAGGTAACCCACATAGTCCAAGTGCCCGCTAGGGAACTTACATAGTCCAAGGGCCGCTAGGGAACCTACATAGTCCAAGTGCCCGTTAGTTAACCTAGATAGTCCAAGTGCCCGCTAGGTAACCTAGATAGTCCAAGTGCCCGCTAGTTAACCTACAAAGTCTAAGTGCCCGCTAGGTTATATATATAGTCCAAATGCCCGCTAGGGAACCTACATAGTCCAAGTGCCCTCTAGTTAACCTAGATCGTCCAAGTTCCCGCTAGTTAACCTACATAGTCCAAGGGCCCGTTAGTTAACCTACATAGTCCAAGGTCCGCTAGTTAACCTAGATTGTCCAAGTGCTCGCTAGTTAACCTACATAGTACAAGGGCCCGCTAGTTGACCTAGATAGTTCAAGTGCCCGCAAGTTAACCTAGATATGTCAAGTGCCCGCTAGGTAACCTAAGTAGTCCAAATGTCCGATAGGGATCCTACATAGTCAAAGTGCCCGCTAGTTAACCTAGATAGTCCAAGTGCCCGCTAGGTAACCAAAGTAGTCCAAGTGCCCCCTAGGTAACATACAAAGTCTAAGTGCCCGCTAAGGAATCTATGTAGTCCAAATGCCCTCTAGGGAGCCTACATAATCCAAATGCCCGCTAGGTAACCTAGATAGTCCAAGGGCCCGCTAGGTAACCTACATAGTCCTAGTGCCCCCTAGTTAACCTACATTCTCCAAGTGCCCGATAAGGAATCTACATAGTCCAAGTGCCCGCTAGGTAACCTACATAGTCCAAATGTCCTCTAGTTAACCCACGTAGTCCAAGTGCCCGCAAGGGAACTCACATAGTCCAAGGACCCGCTAGGGAACCTACATAGTCCAAGTGCCCGCTAGGTAACCTAGATAGTCCAACAGCCCTCTAGGTAACCTACATACTCCAAGAACCCGCTAGGCAACGTAGATACTTCAAGTGCCCGCTAGGTAACCTATAAAATCTAAGTGCCCGCTGGTTATCTATATAGTCCAAATGCCCGCCTGGGAACCTACATAGACCAAGTGCCCGCTAGGTAACCTAGATAGTCCAAGTGCCCTCTAGTTAATCTAGATCGTCCAAGTGCCCGCTAGTTAACCTACATAGTCCAAGGGCCCGCTAGTTAACCCACATAGTCCAAGTCTGCTAGTTAACCTAGATAGTCCAAGTGCTCGCTAGTTAACCTACAGAGTACAAGGGCCCGCTAGTTGACTTGGATAGTCCAAGTGCCCGCTAGTTAACCTAGATAGTCCAAGTGCCCGATAGGTAACCAAAGTAGTCCAAATGTCCGATAGGTAACCTACATAGTCAAAGTGCCCATTCGTTAACATAGATAGTCAAAGTGCCCGCTAGGAAAGCTACATAGTCCAAGGGCCCGCTAGGTAACCTAGAGTCCAAGTGCTCACTATTTAACCTACATAGTCCTAGTGCCCGCTATGTGACCTAGATAGTCAAAGTGCCCGTTAGGTAACCTAGATAGTCCAAGTGCCCACTAGGTAACTTACATTGTCCAAGTTCCCGCTAGGTAACCAAGATAGTCCAAGTGCCGGTTACCTAACCTAGATAGTCCAAGTGCCCACTAGGCAACCTACATAGTCCAAGAGCCCGTTTGTTAACCTAGAAGTCCAAGTGCCCGCTAGGTAACCTAGACAGTCCAAGTGCCCGCTAGGTTACCTGCATATTCCAAGTGCCCGTTCGTTAACCTAGATAGTCCAAGTGCCCACTAGGTAACCTACATAGTCCAAGTGCCCGCTAGGTAACCTATATAGTCCAAGTGCCCGCTAGGTAACCTAGAAAGTCCAAGGGCCCGCTAGTTAACCTACATAGTCCAAGGGCTCACTTGTTAACTTTGATAGTCCAAGTGCCCCCTAGTTAACCTAGATCGTCCAAGTGCCCGCTAGTTAACCTAGATTGTCCAAGTGCCTGCTAGTTAACCTACATAGTCCAAGGGTCCACTAGTTAACCTAGATAGTCCAAGTGTCCTCTAGTTAACCTACATAGACCAAGTGCCCGCTAGTTAACCTATACACCAAGTGCCCGCTACGTAACCTAGATAGTCCAAGGGCACGCTAGTTAACCTACATAGTCCAAGTGCCCGCTACGCAACCTAGATATTCCAAGTGCCCGCTAAGGAACCTACATAGTCCAAGTGCATGCTAGTTAACCTAGATAGTCCAAGTGCCCGCTAGTTACCCTAGATAGTCCAAGTGCCTGCTAGGTAACCTACATAGTGCAAGTGCCCGCTAGGTAACCTAGATAGTGCAAGTGCCCGCTAGTTAACCTAGATAGTTCAAGTACCCGCTAGGTATCCTAGATCGTCCAAGGGCCCCCTAGTTAGCCTACATAGTCCAAGTGCCCGCTAGGTTACCTAGATAGTCCAAGTGCCCGTTCGGTATCCTAGATAGTCCAAGTGCCCTTTAGGGAACCTAGATAGTCCAAGGGCCCGCTAGTTAAGCTACATAGTCCATGGGCCCGCTAGTTAACCTACATAGGCAAGTGCCCGCTAGTTAACCTACATAATCTAAGGGCCCGTTAGCTAACCTAGATAGTCCAAGGGCCCGCTAGTTGACCTACATATTCCAAGTGCCAGCTACGTAACCTAGATAGGACAAGTGCCCGCTAGAGAACCTAGATAGCCAAAGTGCCTGTTAGCTAACCTAGATAGTCCAAGTGGCGGCTAGGTAACCTACATAGTCCAAGTGCCCGTTCGTTAACCTAGATAATCCAAGTGCCCGCTAGGTAACCTAGACAGTCCAAGTGCCCGCTAATTAACCTACATAGTCCATGTGCATGATAGACAACCTACATAATCTAAGTGCCCGCTAGGCAACCTACATAGTCCAAGTGCCCGTTAGTTAACCTTGATAGTCAAAGTGCCTGCTAGGTAACCTAGATAGGCCAAGTGCCCGCTAGGTAACCTACAAAGTCTAAGTGCCCGCTAGGTTATCTATATAGTCCAAATGCCCGCTAGGGAACCTACATAGTCCAAGTGCCCGCTAGTTAACATACATAGTCCAAGGTCCGCTAGTTAACCTAGATAATCCAAGTGCTCGCTAGTTAACCTACATAGTACAAGTACCCGCTAGTTAACCTAGATAGTCCAAGTGCCCGCTAGGTAACCTAAGTAGTCCAAATGTCCGATAGGGATCCTACATAGTCCAAGTGCCCGCTAGGTAACCTACCGAGTCCAAGTGCCCGTTCGTTAACCTAGGTAGTCCAAGTGCCCGCTAGGTAACCTAGACTGACCAAGTGCCCGCTAGGTTACCTACATAGTCCAAGTGCCCGTTCGTTAACCTAGATAGTCCAAGTGCCCGCTAGGAAACCTACATAGTCCAAGGGCCCGCTAGGTAACCTAGATAGTCCAAGTGCCCGCTAGGTAACCTAGAGTCCAAGTGCTCGCTAGTTAACCTACATAGTCCAAGTGCCCGCTATGTAACCTAGTTAGTCACAGTGCCCGTTAGGTAACCTAGATAGTCCACGTGCCCGCTAGGCAACCTACATAGTCCAAGAGCCCGTTCGTTAACCTAGAAGTCCATGTGCCCGCTAAGTAACCTAGACAGTCAAAGTGCCCGCTAGGTTACCTGCATATTCCAAGTGCCCGTTCGTTAACCTAGATAGTCCAAGTGCCCACTAGGTAACCTACATAGTCCAAGTGCCCGCTAGGTAACCTATATAGTCCAAGTGCCCGCTAGGTAACCAAGATAGTCCAAGGGCCGGCCAGTTAACCTACATAGTCCAAGGGCTCACTTGTTAACTTTGATAGTCCAAGTGCCTGCTATTTAACATAGATAGTTCAAGCTCACTAGTTAACCTACATAGTTCAAGGGCCCGCTAGTTGACCTAGATAGTCCAAGTGCCCACAAGTTAACCTAGATAGTCCAAGTGCCCGCTAGGTAACCAAAGTAGTCCAAATGTCCGATAGGGATCCTACATAGTCCAAGTTCCCGCTAGGTAACCTAGATAGTCCAAGTGCCCGTTACCTAACCTAGATTGTTCAAGTGCCTGCTAGGCAACATACATATTCCAAGTGCCCGTTCGTTAACCTAGAAGTCCAAGTGCCCGCTCTGTAACCTAGACAGTCCAAGTGCCCGCTAGGTTACTTGCATAGTCCAAGTGCCCGTTCGTTAACCTAGATAGTCCAAGGGCCCGCTAGTTGACCTACATATTCCAAGTGCCAGCTACGTAACCTAGATAGGACAAGTGCCCGCTAGAGAACCTAGATAGCCAAAGTGCCTGTTAGCTAACCTAGATAGTCCAAGTGGCGGCTAGGTAACCTACATAGTCCAAGTGCCCGTTCGTTAACCTAGATAATCCAAGTGCCCGCTAGGTAACCTAGACAGTCCAAGTGCCCGCTAATTAACCTACATAGTCCATGTGCATGATAGACAACCTACATAATCTAAGTGCCCGCTAGGCAACCTACATAGTCCAAGTGCCCGTTAGTTAACCTTGATAGTCAAAGTGCCTGCTAGGTAACCTAGATAGGCCAAGTGCCCGCTAGGTAACCTACAAAGTCTAAGTGCCCGCTAGGTTATCTATATAGTCCAAATGCCCGCTAGGGAACCTACATAGTCCAAGTGCCCGCTAGTTAACATACATAGTCCAAGGTCCGCTAGTTAACCTAGATAATCCAAGTGCTCGCTAGTTAACCTACATAGTACAAGTACCCGCTAGTTAACCTAGATAGTCCAAGTGCCCGCTAGGTAACCTAAGTAGTCCAAATGTCCGATAGGGATCCTACATAGTCCAAGTGCCCGCTAGGTAACCTACCGAGTCCAAGTGCCCGTTCGTTAACCTAGGTAGTCCAAGTGCCCGCTAGGTAACCTAGACTGACCAAGTGCCCGCTAGGTTACCTACATAGTCCAAGTGCCCGTTCGTTAACCTAGATAGTCCAAGTGCCCGCTAGGAAACCTACATAGTCCAAGGGCCCGCTAGGTAACCTAGATAGTCCAAGTGCCCGCTAGGTAACCTAGAGTCCAAGTGCTCGCTAGTTAACCTACATAGTCCAAGTGCCCGCTATGTAACCTAGTTAGTCACAGTGCCCGTTAGGTAACCTAGATAGTCCACGTGCCCGCTAGGCAACCTACATAGTCCAAGAGCCCGTTCGTTAACCTAGAAGTCCATGTGCCCGCTAAGTAACCTAGACAGTCAAAGTGCCCGCTAGGTTACCTGCATATTCCAAGTGCCCGTTCGTTAACCTAGATAGTCCAAGTGCCCACTAGGTAACCTACATAGTCCAAGTGCCCGCTAGGTAACCTATATAGTCCAAGTGCCCGCTAGGTAACCAAGATAGTCCAAGGGCCGGCCAGTTAACCTACATAGTCCAAGGGCTCACTTGTTAACTTTGATAGTCCAAGTGCCTGCTATTTAACATAGATAGTTCAAGCTCGCTAGTTAACCTACATAGTTCAAGGGCCCGCTAGTTGACCTAGATAGTCCAAGTGCCCACAAGTTAACCTAGATAGTCCAAGTGCCCGCTAGGTAACCAAAGTAGTCCAAATGTCCGATAGGGATCCTACATAGTCCAAGTTCCCGCTAGGTAACCTAGATAGTCCAAGTGCCCGTTACCTAACCTAGATTGTTCAAGTGCCTGCTAGGCAACATACATATTCCAAGTGCCCGTTCGTTAACCTAGAAGTCCAAGTGCCCGCTCTGTAACCTAGACAGTCCAAGTGCCCGCTAGGTTACTTGCATAGTCCAAGTGCCCGTTCGTTAACCTAGATAGTCCAAGTGCCCGCTAGGGAACCTATATAGTCCAAGTGCTATCTAGGTAACCTAGATAGTCCAAGGGCCCGCTAGTTAACCTAGATAGTCGAAGGGCTCGCTTGTTAACTTTGATAGTCCAAGTGCCCGTTAGTTAACCTAGATCACCCAAGTGTCCTCTAGTTAACCAACATAGTCCAAGTGCCCGCTAGGTAACCTACATAGTGCAAGTGTCTGCTAGGTAACCTACATAGTACAAGTGCCCGCTAGTTAACATAGATAGTTCAAGTGCCCGCTAGGGAAGGTACATAGTCCAAGTGTCCGCTAGGTTACCTAGAGAGTGCAAGTGCACACTAGTTAACCTACATAGTCCAAGTGCCTGCTAGGTAACCTAGATAGTCAAAGTGCCCGCTAGTTAACCTAGATAGTCCAAGTGCCCGCTAGGTAACCTACATAGTGCAAGTGTCCTCTAGTTAACCTAGATCGTCCAATTGTCCGCTAGTTAACCTACATAGTTCAAGTTCCCGCTAGGTAACCTAGATAGTCCAAGTGCCCGTTCGGTAACCTAGATAGTCCAAGTGCCCTTTAGGGAATCTAGATAGTCCAAGTGCCCGCTAGGGAACCTACATAGTCCAATTGCCCGCTCTGGAACATACATAGTCCAAGTGCCCGCTAGTTAACCTAGATAGTCCAAGTGCCCCCTAGGTAACCTATATAGTCCAAATGCCCGCTAGGGAACCTACATAGTCCAAGCGCCCGCTAGTTAACCTAGATAGTCCAAGTGCCCGCTAGTTAATCTAGATAGTCCAAGTGCCCGTAGGTAACCTAGATAGTCCAAGTACCCGCTAGTTAACCTACATAGTCCAAGTGCCTGCTAGGTAAACTACATAGTCCAAGTGCCCGCTATGTAACCTACATAGTCCAAGTGCCCGCTTGTTAACCTAGATAGTCCAGGTGCCCCCTAGTTTACCTACATAGTCCAAGTGCCCGCTAGGTAACCTAGACAGTTCAAGTGACCACTAGGTTACCTACATAGTCCAAGTGCGTGTTCGTTAACCTCATAATCCAAGTACCCGCTAGTTAACCGATATAGTCCAAATGCCCGCTAGGGACCCTAATAGTCCAAGTGTCCGCTAGTTACCCAAGATAGAACAAGGGCCCGCTAGGGAACCTACCTAGTCCAAGTGCCCAATAGGGAACCTACATAGTCCAAGTGCCCGCTAGTTAACATAGATAGTCCAAGTACCCACTAGGTAATGTAGATAGTCCAAGGGTCCGCTAGGGAACGTACGTAGTCCAAAAGCCCGCTAGGTAACGTAGATAGTCCAAGTGCCCGCTGGGGAACGTACATAATCCAAGTGCCCGCTAGTTAACCTACATAGTCCATGTGCCTGCTAGGTAGCTAGATAGTCCAAGTGCCCACTAGTTAACCTACATAGTCCAAGGTCCCACTAGGTAAACTAGATAGTCCAAAGGCCCGCTAGGTAACCTACATTGTCCTAGTGCCCCCTAGTTAACCTACATTCTCCAAGTGCCCGATAGGGAACCTACATAGTCCAAATGCCCGCTAGTTAACCTACATAGTCCAAGTGCCCGTTAGGTAACCTAGATAGCCGAAATGCCCTCTAGGGAACCCACATAGTCCAAGTGCCCGCTAGGGAACTTACATAGTCCAAGGGCCCGCTAGGGAACCTCCATAGTCCAAGTACCCGTTAGTTAACCTAGATAGTCCAACAGTCCGGTAGGTAACCTACATACTCCTAGTACCCGCTAGGTAATGTAGATAGTTCAAGTGCCAGCTAGGTAACCTAGATAGTCCAAGTGCCCGCTAGGTAACCTACAAAGTCTAAGTGCCCGCTAAGAAATCTGTATAGTCCAAATGCCCGCTAGGGAACCTACATAATCCAAGCGCCCGCTAGTTAACCTAGATAGTCCAAGTGCCCGTTAGTTAACCTAGATAGTCCAAGTGCCCGCTAGGTGTCCTAGATAGTCCAACAGCCCTCTAGGTAACCTACATACTCCATGAACCCGCTAGGCAACGTAGATAGTTCAAATGCCAGCTAGGTAACCTAGATAGTTCAAGTGCCAGCTAGGTAACCTACATAGTCCAAGTCCCCGCTAGTTGACCTAGATAGTCCAAGTGCCCGCTAGTTAACCTAGATAGTCCAAGTGCCCGCTAGGTAACCAAAGTAGTCCAAATGTCCAATAGGGATCCTACATAGTCCAAGTGCCCGCTAGGTAACCTACATCGTCCAAGAGCCCGTTCGTTAACCTAGAAGTCCAAGTGCCCGCTAGGTAACCTAGAAAGTGCAAGTGCCCGCTAGGTTACCTGCATATTCCAATTGCCCGTTCGTTGACCTAGATAGTCCAAGTACCCACTAGGTAACCTACATAGTCCAAGTGCCCGCTAGGTAACCTAGATAGTCCAAGGGCCGGCTAGTTAACCTACATATTCCAAGGCATCACTTGTTAACTTTGATAGTCCCGGTGCCCGCTAGTTAACCTAGATTGTCCAAGTGCCTGCTAGTTAACCTACATAGTCCAAGGGCCCACTAGTTAACCTAGATAGTCCAAGTGTCCTCTAGTTAACCTACATAGTCCAAGTGCCCGCTAGTTAACCTATATACAAAGTGCCCGCTACATAACCTAGATAGTCCAAGGGCACGCTAGATAACCTACATAGTACAAGTGCCCGCTAGGCAACCTAGATAGTCCAAGTGCCCGCTAAGTAACCTACATATTCCAAGTGTACGCTAATTAACTTAGATAGTCCAATTGCCCGCTAGTTAAACTAGATAGTCCAAGTGCATGCTAGGTAACCTACATAGTGCAAATGTCTGCTAGTTAACCTACATATTCCAAGTGCCCGCTAGTTAACATAGATAATGCAAGTGCCCGCTAGGGAACGAACATAGTCCAAGTGCCCGCTAGGTAACGTAGATAGTGCAAGTGCCCGCTAGTTAACCTAGATAGTTCAATTACCCGCTAGGTAACCTAGATCGTCCAAGGGCCCCCTAGTTAGCCTACATAGTCCAACTGCCCGCTTGGTAACCTAAATAGTCCAAGTGCCCGTTCGGTAACTAGATAGTCCAAGTGCACTTTAGGGAACCTAGATAGTCCAAGGGCCTGTTAGTAAACCTACATAGTGCAAGTGTCCGCTAGTTAACCTACATATTCCAAGTGCCCGCTAGTTAACCTACATAATCTAAGTGCCCGTTAGCTAACCTAGATAGTCCAAGGGCCCGCTAGTTGACCTACATAGTCTAAGTGCCAGCTAGGGAACCTAGATAGTCCAAGTGCCTGTTAGCTAACCTAGATAGTCCAAGTGGCGGCTAGGTAACCTACATAGTCCAAGTACCCGTTCGTTAACCTAGATAATTCAAGTGCCCGATAGGTAACCTAGACAGTCCAAGTGCCCGCTAGTTAACCTACAAAGCCCAAGTGCCTGCTAGGTAACCTACATAGTGCAAATGTCCGCTAGTTAACCTACATATTCCAAGTGCCCGCTAGTTAACATAGATAGTCCAAGTGCCCGCTAGGGAACGTACATAGTCCATGTGCCCTCTAGGTAACTTAGATAATGCAAGTGCCCGCTAGTTAACCTAGATAGTTCTAGAACCCGCTAGGTAACCTAGATCGTCCAAGGGCCCCCTAGTTAGCCTACATAGTCCAAGTGCCCGCTAGGTAACCTAGATAGTCCAAGTGCCCTTTAGGGAACCTAGATAGTCCAAGGGCACCCTAGTAAACCTACATAGTCCATGGGCCCGCTGGTTAACCTACATAGTGCAAGTGTCCGCTAGTTATCCTACTTATTCCAAGTGCCCCCTAGTTAACCTACATAATCTAAGTTCCCGTTAGCTAACCTAGGTAGTCCAAGGGCCCGCTAGTTGACCTACATAGTCCAAGTGCCAGCTAGGTAACCTAGATAGTACAAGTGCCCCCTAGCTAACCTAGATAGTCCAAGTGGCGGCTAGGTAACCTACATAGTCCAAGTGCCCATTCGTTAACCTAGATAATCCAAGTGCCCGCTAGGTAACCAGGACAGTCCAAGTTCCCGCTAGTTAACCTACATAATCCAAGTGCCCGATAGGGAACCTACATAATCCAAGTGCCCGCTAGGGAACCTACATAGTCCAAGTGCCCGCTAGGCAACCTACATAGTCGAATTGCCCGTTAGTTAACCTAGATAGTCAAAGTGCCCGCTAGGTAACCTACATAGTCCAAGTTCCCGCTTGGTACCCTAAATAGTCCAAATGCCCGCTAGGGAAACTACATAGTCCAAGTGCACGCTAGTTAACCTAGATAGTGCAATTGACTGCTAGTAAACCTACATAATCCATGGGCCCAAGAGTTAACCTACATAGTGCAAGGGCCCGCTAGGTAACCTAGATCGTGCAAGTGTCCGCTAGTTAACCTACATAGTCCAAGTGCCCACTAGTTAACCTAGATAGTCCAAGTGCCCGCTAGGAATCCTTCATAATCCAACTGCCTGCTAGGTAACCTAGATAGTCCAAGTGCCCGCTAGTTAACGTAGATAGTCCTCATGCCCATTAGTTAACCTAGATAGTCCAAGTGCCCACTAGGGGATGTACATAGTCCAAGTGCCCGCTAGGTAACCTAGATAATCCAAGTGCGCGCTAGTGTATGTACATAGTCCAAGTGCCTGCTAGGAAACCTAGATAGTCCAAGAGCCCGCTAGTTAACCTACATAGTCCAAGGGCCCGCTAGTTAACCTACATAGTCCAAGTGCCCGTTCGTTAACGTAGATAGTCCAAGTGCCCGCTAGGTAACCTACATAGTCCAAGGGCCCGCTAGGTAACCTAGATAGTCCAAGTGCCCGCTAGGTAACCTAGATAGTCCAAGTGCCCGCTAGTTAACCTACATACTCCAAGTGCCCGCTAGGTAACCTAAATAGTGAAAGTGCCCGTTAGGTAACCTAGATAGTCCAAGTACCTGCTAGGTAACCTACATTGTCCAAGTTCCCGCTAGGTAACCTAGATAGTCCAAGTGCCCGTTACATAACCTAGATAGTCCAAGTGCCCGCTAGTCAACATACATAGTCCAAGTGCCCGTTCGTTAACCTAGAAGTCCAAGTGCCCGCTATGTAACCTAGACAGTCCAAGTGCCCGTTCGTTAACCAAGATAGTCCAAGTGCCCGCTAGGGAACCTATATACTCCAAGTGCTATCTAGGTAACCTAGATAGTCCAAGGGCCCGCTAGTTAACCTACATAGTCCAAGGGCGCGCTTGTTAACTTTGATAGTCCAAGTGCCAGTTAGTTAACCTGGATCGTCCAAGTGCCCGCTAGTTAACCTAGATCGTCCAAATGTCCTCTAGTTAACCTACATAGTCCAAGTGCCCGCTAGTTAATATAGATAGTCCAAGTGCCCGCTAGGGAAGGTACATAGTCCAAGTGCCCGCTAGGTAACCTAGAGACTGCAAGTGCCCGCTAGTTAACCTACATAGTCCAAGTGCCTGCTAGGTAACCTAGATAGTCCAAGGGCCTGCTAGTTAACCTACATAGTCCAAGTGCCCGCTAGGTAACCTACATAGTGCAAGTTTCCGCTAGTTAACCTACATAGTCAAAGTGCCCGCTAGTTAACCTAGATAGTCCAATTGTCCGCTAGTTAACCTACATTTTCCAAGTGCCCGCTAGGTAACCTAGATAGTCCAAGTGCCCGGTCGGTAACCTAGATAGTCCAAGTGCCCTTTAGGGAACCTAGATAGTCCAAGTGCCCGCTAGGGAACCTACATAGTCCAATTGCTCGCTTGGAACATACATAGTCCAAGTGCCCGTTAGTTAACCTAGATAATCCAAGTGCCCGCTAGTTAACCTATATAGTCCAAGTGCCCGCTAGGTAACCTACATAATCCAAGTGCCCGCTAGGTAACCTATATTGTCCAAATGCCCGCTATGGAACCTACATAGTCCAAGCGCCGGCTAGTTAACCTAGATAATCCAAGTGCCCGCTAGTTAACCTAGATAGTCCAAGTGCCCGCTAGTTAACTTACATAGTCCAAGTGCCCGCTAGGGAACGTACATAGTCCAAGTGCCCGTAGGTAACCTAGATTGTCCAAGTGCCCACTAGTTAACCAACATAGTCCAAGTGCCTGCTAGGTAAACTACATAGTCCAAGTGCCCGTTCGTTAACCTACATAGTCCAAGTGCCCTTTCGTTAACCTACATAGTCCAAGTGCCCGCTAGGTAACATAGATAGCCCAAGTGCCCGCTAGGGAACATACATAGTCCAAGTGCCCACTAGGTAACCTAGATAGTCCAATTACCCGCTAGTTAACCTAGACAGTCCAAGTACCCGATAGGAACCTACATAGTCCAAGTGCCCGCTAGGGAACCTACATAGTCCAAGTGCTCGCTAGGCAACCTACATAGTCTAAGTGCCCGTTAGTTAACCTAGATAGTCAAAGTGCCTGCTAGGTAACCTAAATAGTCCAAGTGCCCGCTAGGGAACCTACATAGTCCAAGTGCACGCTAAGTAACCTAGATAGTCCAATTGCCCGTTAGCTAACCTAGATTGTCGAAGTGTCCGCTAGTTAACCTACATATTCCAAGTGCCCGTTCGTTAACCTAGATAGTCCAAGCGCCCGCTAGGTAACCTAGACAGTCCAAGTGCCCGCTAGGTTACCTACATAGTCCAATTGCACGTTCGTTAACCTAGATAGTCCAAGTGCCGGCTAGTTAACTTAAATCGTCCAAGTGTCCGCTAGGTAACCTACATAGTCCATGTGACTGCTAGGTAACCTAGATAGTCCAAGTGCCTGATAGCTAACCTACATAGTCCAAGTGTCCGTTCGTTAACCTAGATAGTCCAAGTGCCCATTAGGTAACCTACATAGTCAAGTGCCCGCTTGGTAACCTGGATAGTCCAAGTGCCCGCTAATTAACCTACATAGTCCAAGTGCCTTCTAGGGAGCCTACATAGTCCACGTGACCGCTAGGGAACCTACATAGTGCAAGTGCCCGTTAGGGAAACTACATAGTCCAAGTGCCCGCTAGGTAACCTACATAGTCCAAATGCCCGCAAGGAAACCTACATAGTATAAATGCCCGCTAGGCAACCGACATAATCCATGTGCCCGCTCTGGAACATACATAGTCCAAGTGCCCGTTAGCTAACCTAGATAGTCCAAGGGCCCGCTAGTTGACCTACATAGTCCAAGTGCCAGCTAGGTAACCTAGATAGTACAAGTGCCCGCTAGGGAACCTAGATAGTCCAAGTGCCTGTTAGCTAACCTAGATAGTCCAAGTGGCGGCTAGGTAACCTACATAGTCCAAGTGCCCTTTCGTTAACCTAGATAATCCAAGTGCCCGCTAGGTAACCTAGACTGTCCAAGTGCCCGCTAGGTAACCTACATAGTCCAAATGCCCGCTAGTTAACCTACATAGTCCAAGTGCCCTTTAGGTAACCTAGATAGTCCAAGTGCCCGCTATTAACCTACATAGTCCAAGTGCCCACTAGGTAACCTAGATAGTGAAAGTGCCCGTTAGGTATCCCAGATAGTCCAAGTGCCTGCTAGGTAACCTACATTGTCCAAGTTCCCGCTAGGTAACCTAGATAGTCCAAGTGCCCGTTACCTAACCTAGATAGTCCAAGTGCCCGCTAGGCAACATACATAGTCCAAGTGCCCGTTCGTTAACCTAGAAGTCCAAGTGCCCGCTATGTAACCTAGACAGTCCAAGTGCCCGTTCGTTAACCTAGATAGTCCAAATGCCCGCTAGGGAACCTATATACTCCAAGTGCTATCTAGGTAACCTAGATAGTCCAAGGGCCCGCTAGTTAAGCTACATAGTCCACGGGCTCGCTTGTTAACTTTGATAGTCCAAGTGCCCGTTAGTAAACCTAGATCGTCCAAGTGCCCCCTAGTTAACCTATATCGTCCAAGTGTCCTCTAGTTAACCTACAGAGTCCAAGTGCCCGCTAGGTAACCTACATAGTGCAAGTGTCTGCTAGGTAACCTACACAGTCCAAGTGCCCGCTAGTTAACGTAGATAGTCCAAGTGCCCGCTGGGGAAGGTACATAGTCCAAGTGCCCACTAGGTAACCTAGAGAGTGCAAGTGCCCGCTAGTTAACCTACATAGTCCAAGTGCCTGCTAGGTAACCTAGATAGTCCAAGGGCCTGCTAGTTAACCTACATTGTCCAAGTGCCCGCTTGGTAACCAACATAGTGCAAGTGTCCGCTAGTTAACCTACATAGTGAAAGTGCCCGCTAGTTAACCTAGATAGTCCAAGTGCCCGCTAGGTAACCTACATAGTGCAAGTGTCCGCTAGTTAACCTAGATCGTCCAATTGTCCGCTAGTTAACGTACATAGTCCAAGTTCCCGCTAGGTAACCTAGATAGTCCAAATGCCCGTTCGGTAACCTAGATAGTCCAAGTGCCCTTTAGGGAACCTAGATAGTCCAAGTGCCTGCTAGGGAACCTACATAGTCCAATTGCTTGCTCTGGAAAATACATAGTCCAAGTGGCCGTTAGTTAACCTAGATAATCCAAGTGCCCGCTAGTTAACCTAGATAGTCCAAGTGCCCTCTAGGTAACCTACATAGTCCAAGCTCCCGCTAGTTAACCTAGATAGTCCAAGTGCCCGCTAGTTAACCAGGATCATCAAAGTGCCCTCTAGTTAACGTACATAGTCCAAAGGCCTGCTAGTTAACCTACATAGACCAAGGGCCCGCTAGTTAACCTAGATAGTCCACATGCCCGCTAGTTAACCTACATAGTCCAAGTTCCCGCTAGGTAAGCTAGACAGTCCAAGTGACCACTAGGTTACCTACATAGTCCAAGTGCCCGTTCGTTAACCTACATAGTCCAAGTGCCTGCTAGGTAAACTACATAGTCCAAGAGCCCGTTCATAAACGTACATTGTCCAAGTGCCCGCTAGGTAACGTAGATAGCCCAAGTGCCCGCTAGGGAACGTACATAGTCCAAGTGCCCACTAGGTAACCTAGACAGTCCAATTGCCCCCTAGTTAACCTAGACAGTCCAAGTACCCGATAGGGAACCTACATAGTCCAAGTGTCCGCTAGGGAACCTACATAGTCCAAGTGCTCGCTAGGCAACCTACATAGTCCAAGTGCCCGTTAGTTAACATAGATAGTCCAATTGCCCGTTAGCTAACCTAGATAGTCGAAGTGTCCGCTAGTTAACCTACATAGTCCAAGTGCCCGTTCGTTAAACTAGATAGTCCAAGTGCTCGCTAGGTAACCAAGACAGTCCAAGTGCCCGCTAGGTTACCTACATAGTCCAAGTGCACGTTCGTTAACCTAGATAGTCCCGGTGCCCGCTTGTAACCTACATAGTCCAAGGGCATGCTAGGTAACCTTGATAGTACAAGTGCCTTCTAGTTAACCTACGTAGTCCAAGTGCCTGCTAGGTAACATACATTGTCCATGTTCCCTCTAGGTAGCCTAGATAGTCCAAGCGCCCGTTACCTAACCAAGATAGTCCAAGTGCCTGCTAGGCAACATATATAGTACAAGTGCCCGTTCGTTAACCTAGAAGTCCAAGTGCCCGCTATGTAACCTAGACAGTCCAAGTGCCCGTTCGTTAACCTAGATAGTCCAAATGCCCGCTAGGGAACCTACATAGTCCAAGGGCCCGCTAGGCAACCTAGATAGTCCAAGTGCCCGCTAGGTAACCTAGATAGTCCAAGTGCCCGCTAGTTAACCTACATACTCCAAGTGCCCGCTAGGTAACCTAAATAGTGAAAGTGCCCGTTAGGTAACCTAGATAGTCCAATTACCTGCTAGGTAACCTACATTGTCCAAGTTCCCGCTAGGTAACCTAGATAGTTCAAGTGCCCGTTCCATAACCTAGATAGTCCAAGTGCCCGCTAGGCAACATACATAGTCCAAGTGCCCGTTCGTTAACCTAGAAGTCCAAGTGCCCGCTATGTAACCTAGACAGTCCAAGTGCCCGTTCGTTAACCAAGTAAGTCCAAGTGCCCGCTAGGGAACCTATATACTCCAAGTGCTATCTAGGTAACCTAGATAGTCCAAGGGCCCGCTAGTTAACCTACATAGTCCAAGGGCTCGCTTGTTAACTTTGATAGTCCAAGTGCCAGTTAGTTAACCTGGATCGTCCAAGTGCCCGCTAGTTAACCTAGATCGTCCAAATGTCCTCTAGTTAACCTACATAGTCCAAGTGCCCGCTAGGTAACCTATATAGTGCAAGTGTCTGCTAGGTAACCTACATAGTCCAAGTGCCCGCGAGTTAATATAGATAGTCCAAGTGCCGCTAGGGAAGATACATAGTCCAAGTGCCCGCTAGGTAACCTAGAGACTGCAAGTGCCCGCTAGTTAACCTACATAGTCCAAGTGCCTGCTAGGTAACCTAGATAGTCCAAGGGCCTGCTAGTTAACCTACATTGTCCAAGTGCCCGCTTGGTAACCAACATAGTGCAAGTGTCCGCTAGTTAACCTACATAGTCAAAGTGCCCGCTAGGTAACCTACATAGTACAAGTTTCCGCTAGTTAACCTACATAGTCAAAGTGCCCGCTAGTTAACCTAGATAGTCCAATTGTCCGCTAGTTAACCTACATTGTCCAAGTGCCCGCTAGGTAACCTAGATAGTCCAAGTGCCCAGTCGGTAACCTAGATAGTCCAAGTGCCCTTTAGGGAACCTAGATAGTCCAAGTGCCCGCTAGGGAACCTACATAGTCCAATTGCTCGCTTGGAACATACATAGTCCAAGTGCCCGTTAGTTAACCTAGATAATCCAAGTGCCCGCTAGTTAACCTATATAGTCCAAGTGCCCGCTAGGTAACCTACATAATCCAAGTGCCCGCTAGGTAACCTATATTGTCCAAATGCCCGCTATGGAACCTACATAGTCCAAGCGCCGGCTAGTTAACCTAGATAATCCAAGTGCCCGCTAGTTAACCTAGATAGTCCAAGTGCCCGCTAGTTAACTTACATAGTCCAAGTGCCCGCTAGGGAACGTACATAGTCCAAGTGCCCGTAGGTAACCTAGATTGTCCAAGTGCCCGCTAGGGAACCTACATAGTCCAAGTGCTCGCTAGGCAACCTACATAGTCTAAGTGCCCGTTAGTTAACCTAGATAGTCAAAGTGCCTGCTAGGTAACCTAAATAGTCCAAGTGCCCGCTAGGGAACCTACATAGTCCAAGTGCACGCTAAGTAACCTAGATAGTCCAATTGCCCGTTAGCTAACCTAGATTGTCGAAGTGTCCGCTAGTTAACCTACATATTCCAAGTGCCCGTTCGTTAACCTAGATAGTCCAAGCGCCCGCTAGGTAACCTAGACAGTCCAAGTGCCCGCTAGGTTACCTACATAGTCCAATTGCACGTTCGTTAACCTAGATAGTCCAAGTGCCGGCTAGTTAACTTAAATCGTCCAAGTGTCCGCTAGGTAACCTACATAGTCCATGTGACTGCTAGGTAACCTAGATAGTCCAAGTGCCTGATAGCTAACCTACATAGTCCAAGTGTCCGTTCGTTAACCTAGATAGTCCAAGTGCCCATTAGGTAACCTACATAGTCAAGTGCCCGCTTGGTAACCTGGATAGTCCAAGTGCCCGCTAATTAACCTACATAGTCCAAGTGCCTTCTAGGGAGCCTACATAGTCCACGTGACCGCTAGGGAACCTACATAGTGCAAGTGCCCGTTAGGGAAACTACATAGTCCAAGTGCCCGCTAGGTAACCTACATAGTCCAAATGCCCGCAAGGAAACCTACATAGTATAAATGCCCGCTAGGCAACCGACATAATCCATGTGCCCGCTCTGGAACATACATAGTCCAAGTGCCCGTTAGCTAACCTAGATAGTCCAAGGGCCCGCTAGTTGACCTACATAGTCCAAGTGCCAGCTAGGTAACCTAGATAGTACAAGTGCCCGCTAGGGAACCTAGATAGTCCAAGTGCCTGTTAGCTAACCTAGATAGTCCAAGTGGCGGCTAGGTAACCTACATAGTCCAAGTGCCCTTTCGTTAACCTAGATAATCCAAGTGCCCGCTAGGTAACCTAGACAGTCCAAGTGCCCGCTAGGTAACCTACATAGTCCAAATGCCCGCTAGTTAACCTACATAGTCCAAGTGCCCTTTAGGTAACCTAGATAGTCCAAGTGCCCGCTATTAACCTACATAGTCCAAGTGCCCACTAGGTAACCTAGATAGTGAAAGTGCCCGTTAGGTAACCCAGATATTCCAAGTGCCTGCTAGGTAACCTACATTGTCCAAGTTCCCGCTAGGTAACCTAGATAGTCCAAGTGCCCGTTACCTAACCTAGATAGTCCAAGTGCCCGCTAGGCAACATACATAGTCCAAGTGCCCGTTCGTTAACCTAGAAGTCCAAGTGCCCGCTATGTAACCTAGACAGTCCAAGTGCCCGTTCGTTAACCTAGATAGTCCAAATGCCCGCTAGGTTACCTACATAGTCCAAGTGCACTTTCGTTAACCTAGATAGTCCAAGTGCCCGCTAGGTAACCTAGACAGTCCAAGTGCCCGCTAGGTTACCTGCATAGTCCAAGTGCACGTTCGTTAACCAAGATAGTCCCAGTGCCCTCTGGTAACCTACATAGTCCAAGGGCCCGCTAGGTAACCTTGATAGTCCAAGAGCCTTCTAGTTAACCTACGTAGTCCAAGTGCCTGCTAGGTAACATACATTGTCCATGTTCCCGCTAGGTAACCTAGATAGTCCAAGCGCCCATTACCTAACCTAGATAGTCCAAGTGCCCGCTAGGCAACATACATAGTACAAGTGCCCGTTCGTTAACCTAGAAGTCCAAGTGCCCGCTATGTAACCTAGACAGTCCAAGTGCCCGCTAGGTTACCTGCATAGTCCAAGTGCCCGTTCGTTAACCTAGATAGTCCAAGTGCCCGCTAGGGAACCTATATAGTCCAAGTGCTATCTAGGTAACCTAGATAGTCCAAGGGCCCGCTAGTTAACCTACATAGTTCAAGGGCTCGCTTGTTAACTTTGCTAGTCCAAATGCCCGTTAGTTAACCTAGATCGTCCAAGTGCCCGCTATGTAACCTACATAGTCCAAGTGCCTGCTAGTTAACATAGATAGTCCAAGTGCCCGCTAGGGAAGGTTCATAGTCCAAGTGCCCGCTAGGTAACCTAGAGAGTGCAAGTGCCCGCTAGTTAACCTACATAGTCCAAGTGCCTGCTAGGTAACCTAGATAGTCCAAGGGCCTGCTAGTTAACCTACATAGTCCAAGTGCCCGCTAGGTAACCTACATAGTGCAAGTGTCCGCTAGTTAACCTACATAGTCAATGTGCCCGCTAGTTAACCTAGATAGTCCAAGTGCCCGCTAGGTAACCAACATAGTGCAAGTGCCCGTTCGTCAACCTAGATAGTCCAAGTGCCCGCTAGGTAACCTAGACAGTCCAAGTGCCTGCTAGGTTACCTACATAGTCCAAGTGCACGTTCGTTTACCTAGATAGTCCAAGTGCCCGTTGGTAACCTACATAGTCCAAGGGCCCGCTAGGTAACCTTGATAGTCCAAGTGACTTCTAGTTAACCTACGTAGTCCTAGTGCCCGCTAGGTAACCTACATAGTCCAAGTGACTGCTAGGTAACCTAGATAGTCCAAGTGCCTGATAGCTAACCTACATAGTCCATATGTCCGTTCGTTAACCTAGATAGTCCAAGTGCCCATTGGGTAACCTACATAGTCCAAGTGCCCGACTGGTAACGTGGATAGTCCAAGTGCCCGCTAGTTAACCTACATAATCCAAGTGCCTTCTAGGGAGCCTACATAGTCCACGTGACCGCTAGGGAACCTACATAGTCCAAGTGCCCGTTAGGGAACCTACATAGTCCAAGTGCCCGCTAGGTAACCTACATAATCCAAATGCCCGCAAGGAAACCTACATAGTCTAAATGCCCGCTAGGCAACCTACATAATCCAAGTGCCCGCTCTGGAACATACATAGTCCTAGTGCCCGTTAGCTAACGTAGATAGTCCAAGGGCCCGCTAGTTGACCTACATATTCCAAGTGCCAGCTAGGCAACCTAGATAGTACAAGTGCCCGCTAGGGAACCTAGACAGTCCAAGTGCCCGCTAGGTAACCTACATAGTCCAAATGCCCGCTAGTTAACCTACATAGTCCAAGTGCCCTTTAGGTAACCTAGATAGTCCAAGTGCCCGCTATTAACCTACATAGTCCAAGTGCCCACTAGGTAACCTAGATAGTGAAAGTGCCCGTTAGGTAACCCAGATAGTCCAAGTGCCTGCTAGGTAACCTACATTGTCCAAGTTCCCGCTAGGTAACCTAGATAGTCCAAGTGCCCGTTACCTAACCTAGATAGTCCAAGTGCCCGCTAGGCAACATACATAGTCCAAGTGCCCGTTCGTTAACCTAGAAGTCCAAGTGCCCGCTATGTAACCTAGACAGTCCAAGTGCCCGTTCGTTAACCTAGATAGTCCAAATGCCCGCTAGGTTACCTACATAGTCCAAGTGCACTTTCGTTAACCTAGATAGTCCCAGTGCCCTCTGGTAACCTACATAGTCCAATGGCCCGCTAGGTAACCTAGATAGTCCTAGTGCCTTCTAGTTAACCTACGTATTCCAAGTGCCTGCTAGGTAACATACATTGTCCATGTTCCCTCTAGGTAGCCTAGATTGTCCAAGCGCCCGTTACCTAACCAAGATTGTCCAAGTGCCCGCTAGGCAACATATATAGTACAAGTGCCGGTTCGTTAACATAGAAGTCCAAGTGCCCGCTAGGTTACCTGCATAGTCCAAGTGCCCGTTCATTAACCTAGATAGTCCAAGTGCCCGCTAGGGAATCTATATAGTCCAAGTGCTATCTAGGTAACCTAGATAGTCCAAGGGCCTGCTAGAAAACCTACATAGTTCAAGGGCTCGCTTGTTAACTTAGCTAGTCCAAGTGCCCGTTAGTTAACCTAGATCGTCCAAGTGCCCGCTAGGTAACCTACATAGTCCAAGAGCCTGCTAGTTAACATAGATAGTCCAAGGGCCTGCTAGTTAACCTACATAGTCCAAGTGCCCGCTAGGTAACCTACATAGTGCAAGTGTCCACTAGTTAACCTAGATTGTCCAATTTTCCGCTAGTTAACCTACATAGTCCAAGTGCCCGCTAGGTAACCTAGATAATCCAAGTGCCCGTTCAGTAACCTAGATAGTCCAAGTGCCCTTTAGGGAACCTAGATAGTCCAAGTGCCCGCTAGGGAACCTACATAGTCCAATTGTCCGCTCTGGAACATACATAGTCCAAGTGCCCGTTAGTTAACCTAGATAATCCAAGTGCCCGCTAGTTAACCTAGATAGTCCAGTGCCCGATAGGTAACCTACATAGTCCAAGTGCCCCCTAGGTAACCTATATAGTCCAAATGCCCGCTAGGGAACCTACATAGTCCAAGAGCCCGCTAGTTAACCTAGATAGTCCAAGTGCCCGCTAGGTAACCTACATAGTCCAAGTGCCCGCTAGTTAACCAGGATCATCAAAGTGCCCTCTAGTTAACTTACATAATCCAAAGGTCTGCTAGTTAACCTACATAGACCAAGGGCCCGCTAGTTAACCTAGATAGACCAAGTGCCCGCTAGTTATGCTACATAGTCCAAGTTCCCGCTAGGTCACCTAGACAGTCCAAGTGACCACTAGGTTACCTACATAGTCCAAGTGCCCATTCGTTAACCTACATAGTCCAAGTGCCCGCTAGGTAACGTAGATAGCCCAAGTGCCCGCTAGGGAACGTACATAGTCCAAGTGCCCGTAGGTAACCTATATAGTCCAAATGCCCGCTAGGGAACCTACATAGTCCAAGCGCCCGCTATTTAACCTAGATAGTCCAAGTGCCCGCTAGTTAACCAGGATCATCAAAATGCCCTCTAGTTAACTTACATAGTCCAAAGGCCTGCTAGTTAACCTACATAGACCAAGGGCCCGCTAGTTAACCTAGATAGTCCAAGTGCCCGCTAGTTAACCTACATAGTCCAAGTGCCCATTCGTTAACCTACATTGTCCAAGTGCCCACTAGGTAACGTAGATAGCCCAAGTGCCCGCTAGGGAACGTACATAGTCCAAGTGCCCACTAGGTAACCTAGACAGTTCAAGTGACCACTAGGTTACCTACATAGTCCAAGTGCCCGTTCGTTAACCTACATAGTCCAAGTGCTGGCTAGGTAACGTAGATAGCCCAAGTGCCCGCTAGGGAACGTACGTAGTCCAAGTGCCCGTAGGTAACCTAGATAGTCCAAGTGCCCGCTAGTTAACCTACATAGTCCAAGTGCCTGCTAGGTAAACTACATAGTCCAAGTGCCCATTCGTTAACCTACATTGTCCAAGTGCCCACTAGGTAACGTAGATAGCCCAAGTGCCCGCTAGGGAACGTACATAGTCCAAGTGCCCACTAGGTAACCTAGACAGTCCAATTGCCCCCTAGTTAACCTAGACAGTCCAAGTACCCATAGGGAACCTACATAGTCCAAGTGCCCGCTAGGGAACCTACATAGTCCAAGTGCCCGTTAGTTAACCTAGATAGTCCAATTGCCCGTTAGCTAACCTAGATAGTCGAAGTGTCCGCTAGTTAACCTACATAGTCCAAGTGCCCTTTCGTTAACCTAGATAGTCCAAGTGCCCGCTAGGTAACCTAGACAGTCCAAGTGCCCGCTAGGTTACCTGCATAGTCCAAGTGCACGTTCGTTAACCAAGATAGTCCCAGTGCCCTCTGGTAACCTACATAGTCCAAGGGCCCGCTAGGTAACCTTGATAGTCCAAGAGCCTTCTAGTTAACCTACGTAGTCCAAGTGCCTGCTAGGTAACATACATTGTCCATGTTCCCGCTAGGTAACCTAGATAGTCCAAGCGCCCATTACCTAACCTAGATAGTCCAAGTGCCCGCTAGGCAACATACATAGTACAAGTGCCCGTTCGTTAACCTAGAAGTCCAAGTGCCCGCTATGTAACCTAGACAGTCCAAGTGCCCGCTAGGTTACCTGCATAGTCCAAGTGCCCGTTCGTTAACCTAGATAGTCCAAGTGCCCGCTAGGGAACCTATATAGTCCAAGTGCTATCTAGGTAACCTAGATAGTCCAAGGGCCCGCTAGTTAACCTACATAGTTCAAGGGCTCGCTTGTTAACTTTGCTAGTCCAAATGCCCGTTAGTTAACCTAGATCGTCCAAGTGCCCGCTATGTAACCTACATAGTCCAAGTGCCTGCTAGTTAACATAGATAGTCCAAGTGCCCGCTAGGGAAGGTTCATAGTCCAAGTGCCCGCTAGGTAACCTAGAGAGTGCAAGTGCCCGCTAGTTAACCTACATAGTCCAAGTGCCTGCTAGGTAACCTAGATAGTCCAAGGGCCTGCTAGTTAACCTACATAGTCCAAGTGCCCGCTAGGTAACCTACATAGTGCAAGTGTCCGCTAGTTAACCTACATAGTCAATGTGCCCGCTAGTTAACCTAGATAGTCCAAGTGCCCGCTAGGTAACCAACATAGTGCAAGTGCCCGTTCGTCAACCTAGATAGTCCAAGTGCCCGCTAGGTAACCTAGACAGTCCAAGTGCCTGCTAGGTTACCTACATAGTCCAAGTGCACGTTCGTTTACCTAGATAGTCCAAGTGCCCGTTGGTAACCTACATAGTCCAAGGGCCCGCTAGGTAACCTTGATAGTCCAAGTGACTTCTAGTTAACCTACGTAGTCCTAGTGCCCGCTAGGTAACCTACATAGTCCAAGTGACTGCTAGGTAACCTAGATAGTCCAAGTGCCTGATAGCTAACCTACATAGTCCATATGTCCGTTCGTTAACCTAGATAGTCCAAGTGCCCATTGGGTAACCTACATAGTCCAAGTGCCCGACTGGTAACGTGGATAGTCCAAGTGCCCGCTAGTTAACCTACATAATCCAAGTGCCTTCTAGGGAGCCTACATAGTCCACGTGACCGCTAGGGAACCTACATAGTCCAAGTGCCCGTTAGGGAACCTACATAGTCCAAGTGCCCGCTAGGTAACCTACATAATCCAAATGCCCGCAAGGAAACCTACATAGTCTAAATGCCCGCTAGGCAACCTACATAATCCAAGTGCCCGCTCTGGAACATACATAGTCCTAGTGCCCGTTAGCTAACGTAGATAGTCCAAGGGCCCGCTAGTTGACCTACATATTCCAAGTGCCAGCTAGGCAACCTAGATAGTACAAGTGCCCGCTAGGGAACCTAGACAGTCCAAGTGCCCGCTAGGTAACCTACATAGTCCAAATGCCCGCTAGTTAACCTACATAGTCCAAGTGCCCTTTAGGTAACCTAGATAGTCCAAGTGCCCGCTATTAACCTACATAGTCCAAGTGCCCACTAGGTAACCTAGATAGTGAAAGTGCCCGTTAGGTAACCCAGATAGTCCAAGTGCCTGCTAGGTAACCTACATTGTCCAAGTTCCCGCTAGGTAACCTAGATAGTCCAAGTGCCCGTTACCTAACCTAGATAGTCCAAGTGCCCGCTAGGCAACATACATAGTCCAAGTGCCCGTTCGTTAACCTAGAAGTCCAAGTGCCCGCTATGTAACCTAGACAGTCCAAGTGCCCGTTCGTTAACCTAGATAGTCCAAATGCCCGCTAGGTTACCTACATAGTCCAAGTGCACTTTCGTTAACCTAGATAGTCCCAGTGCCCTCTGGTAACCTACATAGTCCAATGGCCCGCTAGGTAACCTAGATAGTCCTAGTGCCTTCTAGTTAACCTACGTATTCCAAGTGCCTGCTAGGTAACATACATTGTCCATGTTCCCTCTAGGTAGCCTAGATTGTCCAAGCGCCCGTTACCTAACCAAGATTGTCCAAGTGCCCGCTAGGCAACATATATAGTACAAGTGCCGGTTCGTTAACATAGAAGTCCAAGTGCCCGCTAGGTTACCTGCATAGTCCAAGTGCCCGTTCATTAACCTAGATAGTCCAAGTGCCCGCTAGGGAATCTATATAGTCCAAGTGCTATCTAGGTAACCTAGATAGTCCAAGGGCCTGCTAGAAAACCTACATAGTTCAAGGGCTCGCTTGTTAACTTAGCTAGTCCAAGTGCCCGTTAGTTAACCTAGATCGTCCAAGTGCCCGCTAGGTAACCTACATAGTCCAAGAGCCTGCTAGTTAACATAGATAGTCCAAGGGCCTGCTAGTTAACATAGATAGTCCAAGGGCCTGCTAGTTAACCTACATAGTCCAAGTGCCCGCTAGGTAACCTACATAGTGCAAGTGTCCACTAGTTAACCTAGATTGTCCAATTTTCCGCTAGTTAACCTACATAGTCCAAGTGCCCGCTAGGTAACCTAGATAATCCAAGTGCCCGTTCAGTAACCTAGATAGTCCAAGTGCCCTTTAGGGAACCTAGATAGTCCAAGTGCCCGCTAGGGAACCTACATAGTCCAATTGTCCGCTCTGGAACATACATAGTCCAAGTGCCCGCTAGTTAACCTAGATAGTCCAGTGCCCGATAGGTAACCTACATAGTCCAAGTGCCCCCTAGGTAACCTATATAGTCCAAATGCCCGCTAGGGAACCTACATAGTCCAAGAGCCCGCTAGTTAACCTAGATAGTCCAAGTGCCCGCTAGGTAACCTACATAGTCCAAGTGCCCGCTAGTTAACCAGGATCATCAAAGTGCCCTCTAGTTAACTTACATAATCCAAAGGTCTGCTAGTTAACCTACATAGACCAAGGGCCCGCTAGTTAACCTAGATAGACCAAGTGCCCGCTAGTTATGCTACATAGTCCAAGTTCCCGCTAGGTCACCTAGACAGTCCAAGTGACCACTAGGTTACCTACATAGTCCAAGTGCCCATTCGTTAACCTACATAGTCCAAGTGCCCGCTAGGTAACGTAGATAGCCCAAGTGCCCGCTAGGGAACGTACATAGTCCAAGTGCCCGTAGGTAACCTATATAGTCCAAATGCCCGCTAGGGAACCTACATAGTCCAAGCGCCCGCTATTTAACCTAGATAGTCCAAGTGCCCGCTAGTTAACCAGGATCATCAAAATGCCCTCTAGTTAACTTACATAGTCCAAAGGCCTGCTAGTTAACCTACATAGACCAAGGGCCCGCTAGTTAACCTAGATAGTCCAAGTGCCCGCTAGTTAACCTACATAGTCCAAGTGCCCATTCGTTAACCTACATTGTCCAAGTGCCCACTAGGTAACGTAGATAGCCCAAGTGCCCGCTAGGGAACGTACATAGTCCAAGTGCCCACTAGGTAACCTAGACAGTTCAAGTGACCACTAGGTTACCTACATAGTCCAAGTGCCCGTTCGTTAACCTACATAGTCCAAGTGCTGGCTAGGTAACGTAGATAGCCCAAGTGCCCGCTAGGGAACGTACGTAGTCCAAGTGCCCGTAGGTAACCTAGATAGTCCAAGTGCCCGCTAGTTAACCTACATAGTCCAAGTGCCTGCTAGGTAAACTACATAGTCCAAGTGCCCATTCGTTAACCTACATTGTCCAAGTGCCCACTAGGTAACGTAGATAGCCCAAGTGCCCGCTAGGGAACGTACATAGTCCAAGTGCCCACTAGGTAACCTAGACAGTCCAATTGCCCCCTAGTTAACCTAGACAGTCCAAGTACCCATAGGGAACCTACATAGTCCAAGTGCCCGCTAGGGAACCTACATAGTCCAAGTGCCCGTTAGTTAACCTAGATAGTCCAATTGCCCGTTAGCTAACCTAGATAGTCGAAGTGTCCGCTAGTTAACCTACATAGTCCAAGTGCCCTTTCGTTAACCTAGATAGTCCAAGTGCCCGCTAGGTAACCTAGACAGTCCAAGTGCCCGCTAGGTTACCTGCATAGTCCAAGTGCACGTTCGTTAACCAAGATAGTCCCAGTGCCCTCTGGTAACCTACATAGTCCAAGGGCCCGCTAGGTAACCTTGATAGTCCAAGAGCCTTCTAGTTAACCTACGTAGTCCAAGTGCCTGCTAGGTAACATACATTGTCCATGTTCCCGCTAGGTAACCTAGATAGTCCAAGCGCCCATTACCTAACCTAGATAGTCCAAGTGCCCGCTAGGCAACATACATAGTACAAGTGCCCGTTCGTTAACCTAGAAGTCCAAGTGCCCGCTATGTAACCTAGACAGTCCAAGTGCCCGCTAGGTTACCTGCATAGTCCAAGTGCCCGTTCGTTAACCTAGATAGTCCAAGTGCCCGCTAGGGAACCTATATAGTCCAAGTGCTATCTAGGTAACCTAGATAGTCCAAGGGCCCGCTAGTTAACCTACATAGTTCAAGGGCTCGCTTGTTAACTTTGCTAGTCCAAATGCCCGTTAGTTAACCTAGATCGTCCAAGTGCCCGCTATGTAACCTACATAGTCCAAGTGCCTGCTAGTTAACATAGATAGTCCAAGTGCCCGCTAGGGAAGGTTCATAGTCCAAGTGCCCGCTAGGTAACCTAGAGAGTGCAAGTGCCCGCTAGTTAACCTACATAGTCCAAGTGCCTGCTAGGTAACCTAGATAGTCCAAGGGCCTGCTAGTTAACCTACATAGTCCAAGTGCCCGCTAGGTAACCTACATAGTGCAAGTGTCCGCTAGTTAACCTACATAGTCAATGTGCCCGCTAGTTAACCTAGATAGTCCAAGTGCCCGCTAGGTAACCAACATAGTGCAAGTGCCCGTTCGTCAACCTAGATAGTCCAAGTGCCCGCTAGGTAACCTAGACAGTCCAAGTGCCTGCTAGGTTACCTACATAGTCCAAGTGCACGTTCGTTTACCTAGATAGTCCAAGTGCCCGTTGGTAACCTACATAGTCCAAGGGCCCGCTAGGTAACCTTGATAGTCCAAGTGACTTCTAGTTAACCTACGTAGTCCTAGTGCCCGCTAGGTAACCTACATAGTCCAAGTGACTGCTAGGTAACCTAGATAGTCCAAGTGCCTGATAGCTAACCTACATAGTCCATATGTCCGTTCGTTAACCTAGATAGTCCAAGTGCCCATTGGGTAACCTACATAGTCCAAGTGCCCGACTGGTAACGTGGATAGTCCAAGTGCCCGCTAGTTAACCTACATAATCCAAGTGCCTTCTAGGGAGCCTACATAGTCCACGTGACCGCTAGGGAACCTACATAGTCCAAGTGCCCGTTAGGGAACCTACATAGTCCAAGTGCCCGCTAGGTAACCTACATAATCCAAATGCCCGCAAGGAAACCTACATAGTCTAAATGCCCGCTAGGCAACCTACATAATCCAAGTGCCCGCTCTGGAACATACATAGTCCTAGTGCCCGTTAGCTAACGTAGATAGTCCAAGGGCCCGCTAGTTGACCTACATATTCCAAGTGCCAGCTAGGCAACCTAGATAGTACAAGTGCCCGCTAGGGAACCTAGATAGTCCAAGTGCCTGTTAGCTAACCTAGATAGTCCAAGTGGCGGCTAGGTAACCTACATAGTCCAAGTGCCCTTTCGTTAACCTAGATAATCCAAGTGCCCGCTAGGTAACCTAGACAGTCCAAGTGCCCGCTAGGTAACCTACATAGTCCAAATGCCCGCTAGTTAACCTACATACTCCAAGTGCCCTTTAGGTAACCTAGATAGTCCAAGTGCCCGCTATTAACCTACATAGTCCAAGTGCCCGCTAGGTAACCTAGATAGTGAAAGTGCCCGTTAGGTAACCTAGATAGTCCAAGTGCCTGCTAGGTAACCTACATTGTCCAAGTTCCCGCTAGGTAACCTAGAAAGTGCCAATTGCCCCCTAGTTAACCTAGACAGTCCAAGTAGCCATCGGGAACCTACACAGTCCAAGTGCCCGCTAGGGAACCTACATAGTCCAAGTGCTCGCTAGGCAACCTACATAGTCCAAGTACCCGTTAGTTAACCTAGATAGTCCAATTGCCCGTTAGCTAACCTAGATAGTCCAAGTGTCCGATAGTTAACCTACATAGTCCAAGTGCCCGTTCGTTAACCTAGATAGTCCAAGTGCCCGCTAGGTAACCTAGACAGTCCAAGTGCCCGCTAGGTTACCTGCATAGTCCAAGTGCACGTTCGTTAACCAAGATAGTCCCAGTGCCCGCTAGTAACCTACATTGTCCAAGTGCCCGCTTGGTAACCAACATAGTGCAAGTGTCCGCTAGTTAACCTACATAGTCAAAGTGCCCGCTAGTTAACCTAGATAGTCCAAGTGCCCGCTAGGTAACCAACACAGTGCTAGTGCCCGTTCGTCAACCTAGATAGTCCAAGTGCCCGCTAGGTAACCTAGACAGTCCAAGTGACCACTAGGTTACCTACATAGTCCAAGTGCCCGTTCGTTAACCTACATAGTCCAAGTGCTGGCTAGGTAACGTAGATAGCCCAAGTGCCCGCTAGGGAACGTACATAGTCCAAGTGCCCGTAGGTAACCTAGATAGTCCAAGTGCCCGCTAGTTAACCTACATAGTCCAAGTGCCTGCTAGGTAAACTACATAGTCCAAGTGCTCATTCGTTAACCTACATTGTCCAAGTGCCCGCTACGTAACGTAGATAGCCCAAGGGCCCGCTAGGGAACGTACATAGACCAAGTGCCCACTAGGTAACCTAGACAGTCCAATTGCCCCCTAGTTAACCTAGACAGTCCAAGTACCCATAGGGAACCTACATAGTCCAAGTGCCCGCTAGGGAACCTACGTAGTCCAAGTGCTCGCTAGGCAACCTACATAGTCCAAGTGCCCGCTAGGTAACCTACATAGTGCAAGTGTCCGCTAGTTAACCTACATAGTCAATGTGCCCGCTAGTTAACCTAGATAGTCCAAGTGCCCGCTAGGTAACCAACACAGTGCTAGTGCCCGTTCGTCAACCTAGATAGTCCAAGTGCCCGTTAGGTATCCTAGACAGTCCAAGTGCCCGCTAGGTTACCTACATAGTCCAAGTGCACGTTCGTTTACCTAGATAGTCCAAGTTACCGCTGGTAACCTACATAGTCCAAGGGCTCGCTAGGTAACCTTGATAGTCCAAGTGACTTCTAGTTAACCTACGTAGTCCTAGTTCCCCCTAGGTAACCTACATAATCCAAGTGACAGCTAGGTAACCTAGATAGTCCAACTGCCTGATAGCTAACCTACATAGTCCAAATGTCCGTTCGTTAACCTAGATAGTCCAAGTGCCCATTGGGTAACCTACATAGTCCAAGTGCCCGAATGGTAACGTGGATAGTCCAAGTGCCCGCTAGTTAACCTACATAATCCAAGTGCCTTTTAGGGAGCCTACATAGTCCACGTGACCGCTAGGGAACCTATATAGTCCAAATGCCCGCTAGGGAACCTACATAGTCCAAGTGCCCGCTAGGTAACCTACATAGTCCAAGTGCCCGCTAGTTAACCAGGATCATCAAAGTGCTCTCTAGTTAACTTACATAATCCAAAGGTCTGCTAGTTAACCTACATAGACCAAGGGCCCGCTAGTTAACCTAGATAGACCAAGTGCCCGCTAGTTATGCTACATAGTCCAAGTTCCCGCTAGGTCACCTAGACAGTCCAAGTGACCACTAGGTTACCTACATAGTCCAAGTGCCCGTTCGTTAACCTACATAGTCCAAGTGCCCGCTAGGTAACTTAGATAGCCCAAGTGCCCGCTAGGGAACGTACATAGTCCAAGTGCCCGTAGGTAACCTATATAGTCCAAATGCCCGCTAGGGAACCTACATAGTCCAAGCGCCCGCTATTTAACCTAGATAGTCCAAGTGCCCGCTAGTTAACCAGGATCATCAAAATGCCCTCTAGTTAACTTACATAGTCCAAAGGCCTGCTAGTTAACCTACATAGACCAAGGGCCCGCTAGTTAACCTAGATAGTCCAAGTGCCCGCTAGTTAACCTACATAGTCCAAGTTCCCGCTAGGTAACCTAGACAGTTCAAGTGACCACTAGGTTACCTACATAGTCCAAGTGCCCGTTCGTTAACCTACATAGTCCAAGTGCTGGCTAGGTAACGTAGATAGCCCAAGTGCCCGCTAGGGAACGTACATAGTCCAAGTGCCCGTAGGTAACCTAGATAGTCCAAGTGCCCGCTAGTTAACCTACATAGTCCAAGTGCCTGCTAGGTAAACTACATAGTCCAAGTGCCCATTCGTTAACCTACATTGTCCAAGTGCCCACTAGGTAACGTAGATAGCCCAAGTGCCCGCTAGGGAACGTACATAGTCCAAGTGCCCACTAGGTAACCTAGACAGTCCAATTGCCCCCTAGTTAACCTAGACAGTCCAAGTACCCATAGGGAACCTACATAGTCCAAGTGCCCGCTAGGGAACCTACATAGTCCAAGTGCCCGTTAGTTAACCTAGATAGTCCAATTGCCCGTTAGCTAACCTAGATAGTCGAAGTGTCCGCTAGTTAACCTACATAGTCCAAGTGCCCTTTCGTTAACCTAGATAGTCCAAGTGCCCGCTAGGTAACCTAGACAGTCCAAGTGCCTGCTAGGTTACCTGCATAGTCCAAGTGCACGTTCGTTAACCAAGATAGTCCCAGTGCCCTCTGGTAACCTACATAGTCCAAGGGCCCGCTAGGTAACCTTGATAGTCCAAGTGCCTTCTAGTTAACCTACGTAGTCCAAGTGCCTGCTAGGTAACATACATTGTCCATGTTCCCGCTAGGTAACCTAGATAGTCCAAGCGCCCATTACCTAACCTAGATAGTCCAAGTGCCCGCTAGGCAACATACATAGTACAAGTGCCCGTTCGTTAACCTAGAAGTCCAAGTGCCCGCTATGTAACCTAGACAGTCCAAGTGCCCGCTAGGTTACCTGCATAGTCCAAGTGGCCGTTCGTTAACCTAGATAGTCCAAGTGCCCGCTAGGGAACCTATATAGTCCAAGTGCTATCTAGGTAACCTAGATAGTCCAAGGGCCCGCTAGTTAACCTACATAGTTCAAGGGCTCGCTTGTTAACTTTGCTAGTCCAAATGCCCGTTAGTTAACCTAGATCGTCCAAGTGCCCGCTATGTAACCTACATAGTCCAAGTGCCTGCTAGTTAACATAGATAGTCCAAGTGCCCGCTAGGGAAGGTTCATAGTCCAAGTGCTCTCTAGGTAACCTAGAGAGTGCAAGTGCCCGCTAGTTAACCTACATAGTCCAAGTGCCTGCTAGGTAACCTAGATAGTCCAAGGGCCTGCTAGTTAACCTACATAGTCCAAGTGCCCGCTAGGTAACCTACATAGTGCAAGTGTCCGCTAGTTAACCTACATAGTCCAAGGGCCCGCTAGGTAACCTTGATAGTCCAAGTGCCTTCTAGTTAACCTACGTAGTCCAAGTGCCCGTTCGTTAACCTACATAGTCCAAGTGCCCGCTAGGTAACGTAGATAGCCCAAGTGCCCGCTAGGGAACGTACATAGTCCAAGTGCCCGTAGGTAACCTATATAGTCCAAATGCCCGCTAGGGAACCTACATAGTCCAAGCGCCCGCTATTTAACCTAGATAGTCCAAGTGCCCGCTAGTTAACCAGGATCATCAAAATGCCCTCTAGTTAACTTACATAGTCCAAAGGCCTGCTAGTTAACCTACATAGACCAAGGGCCCGCTAGTTAACCTAGATAGTCCAAGTGCCCGCTAGTTAACCTACATAGTCCAAGTTCCCGCTAGGTAACCTAGACAGTTCAAGTGACCACTAGGTTACCTACATAGTCCAAGTGCCCGTTCGTTAACCTACATAGTCCAAGTGCTGGCTAGGTAACGTAGATAGCCCAAGTGCCCGCTAGGGAACGTACATAGTCCAAGTGCCCGTAGGTAACCTAGATAGTCCAAGTGCCCGCTAGTTAACCTACATAGTCCAAGTGCCTGCTAGGTAAACTACATAGTCCAAGTGCCCATTCGTTAACCTACATTGTCCAAGTGCCCACTAGGTAACGTAGATAGCCCAAGTGCCCGCTAGGGAACGTACATAGTCCAAGTGCCCACTAGGTAACCTAGACAGTCCAATTGCCCCCTAGTTAACCTAGACAGTCCAAGTACCCATAGGGAACCTACATAGTCCAAGTGCCCGCTAGGGAACCTACATAGTCCAAGTGCCCGTTAGTTAACCTAGATAGTCCAATTGCCCGTTAGCTAACCTAGATAGTCGAAGTGTCCGCTAGTTAACCTACATAGTCCAAGTGCCCTTTCGTTAACCTAGATAGTCCAAGTGCCCGCTAGGTAACCTAGACAGTCCAAGTGCCTGCTAGGTTACCTGCATAGTCCAAGTGCACGTTCGTTAACCAAGATAGTCCCAGTGCCCTCTGGTAACCTACATTGTCCATGTTCCCGCTAGGTAACCTAGATAGTCCAAGCGCCCATTACCTAACCTAGATAGTCCAAGTGCCCGCTAGGCAACATACATAGTACAAGTGCCCGTTCGTTAACCTAGAAGTCCAAGTGCCCGCTATGTAACCTAGACAGTCCAAGTGCCCGCTAGGTTACCTGCATAGTCCAAGTGCCCGTTCGTTAACCTAGATAGTCCAAGTGCCCGCTAGGGAACCTATATAGTCCAAGTGCTATCTAGGTAACCTAGATAGTCCAAGGGCCCGCTAGTTAACCTACATAGTTCAAGGGCTCGCTTGTTAACTTTGCTAGTCCAAGTGCTCATTCGTTAACCTACATTGTCCAAGTGCCCGCTACGTAACGTAGATAGCCCAAGGGCCCGCTAGGGAACGTATATAGTCCAAGTGCCCACTAGGTAACCTAGACAGTCCAATTGCCCCCTAGTTAACCTAGACAGTCCAAGTACCCATAGGGAACCTACATAGTCCAAGTGCCCGCTAGGGAACCTACGTAGTCCAAGTGCTCGCTAGGCAACCTACATAGTCCAAGTGCCCGTTAGTTAACCTAGATAGTCCAATTGCCCGTTAGCTAACCTAGATAGTCGAAGTGTCTGCTAATTGACCTATATAGTCCAAGTGCCCGTTCGTTAACCTAGATGGTCTAAGTGCCCGCTAGGTAACCTAGACAGTCCAAGTGCCCGCTAGGTTACCTGCATAGTCCAAGTGCACGTTCGTTAACCAAGATAGTCCCAGTGCCCTCTGGTATCCTACATAGTCCAAGGGCCTGCTAGGTAACCTTGATAGTGCAAGTGCCTTCTAGTTAACCTACGTAGTCCAAGTTCCTGCTAGGTAACATACATTGTCCATGTTCCTGCTAGGTAACCTAGATAGTCCAAGCGCCCGTTACCTAACTGAGATAGTCCAAGTGCCCGCTAGGCAACATACATAGTACAAGTGCCCGTTCGTTAACCTAGAAGTCCAAGTGCCAGCTATGTAACCTAGACAGTCCAAGTGCCCGCTAGGTTACCTGCATAGTCCAAGTGCCCGTTCGTTAACCTAGATAGTCCAAGTGCCCGATAGGGAACCTATATAGTCCAAGTGCTATCTACGTAACCTAGATAGTCCAAGGGCCCGCTAGTTAACCTACATAGTTCAAGGGCTCGCTTGTTAACTTTGCTAGTCCAAGTGCCCGTTAGTTAACCTAGATCGTCCAAGTGCCCGCTATGTAACCTACATAGTCCAAGTGCCTGCTAGTTAACATAGATATTCCAAGTGCCCGCTAGGGAAGGTTCATAGTCCAAGTGCCCGCTAGGTAACCTAGAGAGTGCAAGTGCCCGCTAGTTAACCTACATAGTCCAAGTGCCTGCTAGGTAACCTAGATAGTCCAAGGGCCTGCTAGTTAACCTACATAGTCCAAGTGCCCGCTAGGTAACCTACATAGTGCAAGTGTCCGCTAGTTAACCTACATAGTCAATGTGCCCGCTAGTTAACCTAGATAGTCCAAGTGCCCGCTAGGTAACCAACACAGTGTTAGTGCCCGTTCGTCAACCTAGATAGTCCAAGTGCCCGCTAGGTAACCTAGACAGTCCAAGTGCCCGCTAGGTTACCTACATAATCCAAGTGCCCGCTCTGGAACATACATAGTCCTAGTGCCCGTTAGCTAACCTAGATAGTCCAAGGGCCCCCTAGTTGACCTACATAGTCCAAATGCCAGCTAGGAAACCTGTATAGTACAAGTGCCCGCTAGGGGACCTAGATAGTCCAAGTACCTGTTAGCTAACCTAGATAGTCCAAGTGGTGGCTAGGTAGCCTACATAGTCCAAGTGCCCTTTTGTTAACCTAGATAATCCAAGTGTCCGCTAGGTAACCTAGACAGTCCAAGTGCCCGCTAGGTAACCTACATGGTCCAAATGCCCGCTAGTTAACCTACATACTCCAAGTGCCCTTTAGGTAACCTAGATAGTCCAAGTGCCCGCTATTAAACTACATAGTCCAAGGGCCCGCTAGGTTACCTAGATAGTGAAAGTGCCCGTTAGGTAACCTAGATAGTCCAAGTGCCTGCTAGGTAACCTACATTGTCCAAGTTCCCGCTAGGTAACCTAGACAGTCCAATTGCCCCCTAGTTAACCTAGGCAGTCCAAGTAGCCATCGGGAACCTACATAGTCCAAGTGCCCGCTAGGGAACCTACATAGTCCAAGTGCTCGCTAGGCAACCTACATAGTCCAAGTGCCCGTTAGTTAACCTAGATAGTCCAATTGCCCGTTAGCTAACCTAGATAATCCAAGTGTCCGATAGTTAACCTACATAGTCCAAGTGCCCGTTCGTTAACCTAGATAGTCCAAGTGCCCGCTGGTAACCTACATAGTCCAAGGGCCCGCTAGGTAACCTTGATAGTCCAAGTGCCTTCTAGTTAACCTAAGTAGTCCAAGTGCCTGCTAGGTAACATACATTGTCCATGTTCCCGCTGGGTAACCTAGATAGTCCAAGTGCCCGCTAGGCAACATACATAGTACAAGTGCCCCTTCGTTAACCTAGAAGTCCAAGTGCCCGCTATGTAACCTAGACAGTCCAAGTGCCCGCTAGGTTACCTGCATAGTCCAAGTTCCCGTTCGTTAACTAAGATAGTCCAAGTGCCCGCTAGGGAACCTATATAGTCCAAGTGCTATCTAGGTAACCTAGATAGTCCAAGGGCCCGCTAGTTAACCTACATAGTTCAAGGGCTTGCTTGTTAACTTTGCTAGTCCAAGTGCCCGTTAGTTAACCTAGATCGTCCAAGTGCCCGCTATGTAACCTACATAGTCCAAGTGCCTGCTAGTTAACATAGATAGTCCAAGAGCCCGCTAGGGAAGGTTCGTAGTCCAAGTGCCCGCTAGGTAACCTAGAGAGTGCAAGTGCCCGCTAGTTAACCTACATAGTCCAAGTGCCTGCTAGGTAACCTAGATAGTCCAAGGGCCTGCTAGTTAACCTACATAGTCCAAGTGCCCGCTAGGTAACCTACATAGTGCAAGTGTCCGCTAGTTAACCTACATATTCAATGTGCCCGCTAGTTAACCTAGATAGTCCAAGTGCCCGCTAGGTAACCAACATAGTGCAAGTGCCCGTTCGTCAACCTAGATAGTCCAAGTGCCTGCTAGGTAACCTAGACAGTCCAAGTGCCCGCTAGGTTACCTACATAGTCCAAGTGCACGTTCGTTTACCTAGATAGTCCAAGTGCCCGTTGGTAACCTACATAGTCCAAGGGCCCGCTAGGTAACCTTGATAGTCCAAGTGACTTCTAGTTAACCTACGTAGTCCTAGTGCCCGCTAGGTAACCTACATAGTCCAAGTGACTGCTAGGTAACCTAGATAGTCCAAGTGCCTGATAGCTAACCTACATAGTCCAAATGTCCGTTCGTTAACCTAGATAGTCCAAGTGCCCATTGGGTAACCTACATAGTCCAAGTGCCCTTCTGGTAACGTGGATAGTCCAAGTGCCCGCTAGTTAACCTACATAATCCAAGTGCCTTCTAGGGAGCCTACATAGTCCACGTGACCGCTAGGGAACCTACATAGTCCAAGTGCCCGTTAGGGAACCTACATAGTCCAAGTGCCCGCTGGGTAACCTACATAATCCAAATGCCCGCAAGGAAACCTACATAGTCTAAATGCCCGCTAGGCAACCTACATAATCCAAGTGCCCGCTCTGGAACATACATAGTCCTAGTGCCCGTTAGCTAACGTAGATTGTCCAAGGGCCCGCTAGTTGACCTACATATTCCAAGTGCCAGCTAGGCAACCTAGATAGTACAAGTGCCCGCTAGGGAACCTAGATAGTCCAAGTGCCTGTTAGCTAACCTAGATAGTCCAAGTGGCGGCTAGGTAACCTACATAGTCCAAGTGCCCTTTCGTTAACCTAGATAATCCAAGTGCCCGCTAGGTAACCTAGACAGTCCAAGTGCCCGCTAGGTAACCTACATAGTCCAAATGCCCGCTAGTTAACCTACATACTCCAAGTGCCCTTTAGGTAACCTAGATAGTCCAAGTGCCCGCTATTAACCTACATAGTCCAAGTGCCCGCTAGGTAACCTAGATAGTGAAAGTGCCCGTTAGGTAACCTAGATAGTCCAAGTGCCTGCTAGGTAACCTACATTGTCCAAGTTCCCGCTAGGTAACCTAGAAAGTGCCAATTGCCCCCTAGTTAACCTAGACAGTCCAAGTAGCCATCGGGAACCTACATAGTCCAAGTGCCCGCTAGGGAACCTACATAGTCCAAGTGCTCGCTAGGCAACCTACATAGTCCAAGTACCCGTTAGTTAACCTAGATAGTCCAATTGCCCGTTAGCTAACCTAGATAGTCCAAGTGTCCGATAGTTAACCTACATAGTCCAAGTGCCCGTTCGTTAACCTAGATAGTCCAAGTGCCCGCTAGGTAACCTAGACAGTCCAAGTGCCCGCTAGGTTACCTGCATAGTCCAAGTGCAGGTTCGTTAACCAAGATAGTCCCAGTGCCCGCTAGTAACCTACATTGTCCAAGTGCCCGCTTGGTAACCAACATAGTGCAAGTGTCCGCTAGTTAACCTACATAGTCAAAGTGCCCGCTAGTTAACCTAGATAGTCCAAGTGCCCGCTAGGTAACCAACACAGTGCTAGTGCCCGTTCGTCAACCTAGATAATCCAAGTGCCCGCTAGGTAACCTAGACAGTCCAAGTGACCACTAGGTTACCTACATAGTCCAAGTGCCCGTTCGTTAACCTACATAGTCCAAGTGCTGGCTAGGTAACGTAGATAGCCCAAGTGCCCGCTAGGGAACGTACATAGTCCAAGTGCCCGTAGGTAACCTAGATAGTCCAAGTGCCCGCTAGTTGACCTACATAGTCCAAGTGCCTGCTAGGTAAACTACATAGTCCAAGTGCTCATTCGTTAACCTACATTGTCCAAGTGCCCGCTACGTAACGTAGATAGCCCAAGGGCCCGCTAGGGAACGTATATAGTCCAAGTGCCCACTAGGTAACCTAGACAGTCCAATTGCCCCCTAGTTAACCTAGACAGTCCAAGTACCCATAGGGAACCTACATAGTCCAAGTGCCCGCTAGGGAACCTACGTAGTCCAAGTGCTCGCTAGGCAACCTACATAGTCCAAGTGCCCGTTAGTTAACCTAGATAGTCCAATTGCCCGTTAGCTAACCTAGATAGTCGAAGTGTCTGCTAATTGACCTATATAGTCCAAGTGCCCGTTCGTTAACCTAGATGGTCTAAGTGCCCGCTAGGTAACCTAGACAGTCCAAGTGCCCGCTAGGTTACCTGCATAGTCCAAGTGCACGTTCGTTAACCAAGATAGTCCCAGTGCCCTCTGGTATCCTACATAGTCCAAGGGCCTGCTAGGTAACCTTGATAGTGCAAGTGCCTTCTAGTTAACCTACGTAGTCCAAGTTCCTGCTAGGTAACATACATTGTCCATGTTCCTGCTAGGTAACCTAGATAGTCCAAGCGCCCGTTACCTAACTGAGATAGTCCAAGTGCCCGCTAGGCAACATACATAGTACAAGTGCCCGTTCGTTAACCTAGAAGTCCAAGTGCCAGCTATGTAACCTAGACAGTCCAAGTGCCCGCTAGGTTACCTGCATAGTCCAAGTGCCCGTTCGTTAACCTAGATAGTCCAAGTGCCCGATAGGGAACCTATATAGTCCAAGTGCTATCTACGTAACCTAGATAGTCCAAGGGCCCGCTAGTTAACCTACATAGTTCAAGGGCTCGCTTGTTAACTTTGCTAGTCCAAGTGCCCGTTAGTTAACCTAGATCGTCCAAGTGCCCGCTATGTAACCTACATAGTCCAAGTGCCTGCTAGTTAACATAGATATTCTAAGTGCCCGCTAGGGAAGGTTCATAGTCCAAGTGCCCGCTAGGTAACCTAGAGAGTGCAAGTGCCCGCTAGTTAACCTACATAGTCCAAGTGCCTGCTAGGTAACCTAGATAGTCCAAGGGCCTGCTAGTTAACCTACATAGTCCAAGTGCCCGCTAGGTAACCTACATAGTGCAAGTGTCCGCTAGTTAACCTACATAGTCAATGTGCCCGCTAGTTAACCTAGATAGTCCAAGTGCCCGCTAGGTAACCAACACAGTGTTAGTGCCCGTTCGTCAACCTAGATAGTCCAAGTGCCCGCTAGGTAACCTAGACAGTCCAAGTGCCCGCTAGGTTACCTACATAATCCAAGTGCCCGCTCTGGAACATACATAGTCCTAGTGCCCGTTAGCTAACCTAGATAGTCCAAGGGCCCCCTAGTTGACCTACATAGTCCAAATGCCAGCTAGGAAACCTGTATAGTACAAGTGCCCGCTAGGGGACCTAGATAGTCCAAGTACCTGTTAGCTAACCTAGATAGTCCAAGTGGTGGCTAGGTAGCCTACATAGTCCAAGTGCCCTTTTGTTAACCTAGATAATCCAAGTGTCCGCTAGGTAACCTAGACAGTCCAAGTGCCCGCTAGGTAACCTACATGGTCCAAATGCCCGCTAGTTAACCTACATACTCCAAGTGCCCTTTAGGTAACCTAGATAGTCCAAGTGCCCGCTATTAAACTACATAGTCCAAGGGCCCGCTAGGTTACCTAGATAGTGAAAGTGCCCGTTAGGTAACCTAGATAGTCCAAGTGCCTGCTAGGTAACCTACATTGTCCAAGTTCCCGCTAGGTAACCTAGACAGTCCAATTGCCCCCTAGTTAACCTAGGCAGTCCAAGTAGCCATCGGGAACCTATATAGTCCAAGTGCCCGCTAGGGAACCTACATAGTCCAAGTGCTCGCTAGGCAACCTACATAGTCCAAGTGCCCGTTAGTTAACCTAGATAGTCCAATTGCCCGTTAGCTAACCTAGATAATCCAAGTGTCTGATAGTTAACCTACATAGTCCAAGTGCCCGTTCGTTAACCTAGATAGTCCAAGTGCCCGCTGGTAACCTACATAGTCCAAGGGCCCGCTAGGTAACCTTGATAGTCCAAGTGCCTTCTAGTTAACCTAAGTAGTCCAAGTGCCTGCTAGGTAACATACATTGTCCATGTTCCCGCTAGGTAACCTAGATAGTCCAAGTGCCCGCTAGGCAACATACATAGTACAAGTGCCCGTTCGTTAACCTAGAAGTCCAAGTGCCCGCTATGTAACCTAGACAGTCCAAGTGCCCGCTAGGTTACCTGCATAGTCCAAGTTCCCGTTCGTTAACTAAGATAGTCCAAGTGCCCGCTAGGGAACCTATATAGTCCAAGTGCTATCTAGGTAACCTAGATAGTCCAAGGGCCCGCTAGTTAACCTACATAGTTCAAGGGCTTGCTTGTTAACTTTGCTAGTCCAAGTGCCCGTTAGTTAACCTAGATCGTCCAAGTGCCCGCTATGTAACCTACATAGTCCAAGTGCCTGCTAGTTAACATAGATAGTCCAAGAGCCCGCTAGGGAAGGTTCGTAGTCCAAGTGCCTGCTAGGTAACCTAGATAGTCCAAGGGCCTGCTAGTTAACCTACATAGTCCAAGTGCCCGCTAGGTAACCTACATAGTGCAAGTGTCCGCTAGTTAACCTACATAGTCAATGTGCCCGCTAGTTAACCTAGATAGTCCAAGTGCCCGCTAGGTAACCAACATAGTGCAAGTGCCCGTTCGTCAACCTAGATAGTCCAAGTGCCCGCTAGGTAACCTAGACAGTCCAAGTGCCCGATAGGTTAACTACATAGTCCAAGTGCACGTTCGTTAACCTAGATAGTCCAAGTGCCCGCTTGTAACCTACATAATCCATGGGCCCGCTAGGTAACCTTGATAGTCCAACTGCCTTCTGGTTAACCTAAGTAGTCCAAGTGCCCGCTAGGTAACCTACATAGTCAAAGTGACTGCTAGGTAACCTAGATAGTCCAAGTGCCTGATAGCTAACCTACATAGTTCAAATGTCCATTCGTTAACCTAGATAGTCCAAGTGCCCATTGGGTAACCTACATAGTCCAAGTGCCCGAATGGTAACCTGGATAGTCCAAGTGCCCGCTAGTTAACCTACATAGTCCAAGTGCCTTCTAGGGAGCTTACATAGTCCACGTGACCGTTAGGGAACCTACATAGTCCAAGTGCCCGTTAGGGAACCTACATAGTCCAAGTGCCCGCTAGGTAACCTACATAGTCCAAATGCCCGCAAGGAAACCTACATAGTTTAAATGCCCGAGGGCAGCCTACATAATCCAAGTGCCCGCTCTGGAACATACATAGTCCAAGTGCCCGTTAGCTACCCTAGATAGTCCAAGTGGCGGCTAGGTAACCTTCATAGTTCAAGTGCCCTTTCGTTAACCTAGATAATCCAAGTGCCCGCTAGGTAACCTAGACAGTCCAAGTGCCCGCTAGGTAACCTACATAGTCCAAATGCCCGCTACTTAACCTACATAGTCCAAGTGCCCTTTAGGTAACCTAGTTAGTCCAAGTGCCCGCTATTAACCTACATAGTCCAAGTGCCCGCTAGGTAACCTAGATAGTGAAAGTGCCCTTTAGGTAACCTAGATAGTCCAAGTGCCTGCTAGGTAACCTAGATAGTCCAAGTGCCCGTTACCTAACCTAGATAGTCCAAGTGCCCGCTAGGCAACATACATAGTCCAAGTGCCCGTTCGTTAACCTAGAAATCCAAGTGCCCGCTATGTAACCTAGACAGTCCAAGTGCCCGTTCGTTAACCTAGATAGTCCAAGTGCCTGCTAGGGAACCTATATACTCCAAGTGCTATGTAGGTAACCTAGATTGTCCAAGGTCCCGCTAGTTAACCTACATAGTCCAAGGACTCGCTTGTTAACTTTGATAGTCCAAGTGCACGTTAGTAAACCTAGATCGTCCTAGTGCCCCCTAGTTAACCTAGATCGCCCAAGTGTCCTCTAGTTAACCTATATAGTCCAAGTGCCCGCTAGGTAACCTACATAGTGCAAGTGTCTGCTAGGTAACCTACATAGTCCAAGTACCCGCTAGTTAACGTAGATAGTCCAAGTGCCCGCTAGGGAAGGTACATAGTCCAAGTTAACCTACATAGTCAATGTGCCCGCTAGTTAACCTAGATAGTCCAAGTGCCCGCTAGGTAACCAACATAGTGCAAGTTCCCGTTCATCAACCTAGATAGTCCAAGTGCCCGCTAGGTAACCTAGACAGTCCAAGAGCCCGCTAGGTTACCTACATAGTCCAAGTGCACGTTCGTTAACCTAGATAGTCCAAGTGCCCGCTTGTAACCTACATAGTCCAAGGGCCCGCTAGGTAACCTTGATAGTCCAACTGCCTTCTGGTTAACCTACGTAGTCCAAGTGCCCGCTAGTTAACCTACATAGTCCAAGTGCCTGCTAGGTAACCTAGATAGTCCAAGGGCCTGCTAGTTAACCTACATAGTCCAAGTACTCGCTAGGTAACCTACATAGTGCAAGTGTCCGCTAGTTAACCTACATAGTCAACGTGCCCGCTAGTTAACCTAGATAGTCCAAGTGCCCGCTAGGTAACCAACATAGTGCAACTGCCCGTTCATCAACCTAGATAGTCCAAGTGCCCGCAAGGTTACCTGCATAGTCCAAGTTCCCGCTAGTTAACGTAGATAGTCCAAGTGTCTGCTAGGTAACCTACATAGTTCAAGTGCCCGCTAGTTAATGTAGATAGTCCAAGTGCCCGCTAGGGAAGGTACATAGTCCAAGTGCCCGCTAGGTAACCTAGAGGGTGCAAGTGCCCGCTAGTTAACCTACATAGTCCAAGTGCCTGCTAGGTAACCTAGATAGTCCAAGGGCCTGCTAGTTAACCTACATAGTCCAAGTGCCCGCTAGGTAACCAACAATATGCAAGTGTCCGCTAGTTAACCTACATAGTCAAAGTGCCCGTTAGTTAACCTAGATAGTCCAAGTGCCCGCTAGGTAACCTACATCGTGCAAGTGTCCGCTAGTTAACCTAGATCGTCCAATTGTCCGCTAGTTAACGTACATAGTCCAAGTGTCCGCTAGGTAACCTAGATAGTCCAAATGCCCGTTCGGTAACCTAGATAGTCCAAGTGCCCTTTAGGGAATCTAGCTAGTCCAAGTGCCTGCTAGGGAACCTACATAGTCCAATTGCTCGCTCTGGAACATACATAGTCCAAGTGCCCGTTAGTTAACCTAGATAATCCAAGTGCCCGCTAGTTAACCTAGATAGTCCAAGTGCCCGCTAGGTAACCTACATAGTCCAAGTGCCCGCTAGGTAACCTATATAGTCCAAATGCCCGCTAGGGAACCTACATAGTCCAAGCGCCCGCTAGTTAACCTAGATAGTCCAAGTGCCCGCTAGTTAACCAGGATCATCAAAGTGTCCTCTAGTTAATTTACATAGTCCAATGGCCTGCTAGTTAACCTACATAGACCAAGGGCCCGCTAGTTAACCTAGATAATCCAAGTGCCCGCTAGGTAACCAACAATATGCAAGTGTCCGCTAGTTAACCTACATAGACCAAGGGCCCGCTAGTTAACCTAGATAGTCCAAGTGCCCACTAGTTAACCTACATAGTCCAAGTTCCTGCTAGGTAAGCTAGACAGTCCAAGTGACCACTAGGTTACCTACATAGTCCAAGTGCCCATTCATTAACCTACATAGTCCAAGTGCCCGTTCGTTAACCTAGATTGTCCAAGTGCCCGCTAGGTAACCTAGACAGTCCAAGGGCCCGCTATGTTACCTACATAGTCCAAGTGCACGTTCGTTAACCTAGATAGTCCCAGTGCCCGCTGGTAACCTACATAATCCAAGGGCCCGCTAGGTAACCTTGATAGTCCAAGTGCCTTCTAGTTAACCTACGTAGTCCAAGTGCCTGCTAGGTAACATACATTGTCCATGTTCCCGCTAGGTAACCTAGATAGTCCAAGCGCCCGTTACCAAACCTAGATAGTCCAAGTGCCCGCTAGGCAACATATATAGTCCAAGTGCCCGTTCGTTAACCTTGAAGTCCAAGTGCCCGCTATGTAACCTAGACAGTCCAAGTGACCGCTAGGTTACCTGCATAGTCCAAATGACCGTTCGTTAACCTAGATAGTCCCAGTGCCGGCTAGGGAACCTAGATAGTCCAAGTGCTATCTAGGTAAACTAGATAGTCCAAGGGCCGCTAGTTAACCTACATAGTTCAAGGGCTTGCTTTTTAACTATGATTGTCCAAGTGCCCGTTAGTTAACCTAGATCGTCCAAGTGCCCGCTAGGTAACCTACATAGTCCAAGTGCCTGCTAGTTAACATAGATAGTCCAAGTGCCCGCTAGGGAAGGTTCATAGTCCAAGTGCCAGCTAGGTAATCTAGAGAGTGCAAGTGCCCGCTAGTTAACCTACATAGTCCAAGTGCCTGCTAGGTAACCTAGATTGTCCAAGGGCCAGCTAGCTAACCTACATAGTCCAAGTGCCTTCTAGGGAGCCTACATAGTCCACGTGACCGTTAGGGAACCTACATAGTCCAAGTGCCCGCTAGGTAACCTAGACAGTCCAAGTGCCCGCTAGGTAACCTACATAGTCCAAATGCCCGCTATTTAACCTACATAGTCCAAGTGCCCTTTAGGTAACCTAGATAGTCCAAGTGCCTGCTAGGTAATCTAGATAGTCCAAGTGCCCGTTACCTAACCTAGATAGTCCAAGTGCCCGCTAGGCAACATACATAGTCCAAGTGCCCGTTCGTTAACCTAGAAGTCCAAGTGCCCGGCTATGTAACCTAGACAGTCCAAGTGCCCGTTCGTTAACCTAGATAGTCCAAGTGCCCGCTAGGGAACCTATATACTCCAAGTGCTATCTAGGTAACCTAGATTGTCCAAGGGCCCGCAAGTTAACCTACATAGTCCAAGGGCTCGCTTGTTAACTTTGATAGTCCAAGTGCCCGTTAGTAAACCTAGATCGTCCTAGTGCCCCCTAGTTAACCTAGATCGTCTAAGTGTCCTCTAGTTAAACTATATAGTCCAAGTGCCAGCTAGGTAACCTACATAGTGCAAGTGTCTGCTAGGTAACCTACATAGTCCAAGTGCCCGCTAGTTAACGTAGATAGTCCAAGTGCCCGCTAGGGAAGGTACATAGACCAAGTGCCCGCTAGGTAACCTAGAGAGTGCAAGTGCCCGCTAGTTAACCTACATAGTCCAAGTGCCTGCTAGGTAACCTAGATAGTCCAAGGGCCTGCTAGTTAACCTACATAGTCCAAGTGCCCGCTAGGTAACCTACATAGTGCAAGTGTCCGCTAGTTAACCTACATAGTCAATGTGCCCGCTAGTTAACCTAGATAGTCCAAGTGCCCGCTAGGTAACCAACATAGTGCAAGTGCCCGTTCATCAACCTAGATAGTCCAAGTGCCCGCTAGGTAACCTAGACAGTCTAAGTGCCCGCTAGGTCACCTACATAGTCCAAGTGTACGTTCGTTAACCTAGATAGTCCAAGTGCCCGCTGGTAACGTACATAATCCAAGGGCCCGCTAGGTAACCTTGATAGTCCAACTGCCTTCTAGTTAACCTACGTAGTCCAAGTGCCCGCTACTTAAGGTAGATAGTCCAAGTGCCCGCTAGGGAAGGTACATAGTCCAAGTGCCCGCTATGTAACCTAGAGAGTGCAAGTGCCCGCTAGTTAACCTACATAGTCCAAGTGCCTGCTAGGTAACCTAGATAGTCCAAGGGCCTGCTAGTTAACCTACATAGTCAAAGTGCCCGCTAGGTAACCTACATAGTGCAAGTGTCCGCTAGTTAACCTACATAGTCAATGTGCCCGCTAGTTAACCTAGATAGTCCAAGTGCCCGCTAGGTAACCAACATAGTGCAAGTGCCCATTCATCAACCTAGATAGTCCAAGTGCCCGCTAGGTAACCTAGACAGTCCATGTGCCCGCTAGGTTACCTACATAGTCCAAGTGCACGTTCGTTAACGTAGGTAGTCCAAGTGCCCGCTGGTAACCTACATATTCCAAGGGCTCGCTTGTTAACTTTGATAGTCCAAGTGCCCGTTAGTAAACCTAGATCGTCCTAGTGCCCCCTAGTTAACCTAGATCATCCAGTGTCCTCTAGTTAACCTATATATTCCAAGTGCCCGCTAGGCAACCTACATAGTGCAAGTGTCTGCTAGGCAACCTACATAGTCCAAGTGCCCGTTAGTTAACCTAGATAGTCCAATTGCCCGTTAGCTAACCTAGATAGTCCAAGTGTCCGATAGTTAACCTACATAGTCCAAGTGCCCGTTCGTTAACCTAGATAGTCCAAATGCCCGCTAGGTAACCTAGACAGTCCAAGTGCCCGCTAGGTTACCTGCATAGTCCAAGTGCACGTTCGTTAGCCAAGATAGTCCCAGTGCCCGCTGGTAACCTACATAGTCCAAGGGCCCGCTAGGTAACCTTGATAGTCCAAGTGCCTTCTAGTTAACCTACGTAGTCCAAGTGCCTGCTAGGTAACATACATTGTCCATGTTCCCGCTAGGTAACCTAGATAGTCCAAGCGCCCGTTACCTAACCTAGATAGTCCAAGTGCCCGCTAGGCAACATACATAGTACAAGTGCCCGTTCGTTAACCTAGAAGTCCAAGTGCCCGCTAAGTAACCTAGACAGTCCAAGTGCCCGCTAGGTTACCTGCATAGTCCAAGTTCCCGTTCGTTAACTAAGATAGTCCAAGTGCCCGCTAGGGAACCTATATAGTCCAAGTGCTATCTAGGTAACCTAGATAGTCCAAGGGCCCTATAGTTAACCTACATAGTTCAAGGGCTCGCTTGTTAACTTTGCTAGTCCAAGTGCCCGTTAGTTAACCTAGATCGTCCAAGTGCCCGCTAAGTAACCTACATAGTCCAAGTGCCTGCTAGTTAACTTAGATAGTCCAAGTGCCCGCTAGGTAACCTAGAGAGTGCAAGTGCCCGCTAGTTAACCTACATAGTCCAAGTGCCTGCTAGGTAACCTAGATAGTCCAAGGGCCTGCTAGTTAACCTACATAGTCCAATTGCCCGCTAGGTAACCTACATAGTGCAAGTGTCCGCTAGTTAACCTACATAGTTAATGTGCCCGCTAGTTAACCTAGATAGTCCAAGTGCCCGCTAGGTAACCAACATAGTGCAAGTGCCCGTTCATCAACCTAGATAGTCCAAGTGCCCGCTAGGTAACCTAGACAGTCCAAGTGCCCGCTAGGTTACCTACATAGTCCAAGTGCACGTTCGTTAACCTAGATAGTCCAAGTGCCCGCTAGTAACCTACATAGTCCAAGGGCCCGCTAGGTAACCTTGATAGTCCAACTGCCTTCTGGTTAACCTAAGTAGTCCAAGTGCCCGCTAGGTAACCTACATAGTCCAAGTGACTGCTAGGTAACCTAGATAGTTCAAGTGCCTCATAGCTAACCTACATAGTCTAAATGTCCGTTCGTTAACCTAGATAGTCCAAGTGCCCATTGGGTAACCTACATAGTCCAAGTGCCCGACTGGTAACCTGGATAGTCCAAGTGCCCGCTAGTTAACCTACATAGTCCAAGTGCCTTCTAGGGAGCCTGCATAGTCCACGTGACCGTTAGGGAACCTACATAGTCCAAGTGCCCGTTAGGGAACCTACATAGTCCAAGTGCCCGCTAGGTAACCTATATAGTCCAAATGCCCGCAAGGAAACCTACATAGTCTAAATGCCCGCTAGGCAACCTGCATAATCCAAGTGCCCGCTCTGGAACATACATAGTCCTAGTGCCCGTTAGCTATCCATGATAGTCCAAGTGGCGTATAGGTAACCTTCATAGTCCAAGTGCCCTTTCGTTAACCTAGATTATCCAAGTGCCCGCTAGGTAACCTAGACAGTCCAAGTGCCCGCTAGGTAACCTAGACAGTCCAAGTGCCCGCTAGGTAACCTACATAGTCCAAATGCCCGCTAGTTAACCTACATAGTCCAAGTGCCCGCTAGGTAACGTAGATAGCCCAAGTGCCCGCTAGGGAACGTACATAGTCCAAGTGCCCACTAGGTAACCTAGACAGTCCAAGTGCCCCCTAGTTAACCTAGACAGTCCAAGTACCCCATAGGGAACTTACATAGTCTAAGTGCCCGCTAGGGAACCTACATAGTCCAAGTGCTCGCTAGGCAACCTACATAGTCCAAGTGCCCGTTAGTTAACCTAGATAGTCCAATTGCCCGTTAGCTAACCTAGATAGTTGAAGTGTCCGCTAGTTAACCTACATAGTCCAAGTGCCAGTTCGTTAACCTAGAAGTCAAATTGCCCTCTATGTAACCTAGACAGTCCAAGTGCCCGCTAGGTTACCTGCATAGTCCAATTGCCGGTTCGTTAACCTCGATAGTCCAAGTGCCCGCTAGGCAACCTATATAGTCCAAGTGCTATCTAGGTAACCTAGATAGTCCAAGGGCCCGCTAGTTAACCTAGATAGTCCAAGTGCCTGCTAGGTAACCTAGACAGTCCAAGTGCCCGCTAGGTTACCTACATAGTCCAAGTGCACGTTCGTTAACCAAAATAGTCCCAGTGCCCGCTGGTAACCTACATAGTCCAAGGGCCCCCTAGCTAACCTTGATGGTCCAAGTTCCTTCTAGTTAACCTACGTAGTCCAAGTGCCTGCTAGGTAACATACATTGTCCATGTTCCCGCTAGGTAACCTAGATAGTCCAAGCACCCGTTACCTAACCTAGACAGTCCAAGTGCCCGCTAGGTTACCTGCATATTCCAAGTGCCCTTTCGTTAACCTAGATAGTCCAAGTGCCCGCTACGGAACCTATATAGTCCAAGTGCTATCTAGGTAACCTAGATAGTCCAAGGGCCCGCTAGTTAACCTACATAGTTCAAGGGCTCGCTTGTTAACTTTGATAGTCCAAGTGCCCGTTAGTTAACCTAGATCGTCCAAGTGCCCGCTAGGTAACCTACATAGTCCAAGTGCCTGCTAGTTAACATAGATAGTCCAAGTGCCCGCTAGGGAAGGTTCATAGTCCAAGTGCTCTCTAGGTAACCTAGAGAGTGCAAGTGCCCGCTAGTTAACCTACATAGTCCAAGTGCCTGCTAGGTAACCTAGATAGTCCAAGGGCCTGCTAGTTAACCTACATAGTCCAATTGCCCGCTAGGTAACCTACATAGTGCAAGTGTCCGCTAGTTAACCTACATAGTTAATGTGCCCGCTAGTTAACCTAGATAGTCCAAGTGCCCGCTAGGTAACCAACATAGTGCAAGTGCCCGTTCATCAACCTAGATAGTCCAAGTGCCCGCTAGGTAACCTAGACAGTCCAAGTGCCCGCTAGGTTACCTACATAGTCCAAGTGCACGTTCGTTAACCTAGATAGTCCAAGTGCCCGCTAGTAACCTACATAGTCCAAGGGCCCGCTAGGTAACCTTGATAGTCCAACTGCCTTCTGGTTAACCTAAGTAGTCCAAGTGCCCGCTAGGTAACCTACATAGTCCAAGTGACTGCTAGGTAACCTAGATAGTTCAAGTGCCTCATAGCTAACCTACATAGTCTAAATGTCCGTTCGTTAACCTAGATAGTCCAAGTGCCCATTGGGTAACCTACATAGTCCAAGTGCCCGACTGGTAACCTGGATAGTCCAAGTGCCCGCTAGTTAACCTACATAGTCCAAGTGCCTTCTAGGGAGCCTGCATAGTCCACGTGACCGTTAGGGAACCTACATAGTCCAAGTGCCCGTTAGGGAACCTACATAGTCCAAGTGCCCGCTAGGTAACCTATATAGTCCAAATGCCCGCAAGGAAACCTACATAGTCTAAATGCCCGCTAGGCAACCTGCATAATCCAAGTGCCCGCTCTGGAACATACATAGTCCTAGTGCCCGTTAGCTATCCATGATAGTCCAAGTGGCGTATAGGTAACCTTCATAGTCCAAGTGCCCTTTCGTTAACCTAGATTATCCAAGTGCCCGCTAGGTAACCTAGACAGTCCAAGTGCCCGCTAGGTAACCTAGACAGTCCAAGTGCCCACTAGGTAACCTACATAGTCCAAATGCCCGCTAGTTAACCTACATAGTCCAAGTGCCCGCTAGGTAACGTAGATAGCCCAAGTGCCCGCTAGGGAACGTACATAGTCCAAGTGCCCACTAGGTAACCTAGACAGTCCAAGTGCCCCCTAGTTAACCTAGACAGTCCAAGTACCCCATAGGGAACCTACATAGTCTAAGTGCCCGCTAGGGAACCTACATAGTCCAAGTGCTCGCTAGGCAACCTACATAGTCCAAGTGCCCGTTAGTTAACCTAGATAGTCCAATTGCCCGTTAGCTAACCTAGATAGTCGAAGTGTCCGCTAGTTAACCTACATAGTCCAAGTGCCAGTTCGTTAACCTAGAAGTCAAATTGCCCTGTATGTAACCTAGACAGTCCAAGTGCCCGCTAGGTTACCTGCATAGTCCAATTGCCGGTTCGTTAACCTCGATAGTCCAAGTGCCCGCTAGGCAACCTATATAGTCCAAGTGCTATCTAGGTAACCTAGATAGTCCAAGGGCCCGCTAGTTAACCTAGATAGTCCAAGTGCCTGCTAGGTAACCTAGACAGTCCAAGTGCCCGCTAGGTTACCTACATAGTCCAAGTGCACGTTCGTTAACCAAAATAGTCCCAGTGCCCGCTGGTAACCTACATAGTCCAAGGGCCCCCTAGCTAACCTTGATGGTCCAAGTTCCTTCTAGTTAACCTACGTAGTCCAAGTGCCTGCTAGGTAACATACATTGTCCATGTTCCCGCTAGGTAACCTAGATAGTCCAAGCGCCCGTTACCTAACCTAGACAGTCCAAGTGCCCGCTAGGTTACCTGCATATTCCAAGTGCCCTTTCGTTAACCTAGATAGTCCAAGTGCCCGCTACGGAACCTATATAGTCCAAGTCCTATCTAGGTAACCTAGATAGTCCAAGGGCCCGCTAGTTAACCTACATAGTTCAAGGGCTCGCTTGTTAACTTTGATAGTCCAAGTGCCCGTTAGTTAACCTAGATCGTCCAAGTGCCCGCTAGGTAACCTACATAGTCCAAGTGCCTGCTAGTTAACATAGATAGTCCAAGTGCCCGCTAGGGAAGGTTCATAGTCCAAGTGCTCTCTAGGTAACCTAGAGAGTGCAAGTGCCCGCTAGTTAACCTACATAGTCCAAGTGCCTGCTAGGTAACCTAGATAGTCCAAGGGCCTGTTAGTTAACCTACATAGTCCAAGTGCCCGCTAGGTAACCTACATAGTGCAAGTGTCCGCTAGTTAACCAACATAGTCAATGTGCCCGCTAGTTAACCTAGATAGTCCAAGTGCCCGCTAGGTAACCTACATAGTGCAAGTGTCCGCTAGTCAACCTAGATCGTCCAATTTTCCGCTAGTTAACCTACATAGTCCAAGTGCCCACTAGGTAACCTAGATAGTCCAAGTGCCCGTTCAGTAACCTAGATAGTCCAAATGCCCTTTAGGGAACCTAGATAGTCCAAGTGCCCGCTAGGGAACGTCCATAGTCCAATTGCCCGCTCTGGAATATACATAGTCCAAGTGCCCGCTCCTTAACTTACATAGTCCAAGTGCCCGCTAGGTAACGTAGATAGCCCAAGTGCCCGCTAGGGAACGTACATAGTCCAAGTGCCCGTAGGTAACCTAGATAGTCCAAGTGCCCGCTAGTTAACCTACATAGTCCAAGTGCCTGCTAGGTAAACTACATAGTCCAAGTGCCCGTTCGTTAACCTACATAGTCCAAGTGCCCGCTAGGGAACGTACATAGTCCAAGTGCCCACTAGGTAACCTAGACAGTCCAAGTGCCCCCTAGTTAACCTAGACAGTCCAAGTACCCCATAGGGAACCTACATAGTCTAAGTGCCCGCTAGGGAACCTACATAGTCCAAGTGCTCGCTAGGCAACCTACATAGTCCAAGTGCCCGTTAGTTAACCTAGATAGTCCAATTGCCCGTTAGCTAACCTAGATAGTCGAAGTGTCCGCTAGTTAACCTACATAGTCCAAGTGCCCGTTCGTTAACCTAGAAGTCCAAGTGCCCGCTATGTAACCTAGACAGTCCAAGTGCCCGCTAGGTTACCTGCATAGTCCAATTGCCCGTTCGTTAACCTCGATAGTCCAAGTGCCCGCTAGGCAACCTATATAGTCCAAGTGCTATCTAGGTAACCTAGATAGTCCAAGGGCCCGCTAGTTAACCTAGATAGTCCAAGTGCCGGCTAGGTAACCTAGACAGTCCAAGTGCCCGCTAGGTTACCTACATAGTCCAAGTGCACGTTCGTTAACCAAAATAGTCCCAGTGCCCGCTGGTAACCTACATAGTCCAAGGGCCCCCTAGCTAACCTTGATAGTCCAAGTTCCTTCTAGTTAACCTACATAGTCCAAGTGCCTGCTAGGTAACATACATTGTCCATGTTCCCGCTAAGTAACCTAGATAGTCCACGCACCCGTTACCTAACCTAGATAGTGCAAGTGCCCGCTAGGCAACATACATAGTACAAGTGCCCGTTCGTTAACCTAGAAGTCCAAGTGCCCGCTATGTAACCTAGACAGTCCAAGTGCCCGCTAGGTTACCTGCAAAGTCCAAGTGCCCTTTCGTTAACCTAGATAGTCCAAGTGCCCGCTAGGGAACCTATATAGTCCAAGTGCTATCTAGGTAACCTAGATAGTCCAAGGGCCCGCTAGTTAACCTACATAGTTCAAGGGCTCGCTTGTTAACTTTGATAGTCCAAGTGCCCGTTAGTTAACCTAGATCGTCCAAGTGCCCGCTAGGTAACCTACATAGTCCAAGTGCCTGCTAGTTAACATAGATAGTCCAAGTGCCCGCTAGGGACGGTTCATAGTCCAAGTGCTCTCTAGGTAACCTAGAGAGTGCAAGTGCCCGCTAGTTAACCTACATAGTCTAAGTGCCTGCTAGGTAACCTAGATAGTCCAAGGGCTTGCTAGTTAACCTACATTGTCCAAGTGCCCGCTAGGTAACCTACATAGTGCAAGTGTCCGCTAGTTAACCAACATAGTCAATGTGCCCGCTAGTTAACCTAGATAGTCCAAGTGCCCGCTAGGTAACCTACATAGTGCAAGTGTCCGCTAGTCAACCTAGATCGTCCAATTTTCCGCTAGTTAACCTACATAGTCCAAGTGCCCACTCGGTAACCTAGATAGTCCAAGTGCCCGTTCAGTAACCTAGATAGTCCAAATGCCCTTTAGGGAACCTAGATAGTCCAAGTGCCCGCTAGGGAACCTACATAGTCCAATTGCCCGCTCTGGAATATACATAGTCCAAGTGCCCATTAGTTAACCTAAATAATCCAAGTGCCTGCTAGTTAACATAGATAGTCCAAGTGCCCGCTAGGGACGGTTCATAGTCCAAGTGCTCTCTAGGTAACCTAGAGAGTGCAAGTGCCCGCTAGTTAACCTACATAGTCTAAGTGCCTGCTAGGTAACCTAGATAGTCCAAGGGCTTGCTAGTTAACCTACATTGTCCAAGTGCCCGCTAGGTAACCTACATAGTGCAAGTGTCCGCTAGTTAACCAACATAGTCAATGTGCCCGCTAGTTAACCTAGATAGTCCAAGTGCCCGCTAGGTAACCTACATAGTGCAAGTGTCCGCTAGTCAACCTAGATCGTCCAATTTTCCGCTAGTTAACCTACATAGTCCAAGTGCCCACTCGGTAACCTAGATAGTCCAAGTGCCCGTTCAGTAACCTAGATAGTCCAAATGCCCTTTAGGGAACCTAGATAGTCCAAGTGCCCGCTAGGGAACCTACATAGTCCAATTGCCCGCTCTGGAATATACATAGTCCAAGTGCCCATTAGTTAACCTAAATAATCCAAGTGCCCGCTAGTTAACCTAGATAGCCCAGTGCCCGATAGGTAACCTACATATTCCAAGTGCCCGCTAGGTAACCTATATAGTCCAAATGCCCGCTAGGGAAGGTTCATAGTCCAAGTGCCCGCTAGTTAACCTAGATAGTCCAAGTGCCCGCTAGGTAACCTACATAGTCCAAGTGCCCGCTAGTAAACTAGGATCATCAAAGTGCCCTCTAGTTAACTTACATAGTCCAAAGGTCTGCTAGTTAACCTACATAGACCAAGCGCCCGGTAGTTAACCTAGACAGTCCAGGTACCCCATAGGGAACCTACATAGTCTAAGTGCCCGCTAGGGAACCTACATAGTCCAAGTGCTCGCTAGGCAACCTACATAGTCCAAGTGCCCGTTAGTTAACCTAGATAGTCCAAGTGCCCGCTAGGGACGGTTCATAGTCCAAGTGCTCTCTAGGTAACCTAGAGAGTGCAAGTGCCCGCTAGTTAACCTACATAGTCTAAGTGCCTGCTAGGTAACCTAGATAGTCCAAGGGCTTGCTAGTTAACCTACATAGTCCAAGTGCCCGCTAGGTAACCTACATAGTGCAAGTGTCCGCTAGTTAACCAACATAGTCAATGTGCCCGCTAGTTAACCTAGATAGTCCAAGTGCCCGCTAGGTAACCTACATAGTGCAAGTGTCCGCTAGTCAACCTAGATCGTCCAATTTTCCGCTAGTTAACCTACATAGTCCAAGTGCCCACTCGGTAACCTAGATAGTCCAAGTGCCCGTTCAGTAACCTAGATAGTCCAAATGCCCTTTAGGGAACCTAGATAGTCCAAGTGCCCGCTAGGGAACCTACATAGTCCAATTGCCCGCTCTGGAATATACATAGTCCAAGTGCCCATTAGTTAACCTAAATAATCCAAGTGCCCGCTAGTTAACCTAGATAGCCCAGTGCCCGATAGGTAACCTACATATTCCAAGTGCCCGCTAGGTAACCTATATAGTCCAAATGCCCGCTAGGGAACCTACATAGTCCAAGAGCCCGCTAGTTAACCTAGATAGTCCAAGTGCCCGCTAGGTAACCTACATAGTCCAAGTGCCCGCTAGTAAACTAGGATCATCAAAGTGCCCTCTAGTTAACTTACATAGTCCAAAGGTCTGCTAGTTAACCTACATAGACCAAGCGCCCGGTAGTTGACCTAGACAGTCCAAGTACCCCATAGGGAACCTACATAGTCTAAGTGCCCGCTAGGGAACCTACATAGTCCAAGTGCTCGCTAGGCAACCTACATAGTCCAAGTGCCCGTTAGTTAACCTAGATAGTCCAATTGCCCGTTAGCTAACCTAGATAGTCGAAGTGTCTGCTAGTTAACCTACATAGTCCAAGTGCCCGTTCGTTAACCTAGAAGTCCAAGTGCCCGCTATGTAACCTAGACAGTCCAAATGCCCGCTAGGTTACCTGCATAGTCCAAGTGCCCTTTCGTTAACCTAGATAGTCCAAGTGCCCGCTAGGGAACCTATATAGTCCAAGTGCTATCTAGGTAACCTAGATAGTCCAAGGGCCCGCTAGTTAACCTACATAGTTCAAGGGCTCGCTTGTTAACTTTGATAGTCCAAGTGCCCGTTAGTTAACCTAGATCGTCCAAGTGCCCGCTAGGTAACCTACATAGTCCAAGTGCCTGCTAGTTAACATAGATAGTCCAAGTGCCCGCTAGGGAAGGTTCATAGTCCAAGTGCTCTCTAGGTAACCTAGAGAGTGCAAGTGCCCGCTAGTTAACCTACATAGTCCAAGTACCTGCTAAGTAACCTAGATAGTCCAAGGGCCTGCTAGTTAACCTACATAGTCCAAGTGCCCGCTAGGTAACCTACATAGTGCAAGTGTCCGCTAGTTAACCAACATAGTCAATGTGCCCGCTAGTTAACCTAGATAGTCCAAGTGCCCGCTAGGTAACCTACATAGTGCAAGTGTCCGCTAGTCAACCTAGATCGTCCAATTTTCCGCTAGTTAACCTACATAGTCCAAGTGCCCACTAGGTAACCTAGATAGTCCAAGTGCCCGTTCAGTAACCTAGATAGTCCAAATGCCCTTTAGGGAACCTAGATAGTCCAAGTGCCTGCTAGGGAACCTACATAGTCCAATTGCCCGCTCTGGAATATACATAGTCCAAGAGCCCGTTAGTTAACCTAGATAATCCAAGTGCCCGCTAGTTAACCTAGATAGCCCAGTGCCCGATAGGTAACCTACATATTCCAAGTGCCCGCTAGGTAACCTATATAGTCCAAATGCCCGCTAGGGAACCTACATAGTCCAAGAGCCCGCTAGTTAACCTAGATAGTCCAAGTGCCCGCTAGGTAACCTACATAGTCCAAGTGCCCGCTAGTAAACTAGGATCATCAAAGTGCCCTCTAGTTAACTTACATAGTCCAAAGGTCTGCTAGTTAACCTACATAGACCAAGCGCCCCGTAGTTAACCTAGATAGTCCAAGTGCCCGCTAGTTAAGCTACATAGTCCAAGTTCCCGCTAGGTAACCTAGACAGTCCAAGTGACCACTAGGTTACCTACATAGTCCAAGTGCCCGTTCGTTAACCTACATAGTCCAAGTGCCCGATAGGTAACGTAGATAGCCCAAGTGCTCGCTAGGGAACGTACATAGTCCAAGTGCCCGTAGGTAACCTATATAGTCCAAATGCCCGCTAGGGAACCTACATAGTCCAAGCGCCCGCTATTTAACCTAGATAGACCAAGTGCCCGCTAGTTAACCAGGATCATCAAAGTGCCCTCTAGTTAACTTACAGAGTCCAAAGGCCTGCTAGTTAACCTACATAGACCAAGGGCCCGCTAGTTAACCTAGATAGTCCAAGTGCCCGCTAGTTAATCTACATAGTCCAAGTTCCCGCTAGGTAACCTAGACAGTTCAAGTGACCACTAGGTTACCTACATAGTCCAAGTGCCCGTTCGTTAACCTACATAGACCAAGTGCCCGCTAGGGAACGTACATAGTCCAAGTGCCCGTAGGTAACCTAGATAGTCCAAGTGCCCGCTAGTTAACCTACATAGTCCAAGTGCCTGCTAGGTAAACTACATAGTCCAAGTGCCCATTCATTAACCTACATTGTCCAAGTGCCCGCTAAGTAACGTAGATAGCCCAAGTGCCCTCTAGGGAACGTACATAGTCCAAGTGCACACTAGGAAACCTAGACAGTCCAATTGCCCCCTAGTTAACCTAGACAGTCCAAGTACCCGATAGGGAACCTACATAGTCCAAGTGCCCGCTAGGGAACCTACATAGTCCAAGTGCTCGCTAGGCAACCTACATAGTCCAAGTGCCCGTTAGTTAACCTAGATAGTCCAATTGCCCGTTAGCTAACCTAGATAGTCGAAGTGTCCGCTAGTTAACCTACATAGTCCAAGTGCCCGTTCGTTAACCTAGATAGTCCAAGTGCCCGCTAGGTAACCTAGACAGTCCAAGTGCCCGCTAGGTTACCTACATAGTCCAAGTGCACGTTCGTTAACCAAGATAGTCCCAGTGCTCGCTGGTAACCTACATATTCCAAGGGCCCGCTAGGTAACCTTGATAGTCCAAGTGCCTTCTAGTTAACCTACGTAGTCCAAGTGCCTGCTAGGTAACATACATTGTCCATGTTCCCGCTAGGTAACCTAGATAGTCCAAGTGCCCGATAGGTAACCTAGAGAGTGCAAGTGCGCGCTAGTTAACCTACATAGTCCAAGTGCCTGCTAGGTAACCTAGATAGTCCAAGGGCCTGCTAGTTAACCTACATAGTCCAATTGCCCGCTAGGTAACCTACATAGTGCAAGTGTCCGCTAGTTAACCTACATAGTCAATGTGCCCGCTAGTTAACCTAGATAGTCCAAGTGCCCGCTAGGTAACCTACATAGTGCAAGTGCCTGTTCGTCAACCTAGATAGTCCAAGTGCCCGCTAGGTAACCTAGACAGTCCAAGTGCCCGCTAGGTTACCTACATAGTCCAAGTGCAAGTTCGTTAACCTAGATAGTCCAAGTGCCCGCTGGTAACCTACATAGTCCAAGGGTCCGATAGGTAACCTTGATAGTCCAAGTGCCTTCTAGTTCACCTATGTAGTCCAAGTGCCCAATAGGTAACCTACGTAGTCCAAGTGACTGCTAGGTAACCTAGATAGTCCAAGTGCCTGATAGCTAACCTACATAGTCCAAATGTACGTTCGTTAACCTAGATTGTCCAAGTGCCCATTGGGTAACTTACATAGTCCAAGTGCCTGACTGGTAACCTGGATAGTCCAAGTGCCCGCTAGTTAACCTACATAGTCCAAGTGCCTTCTAGGGAGCCTACATAGTCCACGTGACCGCTAGGGAACCTACGTAGTCCAAGTGCCCGTTAGGGAACCTACATAGTCCAAGAGCCCACTAGGTAACCTACATAGTCCAAATGCCCGCAAGGAAACCTACATAGTCTAAATGCCCGCTAGGCAACCTACATAATCCAAGTGCCCGCTCTGGATCATACATAGTCCAAGTGCCCGTTAGCTAACATAGATAGTCCAAGGGCCCGCAAGTTGACCTACATAGTCCAAGTGCCAGCTAGGTAACCTAGATAGTACAAGTGCCCGCTAGGGAACCTAGATAGTCCAAGTGCCTGTTAGCTAACCTAGATAGTCCAAGTGGCGGCTAGGTAACCTACATAGTCCAAGTGCCCGTTCGTTAACCAAGATAATCCAAGTGCCCGCTAGGTAACCTAGACAGTCCATGTGCCCGCTAGTAACCGTACATAGTCCAAGTGCCCGCTAGGTAACCTAAATAGTCCAAATGCCCGCTAGGGAAACTACATAGTCCAAGTGCCCGCTAGTTAACCTAGATAGTCCAAGTGCCCCCTAGTAAACCTACATAATCCATGGGCCCGCTAGTTAACCTACATAGTGCAAGGGCCCGCTAGTTAACCTAGATCATGCAAGTGTCCGCTAGTTAACCTACATAGTCCAAGTGACAGCTAGGTAACCTAGATAGTCCAATTGCCCGCTAGGGATCCTTCATAATCCAAGTGCCTGCTAGGTAACCTAGATAGTCCAAGTGCCCGCTAGTTAACCTAGATCGTCCAAGTGTCCTCTAGTTAACCTACATAGTCCAAGTGCCCGCTAGGTAACCTACATAGTGCAAGTGTCCGCTAGGTAACCTACATAGTCCAAGTTCCCGCTAGGTAACCTAGACAGTCCAAGTGCCACTAGGTTACCTACATAGTCCAAGTGCCCGCTCCTTAACCTACATAGTCCAAGTGCCCGCTAGGTAACGTAGATAGCCCAAGTGCCCGCTAGGGAACGTACATAGTCCAAGTGCCCGTAGGTAACCTATATAGTCCAAATGCCCGCTAGGGAACCTACATAGTCCAAGCGCCCGCTATTTAACCTAGATAGACCAAGTGCCCGCTAGTTAACCAGGATCATCAAAGTGCCCTCTAGTTAACTTACAGAGTCCAAAGGCCTGCTAGTTAACCTACATAGACCAAGGGCCCGCTAGTTAACCTAGATAGTCCAAGTGCCCGCTAGTTAATCTACATAGTCCAAGTTCCCGCTAGGTAACCTAGACAGTTCAAGTGACCACTAGGTTACCTACATAGTCCAAGTGCCCGTTCGTTAACCTACATAGTCCAAGTGCCCGCTAGGGAACGTACATAGTCCAAGTGCCCGTAGGTAACCTAGATAGTCCAAGTGCCCGCTAGTTAACCTACATAGTCCAAGTGCCTGCTAGGTAAACTACATAGTCCAAGTGCCCATTCATTAACCTACATTGTCCAAGTGCCCGCTAAGTAACGTAGATAGCCCAAGTGCCCGCTAGGGAACGTACATAGTCCAAGTGCCCGTAGGTAACCTAGATAGTCCAAGTGCCCGCTAGTTAACCTACATAGTCCAAGTGCCTGCTAGGTAAACTACATAGTCCAAGTGCCCGTTCGTTAACCTACATAGTCCAAGTGCTTTTAGGGAGCCTACATAGTCCACGTGACCGCTAGGGAACCTACATAGTCCAAGTGCCCATTAGGGAACCTACATAGTCCAAGTGCCCACTAGGTAACCTACATAGTCCAAATGCCCGCAAGGAAACCTACATAGTCCAAGTGCCCGCTCCATAACCTACATAGTCCAAGTGCCCGCTAGGTAACGTAGATAGCCCAAGTGCCCGCTAGGGAACGTACATAGTCCAAGTGCCCGTAGGTAACCTATATAGTCCAAGTGCCCGCTAGTCAACCTACATAGTCCAAGTGCCGGCTAGGTAAACTACATAGTCCAAGTGCCCGTTCGTTAACCTACATAGTCCAAGTGCCCGCTAGGTAACGTAGATAGCCCAAGTGCCCGCTAGGGAACGTACATAGTCCAAGTGCCCACTAGGTAACCTAGACAGTCCAAGTGCCCCCTAGTTAACCTAGACAGTCCAAGTACCCCATAGGGAACCTACATAGTCTAAGTGCCCGCTAGGGAACCTACATAGTCCAAGTGCTCGCTAGGCAACCTACATAGTACAAGTGCCCGTTAGTTAACCTAGATAGTCCAATTGCCCGTTAGCTAACCTAGATAGTCGAAGTGTCCGCTAGTTAACCTACATAGTCCAAGTGCCCGTTCGTTAACCTAGAAGTCCAAGTGCCCGCTATGTAACCTAGACAGTCCAAGTGCCCGCTAGGTTACCTGCATAGTCCAATTGCCGGTTCGTTAACCTCGATAGTCCAAGTGCCCGCTAGGCAACCTATATAGTCCAAGTGCTATCTAGGTAACCTAGATAGTCCAAGGGCCCGCTAGTTAACCTAGATAGTCCAAGTGCCTGCTAGGTAACCTAGACAGTCCAAGTGCCCGCTAGGTTACCTACATAGTCCAAGTGCACGTTCGTTAACCAAAATAGTCCCAGTGCCCGCTGGTAACCTACATAGTCCAAGGGGCCCCTAGCTAACCTTGATAGTCCAAGTTCCTTCTAGTTAACCTACGTAGTCCAAGTGCCTGCTAGGTAACATACATTGTCCATGTTCCCGCTAGGTAACCTAGATAGTCCAAGCGCCCGTTACCTAACCTAGACAGTCCAAGTGCCCGCTAGGTTACCTGCATATTCCAAGTGCCCTTTCGTTAACCTAGATAGTCCAAGTGCCCGCTACGGAACCTATATAGTCCAAGTGCTATCTAGGTAACCTAGATAGTCCAAGGGCCCGCTAGTTAACCTACATAGTTCAAGGGCTCGCTTGTTAACTTTGATAGTCCAAGTGCCCATTAGTTAACCTAGATCGTCCAAGTGCCCGCTAGGTAACCTACATAGTCCAAGTGCCTGCTAGTTAACATAGATAGTCCAAGTGCCCGCTAGGGAAGGTTCATAATCCAAGTGCTCTCTAGGTAACCTAGAGAGTGCAAGTGCCCGCTAGTTAACCTACATAGTCCAAGTGCCTGCTAGGTAACCTAGATAGTCCAAGGGCCTGCTAGTTAACCTACATAGTCCAAGTGCCCGCTAGGTAACCTACATAGTGCAAGTGTCCGCTAGTTAACCAACATAGTCAATGTGCCCGCTAGTTAACCTAGATAGTCCAAGTGCCCGCTAGGTAACCTACATAGTGCAAGTGTCCGCTAGTCAACCTAGATCGTCCAATTTTCCGCTAGTTAACCTACATAGTCCAAGTGCCCACTAGGTAACCTAGATAGTCCAAGTGCCCGTTCAGTAACCTAGATAGTCCAAATGCCCTTTAGGGAACCTAGATAGTCCAAGTGCCCGCTAGGGAACCTACATAGTCCAATTGCCCGCTCTGGAATATACATAGTCCAAGTGCCCGTTAGTTAACCTAGATAATCCAAGTGCCCGCTAGTTGACCTAGATAGCCCAGTGCGCGATAGGTAACCTACATAGTCCAAGTGCCCGCTAGGTAACCTATATATTCCAAATGCCCGCTAGGGAACCTACATAGTCCAAGAGCCCGCTAGTTAACCTAGATAGTCCAAGTGCCCGCTAGGTAACCTACATAGTCCAAGTGCCCGCTAGTAAACTAGGATCATCAAAGTGCCCTCTAGTTAACTTACATAGTCCAAAGGTCTGCTAGTTAACCTACATAGACCAAGCGCCCGGTAGTTAACCTAGATAGTCCAAGTGCCCGCTAGTTAAGCTACATAGTCCAAGTTCCCGCTAGGTAACCTAGACAGTCCAAGTGACCACTAGGTTACCTACATAGTCCAAGTGCCCGTTCGTTAACCTACATAGTCCAAGTGCCCGCTAGGTAACCTATATAGTCCAAATGCCCGCTAAGGAACATACAAAGTCCAAGAGCCCGCTAGTTAACCTAGATAGTCCAAGTGCCCGCTAGGTAACCTACATAGTCCAAGTGCCCGCTAGTAAATTAGGATCATCAAAGTGCCCTCTAGTTAACTTACATAGTCCAAAGGTCTGCTAGTTAACCTACATAGACCAAGCGCCCGGTAGTTAACCTAGATAGTCCAAGTGCCCGCTAGTTAAGCTACATAATCCAAGTTCCCGCTAGGTAACCTAGACAGTCCAAGTGACCACTAGGTTACCTACATAGTCCATGTGCCCGTTCGTTAACCTACATAGTCCAAGTGCCCGCTAGGTAACGTAGATAGCCCAAGTGCCCGCTAGGGAACGTACATAGTCCAATTGCCCGTAGGTAACCTATATAGTCCAAATGCCCGCTAGGGAACCTACATAGTCAAAGCGCCCGCTATGTAACCTAGATAGACCAAGTGCCCGCTAGTTAACCAGGATCATCAAAGTGCCCTCTAGTTAACTTACAGAGTCCAAAGGCCTGCTAGTTAACCTACATAAACCAAGGGCCCGCTAGTTAACCTAGATAGTCGAAGTGCCCGCTAGTTAATCTACATAGTCCAAGTTCCCGCTAGGTAATCTAGACAGTCCAAGTGACCACTAGGTTACCTACATAGTCCAAGTGCCCGTTCGTTAACCTACATAGTCCAAGTGCCCGTAGGTAACCTAGATAGTCCAAGTGCTCGCTAGTTAACCTACATAGTCCAAGTGCCTGCTAGGTAAACTACATAGTCCAAGTGCCCATTCATTAACCTACATTGTCCAAGTGCCTGCTAAGTAACGTAGATAGCCCAAGTGCCCGCTAGGGAACGTACATAGTCCAAGTGCCCACTAGGTAACCTAGACAGTCCAATTGCCCCCTAGTTAACCTAGACAGTCCAAGTACCCGATAGGGAACCTACATAGTCCAAGTGCCCGCTAGGGAACCTACATAGTCCAAGTGCTCGCTAGGCAACCTACATAGTCCAAGTGCCCGTTAGTTAACCTAGATAGTCCAATTGCCCGTTAGCTAACCTAGATAGTCGAAGTGTCCGCCAGTTAACCTACATAGTCCAAGTGCCCGTTCGTTAACCTAGATAGTCCAAGTGCCCGCTAGGTAACTTAGACAGTCCAAGTGCCCGCTAGGTTACCTACATAGTCCAAGTGCACGTTCGTTAAACAAGATAGTCCCAGTGCTCGCCTGTAACCTACATAATCCAAGGGCCCGCTAGGTAACCTTGTTAGTCCAAGTGCCTACTAGTTAAACTACGTAATCCAAGTGCCTGCTAGGTAACATACATTGTCCATGTTCCCGCTAGGTAACCTAGATAGTCCAAGTGCCCGCTAGGCAACATACATAGTACAAGTGCCCTTTCGTTAACCTAGATAGTCCAAGTGCCCGCTAGGTAACCTAGACAGTCCAAGTGCCGCTAGGTTACCTACATAGTCCAAGTGCACGTTCGTTAAACAAGATAGTCCCAGTGCTCGCTGGTAACCTACATAGTCCAAGGGCCCGCTAGGTAACCTTGATAGTCCAAGTGCCTTCTAGTTAACCTACGTAGTCCAAGTGCCTGCTAGGTAACATTATTGTCCATGTTCCCGCTAGGTAACCTAGATAGTCCAAGTGCCCGCTAGGGAAGGTTCTTAGTCCATGTGCCCGCTAGGCAACCTAGAGAGTGCAGGTGCCCGCTAGTTAACCTACATAGTCCAAGTGCCTGCTAGGTAACCTAGATAGTCCAAGGGCCTGCTAGTTAACCTACATAGTCCTAGTGCCCGCTAGGTAACCTACATAGTGCAAGTGTCCGCTAGTTAACCTACATAGTCAATGTGCCCGCTAGTTAACCTAGATAGTCCAAGTGCCCGCTAGGTAACCTACATAGTGCAAGTGCCCGTTCGTCAACCTAGATAGTCCAAGTGCCCGCTAGGTAACCTTGACAGTCCAAGTGCCCGCTAGGTTACCTACATAGTCCAAGTGCAAGTTCGTTAACCTAGATAGTCCAAGTGCCCGCTGGTAACCTACATAGTCCAAGGGTCCGATAGGTAACCTTGATAGTCCAAGTGCCTTCTAGTTCACCTACGTAGTCCAAGTGCCCAATAGGTAACCTACGTAGTCCAAGTGACTGCTAGGTAACCTAGATAGTCCAAGTACCTGATAGCTAACCTACATAGTCCAAATGTACGTTCGTTAACCTAGATTGTCCAAGTGCCCATTGGGTAACTTACATAGTCCAAGTGCCTGACTGGTAACCTGGATAGTCCAAGTGCCCGCTAGTTAACCTACATAGTCCAAGTGCCTTCTAGGGAGCCTACATAGTCCACGTGACCGCTAGGGAACCTACATAGTCCAAGTGCCCGTTAGGGAACCTACATAGTCCAAGTGCCCACTAGGTAACCTACATAGTCCAAATGCCCGCAAGGAAACCTACATAGTCAAAATGCCCACTAGGCTACCTACATAATCCAAGTGCCCGCTCTGGAACATACATAGTCCAAGTGCCCGTTAGCTAACCTAGATAGTCCAAGGGCCCGCAAGTTGACCTACATAGTCCAAGTGCCAGCTAGGTAACCTAGATAGTACAAGTGCCCGCTAGGGAACCTAGATAGTCCAAGTGCCTGTTAGCTAACCTAGATAGTCCAAGTGGCGGCTAGGTAACCTACATAGTCCAAGTGCCCGTTCGTTAACCTAGATAATCCAAGTGCCCGCTAGGTAACCTAGACAGTCCAAGTGCCCGCTAGTAACCGTACATAGTCCAAATGCCCGCTAGGTAACCTAAATAGTCCAAATGCCCCCTAGGGAAACTACATAGTCCAAGTGCCCGCTAGTTAACCTATATAGTCCAAGTGCCCCCAAGTAAACCTACATAATCCATGGGCCCGCTAGTTAACCTACATAGTGCAAGGGCCCGCTAGTTAACCTAGATCATGCAAGTGTCCGCTATTTAACCTACATAATCCAAGTGCCTGCTAAGTAACCTAGATAGTCCAAGTGCCCGCTAGTTAACCTAGATCGTCCAAGTGTCCTCTAGTTAACCTACATAGTCCAAGTGCCCGCTAGGTAACCTACATAGTGCAAGTGTCCGCTAGGTAACCTACATAGTCCAAGTTCCCGCTAGGTAACCTAGACAGACTAAGTGCCACTAGGTTACCTACATAGTCCAAGTGCCCGCTCCTTAACCTACATAGTCCAAGTGCCCGCTAGGTAACGTAGACAGCCCAAGTGCCCGCTAGGGATCGTACATAGTCCAAGTGCCCGTAGGTAACCTAGATAGTCCAAGTGCCCGCTAGTTAACCTACATAGTCCAAGTGCCTGCTAGGTAAACTACATAGTCCAAGTGCCCGTTCGTTAACCTACATAGTCCAAGTGCCCGCTAGGTAACGTAGATAGCCCAAGTGCCCGCTAGGGAACGTACATAGTCCAAGTGCCCACTAGGTAACCTAGACAGTCCAAGTGCCCCCTAGTTAACCTAGACAGTCCAAGTACCCCATAGGGAACCTACATAGTCTAAGTGCCCGCTAGGGAACCTACATAGTCCAAGTGCTCGCTAGGCAACCTACATAGTACAAGTGCCCGTTAGTTAACCTAGATAGTCCAATTGCCCGTTAGCTAACCTAGATAGTCGAAGTGTCCGCTAGTTAAACTACATAGTCCAAGTGCCCATTCGTTAACCTAGAAGTCCAAGTGCCCGCTATGTAACCTAGACAGTCCAAGTGCCCGCTAGGTTACCTGCATAGTCCAATTACCCGTTCGTTAACCTAGATAGTCCAAGTGCCCGCTAGGCAACCTATATAGTCCAAGTGCTATGTAGGTAACCTAGATAGTCCAAGGGCCCGCTAGTTAACCTAGATAGTCCAAGTGCCTGCTAGGTAACCTAGACAGTCCAAGTGCCCGCTAGGTTACCTACATAGTCCAAGTGCACGTTCGTTAACCAAAATAGTCCCAGTGCCCGCTGGTAACCTACATAGTCCAAGGGCCCCCTAGCTAACCTTGATAGTCCAAGTTCCTTCTAGTTAACCTACGTAGTCCAAGTGCCTGCTAGGTAACATACATTGTCCATGTTCCCGCTAGGTAACCTAGATAGTCCAAGCGCCCGTTACCTAACCTAGATAGTCCAAGTGCCCGCTAGGCAACATACATAGTACAAGTGCCCGTTCGTTAACCTAGAAGTCCAAGTGCCCGCTATGTAACCTAGACAGTCCAAGTGCCCGCTAGGGTACCTGCATAGTCAAGTGCCCTTTCGTTAACCTAGATAGTCCAAGTGCCCGCTAGGGAACCTATATAGTCCAAGTGCTATCTAGGTAACCTAGATAGTCCAAGGGCCCGCTAGTTAACCTACATATTTCAAGGGCTCGCTTGTTATATTTGATAGTCCAAGTGCCCATTAGTTAACCTAGATCGTCCAAGTGCCCGCTAGGTAACCTACATAGTCCAAGTGCCTGCTAGTTAACATAGATAGTCCAAGTGCCCTCTAGGGAAGGTTCATAGTCCAAGTGCTCTCTAGGTAACATAGATAGTCCAAGTGCCCTCTAGGGAAGGTTCATAGTCCAAGTGCTCTCTAGGTAACCTAGAGAGTGCAAGTGCCCGCTAGTTAACCTACATAGTCCAAGTGCCTGCTAGGTAACCTAGATAGTCCAAGGGCCTGCTAGTTAACCTACATAGTCCAAGTGCCCGCTAGGTAACCTACATAGTGCAAGTGTCCGCTAGTTAACCAACATAGTCAATGTGCCCGCTAGTTAACCTAGATAGTCCAAGTGCCCGCTAGGTAACCTACATAGTGCAAGTGTCCGCTAGTCAACCTAGATCGTCCAATTTTCCGCTAGTTAACCTACATAGTCCAAGTGCCCACTAGGTAACCTAGATAGTCCAAGTGCCCGTTCAGTAACCTAGATAGTCCAAATGCCCTTTAGGGAACCTAGATAGTCCAAGTGCCCGCTAGGGAACCTACATAGTCCAATTGCCCGCTCTGGAATATACATAGTCCAAGTGCCCGTTAGTTAACCTAGATAATCCAAGTGCCCGCTAGTTAACCTAGATAGCTCAGTGCCCGATAGGTAACCTACATAGTCCAAGTGCCCGCTAGGTAACCTATATATTCCAAATGCCCGCTAGGGAACCTACATAGTCCAAGAGCCCGCTAGTTAACCTAGATAGTCCAAGTGCCCGCTAGGTAACCTACATAGTCCAAGTGCCCGCTAGTAAACTAGGATCATCAAAGTGCCCTCTAGTTAACTTACATAGTCCAAAGGTCTGCTAGTTAACCTACATAGACCAAGCGCCCGGTAGTTAACCATGATAGTCCAAGTGCCCGCTAGTTAAGCTACATAGTCCAAGTTCCCGCTAGGTATCCTAGACAGTCCAAGTGACCACTAGGTTACCTACATAGTCCAAGTGCCCATTCGTTAACCTACATAGTCCAAGTGCCCGCTAGGTAACGTAGATAGCCCAAGTGCCCGCTAGGGAACGTACATAGTCCAAGTGCCCGTAGGTAACCTATATAGTCCAAATGCCCGCTAGGGAACCTACATAGTCCAAGCGCCCGCTATGTAACCTAGATAGACCAAGTGTCCGCTAGTTAACCAGGATAATCAAAGTGCCCTCTAGTTAACTTACAGAGTCTAAAGGCCTGCTAGTTAACCTACATAGACCAAGGGCCCGCTAGTTAACCTAGATAGTCCAAGTGCCCGCTAGTTAATCTACATAGTCCAAGTTCCCGCTAGGTAACCTAGACAGTCCAAGTGACCACTAGGTTACCTACATAGTCCAAGTGCCCTTTCGTTAACCTATATAGTCCAAGTGCCCGCTAGGGAACGTACATAGTCCAAGTGCCCGTAGGTAACCTAGCTAGTCCAAGTGCCCGCTAGTTAACCTACATAGTCCAAGTGCCTGCTAGGTAAACTACATAGTCCAAGTGCCCATTCATTAACCTACATTGTCCAAGTGCCCGCTAAGTAACGTAGATAGCCCAAGTGCCCGCTAGGGAACATACATAGTCCAAGTGCCCACTAGGTAACCTAGACAGTCCAATTGTCCCCTAGTTAACCTAGACAGTCCAAGTACCCGATAGGGAACCTACATAGTCCAAGTGCTCGCTAGGCAACCTACATAGTCCAAGTGCCCGTTAGTTAACCTAGATAGTCCAATTGCCCATTAGCAAACCTAGATAGTCGATGTGTCCGCTAGTTAACCTACATAGTCCAAGTGCCCGTTCGTTAACCTAGATAGTCCAAGTGCCCGCTAGGTAACCAAGACAGTCCAAGTGCCCGCTAGGTTACCTACATAGTCCAAGTGCACGTTCGTTAACCAAGATAGTCCCAGTGCTCGCTGGTAACCTACATAGTCCAAGGGCCCGCTAGGTAACCTTGACAGTCCAAGTGCCCCCTAGTTAACCTAGACAGTCCAAGTACCCCATAGGGAACCTACATAGTCTAAGTGCCCGCTAGGGAACCTACATAGTCCAAGTGCTCGCTAGGCAACCTACATAGTCCAATTGCCCGTTAGCTAACCTAGATAGTCGAAGTGTCCGCTAGTTAACCTACATAGTCCAAGTGCCCGTTCGTTAACCTAGAAGTCCAAGTGCCCGCTATGTAACCTAGACAGTCCAAGTGCCCGCTAGGTTACCTGCATAGTCCAATTGCCCGTTCGTTAACCTAGATAGTCCAAGTGCCCGCTAGGCAACCTATATAGTCCAAGTGCTATCTAGGTAACCTAGATAGTCCAAGGGCCCACTAGTTAACCTAGATAGTCCAAGTGCCTGCTAGGTAACCTAGACAATCCAAGTGCCCGCTAGGTTACCTACATAGTCCAAGTGCACGTTCGTTAACCAAAATAGTCCCAGTGCCCACTGGTAACCTACATAGTCCAAGGGCCCCCTAGCTAACCTTGATAGTCCAAGTTCCTTCTAGTTAACCTACGTAGTCCAAGTGCCTGCTAGGTAACATACATTGTCCATGTTCCCGCTAGGTAACCTAGATAGTCCAAGCGCCCGTTACCTAACCTAGATAGTCCAAGTGCCCGCTAGGCAACATACATAGTACAAGTGCCCGTTCGTTAACCTAGAAGTCCAAGTGCCCGCTATGTAACCTAGACAGTCCAAGTGCCCGCTAGGTTACCTGCATAGTCCAAGTGCCCTTTCGTTAACCTAGATAGTCCAAGTGCCCGCTAGGGAACCTATATAGTCCAAGTGCTATCTAGGTAACCTAGATAGTCCAAGGGCCCGCTAGTTAACCTACATAGTTCAAGGGCTCGCTTGTTAAATTTGATAGTCCAAGTGACCATTAGTTAACCGAGATCGTCCAAGTGCCCTCTAGGTAACCTACATAGTCCAAGTGCCTGCTAGTTAACATAGATAGTCCAAGTGGCCGCTAGGGAAGGTTCATAGTCCAAGTGCTCTCTAGGTAACCTAGAGAGTGCAAGTGCCCGTAGTTAACCTACATAGTCCAAGTACCTGCTAGGTAACCTAGATAGTCCAAGGGCCTGCTAGTTAACCTACATAGTCCAAGTGCCCGCTAGGTAACCTACATAGTGCAAGTGTCCGCTAGTTAACCAACATAGTCAATGTGCCCGCTAGTTAACCTAGATAGTCCAAGTGCCCGCTAGGTAACCTACATAGTGCAAGTGTCCGCTAGTCAACCTAGATCGTCCAATTTTCCGCTAGTTAACCTACATAGTCCAAGTGCCCACTAGGTAACCTAGATAGTCCAAGTGCCCGTTCAGTAACCTAGATAGTCCAAATGCACTTTAGGGAACCTAGATAGTCCAAGTGCCCACTAGGTAACCACATAGTGCAAGTGTCCGCTAGTTAACCAACATAGTCAATGTGCCCGCTAGTTAACCTAGATAGTCCAAGTGCCCACTAGGTAACCTAGATAGTCCAAGTGCCCGTTCGGTAACCTAGATAGTCCAAATGCCCTTTAGGGAACCTAGATAGTCCAAGTGCCCGCTAGGCAACCTACATAGTCCAATTGCCCGCTCTGGAATATACATAGTCCAAGTGCCCGTTAGTTAACCTAGATAATCCAAGTGCCCGCTAGTTAACCTAGATAGCCCAGTGCCCGATAGGTAACCTACATAGTCCAAGTGCCCGCTAGGTAACCTATATAGTCCAAATGCCCGCTAGGGAACCTACATAGTCCAAGAGCCCGCTAGTTAACCTAGATAGTCCAAGTGCCCGCTAGGTAACCTACATAGTCCAAGTGCCCGCTAGTAAACTAGGATCATCAAAGTGCCCTCTAGTTAACTTACATAGTCCAAAGGTCTGCTAGTTAACCTACATAGACCAAGCGCCCGGTAGTTAACCTAGATAGTCCAAGTGCCCGCTAGTTAAGCTACATAGTCCAAGTTCCCGCTAGGTAACCTAGACAGTCCAAGTGACCACTAGGTTACCTACATAGTCCAAGTGCCCGTTCGTTAACCTACATAGTCCAAGTGCCCGCTAGGTAACGTAGATAGCCCAAGTGCCCGCTAGGGAACGTAAATAGTCCAAGTGCCCGTAGGTAACCTATATAGTCCAAATGCCCGCTAGGGAACCTACATAGTCCAAGCGCCCGCTATTTAACCTAGATAGACCAAGTGCCCGCTAGTTAACCAGGATCATCAAAGTGCCCTCTAGTTAACTTACAGAGTCCAAAGGCCTGCTAGTTAACCTACATAGACCAAGGGCCCGCTAGTTAACCTAGATAGTCCAAGTGCCCGCTAGTTAATCTACATAGTCCAAGTTCCCGCTAGGTAACCTAGACAGTTCAAGTGACCACTAGGTTACCTACATAGTCCAAGTGCCCGTTCGTTAACCTACATAGTCCAAGTGCCCGCTAGGGAACGTACATAGTCCAAGTGCCCGTAGGTAACCTAGATAGTCCAAGTGCCCGCTAGGGAACCTACATAGTCCAAGTGCTCGCTAGACAACCTACATAGTCCAAGTGCCCGTTAGTTAACCTAGATAGTCCAATTGCCCGTTAGCTAACCTAGATAGTCGAAGTGTCCGCTAGTTAACCTACATAGTCCAAGTGCCCGTTCGTTAACCTAGATAGTCCCAGTGCTCGCTGGTAACCTACATAGTCCAAGGGCCCGCTAGGTAACCTTGTTAGTCCAAGTGCCTTCTAGTTAACCTACGTAGTCCAAGTGCCTGCTAGGTAACATACATTGTCCATGTTCCCGCTAGGTAATCTAGATAGTCCAAGTGCCCGCTAGGCAACATACATAGTACAAGTGCCCGTTCGTTAACCTAGATAGTCCAAGTGCCCGCTAGGTAACCTAGACAGTCCAAGTGCCCGCTAGGTTACCTACATAGTCCAAGTGCACGTTCGTTAACCAAGATAGTCCCAGTGCTCGCTGGTAACCTACATAGTCCAAGGGCCCGCTAGGTAACCTTGATAGTCCAAGTGCCTTCTAGTTAACCTACGTAGTCCAACTGCCTGCTAGGTAACATACATTGTCCATGTTCCCGTTGGTAACCTAGATAGTCCAAGTGCCCGCTAGGGAAGGTTCATAGTCCAAGTGCCCGCTAGGTAACCTAGAGAGTGCAAGTGCCCGCTAGTTAACCTACATAGTCCAAGTGCCTGCTAGGTAACCTAGATAGTCCAAGGGCCTGCTAGTTAACCTACATAGTCCAAGTGCCCGCTAGGTAACCTACATAGTGCAAGTGTCCGCTAGTTAACCTACATAGTCAATGTGCCCGCTAGTTAACCTAGATAGTCCAAGTGCCCGCTAGGTAACCTACATAGTGCAAGTGCCCGTTCGTCAACCTAGATAGTCCAAGTGCCTGCTAGGTAACCTAGACAGTCCAAGTGCCCCCTAGGTTACCTACATAGTCCAAGTGCAAGTTCGTTAACCTAGATAGTCCAAGTGCCCGCTGGTAACCTACATAGTCCAAGGGCCCGATAGGTAACCTTTATAGTCCAAGTGCCTTCTAGTTCACCTACGTAGTCCAAGTGCCCAATAGGTAACCTACGTAGTCCAAGTGACTGCTAGGTAACCTAGATAGTCCAAGTGCCTGATAGCTAACCTACGTAGTCCAAATGTCCGTTCGTTAACCTAGATTGTCCAAGTGCCCATTGGGTAACTTACATAGTCCAAGTGCCTGACTGGTAACCTGGATAGTCCAAGTGCCCGCTAGTTAACCTACATAGTCCAAGTGCCTTCTAGGGAGCCTACATAGTCCACGTGACCGCTAGGGAACCTACATAGTCCAAGTGCCCGTTAGGGAACCTACATAGTCCAAGTGCCCACTAGGTAACCTACATAGTCCAAATGCCCGCAAGGAAACCTACATAGTCTAAATGCCCGCTAGGCAACCTACATAATCCAAGTGCCCGCTCTGGATCATACATAGTCCAAGTGCCCGTTAGCTAACCTAGATAGTCCAAGGGCCCGCAAGTTGACCTACAAAGTCCAAGTGCCAGCTAGGTAACCTAGATAGTACAAGTGCCCGCTAGGGAACCTAGATAGTCCAAGTGCCTGTTAGCTAACCTAGATAGTCCAAGTGGCGGCTAGGTAACCTACATAGTCCAAGTGCCCGTTCGTTAACCTACATAGTCCAAGTGCCCGCTAGGGAACGTACATAGTCCAAGTGCCCGTAGGTAACCTAGATAGTCCAAGTGCCCGCTAGGGAACCTACATAGTCCAAATGCTCGCTAGGCAACCTACATAGTCCAAGTGCCCGTTAGTTAACCTAGATAGTCCAATTGCCCGTTAGCTAACCTAGATAGTCGAAGTGTCCGCTAGTTAACCTACATAGTCCAAGTGCCCGTTCGTTAACCTAGATAGTCCAAGTGCCCGCTAGGTAACCTAGACAGTCCAAGTGTCCGCTAGGTTACCTACATAGTCCAAGTGCACGTTCATTAACCAAGATAGTCCCAGTGCTCGCTGGTAACCTACATAGTCCAAGGGCCCGCTAGGTAACCTTGTTAGTCCAAGTGCCTTCTAGTTAACCTACGTAGTCCAAGTGCCTGCTAGGTAACATACATTGTCCATGTTCCCGCTAGGTAATCTAGATAGTCCAAGTGCCCGCTAGGCAACATACATAGTACAAGTGCCCGTTCGTTAACCTAGATAGTCCAAGTGCCCGCTAGGTAACCTAGACAGTCCAAGTGCCCGCTAGGTTACCTACATAGTCCAAGTGCACGTTCGTTAACCAAGATAGTCCCAGTGCTCGCTGGTAACCTACATAGTCCAAGGGCCCGCTAGGTAACCTTGATAGTCCAAGTGCCTTCTAGTTAACCTACGTAGTCCAAGTGCCTGCTAGGTAACATACATTGTCCATGTTCCCTCTAGGTAACCTAGATAGTCCAAGTGCCCGCTAGGGAAGGTTCATAGTCCAAGTGCCCGCTAGGTAACCTAGAGAGTGCAAGTGCCCGCTAGTTAACCTACATAGTCCAAGTGCCTGCTAGGTAACCTAGATAGTCCAAGGGCCTGCTAGTTAACCTACATAGTCCAAGTGCCCGCTAGGTAACCTACATAGTGCAAGTGCCCGTTCGTCAACCTAGATAGTCCAAGTGCCCGCTAGGTAACCTAGACAGTCCAAGTGCCCACTAGGTTACCTACATAGTCCAAGTGCAAGTTCGTTAACCTAGATAGTCCAAGTGCCCGCTGGTAAACTACATAGTCCAAGGGCCCGATAGGTAACCTTGATAGTCCAAGTGCCTTCTAGTTCACCTACGTAGTCCAAGTGCCCAATAGGTAACCTACGTAGTCCAAGTGACTGCTAGGTAACCTAGATAGTCCAAGTGCCTGATAGCTAACCTACATATTCCAAATGTCCGTTCGTTAACCTAGATTGTCCAAGTGCCCATTGGGTAACTTACATAGTCCAAGTGCCTGACTGGTAACCTGGATAGTCCAAGTGCCCGCTAGTTAACCTACATAGTCCAAGTGCCTTCTAGGGAGCCTACATAGTCCACGTGACCGCTAGGGAACCTACATAGTCCAAGTGCCCGTTAGGGAACCTACATAGTCCAAGTGCCCACTAGGTAACCTACATAGTCCAAATGCCCGCAAGGAAACCTACATAGTCTAAATGCCCGCTAGGCAACCTACATAATCCAAGTGCCCGCTCTGGAACATACATAGTCCAAGTGCCCGTTAGCTAACCTAGATAGTCCAAGGGCCCGCAAGTTGACCTACAAAGTCCAAGTGCCAGCTAGGTAACCTAGATAGTACAAGTGCCCGCTAGGGAACCTAGATAGTCCAAGTGCCTGTTAGCTAACCTAGATAGTCCAAGTGGCGGCTAGGTAACCTACATAGTCCAACTGCCCGTTCGTTAACCTAGATAATCCAAGTGCCCGCTAGGTAACCTAGACAGTCCAAGTGCCCGCTAGTAACCGTACATAGTCCAAGTGCCCGCTAGGTAACCTAAATAGTCCAAATGCCCGCTAGGGAAACTACATAGTCCAAGTGCCCGCTAGTTAACCTAGATAGTCCAAGTGCCCCCTAGTAAACCTACATAATCCAAGTGCCTGCTAAGTAACCTAGATAGTCCAAGTGCCCGCTAGTTAACCTAGATCGTCCAAGTGTCCTCTAGTTAACCTACATAGTCCAAGTGCCCGCTAGGTAACCTACATAGTGCAAGTGTCCGCTAGGTAACCTACATAGTCCAAGTTCCCGCTAGGTAACCTAGACAGTCCAAGTGCCACTAGGTTACCTACATAATCCAAGTGCCCGCTCCTTAACCTACATAGTCCAAGTGCCCGCTAGGTAACGTAGATAGACCAAGTGCCCGCTAGGGAACGTACATAGTCCAAGTGCCCGTAGGTAACCTAGATAGTCCAAGTGCCCGCTAGTTAACCTACATAGTCCAAGTGCCCGCTAGGTAACGTAGATAGACCAAGTGCCCGCTAGGGAACGTACATAGTCCAAGTGCCCGTAGGTAACCTAGATAGTCCAAGGGCCCGCAAGTTGACCTACAAAGTCCAAGTGCCAGCTAGGTAACCTAGATAGTACAAGTGCCCGCTAGGGAACCTAGATAGTCCAAGTGCCTGTTAGCTAACCTAGATAGTCCAAGTGGCGGCTAGGTAACCTACATAGTCCAAGTGCCCGTTCGTTAACCTACATAGTCCAAGTGCCCGCTAGGGAACGTACATAGTCCAAGTGCCCGTAGGTAACCTAGATAGTCCAAGTGCCCGCTAGGGAACCTACATAGTCCAAATGCTCGCTAGGCAACCTACATAGTCCAAGTGCCCGTTAGTTAACCTAGATAGTCCAATTGCCCGTTAGCTAACCTAGATAGTCGAAGTGTCCGCTAGTTAACCTACATAGTCCAAGTGCCCGTTCGTTAACCTAGATAGTCCAAGTGCCCGCTAGGTAACCTAGACAGTCCAAGTGTCCGCTAGGTTACCTACATAGTCCAAGTGCACGTTCATTAACCAAGATAGTCCCAGTGCTCGCTGGTAACCTACATAGTCCAAGGGCCCGCTAGGTAACCTTGTTAGTCCAAGTGCCTTCTAGTTAACCTACGTAGTCCAAGTGCCTGCTAGGTAACATACATTGTCCATGTTCCCGCTAGGTAATCTAGATAGTCCAAGTGCCCGCTAGGCAACATACATAGTACAAGTGCCCGTTCGTTAACCTAGATAGTCCAAGTGCCCGCTAGGTAACCTAGACAGTCCAAGTGCCCGCTAGGTTACCTACATAGTCCAAGTGCACGTTCGTTAACCAAGATAGTCCCAGTGCTCGCTGGTAACCTACATAGTCCAAGGGCCCGCTAGGTAACCTTGATAGTCCAAGTGCCTTCTAGTTAACCTACGTAGTCCAAGTGCCTGCTAGGTAACATACATTGTCCATGTTCCCTCTAGGTAACCTAGATAGTCCAAGTGCCCGCTAGGGAAGGTTCATAGTCCAAGTGCCCGCTAGGTAACCTAGAGAGTGCAAGTGCCCGCTAGTTAACCTACATAGTCCAAGTGCCTGCTAGGTAACCTAGATAGTCCAAGGGCCTGCTAGTTAACCTACATAGTCCAAGTGCCCGCTAGGTAACCTACATAGTGAAGTGCCCGTTCGTCAACCTAGATAGTCCAAGTGCCCGCTAGGTAACCTTGACAGTCCAAGTGCCCACTAGGTTACCTACATAGTCCAAGTGCAAGTTCGTTAACCTAGATAGTCCAAGTGCCCGCTGGTAAACTACATAGTCCAAGGGCCCGATAGGTAACCTTGATAGTCCAAGTGCCTTCTAGTTCACCTACGTAGTCCAAGTGCCCAATAGGTAACCTACGTAGTCCAAGTGACTGCTAGGTAACCTAGATAGTCCAAGTGCCTGATAGCTAACCTACATAGTCCAAATGTCCGTTCGTTAACCTAGATTGTCCAAGTGCCCATTGGGTAACTTACATAGTCCAAGTGCCTGACTGGTAACCTGGATAGTCCAAGTGCCCGCTAGTTAACCTACATAGTCCAAGTGCCTTCTAGGGAGCCTACATAGTCCACGTGACCGCTAGGGAACCTACATAGTCCAAGTGCCCGTTAGGGAACCTACATAGTCCAAGTGCCCACTAGGTAACCTACATAGTCCAAATGCCCGCAAGGAAACCTACATAGTCTAAATGCCCGCTAGGCAACCTACATAATCCAAGTGCCCGCTCTGGAACATACATAGTCCAAGTGCCCGTTAGCTAACCTAGATAGTCCAAGGGCCCGCAAGTTGACCTACAAAGTCCAAGTGCCAGCTAGGTAACCTAGATAGTACAAGTGCCCGCTAGGGAACCTAGATAGTCCAAGTGCCTGTTAGCTAACCTAGATAGTCCAAGTGGCGGCTAGGTAACCTACATAGTCCAACTGCCCGTTCGTTAACCTAGATAATCCAAGTGCCCGCTAGGTAATCTAGACAGTCCAAGTGCCCGCTAGTAACCGTACATAGTCCAAGTGCCCGCTAGGTAACCTAAATAGTCCAAATGCCCGCAAGGGAAACTACATAGTCCAAGTGCCCGCTAGTTAACCTAGATAGTCCAAGTGCCCCCTAGTAAACCTACATAATCCAAGTGCCTGCTAAGTAACCTAGATAGTCCAAGTGCCCGCTAGTTAACCTAGATCGTCCAAGTGTCCTCTAGTTAACCTACATAGTCCAAGTGCCCGCTAGGTAACCTACATAGTGCAAGTGTCCGCTAGGTAACCTACATAGTCCAAGTTCCCGCTAGGTAACCTAGACAGTCCAAGTGCCACTAGGTTACCTACATAGTCCAAGTGCCCGCTCCTTAACCTACATAGTCCAAGTGCCCGCTAGGTAACGTAGATAGACCAAGTGCCCGCTAGGGAACGTACATAGTCCAAGTGCCCGTAGGTAACCTAGATAGTCCAAGTGCCCGCTAGTTAACCTACATAGTCCAAGTGCCTGCTAGGTAAACTACATAGTCCAAGTGCCCGTTCGTTAACCTACATTGTCCAAGTGCCCGCTAGGTAAGGTAGATAGCCCAAGTGCCCGCTATGGAACGTACATAGTCCAAGTGCCCACTAGGTAACCTAGACAGTCCAAGTGCCCCCTAGTTAACCTAGACAGTCCAAGTACCCCATAGGGAACCTACATAGTCCAAGTGCCCGCTAGGGAACCTACATAGTCCAAGTGCTCGCTAGGCAACCTACATAGTCCAAGTGCCCGTTAGTTAACCTAGATAGTCCAATTGCCCGTTAGCTAACCTAGATAGTCGAAGTTTCCGCTAGTTAACCTACATAGTCCAAGTGCCCGTTCGTCAACCTAGAAGTCCAAGTGCCCGCTATGTAACCTAGACAGTCCAAGTGCCCGCTAGGTTACTTGCATAGTCCAATTGCCCGTTCATTAACCTAGATAATCCAAGTTCCCGCTAGGCAACCTATATAGTCCAAGTGCTATCTAGGTAACCTAGATAGTCCAAGGGCCCGCTAGTTAACCTAGATAGTCCAAGTGCCTGCTAGGTAACCGAGACTGTCCAAGTGCTCGCTAGGTTACCTACATAGTCCAAGTGCACGTTCGTTAACCAAAATTATCCCAGTGCCCGCTGGTAACCTACATAGTCCAAGGGCCCCCTAGCTAACCTTGATAGTCCAAGTTCCTTCTAGTTAACCTACGTAGTCCAAGTGCCTGCTAGTTAACATACATTGTCCATGTACCCGCTAGGTAACCTAGATAGTCCAAGCGCCCGTTACCTAACCTTGATAGTCCAAGTGCCCGCTAAGCAACATACATAGTACAAGTGCCCGTTCGTTAACCTAGAAGTCCAAGTGCCCGCTATGTAACCTAGACAGTCCAAGTGCCCGCTAGGTTACCTGCATAGTCCAAGTGCCCTTTCGTTAACCTAGATAGTCCAAGTGCCCGCTAGGGAACCTATATAGTCCAAGTGCTATCTAGGTAACCTAGATAGTCCAAGGGCCCGCTAGTTAACCTACATAGTTCAAGGGTTCGCTTGTTAACTTTGATAGTCCAAGTGCCCGTTAGTTAACCTAGATCGTCCAATTGCCCGCTAGGTAACCTACATAGTCCAAGTGCCTGCTAGTTAACATAGATAGTCCAACTGCCCGCTAGGGAAGGTTCATAGTCCAAGTGCTCTCTAGGTAACCTAGAGAGTGCAAGTGCCCGCTAGTTAACCTACATAGTCCAAGTGCCTGCTAGGTAACCTAGATAGTCCAAGGGCCTGCTAGTTAACCTACATAGTCCAAGTGCCCACTAGGTAACCACATAGTGCAAGTGTCCGCTAGTTAACCAACATAGTCAATGTGCCCGCTAGTTAACCTAGATAGTCCAAATGCCCTTTAGGGAGCCTAGATAGTCCAAGTGCCCGCTAGGGAACCTACATAGTCCAATTGCACGCTCTGGAATATACATAGTCCAAGTGCCCGTTAGTTAACCTAGATAATCCAAGTGCCCGCTAGTTAACCTAGATAGCCCAGTGCCCGATAGGTAACCTACATAGTCCAAGTGCCCGCTAGGTAACCTATATAGTCCAAATGCCCGCTAGTTAACCTACATAGTCCAAGTGCCCGCTAGGTAACCTACATAGTGCAAGTGTCCGCTAGTTAACCTACATAGTCAATATGCCCGCTAGTTAACCTAGAGAGTCCAAGTGCCCGCTAGGTAACCTACATAGTGCAAGGGCCCGTTCGTCAACCTAGATAGTCCAAGTGCCCGCTAGGTAACCTAGATAGTCCAAGTGCGTGCTAGGTTACCTACATAGTCCAAGTGCAAGTTCGTTAACCTAGATAGTCCAAGTGCCCGCTGGTAACCTACATAGTCCAAGGGCCCGATAGGTAACCTTGATAGTCCAAGTGCCTTCTAGTTCACCTACGTAGTCCAAGTGCCCAATAGGTAACCTACGTAGTCCAAGTGACTGCTAGGTAACCTAGATAGTCCAAGTGCCTGATAGCTAACCTACATAGTCCAAATGTCCATTCGTTAACCTAGATTGTCCAAGTGCCCATTGGGTAACTTACATAGTCCAAGTGCCTGACTGGTAACCTGGATAGTCCAAGTGCCCGCTAGTTAACCTACATAGTCCAAGTGCCTTCTAGGAAGCCTACATAGTCCACGTGACCGCTAGGGAACCTACATAGTCCAAGTGCCCGTTAGGGAACCTACATAGTCCAAGTGCCCACTAGGTAACCTACATAGTCCAAATGCCCGCAAGGAAACCTACATAGTCTAAATGCCCGCTAGGCAACCTACATAATCCAAGTGCCCGCTCTGGAACATACATAGTCCAAGTGCCCGTTAGCTAACCTAGATAGTCCAAGGGCCCGCAAGTTGACCTACATAGTCCAAGTGCCCGCTAGTTAACCTAGATCGTCCAAGTGGCCTCTAGTTAACCTACATAGTCCAAGTGCCCGCTAGGTAACCTACATAGTGCAAGTGTCCGCTAGGTAACCTATATAGTCCAAGTTCCCGCTAGGTAACCTAGACAGTCCCAGTGCCACTAGGTTACCTACATAGTCCAAGTGCCCGCTCCTTAACCTACATAGTCCAAGTGCCCGCTAGGTAACGTAGATAGCCCAAGTGCCCGCTAGGGAACGTACATAGTCCAAGTGCCCGTAGGTAACCTGGATAGTCCAAGTGCCGGCTAGTTAACCTACATAGTCCAAGTGCCTGCTAGGTAAACTACATAGTCCAAGTGCCCGTTCGTTAACCTACATTGTCCAAGTGCCCGCTAGGTAAGGTAGATAGCCCAAGTGCCCGCTATGGAACGTACATAGTCCAAGTGCCCACTAGGTAACCTAGACAGTCCAAGTGCCCCCTAGTTAACCTAGACAGTCCAAGTACCCCATAGGGAACCTACATAGTCCAAGTGCCCGCTAGGGAACCTACATAGTCCAAGTGCTCGCTAGGCAACCTACATAGTCCAAGTGCCCGTTAGTTAACCTAGATAGTCCAATTGCCCGTTAGCTAACCTAGATAGTCGAAGTTTCCGCTAGTTAACCTACATAGTCCAAGTGCCCGTTCGTCAACCTAGAAGTCCAAGTGCCCGCTATGTAACCTAGACAGTCCAAGTGCCCGCTAGGTTACTTGCATAGTCCAATTGCCCGTTCATTAACCTAGATAATCCAAGTTCCCGCTAGGCAACCTATATAGTCCAAGTGCTATCTAGGTAACCTAGATAGTCCAAGGGCCCGCTAGTTAACCTAGATAGTCCAAGTGCCTGCTAGGTAACCGAGACAGTCCAAGTGCTCGCTAGGTTACCTACATAGTCCAAGTGCACGTTCGTTAACCAAAATTATCCCAGTGCCCGCTGGTAACCTACATAGTCCAAGGGCCCCCTAGCTAACCTTGATAGTCCAAGTTCCTTCTAGTTAACCTACGTAGTCCAAGTGCCTGCTAGTTAACATATATTGTCCATGTACCCGCTAGGTAACCTAGATAGTCCAAGCGCCCGTTACCTAACCTTGATAGTCCAAGTGCCCGCTAAGCAACATACATAGTACAAGTGCCCGTTCGTTAACCTAGAAGTCCAAGTGCCCGCTATGTAACCTAGACAGTCCAAGTGCCCGCTAGGTTACCTGCGTAGTCCAAGTGCCCTTTCGTTAACCTAGATAGTCCAAGTGCCCGCTAGGGAACCTATATAGTCCAAGTGCTATCTAGGTAACCTAGATAGTCCAAGGGCCCGCTAGTTAACCTACATAGTTCAAGGGTTCGCTTGTTAACTTTGATAGTCCAAGTGCCCGTTAGTTAACCTAGATCGTCCAATTGCCCGCTAGGTAACCTACATAGTCCAAGTGCCTGCTAGTTAACATAGATAGTCCAACTGCCCGCTAGGGAAGGTTCATAGTCCAAGTGCTCTCTAGGTAACCTAGAGAGTGCAAGTGCCCGCTAGTTAACCTACATAGTCCAAGTGCCTGCTAGGTAACCTAGATAGTCCAAGGGCCTGCTAGTTAACCTACATAGTCCAAGTGCCCACTAGGTAACCACATAGTGCAAGTGTCCGCTAGTTAACCAACATAGTCAATGTGCCCGCTAGTTAACCTAGATAGTCCAAATGCCCTTTAGGGAGCCTAGATAGTCCAAGTGCCCGCTAGGGAACCTACATAGTCCAATTGCACGCTCTGGAATATACATAGTCCAAGTGCCCGTTAGTTAACCTAGATAATCCAAGTGCCCGCTAGTTAACCTAGATAGCCCAGTGCCCGATAGGTAACCTACATAGTCCAAGTGCCCGCTAGGTAACCTATATAGTCCAAATGCCCGCTAGTTAACCTACATAGTCCAAGTGCCCGCTAGGTAACCTACATAGTGCAAGTGTCCGCTAGTTAACCTACATAGTCAATATGCCCGCTAGTTAACCTAGAGAGTCCAAGTGCCCGCTAGGTAACCTACATAGTGCAAGGGCCCGTTCGTCAACCTAGATAGTCCAAGTGCCCGCTAGGTAACCTAGATAGTCCAAGTGCGTGCTAGGTTACCTACATAGTCCAAGTGCAAGTTCGTTAACCTAGATAGTCCAAGTGCCCGCTGGTAACCTACATAGTCCAAGGGCCCGATAGGTAACCTTGATAGTCCAAGTGCCTTCTAGTTCACCTACGTAGTCCAAGTGCCCAATAGGTAACCTACGTAGTCCAAGTGACTGCTAGGTAACCTAGATAGTCCAAGTGCCTGATAGCTAACCTACATAGTCCAAATGTCCATTCGTTAACCTAGATTGTCCAAGTGCCCATTGGGTAACTTACATAGTCCAAGTGCCTGACTGGTAACCTGGATAGTCCAAGTGCCCGCTAGTTAACCTACATAGTCCAAGTGCCTTCTAGGAAGCCTACATAGTCCACGTGACCGCTAGGGAACCTACATAGTCCAAGTGCCCGTTAGGGAACCTACATAGTCCAAGTGCCCACTAGGTAACCTACATAGTCCAAATGCCCGCAAGGAAACCTACATAGTCTAAATGCCCGCTAGGCAACCTACATAATCCAAGTGCCCGCTCTGGAACATACATAGTCCAAGTGCCCGTTAGCTAACCTAGATAGTCCAAGGGCCCGCAAGTTGACCTACATAGTCCAAGTGCCCGCTAGTTAACCTAGATCGTCCAAGTGGCCTCTAGTTAACCTACATAGTCCAAGTGCCCGCTAGGTAACCTACATAGTGCAAGTGTCCGCTAGGTAACCTATATAGTCCAAGTTCCCGCTAGGTAACCTAGACAGTCCCAGTGCCACTAGGTTACCTACATAGTCCAAGTGCCCGCTCCTTAACCTACATAGTCCAAGTGCCCGCTAGGTAACGTAGATAGCCCAAGTGCCCGCTAGGGAACGTACATAGTCCAAGTGCCCGTAGGTAACCTGGATAGTCCAAGTGCCGGCTAGTTAACCTACATAGTCCAAGTGCCTGCTAGGTAAACTACATAGTCCAAGTGCCCGTTCGTTAACCTACATTGTCCAAGTGCCCGCTAGGTAACGTAGATAGCCCAAGTGCCCGCTAGGGAACGTACATAGTCCAAGTGCCCACTAGGTAACCTAGACAGTCCAAGTGCCCCCTAGTTAACCTAGACAGTCCAAGTGCCCCATAGGGAACCTACATAGTCTAAGTGCCCGCTAGGGAACCTACATAGTCCAAGTGCTCGCTAGGCAACATACATAGTCCAAGTGCCCGTTAGTTAACCTAGATAGTCCAATTGCCCGTTAGCTAACCTAGATAGTCGAAGTGTCTGCTAGTTAACCTACATAGTCCAAGTGCCCGTTCGTTAACCTAGAAGTCCAAGTGCCCGCTATGTAACCTAGACAGTCCAAGTGCCCGCTAGGTTACCTGCATAGTCCAATTGCCCGTTCGTTAACCTAGATAGTCCAAGTGCCCGCTAGGCAACCTATATAGTCCAAGTGCTATCTAGGTAACCTAGATAGTCCAAGGGCCCGCTAGTTAACCAAGATAGTCCAAGTGCCTGCTAGGTAACCTAGACAGTCCAAGTGCCCGCTAGGTTACCTACATAGTCCAAGTGCACGTTCGTTAACCAAAATTATCCCAGTGCCCGCTGGTAACCTACATAGTCCAAGGGCCCCCTAGCTAACCTTGATAGTCCAAGTTCCTTCTAGTTAACCTACGTAGTCCAAGTGCCTGCTAGTTAACATACATTGTCCATGTACCCGCTAGGTAACCTAGATAGTCCAAGCGCCCGTTACCTAACCTTGATAGTCCAAGTGCCCGCTAAGCAACATACATAGTACAAGTGCCCGTTCGTTAACCTAGAAGTCCAAGTGCCCGCTATGTAACCTAGACAGTCCAAGTGCCCGCTAGGTTACCTGCGTAGTCCAAGTGCCCTTTCGTTAACCTAGATAGTCCAAGTGCCCGCTAGGGAACCTATATAGTCCAAGTGCTATCTAGGTAACCTAGATAGTCCAAGGGCCCGCTAGTTAACCTACATAGTTCAAGGGTTCGCTTGTTAACTTTGATAGTCCAAGTGCCCGTTAGTTAACCTAGATCGTCCAATTGCCCGCTAGGTAACCTACATAGTCCAAGTGCCTGCTAGTTAACATAGATAGTCCAACTGCCCGCTAGGGAAGGTTCATAGTCCAAGTGCTCTCTAGGTAACCTAGAGAGTGCAAGTGCCCGCTAGTTAACCTACATAGTCCAAGTGCCTGCTAGGTAACCTAGATAGTCCAAGGGCCTGCTAGTTAACCTACATAGTCCAAGTGCCCACTAGGTAACCACATAGTGCAAGTGTCCGCTAGTTAACCAACATAGTCAATGTGCCCGCTAGTTAACCTAGATAGTCCAAATGCCCTTTAGGGAGCCTAGATAGTCCAAGTGCCCGCTAGGGAACCTACATAGTCCAATTGCACGCTCTGGAATATACATAGTCCAAGTGCCCGTTAGTTAACCTAGATAATCCAAGTGCCCGCTAGTTAACCTAGATAGCCCAGTGCCCGATAGGTAACCTACATAGTCCAAGTGCCCGCTAGGTAACCTATATAGTCCAAATGCCCGCTAGTTAACCTACATAGTCCAAGTGCCCGCTAGGTAACCTACATAGTGCAAGTGTCCGCTAGTTAACCTACATAGTCAATATGCCCGCTAGTTAACCTAGAGAGTCCAAGTGCCCGCTAGGTAACCTACATAGTGCAAGGGCCCGTTCGTCAACCTAGATAGTCCAAGTGCCCGCTAGGTAACCTAGATAGTCCAAGTGCGTGCTAGGTTACCTACATAGTCCAAGTGCAAGTTCGTTAACCTAGATAGTCCAAGTGCCCGCTGGTAACCTACATAGTCCAAGGGCCCGATAGGTAACCTTGATAGTCCAAGTGCCTTCTAGTTCACCTACGTAGTCCAAGTGCCCAATAGGTAACCTACGTAGTCCAAGTGACTGCTAGGTAACCTAGATAGTCCAAGTGCCTGATAGCTAACCTACATAGTCCAAATGTCCATTCGTTAACCTAGATTGTCCAAGTGCCCATTGGGTAACTTACATAGTCCAAGTGCCTGACTGGTAACCTGGATAGTCCAAGTGCCCGCTAGTTAACCTACATAGTCCAAGTGCCTTCTAGGAAGCCTACATAGTCCACGTGACCGCTAGGGAACCTACATAGTCCAAGTGCCCGTTAGGGAACCTACATAGTCCAAGTGCCCACTAGGTAACCTACATAGTCCAAATGCCCGCAAGGAAACCTACATAGTCTAAATGCCCGCTAGGCAACCTACATAATCCAAGTGCCCGCTCTGGAACATACATAGTCCAAGTGCCCGTTAGCTAACCTAGATAGTCCAAGGGCCCGCAAGTTGACCTACATAGTCCAAGTGCCCGCTAGTTAACCTAGATCGTCCAAGTGGCCTCTAGTTAACCTACATAGTCCAAGTGCCCGCTAGGTAACCTACATAGTGCAAGTGTCCGCTAGGTAACCTATATAGTCCAAGTTCCCGCTAGGTAACCTAGACAGTCCCAGTGCCACTAGGTTACCTACATAGTCCAAGTGCCCGCTCCTTAACCTACATAGTCCAAGTGCCCGCTAGGTAACGTAGATAGCCCAAGTGCCCGCTAGGGAACGTACATAGTCCAAGTGCCCGTAGGTAACCTGGATAGTCCAAGTGCCGGCTAGTTAACCTACATAGTCCAAGTACCTGCTAGGTAAACTACATAGTCCAAGTGCCCGTTCGTTAACCTACATTGTCCAAGTGCCCGCTAGGTAACGTAGATAGCCCAAGTGCCCGCTAGGGAACGTACATAGTCCAAGTGCCCACTAGGTAACCTAGACAGTCCAAGTGCCCCCTAGTTAACCTAGACAGTCCAAGTGCCCCATAGGGAACCTACATAGTCTAAGTGCCCGCTAGGGAACCTACATAGTCCAAGTGCTCGCTAGGCAACATACATAGTCCAAGTGCCCGTTAGTTAACCTAGATAGTCCAATTGCCCGTTAGCTAACCTAGATAGTCGAAGTGTCTGCTAGTTAACCTACATAGTCCAAGTGCCCGTTCGTTAACCTAGAAGTCCAAGTGCCCGCTATGTAACCTAGACAGTCCAAGTGCCCGCTAGGTTACCTGCATAGTCCAATTGCCCGTTCGTTAACCTAGATAGTCCAAGTGCCCGCTAGGCAACCTATATAGTCCAAGTGCTATCTAGGTAACCTAGATAGTCCAAGGGCCCGCTAGTTAACCAAGATAGTCCAAGTGCCTGCTAGGTAACCTAGACAGTCCAAGTGCCCGCTAGGTTACCTACATAGTCCAAGTGCACGTTCGTTAACCAAAATAGTCCCAGTGCCCGCTGGTAACCTACATAGTCCAAGGGCCCCCTAGCTAACCTTGATAGTCCAAGTTCCTTCTACTTAACCTACGTAGTCCAAGTGCCTGCTAGGTAACATACATTGTCCATGTTCCCGCTAGGTAACCTAGATAGTCCAAGCGCCCGTTACCTAACCTAGATAGTCCAAGTGCCCGCTAGGCAACATACATAGTACAAGTGCCCGTTCGTTAACCTAGAAGTCCAAGTGCCCGCTAGGTTACCTGCATAGTCCAAGTGCCCTTTCGTTAACCTAGATAGTCCAAGTGCCCGCTAGGGAACCTATATAGTCCAAGTGCTATCTAGGTAACCTAGATAGTCCAAGGGCCCGCTAGTTAACCTACATAGTTCTAGGGCGCGCTTGTTAACTTTGATAGTCCAAGTGCTCGTTAGTTAACCTAGATCGTCCAAGTGCCCGCTAGGTAAACTACATAGTCCAAGTGCCTGCTAGTTAACATAGATAGTCCAATGCCCGCTAGGGAATGTTCATAGTCCAAGTGCTCTCTAGGTAACCTAGAGATTGCAAGTGCCCGCTAGTTAACCTACATAGTCCAAGTGCCTGCTAGGTAACCTAGATAGTCCAAGGGCCTGCTAGTTAACCTACATAGTCCAAGTGCCCGCTAGGTAACCTACATAGTGCAAGTGTCCGCTAGTTAACCAACATAGTCAATGTGCACGCTAGTTAACCTAGATAGTCCAAGTGCCCGCTAGGTAACCTACATAGTGCAAGTGTCCACTAGTAAACCTAGATCGTCCAATTTTCCGCTAGTTAACCTACATAGTCCAAGTGCCCACTAGGTAACCTAGATAGTCCAAGTGCCCGTTCAGTAACCTAGATAGTCCAAATGCCCTTTAGGGAACCTAGATAGTCCAAGTGCCCGCTAGGGAACCTACATAGTCCAATTGCCCGCTCTGGAATATACATAGTCCAAGTGCCCGTTAGTTAACCTAGATAATCCAAGTGCCCGCTAGTTAACCTAGATAGCCCAGTGCCCGATAGGTAACCTACATAGTCCAAGTGCCCGCTAGGTAACCTATATAGTCCAAATGCCCGCTAGGGAACCTACATAGTCCAAGAGCCCGCTAGTTAACCTAGATAGTCCAAGTGCCCGCTAGGTAACCTACATAGTCCACGTGCCCGCTAGTAAACTAGGATCATCAAAGTGCCCTCTAGTTAACTTACAGAGTCCAAAGGTCTGCTAGTTAACCTACATAGACCAAGCGCCCGGTAGTTAACCTAGATAGTCGATGTGCCCGCTAGTTAAGCTACATAGTCCAAGTTCCCGCTAGGTAACCTAGACAGTCCAAGTGACCACTAGGTTACCTACATAGTCCAAGTGCCCGTTCGTTAACCTACATAGTTCAAGTGCCCGCTAGGTAACGAAGATAGCCCAAGTGCCTGCTAGGGAACGTACATAGTCCAAGTGCCCGTAGGTAACCTATATAGTCCAAATGCCCGCTAGGGAACCTACATAGTCCAAGTGCCCGCTATTTAACCTAGATAGACCAAGTGCCTGCTAGTTAACCAGGATCATCAAAGTGCCCTCTAGTTAACTTACAGAGTCCAAAGGCCTGCTAGTTAACCTACATAGACCAAGGGCCCGCCAGTTAACCTAGATAGTCCAAGTGCCCGCTAGTTAATCTACATAGTCCAAGTTCCCGCTAGGTAACCTAGACAGTCCAAGTGACCACTAGGTTACCTACATAGTCCAAGTGCCCGTTCATTAACCTATATAGTCCAAGTGCCCGCTAGGGAACGTACATAGTCCAAGTGCCTGCTAGGTAAACTACATAGTCCAAGTGCCCATTCATTAACCTACATTGTCCAAGTGCCCGCTAAGTAACGTAGATAGCCGAAGTGCCCGCTAGGGAACGTACATAGTCCAAGTGCCCACTAGGTAACCTAGACAGTCCAATTGCCCCCTAGTTAACCTAGACAGTCCAAGTACCCGATAGGGAACCTACATAGTCCAAGTGCCTGCTAGGGAACCTACATAGCCCAAGTGCCCGCTAGGTTACCTACATAGTCCAAGTGCACGTTCGTTAACCAAAATAGTCCCAGTGCCCGCTGGTAACCTACATAGTCCAAGGGCCCCCTAGCTAACCTTGATAGTCCAAGTTCCTTCTAATTAACCTACGTAGTCCAAGTGCCTGCTAGGTAACATATATTGTCCATGTTCCCGCTAGGTAACCTAGATAGTCCAAGTGCCCGTTACCTAACCTAGATAGTCCAAGTGCCCGCTAGGCAACATACATAGTACAAGTGCCCGTTCGTTAACCTAGAAGTCCAAGTGCCCGCTATGTAACCTAGACAGTACAAGTGCCCGCTAGGTTACCTGCATAGTCCAAGTGCCCTTTCGTTAACCTAGATAGTCCAAGTGCCCGCTTGGGAACCTATATAGTCCAAGTGCTATCTAGGTAACCTAGATAGTCCAAGGGCCCGGTAGTTAACCTGCATAGTTCAAGGGCTCGCTTGTTAACTTTGATAGTCCAAGTGCCCGTTAGTTAACCTAGAGAGTGCAAGTGCCCGCTAGGTAACCTACATAGTCCAAGTGCCTGCTAGTTAACATAGATAGTCCAAGTGCCCGCTAGGGAAGGTTCATAGTCCAAGTGCTCTCTAGGTAACCTAGAGAGTGCAAGTGCCCGCTAGTTAACCTACATAGTCCAAGTGCCTGCTAGGTAACCTAGATAGTCCAAGGGCCTGCTAGTTAACCTACATAGTCCAAGTGCCCGCTAGGTAACCTACATAGTGCAAGTGTCCGATAGTTAACCAACATAGTCAATGTGCCCGCTAGTTAACCTAGACAGTCCAAGTGCCCGCTAGGTAACCTACATAGTGCAAGTGTCCGCTAGTCAACCTAGATCGTCCAATTTTCCGCAAGTTAACCTACATAGTCCAAGTGCCCACTAGGTAACCTAGATAGTCCAAGTGCCCGTTCAGTAACCTAGATAGTCCAAATGCCCTTTAGGGAACCTAGATAGTCCAAGTGCCCGCTAGGGAACCTACATAGTCTAATTGCCCGCTCTGGAATATACATAGTCCAAGTGCCCGTTAGTTAACCTAGATAATCCAAGTGCCCGCTAGTTAACCTAGATAGCCCAGTGCCCGATAGGTAACCTACATAGTCCAAGTGCCCGCTAGGTAACCTATATAGTCCAAATGCCCGCTAGGGAACCTACATAGTCCAAGAGCCCGCTAGTTAACCTAGATAGTCCAAGTGCCCGCTAGGTAACCTACATAGTCCAAGTGCCCGCTAGTAAACTAGGATCATCAAAGTGCCCTCTAGTTAACTTACATAGTCCAAAGGTCTGCTAGTTAACCTACATAGACCAAGCGCCCGGTAGTTAACCTAGATAGTCCAAGTGCCCGCTAGTTAAGCTACATAGTCCAAGTTCCCGCTAGGTAACCTAGACAGTCCAAGTGACCACTAGGTTACCTACATAGTCCAAGTGCCCGTTCGTTAACCTACATAGTCCAAGTGCCCGCTAGGTAACGTAGATAGCCCAAGTGCCCGCTAGGGAACGTACATAGTCCAAGTGCCCGTAGGTAACCTATATAGTCCAAATGCCCGCTAGGGAACCTACATAGTCCAAGCGCCCGCTATTTAACCTAGATAGACCAAGTGCCCGCTAGTTAACCAGGATCATCAAAGTGCCCTCTAGTTAACTTACAGAGTCCAAAGGCCTGCTAGTTAACCTACATAGACCAAGGGCCCGCCAGTTAACCTAGATAGTCCAAGTGCCCGCTAGTTAATCTACATAGTCCAAGTTCCCGCTAGGTAACCTAGACAGTCCAAGTGACCACTAGGTTACCTACATAGTCCAAGTGCCCGTTCATTAACCTATATAGTCCAAGTGCCCGCTAGGGAACGTACATAGTCCAAGTGCCTGCTAGGTAAACTACATAGTCCAAGTGCCCATTCATTAACCTACATTGTCCAAGTGCCCGCTAGGTAACGTAGATAGCCGAAGTGCCCGCTAGGGAACGTACATAGTCCAAGTGCCCACTAGGTAACCTAGACAGTCCAATTGCCCCCTAGTTAACCTAGACAGTCCAAGTACCCGATAGGGAACCTACATAGTCCAAGTGCCTGCTAGGGAACCTACATAGTCCAAGTGCCCGCTAGGTTACCTACATAGTCCAAGTGCACGTTCGTTAACCAAAATAGTCCCAGTGCCCGCTGGTAACCTACATAGTCCAAGGGCCCCCTAGCTAACCTTGATAGTCCAAGTTCCTTCTAATTAACCTAAGTAGTCCAAGTGCCTGCTAGGTAACATATATTGTCCATGTTCCCGCTAGGTAACCTAGATAGTCCAAGCGCCCGTTACCTAACCTAGATAGTCCAAGTGCCCGCTAGGCAACATACATAGTACAAGTGCCCGTTCGTTAACCTAGAAGTCCAAGTGCCCGCTATGTAACCTAGACAGTACAAGTGCCCGCTAGTTTACCTGCATAGTCCAAGTGCCCTTTCGTTAACCTAGATAGTCCAAGTGCCCGCTTGGGAACCTATATAGTCCAAGTGCTATCTAGGTAACCTAGATAGTCCAAGGGCCCGGTAGTTAACCTACATAGTTCAAGGGCTCGCTTGTTAACTTTGATAGTCCAAGTGCCCGTTAGTTAACCTAGAGAGTGCAAGTGCCCGCTAGGTAACCTACATAGTCCAAGTGCCTGCTAGTTAACATAGATAGTCCAAGTGCCCGCTAGGGAAGGTTCATAGTCCAAGTGCTCTCTAGGTAACCTAGAGAGTGCAAGTGCCCGCTAGTTAACCTACATAGTCCAAGTGCCTGCTAGGTAACCTAGATAGTCCAAGGGCCTGCTAGTTAACCTACATAGTCCAAGTGCCCGCTAGGTAACCTACATAGTGCAAGTGTCCGCTAGTTAACCAACATAGTCAATGTGCCCGCTAGTTAACCTAGATAGTCCAAGTGCCCGCTAGGTAACCTACATAGTGCAAGTGTCCGCTAGTCAACCTAGATCGTCCAATTTTCCGCTAGTTAACCTACATAGTCCAAGTGCCCACTAGGTAACCTAGATAGTCCAAGTGCCCGTTCAGTAACCTAGATAGTCCAAATGCCCTTTAGGGAACCTAGATAGTCCAAGTGCCCGCTAGGGAACCTACATAGTCTAATTGCCCGCTCTGGAATATACATAGTCCAAGTGCCCGTTAGTTAACCTAGATAATCCAAGTGCCCGCTAGTTAACCTAGATAGCCCAGTGCCCGATAGGTAACCTACATAGTCCAAGTGCCCGCTAGGTAACCTATATAGTCCAAATGCCCGCTAGGGAACCTACATAGTCCAAGAGCCCGCTAGTTAACCTAGATAGTCCAAGTGCCCGCTAGGTAACCTACATAGTCCAAGTGCCCGCTAGTAAACTAGGATCATCAAAGTGCCCTCTAGTTAACTTACATAGTCCAAAGGTCTGCTAGTTAACCTACATAGACCAAGCGCCCGGTAGTTAACCTAGATAGTCCAAGTGCCCGCTAGTTAAGCTACATAGTCCAAGTTCCCGCTAGGTAACCTAGACAGTCCAAGTGACCACTAGGTTACCTACATAGTCCAAGTGCCCGTTCGTTAACCTACATAGTCCAAGTGCCCGCTAGGTAACGTAGATAGCCCAAGTGCCCGCTAGGGAACGTACATAGTCCAAGTGCCCGTAGGTAACCTATATAGTCCAAATGCCCGCTAGGGAACCTACATAGTCCAAGCGCCCGCTATTTAACCTAGATAGACCAAGTGCCCGCTAGTTAACCAGGATCATCAAAGTGCCCTCTAGTTAACTTACAGAGTCCAAAGGCCTGCTAGTTAACCTACATAGACCAAGGGCCCGCCAGTTAACCTAGATAGTCCAAGTGCCCGCTAGTTAATCTACATAGTCCAAGTTCCCGCTAGGTAACCTAGACAGTCCAAGTGACCACTAGGTTACCTACATAGTCCAAGTGCCCGTTCATTAACCTATATAGTCCAAGTGCCCGCTAGGGAACGTACATAGTCCAAGTGCCTGCTAGGTAAACTACATAGTCCAAGTGCCCATTCATTAACCTACATTGTCCAAGTGCCCGCTAGGTAACGTAGATAGCCGAAGTGCCCGCTAGGGAACGTACATAGTCCAAGTGCCCACTAGGTAACCTAGACAGTCCAATTGCCCCCTAGTTAACCTAGACAGTCCAAGTACCCGATAGGGAACCTACATAGTCCAAGTGCCTGCTAGGGAACCTACATAGTCCAAGTGCCCGCTAGGTTACCTACATAGTCCAAGTGCACGTTCGTTAACCAAAATAGTCCCAGTGCCCGCTGGTAACCTACATAGTCCAAGGGCCCCCTAGCTAACCTTGATAGTCCAAGTTCCTTCTAATTAACCTAAGTAGTCCAAGTGCCTGCTAGGTAACATATATTGTCCATGTTCCCGCTAGGTAACCTAGATAGTCCAAGCGCCCGTTACCTAACCTAGATAGTCCAAGTGCCCGCTAGGCAACATACATAGTACAAGTGCCCGTTCGTTAACCTAGAAGTCCAAGTGCCCGCTATGTAACCTAGACAGTACAAGTGCCCGCTAGTTTACCTGCATAGTCCAAGTGCCCTTTCGTTAACCTAGATAGTCCAAGTGCCCGCTTGGGAACCTATATAGTCCAAGTGCTATCTAGGTAACCTAGATAGTCCAAGGGCCCGGTAGTTAACCTACATAGTTCAAGGGCTCGCTTGTTAACTTTGATAGTCCAAGTGCCCGTTAGTTAACCTAGAGAGTGCAAGTGCCCGCTAGGTAACCTACATAGTCCAAGTGCCTGCTAGTTAACATAGATAGTCCAAGTGCCCGCTAGGGAAGGTTCATAGTCCAAGTGCTCTCTAGGTAACCTAGAGAGTGCAAGTGCCCGCTAGTTAACCTACATAGTCCAAGTGCCTGCTAGGTAACCTAGATAGTCCAAGGGCCTGCTAGTTAACCTACATAGTCCAAGTGCCCGCTAGGTAACCTACATAGTGCAAGTGTCCGCTAGTTAACCAACATAGTCAATGTGCCCGCTAGTTAACCTAGATAGTCCAAGTGCCCGCTAGGTAACCTACATAGTGCAAGTGTCCGCTAGTCAACCTAGATCGTCCAATTTTCCGCTAGTTAACCTACATAGTCCAAGTGCCCACTAGGTAACCTAGATAGTCCAAGTGCCCGTTCAGTAACCTAGATAGTCCAAATGCCCTTTAGGGAACCTAGATAGTCCAAGTGCCCGCTAGGGAACCTACATAGTCTAATTGCCCGCTCTGGAATATACATAGTCCAAGTGCCCGTTAGTTAACCTAGATAATCCAAGTGCCCGCTAGTTAACCTAGATAGCCCAGTGCCCGATAGGTAACCTACATAGTCCAAGTGCCCGCTAGGTAACCTATATAGTCCAAATGCCCGCTAGGGAACCTACATAGTCCAAGAGCCCGCTAGTTAACCTAGATAGTCCAAGTGCCCGCTAGGTAACCTACATAGTCCAAGTGCCCGCTAGTAAACTAGGATCATCAAAGTGCCCTCTAGTTAACTTACATAGTCCAAAGGTCTGCTAGTTAACCTACATAGACCAAGCGCCCGGTAGTTAACCTAGATAGTCCAAGTGCCCGCTAGTTAAGCTACATAGTCCAAGTTCCCGCTAGGTAACCTAGACAGTCCAAGTGACCACTAGGTTACCTACATAGTCCAAGTGCCCATTCGTTAACCTACATAGTCCAAGTGCCCGCTAGGTAACGTAGATAGTCCAAGTGCCCGCTAGGGAACGTACATAGTCCAAGTGCCCGTAGGTAACCTATATAGTCCAAATGCCCGCTAGGGAACCTACATAGTCCAAGCGCCCGCTATTTAACCTAGATAGACCAAGTGCCCGCTAGTTAACCAGGATCATCAAAGTGCCCTCTAGTTAACTTACAGAGTCCAAAGGCCTGCTAGTTAACCTACATAGACCAAGGGCCCGCTAGTTAACCTAGATAGTCCAAGTGCCCGCTAGTTAATCTACATAGTCCAAGTTCCCGCTAGGTAACCTAGACAGTCCAAGTGACCACTAGGTTACCTACATAGTCCAAGTGCCCGTTCATTAACCTACATAGTCCAAATGCCCGCTAGGGAACGTACATAGTCCAAGTGCCTGCTAGGTAAACTACATAGTCCAAGTGCCCATTCATTAACCTACATTGTCCAAGTGCCCGCTAGGGAACGTACATAGTCCAAGTGCCCACTAGGTAACCTAGACAGTCCAATTGCCCCCTAGTTAACCTAGACAGTCCAAGTACCCGATAGGGAACCTACATAGTCCAAGTGCCCGCTAGGGAACCTACATAGTCCAAGTGCTCGCTAGGCAACCTACATAGTCCAAGTGCCCGTTAGTTAACCTAGATAGTCCAATTGCCCGTTAGCAAACCTAGATAGTGGAAGTGTCCGCTAGTTAACCTACATAGTCCAAGTGCCCGTTCGTTAACCTAGATAGTCCAAGTGCCCGCTAGGTAACCTAGACAGTCCAAGTGGCCGCTAGGTTACCTACATAGTCCAAGTGCACGTTCGTTAACCAAGATAGTCCCAGTGCTCGCTGGTAACCTACATAGTCCAAGGGCCCGCTAGGTAACCTTGTTAGTCCAAGTGCCTTCTAGTTAACCTATGTAGTCCAAGTGTCTGCTAGGTAACATACATTGTCAATGTTCCCGCTAGGTAACCTAGATAGTCCAAGTGCCCGCTAGGCAACATACATAGTACAAGTGCCCGTTCGTTAACCTAGATAGTCCAAGTGCCCGCTAGGTAACCTAGACAGTCCAAGTGCCCGCTAGGTTACCTACATAGTCCAAGTGCACGTTCGTTAACCAAGATAGTCCCAGTGATCGCTGGTAACCTATATAGTCCAAGGGCCCGCTAGGTAACCTTGATAGTCCATGTGCCTTCTAGTTAACCTACGTAGTCCAAGTGCCTGCTAGGTAACATACATTGTCCATGTTCCCGCTAGGTAACCTAGATAGTCCAAGTGCCCGCTAGGGAAGGTTCATAGTCCAAGTGCCCGCTAGGTAACCTAGAGAGTGCAAGTGCCCGCTAGTTAACCTACATAGTCCAAGTGCCTGCTAGGTAACCTAGATAGTCCAAGGGCCTGCTAGTTAACCTACATAGTCCAAGTGCCCGCTAGGTAACTTACATAGTGCAAGTGTCCGCTAGTTAACCTACATAGTCAATGTGCCCGCTAGTTAACCTAGATCGTCCAAGTGCCCGCTAGGTAACCTACATAGTGCAAGTGTCCGCTAGTTAACCTACATAGTCAATGTGCCCGCTAGTTAACCTAGATAGTCCAAGTGCCCGCTAGTTAAGCTACATAGTCCAAGTTCCCGCTAGGTAACCTAGACAGTCCAAGTGACCACTAGGTTACCTACATAGTCCAAGTGCCCGTTCGTTAACCTACATAGTCCAAGTGCCCGCTAGGTAACGTAGATAGCCCAAGTGCCCGCTAGGGAACGTACATAGTCCAAGTGCCCGTAGGTAACCTATATAGTCCAAATGCCCGCTAGGGAACCTACATAGTCCAAGCGCCCACTATTTAACCTAGATAGACCAAGTGCCCGCTAGTTAACCAGGATCATCAAAGTGCCCTCTAGTTAACTTACAGAGTCCAAAGGCCTGCTAGTTAACCTACATAGACCAAGGGCCCGCTAGTTAACCTAGATAGTCCAAGTGCCCGCTAGTTAATCTACATAGTCCAAGTTCCCGCTAGGTAACCTAGACAGTCCAAGTGACCACTAGGTTACCTACATAGTCCAAGTGCCCGTTCATTAACCTACATAGTCCAAATGCCCGCTAGGGAACGTACATAGTCCAAGTGCCTGCTAGGTAAACTACATAGTCCAAGTGCCCATTCATTAACCTACATTGTCCAAGTGCCCGCTAGGGAACCTACATAGTCCAAGTGCCCACTAGGTAACCTAGACAGTCCAATTGCCCCCTAGTTAACCTAGACAGTCCAAGCACCCGATAGGGAACCTACATAGTCCAAGTGCCCGCTAGGGAACCTACATAGTCCAAGTGCTCGCTAGGCAACCTACATAGTCCAAGTGCCCGTTAGTTAACCTAGATAGTCCAATTGCCCGTTAGCAAACCTAGATAGTGGAAGTGTCCGCTAGTTAACCTACATAGTCCAAGTGCCCGTTCGTTAACCTAGATAGTCCAAGTGCCCGCTAGGTAACCTAGACAGTCCAAGTGCCCGCTAGGTTACCTACATAGTCCAAGTGCACGTTCGTTAACCAAGATAGTCCCAGTGCTCGCTGGTAACCTACATAGTCCAAGGGCCCGTAGGTAACCTTGTTAGTCCAAGTGCCTTCTAGTTAACCTATGTAGTCCAAGTGTCTGCTAGGTAACATACATTGTCAATGTTCCCGCTAGGTAACCTAGATAGTCCAAGTGCCCGCTAGGCAACATACATAGTACAAGTGCCCGTTCGTTAACCTAGATAGTCCAAGTGCCCGCTAGGTAACCTAGACAGTCCAAGTGCCCGCTAGGTTACCTACATAGTCCAAGTGCACGTTCGTTAACCAAGATAGTCCCAGTGATCGCTGGTAACCTATATAGTCCAAGGGCCCGCTAGGTAACCTTGATAGTCCATGTGCCTTCTAGTTAACCTACGTAGTCCAAGTGCCTGCTAGGTAACATACATTGTCCATGTTCCCGCTAGGTAACCTAGATAGTCCAAGTGCCCGCTAGGGAAGGTTCATAGTCCAAGTGCCCGCTAGGTAACCTAGAGAGTGCAAGTGCCCGCTAGTTAACCTACATAGTCCAAGTGCCTGCTAGGTAACCTAGATAGTCCAAGGGCCTGCTAGTTAACCTACATAGTCCAAGTGCCCGCTAGGTAACCTACATAGTGCAAGTGTCCGCTAGTTAACCTACATAGTCAATGTGCCCGCTAGTTAACCTAGATCGTCCAAGTGCCCGCTAGGTAACCTACATAGTGCAAGTGCCCGTTCGTCAACCTAGATAGTCCAAGTGCCCCTTAGGTAACCTAGACAGTCCAAGTGCCTGCTAGGTTACTTACATAGTCCAAGTGCAAGTTCGTTAACCTAGATAGTCCATGTGCCCGCTGGTAACCTACATAGTCCAAGGGCCCTATAGGTAACCTTGATAGTCCAAGTGCCTTCTAGTTAACCTACGTAGTCCAAGTGCCCAATAGGTAACCTACGTAGTCCAAGTGACTGCTAGGTAACCTAGATAGTCCAAGTGCCTGATAGCTAACCTACATAGTCCAAATGTCAGTTCGTTAACCTAGATTGTCCAAGTGCCCATTGGGTAACTTACATAGTCCAAGTGCCTCACTGGTAACCTGGATAGTCCAAGTGCCCGCTAGGTAACCTACATAGTCCAAGTGCCTTCTAGGGAGCCTACATAGTCCACATGACCGCTAGGGAACCTACGTAGTCCAAGTGCCCGTTAGGGAACCTACATAGTCCAAGTGCCCACTAGGTAACCTACATAGTCCAAATGCCCGCAAGGAAACCTACATAGTCTAAATGCACGCTAGGCAACCTACATAATCCAAGTGGCCGCTCTGGAACATACATAGTCCAAGTGCCAGTTAGGTGACCTAGATAGTCCAAGGGCCGCAAGTTGACCTACATAGTCCAAGTGCCAGCTAGGTAACCTAGATAGCACAAGTGCCCGCTAGGTAACCTACATAGTCCAAGTGCCCGTTTGTTAACCTAGATAATCCAAGTGCCCGCTAGGTAACCTAGACAGTCCAAGTGCCCGCTAGTAACCGTACATAATCCAAGTGCCCGCTAGGTAACCTAAATAGTCCAAATGCCCGCTAGGGAAACTACATAGTCCAAGTGCCCGCTAGTTAACCTAGATTGTCCAAGTGCCCCCTAGTAAACCTACATAATCCATGGGTCCGCTAGTTAGCCTACATAGTGCAAGGGCCCGCTAGTTAACTTAGATCATGCAAGTGTCCGCTAGTTAACCTACATAGTCCAAGTGCCAGCTAGGTAACCTAGATAGTCCAATTGCCCGTAAGGGATCCTTCATAATCCAAGTGCCTGCTAGGTAACCTAGATAGTCCAAGTGCCCGCTAGTTAACCTAGATCGTCCAAGTGTCCTCTAGTTAAGGTACATAGTCCAACTGCCCGCTAGGTAACCTACATAGTGCAAGTGTCCGCTAGGTAACCTACATAGTCCAAGTTCCCGCTAGGTAACCTAGACAGTCCAAGTGCCACTAGGTTACCTACATAGTCCAAGTGCCCGCTCTTTACCTACATAGACCATTCAAAATATCTACTGGAGTCGCCTCACCCTGTGTCTATTCCTGAGTCAGGCATGAAGCTTAGGGCACACAGCCCCAGCAGCTGGCCAGTGAGAGAGGTGGGTCTCTGAGGCCATTCTACAGGGGGAATGGTCCTCTGTCCTGCAGGGCCCACTTTCCTTTGTAAGCGTGCTGTCTGGGGCACGGCTTTCATGGAGTCCACACCATGGGAGCTCTACTACTCATGGGGGATTGGCAGGAAGCCTCTGCTCATGCGCACACACCACCAACTAGCTGGAGGATCTCCGTGAACAAAGCCTGAGGCAGACAACAAGCCCACTAACTGGTTCTGTAAGAGATACAATCAGCATCCAGAAACCTGCAACTGGGAGTAAGAGGCAGCATACCTTGGTCCCAGCCGATCCCACTCTAATCTACAAGGAGTGATATTGCAAAGCAGAGGGTTTTCATAAAGCACTGCCAGGACTGTGGAATGAGCAGCCTCATTTGTGGACATGGATACTCTGTGATCCAGACGTACTACCTCCTCCCTTCCAGTCAGCTGAGACAAAAACCCTTGCAAGCAGAAAGCCATGCATCTGAACAGTACCCACCAGCCACTCATGTGCAGCCCTGCTGCCTCCAAAGAGCCTTCCTGAGTGAGAGAGAAATCATGCAGAAGTCTGGTCTGTCACTCAAGTGAGTGTTATGAGCGTTAGGGAGGCGTGGTGGGCAAGTCTGGCCGACCCCAATGGCTGAATTGAATTTACATGGCCTAGGTTGGTCAATCCAGGTACAGGACCCACCCAGGTGTACCTCCCCTTCATGGCCAGAAACCTGGACCTCTGAGCATGCACAGGGTGCCTCTCCTAACTGGGCTCTTATCTTGGCCCTATGGGCATGCATAATGGATGCCCCAGTCCCTAGGATAGCTACCTAACATTTGCCCCCCTGAAGAGATATGGACCCAAATCTTTGGGGTACTGGGCGACGACATCTCTAGCTACTTCCTGCTGGCAAAACGGGCGAAGTGGGGCTTTGGGTCCATACCCTTCCTACACTGCTGGGAGGGGTTGTCCATTGAGGGCAACTTTATCCAGGATGGATAAGGTTGAGGTGGTCCAGGAGATGGTAGTCGTGGACCTGGCACACTTGGTTCGGAAGCTTTAGTCACCCGATAACTTCTGGGAAAAACAAACGGTCTAAAAGGTAAACAGTTTGACTACGACAAGGCTAAGCTTGTGAGTTGACAGTGGCCTTGAAATTAGGTGAGTGTCACAGGAAACAAAAAATATCTTAGGAATACCAGACATGTGTGTTTGTTCATTGGAAGTACAGGAAGAGGGATAAAAGCATTCACACTTTCCCCTAGGAGGGCACAGGTTTGGCCACTACTAGGTGCAGTGGGATCACTGATTCATTTATGATGCTAAGGTCTTGGACCCACTGATAAGACCCATCCTTCTTTTTAACCCTATAATGCTTCAATTTTAATTTTGGGAAAAAATTATTTTATTTTTGTTGTGGACTTTCATAGTTATGAATATATATATATATTTGAATATATACATTTTTTAATGTTATGAAAACATCATGCTCCGCATTATAGAGTTAAATGGAAATAATGGGCTAGTACAGGAGGAGTCAAAAGTGACCATAATAGAGTAACTGCCTAAGTCATTTTGAATTTTCTTGGGATCAATTGGAGTAAAGGCTTGTAAATTACCCGGGGTCCAAATTCCCATGGTGCCTCCTACAACGCGTAGAATGTTCAGGGATGTTTCAGGGCTGGGAGATTAGTAACCCCTAAGTCCAGGATAACTTAGGGCAGGGGTCCTGAAACTGTTTACCCAGGGGGCCAGTTTACTGTACCTCAGGCTATTGTAGGGACAGACTATAGTTAAAAACAAACAACGAAAATTATGAAAAAATTCATGTGCACCATGCACATCTTGATTTGAAGTTCAAAAAAAAAATAAATGGGGCACATACACCCGGCAGAAAGGATCATTGTCCTCGGCTGTCTGCATGTGGCCCATAGGCTGTAGTTTGAGGACCCATGCTCTAGGCGGTCACCAAGAGGATGTGGTTTCAACCCAATAGCTTGGAGACACTACAATTTGTTTAAAAGTAATGGTGCAGAAGGAGTCCCTGATTGACCCACGCAAGACTAGTTTTCCCATCCCCTATTACTAAGAGTTCATAGTTATGGTTAAGGGGAACCAGGACATCCCGATCTGATCCCTTTAATTCAAGTGTGGGCTGACATTGCCACTAAGAAGCCTGCAAATATAAGACTTACTCCCTCCCTCAAAGAAAGTGTCCTTGTTTCCAAGGTTTCAGGAAACATGGCAGGACCGGAAAAAAAACGGTCCAAGTTCCCAAAACCACATAGGTGGAGGCCATCCCTCCCCCACACTCTCCCCCACCACCTCTCTCTCCCCCACCTTCCCCTCCCCTCCCCTCCCGATCTCTCTCCCCTAATCGGCTTTATCCCATTTTGCAGGAAAACTCTGGGAGTGGGAGAGCTGGCTTCAGACCCTTTGGTTCCAACCCCGCCCTATAAGTTTTCTAGGGTCCAGAAATAGAAAACTTCTAACAGGCCCTTATTGAGTCACTCCCTCCCCCACCGCCCCCCCCCAACCTCACCCCCACCCCCAACCAGCAGCCCCCCACACACACTAGTACTGGTATGTCTTCCATACTCATCAGCCCACCTGTTATGATTGCCAGCAACTTCTCCAGCTGCTGTTCACCACGGAGGAAGGGTAGCCCTTCCACACAGAGGCCCAGTAAGCAGTCAGTGAACCTGATGGTCAGCGAGAGGGCACTCCCCACTTGAGAGAAACTCTTTTGGCCACTACACGATCAATGTGGGATCTCAATTCCTAGCAAGGCCCAGAGGGCTTTACCAGGTGTCACCCGTTGCTCTTACATGACCCTCTGCGGAAGAACTAGGAAACCTATGACTGTATCTAAGGTCAGTGAAAATTTTCAGGCTCTTATAAGAGAATGTCCGCCTGCCTTTCTAGAGTAGCTGATGTAAGCCTACGGGCTTTATACCCCTAAAGGCCCCGAGGCCCCGAGAACCGGAGGGCAATAAGTATTGCCTTTATTACTCAGTCAGTCTGCCTCAGACATGAAAAAGAAGTTGGAAGGGTTTGAACGGAAAAATCTTAGTGATTTGGTACAAGTGGCTCATTGAGTGTATAACAACAGAGATGACCCTAGCACGACAGAGACAAAGAAACTAGCTAAAATACTAGTAATTGCCATGAGAGACCCCAGAGACTCAGGAAAAGGAGAGCATGGTCCACTCACGGAGAGACTAACCTGTGGGCACGGCCAAGCCATGGGGAAGGATCAATGTGCCTACTGCAGGACAGAAGGACACTGGAAAAATCAGTGTCTTGAAACCCCAGGAGAGGTGCACGACCCTCCACTAGAGTGGACGGGCCTCATCTGCACCTAGAAAAACCAAGCAAGAGACAATAATGCTTGAAGAAGCTGAATGAAGGGGTCAGAGCTCTTTTTCCCTTCGCCACCATAAGCCCAGGCTAACTCTCCATGTAGGAGGCCAGCCAGTAAATTTCTTGGTGGACAGAGGGGCCACCTTCTTAGGTTCAGAAAGGAATACGGGCACATTTTCAAAGAAAAAAATGTGAATTACTGTAAGCCTATGATTCCTTTCACAGATAACTCAAACCAGAAAGTTTGCAGGGATGTTAGGTGGGCTTCACAAGACAACAAGATAACAAATATCTATCTGCCCTTTGTCCCAGTTAGCTACCTGGTTATGATGGCACTGGCTCCTGGCTCAGCTGCTGAGCCAGTGAAGCAGTTATAGCAGGAGAAGACTAGGTGGCCGGTGGCCATCAACGGAAGGACCAAATCTCCACAGTGGGCTTCCTGTTTCAATATGGAGCCACGTATGTCAGCTGCGGGACACCATCTCTATCCTGAGCTCATAATTGCCACCCCAGGTCTAGAATGCAGCGCGCAGGTACACACTATATGAAACAGTCTCTGATTAACCCCTCTCGATAACTTGCTGACATGGGAGTCTGGATAATCCAGTACATTCACTTTCCAGATGAGAAAACTCACTCAAAAACACACAGGAGTTGGCCCAGAGACACACAACTGGTTAACAACAAAGTCATATTCACAACCAGCGTCTGCACCAAGAGCCCGGTGCCCCACAGAACTGTGCCCATCGAGCAGTCAATATCTCCTGGACTCTCAAAAGATCTGAGCTGACACCCACCCCCCGCCCCCCCACACCTCCTTGCTGCCCCCAAAGATTGTATTTCACAGGCTGGTACCGGATCTGCAGCTTGCGGAGAGGGACATATCTGATCAGAGAACACAGGGCAGAACAAGGGGGAGGAGGGGAGAATGGAGCACATCCTGGCCCAATACACCTTGAGGATGATGTTCCCAATCAGAGAAGCCAGTCCACAGAGAAGACCACATGGGCAGCCCCACGATGAGAAACGTCCCTCAAAGACCCATAGCCTTAGAGGGGACAACACTGGAGACACAGTGTGGGAACTGCGCCCGAATTGATCCTGCCACATCGAGGCATGACACTAAGAGAGTGCAGCGGAAGAGAAAGAAAACGGAGCATCAAAGTCCCCGGGGAATGGCAAAGGTGGACTTTGTGGTCAGGGCTCGGTGCCCCAACAGACTGGACTGGAAAACACTCCTAAAGTTCACCACACAGTCCTTGTACTTTTCTTTCTTGGTTAGTGTTGTTTTCTTTTAGTGTCATTGGATTTTGGTTGGGTTTTGTTTTCATTTTTGTTTTTTTTTTTTCTTTTTGTTGCTTGGTTTTGCTCAGTTTTGTCTTGTGCATGTTATTACCTTCACAGGTCTGTCTAATTAACAGAGGCTGGATGAAGAATCTGGAGGAGTAAACATTAGACCGGCCCTTTCCATTGGGCATGGGAGTGAGGACGGTGGGGGGAAAGGAAGTGGTGTCAAGAAACCCAGAGACAAGCGAACAACAAGTGATGGAAATCGGTGGTGAGGGGGGATGTAGGAGGCCTGGTAGGGCGTGATCAAGGGTAATGTAACCAAGAGTAATTACTGAAATCCAAAGTAAGACTGAGCATAGCAGTGGGCACAAGAGGAAAATCAAAGGGTATAGAAGAGTGAGCTGGGAAGCAAGGGCCTGTTATAGACGTCTAAATAAAGGCATGTACATATACTTACAAAGGGGCATGGGGAAATAGATCTATGTCCATATGTTTATAGATTTAGTATTAAGGTAGCAGATGGACATAGGGCCTCCGCTCAAGGACTCCCTCATTGCGAGAACACTGTTTTATTAAATTGGCATTCTACGATGCTCACTTTCCCTACACGATCACTGACCACAGAGCGGCTGCATAAGCAAATGTGGTGAAGAAATCCGATAGTGTCCAGCTACCAAATGATATAGCGTGTGGGGTCTTAAAGGCTTGAAGGTAAAGAAGCAGCCATCTGGATCAGAAGCAACAGAGCCCACATGGAGGAAGGATACCAGCCTGTGTGATCACAAAGTTTCAAAGGGATAAGGAAACTGGCATCATGAGAACAAAAAAATCTTATCATGGAGAATGAGAGGGGACCGCCGGGTATAGACTCAAAACCTATTTACAGTGCACTGGACATCCCCTTACAGAAGGATCTCAGAGAGGAGATTAAAGAATACAGGGTATGAGACAGCAAAGATGAAACACAACTTTCCTCTAGTTCTTAATGCTTCCTCTTGCCCCACTATCATGATCCCAGTTCTACCATACTAATCTGGCCAAACTAGAGAAGGTATTCTAGTACCGATAGGAATTTCAAACACGGGGAATCCAGGGTGGATGGGCTCTTTAGGACCAGTGTTATGAGAGGAGATATTGGGAGGGTGGAGGAAGGGCAGGATGGAAAGTGGGAACCGATTACAAGGATCTTCATTGACCTCAAAAGAAAGGTGGGTGAAGATATGACAAATGAATTAGTACATTTCCAAGGATTGATGAGGGATGGGTGGCGGGTATTGAGGGGGAGAAAAATGAGGAGCTGAGGCCAGGGGCTTGGGTGGAGAGTGGAGATTTTGAGAATAATGAGGGCAATTAATGTACAGATGTGCTTCAAACAGCTGATGTATATATGGATTGTGGTTAGTGTTGTAGGAGCCCCTAATAAAAAGATCATAAAAGAAACAAAAATAATCTGGGCAGAGGGCTCATGCAAGGAGGATCTCAGGCAGGATTAGACCAGTCAAAACATCTACTGGAGTCGCCTCACCCTGTGTCTATTCCTGAGTCAGGCATGAAGCTTAGGGCACACAGCCCCAGCAGCTGGCCAGTGAGAGAGGTGGGTCTCTGAGGCCATTCTACAGGGGGAATGGTCCTCTGTCCTGCAGGGCCCACCTTCCTTTGTAAGCGTGCTGTCTGGGGCACGGCTTTCATGGAGTCCACACCATGGGAGCTCTACTACTCATGGGGGATTGGCAGAAAGCCTCTGCTCATGCGCACACACCACCAACTAGCTGGAGGATCTCCGTGAACAAAGCCTGAGGCAGACAACAAGCCCACTAACTGGTTCTGTAAGAGATACAATCAGCATCCAGAAACCTGCAACTGGGAGTAAGAGGCAGCATACCTTGGTCCCAGCCCATCCCACTCTAATCTACAAGGAGTGATATTGCAAAGCAGAGGGTTTTCATAAAGCACTGCCAGGACTGTGGAATGAGCAGCCTCATTTGTGGACATGGATACTCTGTGATCCAGACGTACTACCTCCTCCCTTCCAGTCAGCTGAGACAAAAACCCTTGCAAGCAGAAAGCCATGCATCTGAACAGTACCCACCAGCCACTCATGTGCAGCCCTGCTGCCTCCAAAGAGCCTTCCTGAGTGAGAGAGAAATCATGCAGAAGTCTGGTCTGTCACTCAAGTGAGTGTTATGAGCGTTAGGGAGGCGTGGTGGGCAAGTCTGGCCGACCCCAATGGCTGAATTGAATTTACATGGCCTAGGTTGGTCAATCCAGGTACAGGACCCACCCAGGTGTACCTCCCCTTCATGGCCAGAAACCTGGACCTCTGAGCATGCACAGGGTGCCTCTCCTAACTGGGCTCTTATCTTGGCCCTATGGGCATGCATAATGGATGCCCCAGTCCCTAGGATAGCTACCTAACATTTGCCCCCCTGAAGAGATATGGACCCAAATCTTTGGGGTACTGGGCGACGACATCTCTAGCTACTTCCTGCTGGCAAAACGGGCGAAGTGGGGCTTTGGGTCCATACCCTTCCTACACTGCTGGGAGGGGTTGTCCATTGAGGGCAACTTTATCCAGGATGGATAAGGTTGAGGTGGTCCAGGAGATGGTAGTCGTGGACCTGGCACACTTGGTTCGGAAGCTTTAGTCACCCGATAACTTCTGGGAAAAACAAACGGTCTAAAAGGTAAACAGTTTGACTACGACAAGGCTAAGCTTGTGAGTTGACAGTGGCCTTGAAATTAGGTGAGTGTCACAGGAAACAAAAAATATCTTAGGAATACCAGACATGTGTGTTTGTTCATTGGAAGTACACGAAGAGGGATAAAAGCATTCACACTTTCCCCTAGGAGGGCACAGGTTTGGCCACTACTAGGTGCAGTGGGATCACTGATTCATTTATGATGCTAAGGTCTTGGACCCACTGATAAGACCCATCCTTCTTTTTAACCCTATAATGCTTCAATTTTAATTTTGGGAAAAAATTATTTTATTTTTGTTGTGGACTTTCATAGTTATAAATATATATATATATATATGAATATATACATTTTTTAATGTTATGAAAACATCATGCTCCGCATTATAGAGTTAAATGGAAATAATGGGCTAGTACAGGAGGAGTCAAAAGTGACCATAATAGAGTAACTGCCTAAGTCATTTTGAATTTTCTTGGGATCAATTGGAGTAAAGGCTTGTAAATTACCCGGGGTCCAAATTCCCATGGTGCCTCCTACAACGCGTAGAATGTTCAGGGATGTTTCAGGGCTGGGAGATTAGTAACCCCTAAGTCCAGGATAACATAGGGCAGGGGTCCTGAAACTGTTTACCCAGGGGGCCAGTTTACTGTACCTCAAGCTATTGGAGGGGCAGACTATAGTTAAAAAAAAACAATAAAAATTATGAGGAAATTCATGTGCACCATGCACATCTTGATTTGAAGTTCAAAAAAAAAAAAATAAATGGGGCACATACACCCGGCAGAAAGGATCATTGTCCTCGGCTGTCTGCATGTGGCCCATAGGCTGTAGTTTGAGGACCCATGCTCTAGGCGGTCACCAAGAGGATGTGGTTTCAACCCAATAGCTTGGAGACACTACAATTTGCTTAAAAGTAATGGGGCAGAAGGAGTCCCTGATTGACCCACGCAAGACTAGTTTTCCCATCCCCTATTACTAAGAGTTCATAGTTATGGTTAAGGGGAACCAGGACATCCCGATCTGATCCCTTTAATTCAAGTGTGGGCTGACATTGCCACTAAGAAGCCTGCAAATATAAGACTTACTCCCTCCCTCAAAGAAAGTGTCCTTGTTTCCAAGGTTTCAGGAAACATGGCAGGACCGGAAAAACAAATGGTCCAAGTTCCAAAAACCACATAGGTGGAGGCCATCCCTCTCCCCTACTTTCCCCACCACTCCCCTCCCGATCTCTCTCCCCTAATCGGCTTTCCCCATTTTGCAGGAAAACTCTGGGAGTGGGAGAGCTGGCTTCAGACCCTTTGGTTCGAACCCCGTCCTATAAGTTTACTAGGGTCCAGAAATAGAAAACTTCTAACAGGCCCTTATTGAGTCACTCCCTCCCCCACCGCCCCCCAACAACCTCACCCCCACCCCCAACCAGCAGCCCCCCCCACACACTAGTACTGGTATGTCTTCCATACTCATCAGCCCACCTGTTATGAGTGCCAGCAACTTCTCCAGGTGCTGTTCACCACGGAGGAAGGGTAGCCCTTCCACACAGAGGCCCAGTAAGCAGTCAGTGAACCTGATGGTCAGCGAGCGGGCACTCCCCACTTGAGAGAAACTCTTTTGGCCACTACACGATCAATGTGGGATCTCAATTCCTAGCAAGGCCCAGAGGGCTTTACCAGGTGTCACCCGTTGCTCTTACACGACCCTCTGCGGAAGAACTAGGAAACCTATGACTGTATCTAAGGTCAGTGAAAATTTTCAGGCTCTTATAAGAGAATGTCCGCCTGCCTTTCTAGAGTAGCTGATGTAAGCCTACGGGCTTTATACCCCTAACGGCCCCGAGGCCCCGAGAACCGGAGGGCAATAAGTATTGCCTTTATTACTCAGTCAGTCTGCCTTAGACATGAAAAAGAAGTTGGAAGGGTTTGAACGGAAAAATCTTAGAGATTTGGTACAAGTGGCTCATTGAGTGTATAACAACAGAGATGACCCTAGCACGACAGAGACAAAGAAACTAGCTAAAATACTAGTAATTGCCATGAGAGACCCCAGAGTCTCAGGAAAAGGAGAGCATGGTCCACTCACGGAGAGACTAACCTGTGGGCACGGCCAAGCCATGGGGAAGGATCAATGTGCCTACTGCAGGACAGAAGGACACTGGAAAAATCAGTGTCTTGAAACCCCAGGAGAGGTGCACGACCCTCCACTAGAGTGGACGGGCCTCATCTGCACCTAGAAAAACCAAGCAAGAGACAATAATGCTTGAAGAAGCTGAATGAAGGGGTCAGAGCTCTTTTTCCCTTCGCCACCATAAGCCCAGGCTAACTCTCCTTGTAGGAGGCCAGCCAGTAAATTTCTTGGTGGACAGAGGGGCCACCTTCTTAGGTTCAGAAAGGAATACGGGCACATTTTTAAAGAAAAAAATGTGAATTACTGTAAGCCTATGATTCCTTTCACAGATAACTCAAACCAGAAAGTTTGCAGGGATGTTAGGTGGGCTTCACAAGACAACAAGATAACAAATATCTATCTGCCCTTTGTCCCAGTTAGCTACCTGGTTATGATGGCACTGGCTCCTGGCTCAGCTGCTGAGCCAGTGAAGCAGTTATAGCAGGAGAAGACTAGGTGGCCGGTGGCCATCAATGGAAAGACCAAATCTCCACAGTGGGCTTCCTGTTTCAATATGGAGCCACGTATGTCAGCTGCGGGACACCATCTCTATCCTGAGCTCATAATTGCCACCCCAGGTGTAGAATGCAGCGCGCAGGTACACACTATATGAAACAGTCTCTGATTAACCCCTCTCGATAACTTGCTGACATGGGAGTCTAGATAATCCAGTACATTTACTTTCCAGATGAGAAAACTCACTCAAAAACACACAGGAGTTGGCCCAGAGACACACAACTGGTTAACAACAAAGTCATATTCACAACCCGCGTCTGCACCAAGAGCCCGGTGCCCCACAGAACTGTGCCCATCGAGCAGTCAATATCTCCTGGACTCACAAAAGATCTGAGCTGACACCCACCCCCCGCCCCCCCCACCTCCTTGCTGCCCCCAAAGATTGTATTTCACAGGCTGGTACCAGATCTGCAGCTTGCGGAGAGGGACATATCTGATCAGAGAACACAGGGCAGAACAAGGGGGAGGAGGGGAGAATGGAGCACATCCTGGCCCAATACACCTTGAGCATGATGTTCCCAATCAGAGAAGCCAGTCCACAGAGAAGACCACATGGGCAGCCCCACGATGAGAAACGTCCCTCAAAGACCCATAGCCCTAGAGGGGACAACACTGGACACACAGTGTGGGAACTGCGCCCGAACTGATCCTGCCACATCGAGGCATGACACTAAGAGAGTGCAGCAGAAGAGAAAGAAAACGGAGCATCAAAGTCCCCGGGGAATGGCAAAGGTGGACTTTGTGGTCAAGGCTCGGTGCCCCAACAGACTGGACTGGAAAACACTCCTAAAGTTCACCACACAGTCCTTGTACTTTTCTTTCTTGGTTAGTGTTGTTTTCTTTTAGTGTCATTGGATTTTGGTTGGGTTTTGTTTTCATTTTTGTTTGTTTTTTTTCTTTTTGTTGCTTGGTTTTGCTCAGTTTTGTCTTGTGCATGTTATTACCTTCACAGGTCTGTCTAATTAAGAGAGGCTGGATGAAGAATCTGGAGGAGTAAACATGTGACCGGCCCTTTCCATTGGGCATGGGAGTGAGGACGGTGGGGGGAAAGGAAGTAGTGTCAAGAAACCCAGAGACAAGCGAACAACAAGTGATGGAAATCGGTGGTGAGGGGGGATGTAGGAGGCCTGGTAGGGCGTGATCAAGGGTAATGCAACCAAGAGTAATTACTGAAACCCAAAGTAAGACTGAGCATGGCAGTGGGCACAAGAGGAAAATCAAAGGGTATAGAAGAGTGAGCTGGGAAGCAAGGGCCTGTTATAGACGTCTAAATAAAGGCATGTACATATACTTACAAAGGGGCATTGGGAAATAGATCTATGTCCATATGTTTATAGATTTAGTATTAAGGTAGCAGATGGACATAGGGCCTCCGCTCAAGGACTCCCTCATTGCGAGAACACTGTTTTATTAAATTGGCATTCTACGATGCTCACTTTCCCTACACGATCACTGACCACAGAGCGGCTGCATAAGCAAATGTGGTGAAGAAATCCGATAGTGTCCAGCTACCAAATGATATAGCGTGTGGGGTCTTAAAGGCTTGAAGGTAAAGAAGCAGCCATCTGGCTCAGAAGCAACAGAGCCCACATGGAGGAAGGATACCAGCCTGTGTGATCACAAAGTTTCAAAGGGATAAGGCAACAGGCATCATGAGAACAAAAAAATCTTATCATGGAGAATGAGAAGGGACCGCCGGGTATAGACTCAAAACCTATTTACAGTGCATTGGACATCCCCTTACAGAAGGATCTCAGAGAGGAGATTAAAGAATACAGGGTATGAGACAGCAAAGATGAAACACAACTTTCCTCTAGTTCTTAATGCTTCCTCTTGCCCCACTATCATGATCCCAGTTCTACCATACTAATCTGGCCAAACTAGAGAAGGTATTCTAGTACCGATAGGAATTTCAAACACGGGGAATCCAGGGTGGATGGGCCCTTTAGGACCAGTGTTATGAGAGGAGATACTGGGAGGGTGGAGGAAGGGCAGGATGGAAAGTGGGAACCGATTACAAGGATCTTCATTGACCTCAAAAGAAAGGTGGGTGAAGATATGACAAATGAATTAGTACATTTCCAAGGATTGATGATTGATGGGTGGCGGGTATTGAGGGGGGGGGGGAAATGAGGAGCTGAGGCCAGGGGCTTGGGTGGAGAGTGGAGATTTTGAGAATAATGAGGGCAATTAATGTACAGATGTGCTTCAAACAGCTGATGTATATATGGATTGTGGTTAGTGTTCTAGGAGCCCCTAATAAAAAGATCATAAAAGAAACAAAAATAATCTGGGCAGAGGGCACATGCAAGGAGAATCTCAGGCTGGATTAGACCAGTCAAAACATCTACTGGAGTCGCCTCACCCTGTGTCTATTCCTGTGTCAGGCATGAAGCTTAGGGCACACAGCCCCAGCAGCTGGCCAGTGAGAGAGGTGGGTCACTGAGGCCATTCTACAGGGGGAATGGTCCTCTGTCCTGCAGGGCCCACCTTCCTTTGTAAGCGTGCTGTCTGGGGCACGGCTTTCATGGAGTCCACACCATGGGAGCTCTACTACTCATGGGGGATTGGCAGGAAGCCTCTGCTCATGCGCACACACCACCAACTAGCTGGAGGATCTCCGTGAACAAAGCCTGAGGCAGACAACAAGCCCACTAACTGGTTCTGTAAGAGATACAATCAGCATCCAGAAACCTGCAACTGGGAGTAAGAGGCAGCATACCTTGGTCCCAGCCCATCCCACTCTAATCTACAAGGAGTGATATTGCAAAGCAGAGGGTTTTCATAAAGCACTGCCAGGACTGTGGAATGAGCAGCCTCATTTGTGGACATGGATACTCTGTGATCCAGACGTACTACCTCCTCCCTTCCAGTCAGCTGAGACAAAAACCCTTGCAAGCAGAAAGCCATGCATCTGAACAGTACCCACCAGCCACTCATGTGCAGCCCTGCTGCCTCCAAAGAGCCTTCCTGAGTGAGAGAGAAATCATGCAGAACTCTGGTCTGTCACTCAAGTGAGTTTTATGAGCGTTAGGGAGGCGTGGTGGGCAAGTCTGGCCGACCCCAATGGCTGAATTGAATTTACATGGCCTAGGTTGGTCAATCCAGGTACAGGACCCACCCAGGTGTACCTCCCCTTCATGGCCAGAAACCTGGACCTCTGAGCATGCACAGGGTGCCTCTCCTAACTGGGCTCTTATCTTGGCCCTATGGGCATGCATAATGGATGCCCCAGTCCCTAGGATAGCTACCTAACATTTGCCCCCCTGAAAAGATATGGACTCAAATCTTTGGGGTACTGGGCGACGACATCTCTAGCTACTTCCTGCTGGCAAAACGGGCGATGTGGGGCTTTGGGTCCATACCCTTCCTACACTGCTGGGAGGGGTTGTCCATTGAGGGCAACTTTATCCAGGATGGATAAGGTTGAGGTGGTCCAGGAGATGGTAGTCGTGGACCTGGCACACTTGGTTCGGAAGCTTTAGTCACCCGATAACTTCTGGGAAAAACAAACGGTCTAAAAGGTAAACAGTTTGACTACGACAAGGCTAAGCTTGTGAGTTGACAGTGGCCTTGAAATTAGGTGAGTGTCACAGGAAACAAAAAATATCTTAGGAATACCAGACATGTGTGTTTGTTCATTGGAAGTACAGGAAGAGGGATAAAAGCATTCACACTTTCCCCTAGGAGGGCACAGGTTTGGCCACTACTAGGTGCAGTGGGATCACTGATTCATTTATGATGCTAAGGTCTTGGACCCACTGATAAGACCCATCCTTCTTTTTAACCCTATAATGCTTCAATTTTAATTTTGGGAAAAAATTATTTTATTTTTGTTGTGGACTTTCATAGTTATAAATAAATATATATATATATATATATATATATATATATATATATATATGAATATATACATTTTTTAATGTTATGAAAACATCATGCTCCGCATTATAGAGTTAAATGGAAATAATGGGCTAGTACAGGAGGAGTCAAAAGTGACCATAATAGAGTAACTGCCTAAGTCATTTTGAATTTTCTTGGGATCAATTGGAGTAAAGGCTTGTAAATTACCCGGGGTCCAAATTCCCATGGTGCCTCCTACAACGCGTAGAATGTTCAGGGATGTTTCAGGGCTGGGAGATTAGTAACCCCTAAGTCCAGGATAACTTAGGGCAGGGGTCCTGAAACTGTTTACCCAGGGGGCCAGTTTACTGTACCTCAGGCTATTGGAGGGGCAGTCTATAGTTAAAAAAAAAAAAACAAAAATTATGAAAAAATTCATGTGCACCATGCACATCTTGATTTGAAGTTCAAAAAAAAAAAATAAATGGGGCACATACACCCGGCAGAAAGGATCATTGTCCTCGGCTGTCTGCATGTGGCCCATAGGCTGTAGTTTGAGGACCCATGCTCTAGGCGGTCACCAAGAGGATGTGGTTTCAACCCAATAGCTTGGAGACACTACAATTTGTTTAAAAGTAATGGGGCAGAAGGAGTCCCTGATTGACCCACGCAAGACTAGTTTTCCCATCCCCTATTACTAAGAGTTCATAGTTATGGTTAAGGGGAACCAGGACATCCCGATCTGATCCCTTTAATTCAAGTGTGGGCTGACATTGCCACTAAGAAGCCTGCAAATATAAGACTTACTCCCTCCCTCAAAGAAAGTGTCCTTGTTTCCAAGGTTTCAGGAAACATGGCAGGACCGGAAAAACAAACGGTCCAAGTTCCCAAAACCACATAGGTGGAGGCCATCCCTCCCCCACACACTCCCCCACCACCTCCTTCTCCCCCACCTTCCCCTCCCCTCCCCTCCCGATCTCTCTCCCCTAATCGGCTTTATCCCGTTTTGCAGGAAAACTCTGGGAGTGGGAGAGCTGGCTTCAGACCCTTTGGTTCCAACCCCGCCCTATAAGTTTTCTAGGGTCCAGAAATAGAAAACTTCTAACAGGCCCTTATTGAGTCACTCCCTCCCCCACCGCCCCCCCCAAACCTCACCCCCACCCCCAACCAGCAGCCCCCCACACACACTAGTACTGGTATGTCTTCCATACTCATCAGCCCACCTGTTATGAGTGCCAGCAACTTCTCCAGGTGCTGTTCACCACGGAGGAAGGGTAGCACTTCCACAGAGGCCCAGTAAGCAGTCAGTGAACCTGATGGTCAGCGAGAGGGCACTCCCCACTTGAGAGAAACTCTTTTGGCCACTACACGATCAATGTGGGATCTCAATTCCTAGCAAGGCCCAGAGGGCTTTACCAGGTGTCACCCGTTGCTCTTACACGACCCTCTGCGGAAGAACTAGGAAACCTATGACTGTATCTAAGGTCAGTGAAAATTTTCAGGCTCTTATAAGAGAATGTCCGCCTGCCTTTCTAGAGTAGCTGATGTAAGCCTACGGGCTTTATACCCCTAACGGCCCCGAGGCCCCGAGAACCGGAGGGCAATAAGTATTGCCTTTATTACTCAGTCAGTCTGCCTCAGACCTGAAAAAGAAGTTGGAAGGGTTTGAACGGAAAAATCTTAGTGATTTGGTACAAGTAGCTCATTGAGTGTATAACAACAGAGATGACCCTAGCACGACAGAGACAAAGAAACTAGCTAAAATACTAGTAATTGCCATGAGAGACCCCAGAGTCTCAGGAAAAGGAGAGCATGGTCCACTCACGGAGAGACTGACCTGTGGGCACGGCCAAGTCATGGGGAAGGATCAATGTGCCTACTGCAGGAAAGAAGGACACTGGAAAAATCAGTGTCTTGAAACCCCAGGAGAGGTGCACGACCCTCCACTAGAGTGGACGGGCCTCATCTGCACCTAGAAAAACCAAGCAAGAGACAATAATGCTTGAAGAAGCTGAATGAAGGGGTCAGAGCTCTTTTTCCCTTCGCCACCATAAGCCCAGGCTAACTCTCCATGTAGGAGGCCAGCCAGTAAATTTCTTGGTGGACAGAGGGGCCACCTTCTTAGGTTCAGAATGGAATACGGGCACATTTTCAAAGAAAAAAATGTGAATTACTGTAAGCCTATGATTCCTTTCACAGATAACTCAAACCAGAAAGTTTGCAGGGATGTTAGGTGGGCTTCACAAGACAACAAGATAACAAATATCTATCTGCCCTTTGTCCCAGTTAGCTACCTGGTTATGATGGCACTGGCTCCTGGCTCAGCTGCTGAGCAAGTGAAGCAGTTATAGCAGGAGAAGACTAGGTGGCCAGTGGCCATCAACGGAAGGACAAAATCTCCACAGTGGGATTCCTGTTTCAATATGGAGCCACGTATGTCAGCTGCGGGACACCATCTCTATCCTGAGCTCATAATTGCCACCCCAGGTCTAGAATGCAGCGCGCAGGTACACACTATATGAAACAGTCTCTGATTAACCCCTCTCGATAACTTGCTGACATGGGAGTCTGGATAATCCAGTACATTTACTTTCCAGATGAGAAAACTCACTCAAAAACACACAGGAGTTGGCCCAGAGACACACAACTGGTTAACAACAAAGTCATATTCACAACCAGCGTCTGCACCAAGAGCCCGGTGCCCCACAGAACTGTGCCCATCGAGCAGTCAATATCTCCTGGACTCTCAAAAGATCTGAGCTGACACCCACCCCCCGCCCCACCCCACCTCCTTGCTGCCCCCAAAGATTGTATTTCACAGGGTGGTACCGGATCTGCAGCTTGCGGAGAGGGACATATCTGATCAGAGAACACAGGGCAGAACAAGGGGGAGGAGGGGAGAATGGAGCACATCCTGGCCCAATACACCTTGAGGATGATGTTCCCAATCAGAGAAGCCAGTCCACAGAGAAGACCACATGGGCAGCCCCACGATGAGAAACGTCCCTCAAAGACCCATAGCCCTAGAGGGGACAACACTGGAGACACAGTGTGGGAACTGCGCCCGAACTGATCCTGCCACATCGAGGCATGACACTAAGAGAGTGCAGCAGAAGAGAAAGAAAACGGAGCATCAAAGTCCCCGGGGAATGGCAAAGGTGGACTTTGTGGTCAGGGCTCGGTGCCCCAACAGACTGGACTGGAAAACACTCCTAAAGTTCACCACACAGTCCTTGTACTTTTCTTTCTTGGTTAGTGTTGTTTTCTTTTAGTGTCATTGGAATTTGGTTGGGTTTTGTTTTCATTTTTGTTTGTTTTTTTTTCTTTTTGTTGCTTGGTTTTGCTTAGTTTTGTCTTGTGCATGTTATTACCTTCACAGGTCTGTCTAATTAAGAGAGGCTGGATGAAGAATCTGGAGGAGTAAACATGTGACCGGCCCTTTCCATTGGGCATGGGAGTGAGGACGGTGGGGGGAAAGGAAGTGGTGTCAAGAAACCCAGAGACAAGCGAACAACAAGTGATGGAAATCGGTGGTGAGGGGGGATGTAGGAGGCCTGGTAGCGCGTGATCAAGGGTAATGTAACCAAGAGTAATTACTGAAACCCAAAGTAAGACTGAGCATGGCAGTGGGCACAAGAGGAAAATCCAAGGGTATAGAAGAGTGAGCTGGGAAGCAAGGGCCTGTTATAGACGTCTAAATAAAGGCATGTACATATACTTACAAAGGGGCATGGGGAAATAGATCTATGTCCATATGTTTATAGATTTAGTATTAAGGTAGCAGATGGACATAGGGCCTCCGCTCAAGGACTCCCTCATTGCGAGAACACTGTTTTATTAAATTGGCATTCTACGATGCTCACTTTCCCTACACGATCACTGACCACAGAGCGGCTGCATAAGCAAATGTGGTGAAGAAATCCGATAGTGTCCAGCTACCAAATGATATAGCGTGTGGGGTCTTAAAGGCTTGAAGGTAAAGAAGCAGCCATCTGGCTCAGAAGCAACAGAGCCCACATGGAGGAAGGATACCAGCCTGTGTGATCACAAAGTTTCAAAGGGATAAGGAAACTGGCATCATGAGAACAAAAAAATCTTATGGAGAATGAGAGGGGACCGCCGGGTATAGACTCAAAACCTATTTACAGTGCACTGGACATCCCCTTACAGAAGGATCTCAGAGAGGAGATTAAAGAATACAGGGTATGAGACAGCAAAGATGAAACACAACTTTCCTCTAGTTCTTAATGCTTCCTCTTGCCCCACTATCATGATCCCAGTTCTACCATACTAATCTGGCCAAACTAGAGAAGGTATTCTAGTACCGATAGGAATTTCAAACACGGGGAATCCAGGGTGGATGGGCCCTTTAGGACCAGTGTTATGAGAGGAGATACTGGGAGGGTGGAGGAAGGACAGGATGGAAAGTGGGAACCGATTACAAGGATCTTCATTGACCTCAAAAGAAAGGTGGGTGAAGATATGACAAATGAATTAGTACATTTCCAAGGATTGATGAGGGATGGGTGGCGGGTATTGAGGGGGGGGGGGAAATGAGGAGCTGAGGCCAGGGGCTTGGGTGGAGAGTGGAGATTTTGAGAATAATGAGGGCAATTAATGTACAGATGTGCTTCAAACAGCTGATGTATATATGGATTGTGGTTAGTGTTGTAGGAGCCCCTAATAAAAAGATCATAAAAGAAACAAAAATAATCTGGGCAGAGGGCTCATGCAAGGAGGATCTCAGGCTGGATTAGACCAGTCAAAACATCTACTGGAGTCGCCTCACCCTGTGTCTATTCCTGAGTCAGGCATGAAGCTTAGGGCACACAGCCCCAGCAGCTGGCCAGTGAGAGAGGTGGGTCTCTGAGGCCATTCTACAGGGGGAATGGTCCTCTGTCCTGCAGGGCCCACCTTCCTTTGTAAGCGTGCTGTCTGGGGCACGGCTTTCATGGAGTCCACACCATGGGAGCTCTACTACTCATGGGGGATTGGCAGGAAGCCTCTGCTCATGCGCACACACCACCAACTAGCTGGAGGATCTCCGTGAACAAAGCCTGAGGCAGACAACAAGCCCACTAACTGGTTCTGTAAGAGATACAATCAGCATCCAGAAACCTGCAACTGGGAGTAAGAGGCAGCATACCTTGGTCCCAGCCCATCCCACTCTAATCTACAAGGAGTGATATTGCAAAGCAGAGGGTTTTCATAAAGCACTGCCAGGACTGTGGAATGAGCAGCCTCATTTGTGGACATGGATACTCTGTGATCCAGACGTACTACCTCCTCCCTTCCAGTCAGCTGACACAAAAACCCTTGCAAGCAGAAAGCCATGCATCTGAACAGTACCCACCAGCCACTCATGTGCAGCCCTGCTGCCTCCAAAGAGCCTTCCTGAGTGAGAGAGAAATCATGCAGAAGTCTGGTCTGTCACTCAAGTGAGTGTTATGAGCGTTAGGGAGGCGTGGTGGGCAAGTCTGGCCGACCCCAATGGCTGAATTGAATTTACATGGCCTAGGTTGGTCAATCCAGGTACAGGACCCACCCAGGTGTACCTCCCCTTCATGGCCAGAAACCTGGACCTCTGAGCATGCACAGGGTGCCTCTCCTAACTGGGCTCTTATCTTGGCCCTATGGGCATGCATAATGGATGCCCCAGTCCCTAGGATAGCTACCTAACATTTGTCCCCCTGAAGAGATATGGACCCAAATCTTTGGGGTACTGGGCGACGACATCTCTAGCTACTTCCTGCTGGCAAAACGGGCGAAGTGGGGCTTTGGGTCCATACCCTTCCTACACTGCTGGGAGGGGTTGTCCATTGAGGGCAACTTTATCCAGGATGGATAAGGTTGAGGTGGTCCAGGAGATGGTAGTCGTGGACCTGGCACACTTGGTTCGGAAGCTTTAGTCACCCGATAACTTCTGGGAAAAACAAACGGTCTAAAAGGTAAACAGTTTGACTACGACAAGGCTAAGCTTGTGAGTTGACAGTGGCCTTGAAATTAGGTGAGTGTCACAGGAAACAAAAAATATCTTAGGAATACCAGACATGTGTGTTTGTTCATTGGAAGTACAGGAAGAGGGATAAAAGCATTCACACTTTCCCCTAGGAGGGCACAGGTTTGGCCATTACTAGGTGCAGTGGGATCACTGATTCATTTATGATGCTAAGGTCTTGGACCCACTGATAAGACCCATCCTTCTTTTTAACCCTATAATGCTTCAATTTTAATTTTGGGAAAAAATTATTTTATTTTTGTTGTGGACTTTCATAGTTATAAATATATATATATATATATGAATATATACATTTTTTAATGTTATGAAAACATCATGCTCCGCATTATAGAGTTAAATGGAAATAATGGGCTAGTACAGGAGGAGTCAAAAGTGACCATAATAGAGTAACTGCCTAAGTCATTTTGAATTTTCTTGGGATCAATTGGAGTAAAGGCTTGTAAATTACCCGGGGTCCAAATTCACATGGTGCCTCCTACAACGCGTAGAATGTTCAGGGATGTTTCAGGGCTGGGAGATTAGTAACCCCTAAGTCCAGGATAACTTAGGGCAGGGGTCCTGAAACTGTTTACCCAGGGGGCCAGTTTACTGTACCTCAGGCTATTGGACGGGCAGTCTATAGTTAAAAAAAAAACAACAAAAATTATGAAAAAATTCATGTGCACCATGCACATCTTGATTTGAAGTTCAAAAAAAAATAAATGGGGCACATACACCCGGCAGAAAGGATCATTGTCCTCGGCTGTCTGCATGTGGCCCATAGGCTGTAGTTTGAGGACCCATGCTCTAGGCGGTCATCAAGAGGATGTGGTTTCAACCCAATAGCTTGGAGACACTACAATTTGTTTAAAAGTAATGGTGCAGAAGGAGTCCCTGATTGACCCACGCAAGACTAGTTTTCCCATCCCCTATTACTAAGAGTTCATAGTTATGGTTAAGGGGAACCAGGACATCCCGATCTGATCCCTTTAATTCAAGTGTGGGCTGACATTGCCACTAAGAAGCCTGCAAATATAAGACTTACTCCCTCCCTCAAAGAAAGGGTCCTTGTTTCCAAGGTTTCAGGAAACATGGCAGGACCGGAAAAACAAACGGTCCAAGTTCCCAAAACCACATAGGTGGAGGCCATCCCTCCCCCACACACTCCCCCACCACCTCCCTCTCCCCCACCTTCCCCTCCCCTCCCCTCCCGATCTCTCTCCCCTAATCGGCTTTATCCCATTTTGCAGGAAAACTCTGGGAGTGGGAGAGCTGGCTTCAGACCCTTTGGTTCCAACCCCGCCCTATAAGTTTTCTAGGGTCCAGAAATAGAAAACTTCTAACAGGCCCTTATTGAGTCACTCCCTCCCCCACCGCCCCCCCCCAACCTCACCCCCACCCCCAACCAGCAGCCCCCCACACACACTAGTACTGGTATGTCTTCCATACTCATCAGCCCACCTGTTATGATTGCCAGCAACTTCTCCAGGTGCTGTTCACCACGGAGGAAGGGTAGCCCTTCCACACAGAGGCCCAGTAAGCAGTCAGTGAACCTGATGGTCAGCGAGCGGGCACTCCCCACTTGAGAGAAACTCTTTTGGCCACTACACGATCAATGTGGGATCTCAATTCCTAGCAAGGCCCAGAGGGCTTTACCAGGTGTCACCCGTTGCTCTTACACGACCCTCTGCGGAAGAACTAGGAAACCTATGACTGTATCTAAGGTCAGTGAAAATTTTCAGGCTCTTATAAGAGAATGTCCGCCTGCCTTTCTAGAGTAGCTGATGTAAGCCTACGGGCTTTATACCCCTAACGGCCCCGAGGCCCCGAGAACCGGAGGGCAATAAGTATTGCCTTTATTACTCAGTCAGTCTTCCTCAGACCTGAAAAAGAAGTTGGAAGGGTTTGAACGGAAAAATCTTAATGATTTGGTACAAGTAGCTCATTGAGTGTATAACAACAGAGATGACCCTAGCACGACAGAGACAAAGAAACTAGCTAAAATACTAGTAATTGCCATGAGAGACCCCAGAGTCTCAGGAAAAGGAGAGCATTGTCCACTCACGGAGAGACTAACCTGTGGGCACGGCCAAGCCATGGGGAAGGATCAATGTGCCTACTGCAGGAAAGAAGGACACTGGAAAAATCAGTGTCTTGAAACCCCAGGAGAGGTGCACGACCCTCCACTAGAGTGGACGGGCCTCATCTGCACCTAGAAAAACCAAGCAAGAGACAATAATGCTTGAAGAAGCTGAATGAAGGGGTCAGAGCTCTTTTTCCCTTCGCCACCATAAGCCCAGGCTAACTCTCCATGTAGGAGGCCAGCCAGTAAATTTCTTGGTGGACAGAGGGGCCACCTTCTTAGGTTCAGAAAGGAATACGGGCACATTTTCAAAGAAAAAAATGTGAATTACTGTAAGCCTATGATTCCTTTCACAGATAACTCAAACCAGAAAGTTTGCAGGGATGTTAGGTGGGCTTCACAAGACAACAAGATAACAAATATCTATCTGCCCTTTGTCCCAGTTAGCTACCTGGTTATGATGGCACTGGCTCCTGGCTCAGCTGCTGAGCAAGTGAAGCAGTTATAGCAGGAGAAGACTAGGTGGCCGGTGGCCATCAACGGAAGGACAAAATCTCCACAGTGGGCTTCCTGTTTCAATATGGAGCCACGTATGTCAGCTGCGGGACACCATCTCTATCCTGAGCTCATAATTGCCACCCCAGGTCTAGAATGCAGCGCGCAGGTACACACTATATGAAACAGTCTCTGATTAACCCCTCTCGATAACTTGCTGACATGGGAGTCTGGATAATCCAGTACATTTACTTTCCAGATGAGAAAACTCACTCAAAAACACACAGGAGTTGGCCCAGAGACACACAACTGGTTAACAACAAAGTCATATTCACAACCAGCGTCTGCACCAAGAGCCCGGTGCCCCACAGAACTGTGCCCATCGAGCAGTCAATATCTCCTGGACTCTCAAAAGATCTGAGCTGACACCCACCCCCCGCCACCCCCACCTCCTTGCTGCCCCCAAAGATTGTATTTCACAGGCTGGTACCGGATCTGCAGCTTGCGGAGAGGGACATATCTGATCAGAGAACACAGGGCAGAAAAAGGGGGAGGAGGGGAGAATGGAGCACATCCTGGCCCAATACACCTTGAGGATGATATTCCCAATCAGAGAAGCCAGTCCACAGAGAAGACCACATGGGCAGCCCCACGATGAGAAACGTCCCTCAAAGACCCATAGCCCTATAGGGGACAACACTGGACACACAGTGTGGGAACTGCGCCCGAACTGATCCTGCCACATCGAGGCATGACACTAAGAGAGTGCAGCGGAAGAGAAAGAAAACGGAGCATCAAAGTCCCCGGGGAATGGCAAAGGTGGACTTTGTGGTCAGGGCTCGCTGCCCCAACAGACTGGACTGGAAAACACTCCTAAAGTTCACCACACAGTCCTTGTACTTTTCTTTCTTGGTTAGTGTTGTTTTCTTTTAGTGTCATTGGATTTTGGTTGGGTTTTGTTTTCATTTTTGTTTGTTTTTTTTCTTTTTGTTGCTTGGTTTTGCTCAGTTTTGTCTTGTGCATGTTATTACCTTCACAGGTCTGTCTAATTAAGAGAGGCTGGATGAAGAATCTGGAGGAGTAAACATGTGACCGGCCCTTTCCATTGGGCATGGGAGTGAGGACGGTGGGGGGAAAGGAAGTGGTGTCAAGAAACCCAGAGACAAGCGAACAACAAGTGATGGAAATCGGTGGTGAGGGGGGATGTAGGAGGCCTGGTAGGGCGTGATCAAGGGTAATGTAACCAAGAGTAATTACTGAAACCCAAAGTAAAACTGAGCATGGCAGTGGGCACAAGAGGAAAATCAAAGGGTATAGAAGAGTGAGCTGGGAAGCAAGGGCCTGTTATAGACGTCTAAATAAAGGCATGTACATATACTTACAAAGGGGCATGGGGAAATAGATCTATGTCCATATGTTTATAGATTTAGTATTAAGGTAGCAGATGGACATAGGGCCTCCGCTCAAGGACTCCCTCATTGCGAGAACACTGTTTTATTAAATTGGCATTCTACGATGCTCACTTTCCCTACACGATCACTGACCACAGAGCGGCTGCATAAGCAAATGTGGTGAAGAAATCCGATAGTGTCCAGCTACCAAATGATATAGCGTGTGGGGTCTTAAAGGCTTGAAGGTAAAGAAGCAGCCATCTGGCTCAGAAGCAACAGAGCCCACATGGAGGAAGGATACCAGCCTGTGTGATCACAAAGTTTCAAAGGGATAAGGCAACAGGCATCATGAGAACAAAAAAATCTTATCATGGAGAATGAGAGGGGACCGCCGGGTATAGACTCAAAACCTATTTACAGTGCACTGGACATCCCCTTACAGAAGGATCTCAGAGAGGAGATGAAAGAATACAGGGTATGAGACAGCAAAGATGAAACACAACTTTCCTCTAGTTCTTAATGCTTCCTCTTGCCCCACTATCATGATCCCAGTTCTACCATACCAATCTGGCCAAACTAGAGAAGGTATTCTAGTACCGATAGGAATTTCAAACACAGGGAATCCAGGGTGGATGTGCCCTTTAGGACCAGTGTTATGAGAGGAGATACTGGGAGGGTGGAGGAAGGGCAGGATGGAAAGTGGGAACCGATTACAAGGATCTTCATTGACCTCAAAAGAAAGGTGGGTGAAGATATGACAAATGAATTAGTACATTTCCAAGGATTGATGAGGGATGGGTGGTGGGTATTGAGGGGGGAAAAATGAGGAGCTGAGGCCAGGGGCTTGGGTGGAGAGTGGAGATTTTGAGAATAATGAGGGCAATTAATGTACAGATGTGCTTCAAACAGCTGATGTATATATGGATTGCGGTTAGTGTTGTAGGAGCCCCTAATAAAAAGATCATAAAAGAAACAAAAATAATCTGGGCAGAGGGCTCATGCAAGGAGGATCTCAGGCTGGATTAGACCAGTCAAAACATCTACTGGAGTCGCCTCACCCTGTGTCTATTCCTGAGTCAGGCATGAAGCTTAGGGCACACAGCCCCAGCAGCTGGCCAGTGAGAGAGGTGGGTCTCTGAGGCCATTCTACAGCGGGAATGGTCCTCTGTCCTGCAGGGCCCACCTTCCTTTGTAAGCGTGCTGTCTGGGGCACGGCTTTCATGGAGTCCACACCATGGGAGCTCTACTACTCATGGGGGATTGGCAGGAAGCCTCTGCTCATGCGCACACACCACCAACTAGCTGGAGGATCTCCGTGAACAAAGCCTGAGGCAGACAACAAGCCCACTAACTGGTTCTGTAAGAGATACAATCAGCATCCAGAAACCTGCAACTGGGAGTAAGAGGCAGCATACCTTGTTCCCAGCCCATCCCACTCTAATCTACAAGGAGTGATATTGCAAAGCAGAGGGTTTTCATAAAGCACTGCCAGGACTGTGGAATGAGCAGCCTCATTTGTGGACATGGATACTCTGTGATCCAGACGTACTACCTCCTCCCTTCCAGTCAGCTGACACAAAAACCCTTGCAAGCAGAAAGCCATGCATCTGAACAGTACCCACCAGCCACTCATGTGCAGCCCTGCTGCCTCCAAAGAGCCTTCCTGAGTGAGAGAGAAATCATGCAGAACTCTGGTCTGTCACTCAAGTGAGTTTTATGAGCGTTAGGGAGGCGTGGTGGGCAAGTCTGGCCGACCCCAATGGCTGAATTGAATTTACATGGCCTAGGTTGGTCAATCCAGGTACAGGACCCACCCAGGTGTACCTCCCCTTCATGGCCAGAAACCTGGACCTCTGAGCATGCACAGGGTGCCTCTCCTAACTGGGCTCTTATCTTGGCCCTATGTGCATGCATAATGGATGCCCCAGTCCCTAGGATAGCTACCTAACATTTGCCCCCCTGAAGAGATATGGACTCAAATCTTTGGGGTACTGGGCGACGACATCTCTAGCTACTTCCTGCTGGCAAAACGGGCGATGTGGGGCTTTGGGTCCATACCCTTCCTACACTGCTGGGAGGGGTGGTCCATTGAGGGCAACTTTATCCAGGATGGATAAGGTTGAGGTGGTCCAGGAGATGGTAGTCGTGGACCTGGCACACTTGGTTCGGAAGCTTTAGTCACCCGATAACTTCTGGGAAAAACAAACGGTCTAAAAGGTAAACAGTTTGACTACGACAAGGCTAAGCTTGTGAGTTGACAGTGGCCTTGAAATTAGGTGAGTGTCACAGGAAACAAAAAATATCTTAGGAATACCAGACATGTGTGTTTGTTCATTGGAAGTACAGGAAGAGGGATAAAAGCATTCACACTTTCCCCTAGGAGGGCACAGGTTTGGCCATTACTAGGTGCAGTGGGATCACTGATTCATTTATGATGCTAAGGTCTTGGACCCACTGATAAGACCCATCCTTCTTTTTAACCCTATAATGCTTCAATTTTAATTTTGGGAAAAAATTATTTTATTTTTGTTGTGGACTTTCATAGTTATAAATATATATATATATATATGTATATATATATATATGAATATATACATTTTTTAATGTTATGAAAACATCATGCTCCGCATTATAGAGTTAAAGGGAAATAATGGGCTAGTACAGGAGGAGTCAAAAGTGACCATAATAGAGTAACTGCCTAAGTCATTTTGAATTTTCTTGGGATCAATTGGAGTAAAGGCTTGTAAATTACCCGGGGTCCAAATTCCCATGGTGCCTCCTACAACGCGTAGAATGTTCAGGGATGTTTCAGGGCTGGGAGATTAGTAACCCCTAAGTCCAGGATAACTTAGGGCAGGGGTCCTGAAACTGTTTACCCAGGGGGCCAGTTTACTGTACCTCAGGCTATTGGACGGGCAGTCTATAGTTAAAAAAAAAAACAACAAAAATTATGAAAAAATTCATGTGCACCATGCACATCTTGATTTGAAGTTCAAAAAAAAATAAATGGGGCACATACACCCGGCAGAAAGGATCATTGTCCTCGGCTGTCTGCATGTGGCCCATAGGCTGTAGTTTGAGGACCCATGCTCTAGGCGGTCACCAAGAGGATGTGGTTTCAACCCAATAGCTTGGAGACACTACAATTTGTTTAAAAGTAATGGTGCAGAAGGAGTCCCTGATTGACCCACGCAAGACTAGTTTTCCCATCCCCTATTACTAAGAGTTCATAGTTATGGTTAAGGGGAACCAGGACATCCCGATCTGATCCCTTTAATTCAAGTGTGGGCTGACATTGCCACTAAGAAGCCTGCAAATATAAGACTTACTCCCTCCCTCAAAGAAAGGGTCCTTGTTTCCAAGGTTTCAGGAAACATGGCAGGACCGGAAAAACAAACGGTCCAAGTTCCCAAAACCACATAGGTGGAGGCCATCCCTCCCCCACACACTCCCCCACCACCTCCCTCTCCCCCACCTTCCCCTCCCCTCCCCTCCCGATCTCTCTCCCCTAATCGGCTTTATCCCATTTTGCAGGAAAACTCTGGGAGTGGGAGAGCTGGCTTCAGACCCTTTGGTTCCAACCCCGCCCTATAAGTTTTCTAGGGTCCAGAAATAGAAAACTTCTAACAGGCCCTTATTGAGTCACTCCCTCCCCCACCACCCCCCCCCAACCTCACCCCCACCCGCAACCAGCAGCCCCCCACACACACTAGTACTGGTATGTCTTCCATACTCATCAGCCCACCTGTTATGATTGCCAGCAACTTCTCCAGGTGCTGTTCACCACGGAGGAAGGGTAGCCCTTCCACACAGAGGCCCAGTAAGCAGTCAGTGAACCTGATGGTCAGCGAGCGGGCACTCCCCACTTGAGAGAAACTCTTTTGGCCACTACACGATCAATGTGGGATCTCAATTCCTAGCAAGGCCCAGAGGGCTTTACCAGGTGTCACCCGTTGCTCTTACATGACCCTCTGCGGAAGAACTAGGAAACCTATGACTGTATCTAAGGTCAGTGAAAATTTTCAGGCTCTTATAAGAGAATGTCCGCCTGCCTTTCTAGAGTAGCTGATGTAAGCCTACGGGCTTTATACCCCTAACGGCCCCGAGGCCCCGAGAACCGGAGGGCAATAAGTATTGCCTTTATTACTCAGTCAGTCTTCCTCAGACCTGAAAAAGAAGTTGGAAGGGTTTGAACGGAAAAATCTTAATGATTTGGTACAAGTAGCTCATTGAGTGTATAACAACAGAGATGACCCTAGCACGACAGAGACAAAGAAACTAGCTAAAATACTAGTAATTGCCATGAGAGACCCCAGAGACTCAGGAAAAGGAGAGCATGGTCCACTCACGGAGAGAGTAACCTGTGGGCACGGCCAAGCCATGGGGAAGGATCAATGTGCCTACTGCAGGAAAGAAGGACACTGGAAAAATCAGTGTCTTGAAACCCCAGGAGAGGTGCACGACCCTCCACTAGAGTGGACGGGCCTCATCTGCACCTAGAAAAACCAAGCAAGAGACAATAATGCTTGAAGAAGCTGAATGAAGGGGTCAGAGCTCTTTTTCCCTTCGCCACCATAAGCCCAGGCTAACTCTCCATGTAGGAGGCCAGCCAGTAAATTTCTTGGTGGACAGAGGGGCCACCTTCTTAGGTTCAGAAAGGAATACGGGCACATTTTCAAAGAAAAAAATGTGAATTACTGTAAGCCTATGATTCCTTTCACAGATAACTCAAACCAGAAAGTTTGCAGGGATGTTAGGTGGGCTTCACAAGACAACAAGATAACAAATATCTATCTGCCCTTTGTCCCAGTTAGCAACCTGGTTATGATGGCACTGGCTCCTGGCTCAGCTGCTGAGCAAGTGAAGCAGTTATAGCAGGAGAAGACTAGGTGGCCGGTGGCCATCAACGGAAGGACCAAATCTCCACAGTGGGCTTCCTGTTTCAATATGGAGCCACGTATGTCAGCTGCGGGACACCATCTCTATCCTGAGCTCATAATTGCCACCCCAGGTCTAGAATGCAGCGCGCAGGTACACACTATATGAAACAGTCTCTGATTAACCCCTCTCGATAACTTGCTGACATGGGAGTCTGGATAATCCAGTACATTTACTTTCCAGATGAGAAAACTCACTCAAAAACACACAGGAGTTGGCCCAGAGACACACAACTGGTTAACAACAAAGTCATATTCAAAACCAGCGTCTGCATCAAGAGCCCGGTGCCCCACAGAACTGTGCCCATTGAGCAGTCAATATCTCCTGGACTCTCAAAAGATCTGAGCTGACACCCACCCCCCGCCCCCCCCACCTCCTTGCTGCCCCCAAAGATTATATTTCACAGGCTGGTACCGGATCTGCAGCTTGCGGAGAGGGACATATCTGATCAGAGAACACAGGGCAGAAAAAGGGGGAGGAGGGGAGAATGGAGCACATCCTGGCCCAATACACCTTGAGGATGATGCTCCCAATCAGAGAAGCCAGTCCACAGAGAAGACCACATGGGCAGCCCCACGATGAGAAACGTCCCTCAAAGACCCATAGCCCTAGAGGGGACAACACTGGAGACACAGTGTGGGAACTGCGCCCGAACTGATCCTGCCACATCGAGGCATGACACTAAGAGAGTGCAGCGGAAGAGAAAGAAAACGGAGCATCAAAGTCCCCGGGGAATGGCAAAGGTGGACTTTGTGGTCAGGGCTCGGTGCCCCAACAGACTGGACTGGAAAACACTCCTAAAGTTCACCACACAGTCCTTGTACTTTTCTTTCTTGGTTAGTGTTGTTTTCTTTTAGTGTCATTGGATTTTGGTTGGGTTTTGTTTTCATTTTTGTTTGTTTTTTTTTCTTTTTGTTGCTTGGTTTTGCTCAGTTTTGTCTTGTGCATGTTGTTACCTTCACAGGTCTGTCTAATTAAGAGAGGCTGGATGAAGAATCTGGAGGAGTAAACATGTGACCGGCCCTTTCCATTGGGCATGGGAGTGAGGACGGTGGGGGGAAAGGAAGTGGTGTCAAGAAACCCAGAGACAAGCGAACAACAAGTGATGGAAATCGGTGGTGAGGGGGGATGTAGGAGGCCTGGTAGGGCGTGATCAAGGGTAATGTAACCAAGAGTAATTACTGAAACCCAAAGTAAAACTGAGCATGGCAGTGGGCACAAGAGGAAAATCAAAGGGTATAGAAGAGTGAGCTGGGAAGCAAGGGCCTGTTATAGACGTCTAAATAAAGGCATGTACATATACTTACAAAGGGGCATGGGGAAATAGATCTATGTCCATATGTTTATAGATTTAGTATTAAGGTAGCAGATGGACATAGGGCCTCCGCTCAAGGACTCCCTCATTGCGAGAACACTGTTTTATTAAATTGGCATTCTACGATGCTCACTTTCCCTACACGATCACTGACCACAGAGCGGCTGCATAAGCAAATGTGGTGAAGAAATCCGATAGTGTCCAGCTACCAAATGATATAGCGTGTGGGGTCTTAAAGGCTTGAAGGTAAAGGAGCAGCCATCTGGCTCAGAAGCAACAGAGCCCACATGGAGGAAGGATACCAGCCTGTGTGATCACAAAGTTTCAAAGGGATAAGGCAACAGGCATCATGAGAACAAAAAAATCTTATCATGGAGAATGAGAGGGGACCGCCGGGTATAGACTCAAAACCTATTTACAGTGCACTGGACATCCCCTTACAGAAGGATCTCAGAGAGGAGATGAAAGAATACAGGGTATGAGACAGCAAAGATGAAACACAACTTTCCTCTAGTTCTTAATGCTTCCTCTTGCCCCACTATCATGATCCCAGTTCTACCATACCAATCTGGCCAAACTAGAGAAGGTATTCTAGTACCGATAGGAATTTCAAACACGGGGAATCCAGGGTGGATGTGCCCTTTAGGACCAGTGTTATGAGAGGAGATACTGGGAGGGTGGAGGAAGGGCAGGATGGAAAGTGGGAACCGATTACAAGGATCTTCATTGACCTCAAAAGAAAGGTGGGTGAAGATATGACAAATGAATTAGTACATTTCCAAGGATTGATGAGGGATGGGTGGTGGGTATTGAGGGGGGAAAAATGAGGAGCTGAGGCCAGGGGCTTGGGTGGAGAGTGGAGATTTTGAGAATAATGAGGGCAATTAATGTACAGATGTGCTTCAAACAGCTGATGTATATATGGATTGCGGTTAGTGTTGTAGGAGCCCCTAATAAAAAGATCATAAAAGAAACAAAAATAATCTGGGCAGAGGGCTCATGCAAGGAGGATCTCAGGCTGGATTAGACCAGTCAAAACATCTACTGGAGTCGCCTCACCCTGTGTCTATTCCTGAGTCAGGCATGAAGCTTAGGGCACACAGCCCCAGCAGCTGGCCAGTGAGAGAGGTGGGTCTCTGAGGCCATTCTACAGGGGGAATGGTCCTCTGTCCTGCAGGGCCCACCTTCCTTTGTAAGCGTGCTGTCTGGGGCACGGCTTTCATGGAGTCCACACCATGGGAGCTCTACTACTCATGGGGGATTGGCAGGAAGCCTCTGCTCATGCGCACACACCACCAACTAGCTGGAGGATCTCCGTGAACAAAGCCTGAGGCAGAAAACAAGCCCACTAACTGGTTCTGTAAGAGATACAATCAGCATCCAGAAACCTGCAACTGGGAGTAAGAGGCAGCATACCTTGGTCCCAGCCCATCCCACTCTAATCTACAAGGAGTGATATTGCAAAGCAGAGGGTTTTCATAAAGCACTGCCAGGACTGTGGAATGAGCAGCCTCATTTGTGGACATGGATACTCTGTGATCCAGACGTACTACCTCCTCCCTTCCAGTCAGCTGAGACAAAAACCCTTGGAAGCAGAAAGCCATGCATCTGAACAGTACCCACCAGCCACTCATGTGCAGCCCTGCTGCCTCCAAAGAGCCTTCCTGAGTGAGAGAGAAATCATGCAGAAGTCTGGTCTGTCACTCAAGTGAGTTTTATGAGCGTTAGGGAGGCGTGGTGGGCAAGTCTGGCCGACCCCAATGGCTGAATTGAATTTACATGGCCTAGGTTGGTCAATCCAGGTACAGGACCCACCCAGGTGTACCTCCCCTTCATGGCCAGAAACCTGGACCTCTGAGCATGCACAGGGTGCCTCTCCTAACTGGGCTCTTATCTTGGCCCTATGGGCATGCATAATGGATGCCCCAGTCCCTAGGATAGCTACCTAACATTTGCCCCCCTGAAGAGATATGGACCCAAATCTTTGGGGTACTGGGCGATGACATCTCTAGCTACTTCCTGCTGGCAAAACGGGCGATGTGGGGCTTTGGGTCCATACCCTTCCTACACTGCTGGGAGGGCTTGTCCATTGAGGGCAACTTTATCCAGGATGGATAAGGTTGAGGTGGTCCAGGAGATGGTAGTCGTGGACCTGGCACACTTGGTTCGGAAGCTTTAGTCACCCGATAACTTCTGGGAAAAACAAACGGTCTAAAAGGTAAACAGTTTGACTACGACAAGGCTAAGCTTGTGAGTTGACAGTGGCCTTGAAATTAGGTGAGTGTCACAGGAAACAAAAAATATCTTAGGAATACCAGACATGTGTGTTTGTTCATTGGAAGTACAGGAAGAGGGATAAAAGCATTCACACTTTCCCCTAGGAGGGCACAGGTTTGGCCACTACTAGGTGCAGTGGGATCACTGATTCATTTATGATGCTAAGGACTTGGACCCACTGATAAGACCCATCCTTCTTTTTAACCCTATAATGCTTCAATTTTAATTTTGGGAAAAAATTATTTTATTTTTGTTGTGGACATTCATAGTTATGAATATATATATATATTTGAATATATACATTTTTAATGTTATGAAAACATCATGCTCCGCATTATAGAGTTAAATGGAAATAATGGGCTAGTACAGGAAGAGTCAAAAGTGACCATAATAGAGTAACTGCCTAAGTCATTTTGAATTTTCTTTGGATCAATTGGAGTAAAGGCTTGTAAATTACCCGGGGTCCAAATTCCCATGGTGCCTCCTACAACGCGTAGAATGTTCAGGGATGTTTCAGGGCTGGGAGATTAGTAACCCCTAAGTCCAGGATAACTTAGGGCAGGGGTCCTGAAACTGTTTACCCAGGGGGCCAGTTTACTGTACCTCAGGCTATTGGACGGGCAGTCTATAGTTAAAAAAAAAAACAACAAAAATTATGAAAAAATTCATGTGCACCATGCACATCTTGATTTGAAGTTCAAAAAAAAATAAATGGGGCACATACACCCGGCAGAAAGGATCATTGTCCTCGGCTGTCTACATGTGGCCCATAGGCTGTAGTTTGAGGACCCATGCTCTAGGCGGTCACCAAGAGGATGTGGTTTCAACCCAATAGCTTGGAGACACTACAATTTGTTTAAAAGTAATGGGGCAGAAGGAGTCCCTGATTGACCCACGCAAGACTAGTTTTCCCATCCCCTATTACTAAGAGTTCATAGTTATGGTTAAGGGGAACCAGGACATCCCGATCTGATCCCTTTAATTCAAGTGTGGGCTGACATTGCCACTAAGAAGCCTGCAAATATAAGACTTACTCCCTCCCTCAAAGAAAGTGTCCTTGTTTCCAAGGTTTCAGGAAACATGGCAGGACCGGAAAAATAAACGGTCCAAATTCCCAAAACCACATAGGTGGAGGCCATCCCTCCCCCACACCCTCCCCCACCACCTCCCTCTCCCCCACCTTCCCCTCCCCTCCCCTCCCGATCTCTCTCCCCTAATCGGCTTTATCCCGTTTTGCAGGAAAACTCTGGGAGTGGGAGAGCTGGCTTCAGACCCTTTGGTTCCAACCCCGCCCTATAAGTTTTCTAGGGTCCAGAAATAGAAAACTTCTAACAGGCCCTTATTGAGTCACTCCCTCCCCCACCGCCCCCCCCCAACCTCACCCCCACCCCCAACCAGCAGCCCCCCACACACACTAGTACTGGTATGTCTTCCATACTCATCAGCCCACCTGTTATGATTGCCAGCAACTTCTCCAGGTGCTGTTCACCACGGAGGAAGGGTAGCCCTTCCACACAGAGGCCCAGTAAGCAGTCAGTGAACCTGATGGTCAGCGAGCGGGCACTCCCCACTTGAGAGAAACTCTTTTGGCCACTACACGATCAATGTGGGATCTCAATTCCTAGCAAGGCCCAGAGGGCTTTACCAGGTGTCACCCGTTGCTCTTACACGACCCTCTGCGGAAGAACTAGGAAACCTATGACTGTATCTAAGGTCAGTGAAAATTTTCAGGCTCTTATAAGAGATTGTCCACCTGCCTTTCTAGAGTAGCTGATGTAAGCCTATGGGCTTTATAACCCTAACGGCCCCGAGGCCCCGAGAACCGGAGGGCAATAAGTATTGCCTTTATTACTCAGTCAGTCTTCCTCAGACCTGAAAAAGAAGTTGGAAGGGTTTGAACGGAAAAATCTTAATGATTTGGTACAAGTAGCTCATTGAGTGTATAACAACAGAGATGACCCTAGCACGACAGAGACAAAGAAACTAGCTAAAATACTAGTAATTGCCATGAGAGACCCCAGAGACTCAGGAAAAGGAGAGCATGGTCCACTCACGGAGAGAGTAACCTGTGGGCACGGCCAAGCCATGGGGAAGGATCAATGTGCCTACTGCAGGAAAGAAGGACACTGGAAAAATCAGTGTCTTGAAACCCCAGGAGAGGTGCACGACCCTCCACTAGAGTGGACGGGCCTCATCTGCACCTAGAAAAACCAAGCAAGAGACAATAATGCTTGAAGAAGCTGAATGAAGGGGTCAGAGCTCTTTTTCCCTTCGCCACCATAAGCCCAGGCTAACTCTCCATGTAGGAGGCCAGCCAGTAAATTTCTTGGTGGACAGAGGGGCCACCTTCTTAGGTTCAGAAAGGAATACGGGCACATTTTCAAAGAAAAAAATGTGAATTACTGTAAGCCTATGATTCCTTTCACAGATAACTCAAACCAGAAAGTTTGCAGGGATGTTAGGTGGGCTTCACAAGACAACAAGATAACAAATATCTATCTGCCCTTTGTCCCAGTTAGCAACCTGGTTATGATGGCACTGGCTCCTGGCTCAGCTGCTGAGCAAGTGAAGCAGTTATAGCAGGAGAAGACTAGGTGGCCGGTGGCCATCAACGGAAGGACCAAATCTCCACAGTGGGCTTCCTGTTTCAATATGGAGCCACGTATGTCAGCTGCGGGACACCATCTCTATCCTGAGCTCATAATTGCCACCCCAGGTCTAGAATGCAGCGCGCAGGTACACACTATATGAAACAGTCTCTGATTAACCCCTCTCGATAACTTGCTGACATGGGAGTCTGGATAATCCAGTACATTTACTTTCCAGATGAGAAAACTCACTCAAAAACACACAGGAGTTGGCCCAGAGACACACAACTGGTTAACAACAAAGTCATATTCAAAACCAGCGTCTGCATCAAGAGCCCGGTGCCCCACAGAACTGTGCCCATTGAGCAGTCAATATCTCCTGGACTCTCAAAAGATCTGAGCTGACACCCACCCCCCGCCCCCCCCACCTCCTTGCTGCCCCCAAAGATTATATTTCACAGGCTGGTACCGGATCTGCAGCTTGCGGAGAGGGACATATCTGATCAGAGAACACAGGGCAGAAAAAGGGGGAGGAGGGGAGAATGGAGCACATCCTGGCCCAATACACCTTGAGGATGATGCTCCCAATCAGAGAAGCCAGTCCACAGAGAAGACCACATGGGCAGCCCCACGATGAGAAACGTCCCTCAAAGACCCATAGCCCTAGAGGGGACAACACTGGAGACACAGTGTGGGAACTGCGCCCGAACTGATCCTGCCACATCGAGGCATGACACTAAGAGAGTGCAGCGGAAGAGAAAGAAAACGGAGCATCAAAGTCCCCGGGGAATGGCAAAGGTGGACTTTGTGGTCAGGGCTCGGTGCCCCAACAGACTGGACTGGAAAACACTCCTAAAGTTCACCACACAGTCCTTGTACTTTTCTTTCTTGGTTAGTGTTGTTTTCTTTTAGTGTCATTGGATTTTGGTTGGGTTTTGTTTTCATTTTTGTTTGTTTTTTTTTCTTTTTGTTGCTTGGTTTTGCTCAGTTTTGTCTTGTGCATGTTGTTACCTTCACAGGTCTGTCTAATTAAGAGAGGCTGGATGAAGAATCTGGAGGAGTAAACATGTGACCGGCCCTTTCCATTGGGCATGGGAGTGAGGACGGTGGGGGGAAAGGAAGTGGTGTCAAGAAACCCAGAGACAAGCGAACAACAAGTGATGGAAATCGGTGGTGAGGGGGGATGTAGGAGGCCTGGTAGGGCGTGATCAAGGGTAATGTAACCAAGAGTAATTACTGAAACCCAAAGTAAAACTGAGCATGGCAGTGGGCACAAGAGGAAAATCAAAGGGTATAGAAGAGTGAGCTGGGAAGCAAGGGCCTGTTATAGACGTCTAAATAAAGGCATGTACATATACTTACAAAGGGGCATGGGGAAATAGATCTATGTCCATATGTTTATAGATTTAGTATTAAGGTAGCAGATGGACATAGGGCCTCCGCTCAAGGACTCCCTCATTGCGAGAACACTGTTTTATTAAATTGGCATTCTACGATGCTCACTTTCCCTACACGATCACTGACCACAGAGCGGCTGCATAAGCAAATGTGGTGAAGAAATCCGATAGTGTCCAGCTACCAAATGATATAGCGTGTGGGGTCTTAAAGGCTTGAAGGTAAAGGAGCAGCCATCTGGCTCAGAAGCAACAGAGCCCACATGGAGGAAGGATACCAGCCTGTGTGATCACAAAGTTTCAAAGGGATAAGGCAACAGGCATCATGAGAACAAAAAAATCTTATCATGGAGAATGAGAGGGGACCGCCGGGTATAGACTCAAAACCTATTTACAGTGCACTGGACATCCCCTTACAGAAGGATCTCAGAGAGGAGATGAAAGAATACAGGGTATGAGACAGCAAAGATGAAACACAACTTTCCTCTAGTTCTTAATGCTTCCTCTTGCCCCACTATCATGATCCCAGTTCTACCATACCAATCTGGCCAAACTAGAGAAGGTATTCTAGTACCGATAGGAATTTCAAACACGGGGAATCCAGGGTGGATGTGCCCTTTAGGACCAGTGTTATGAGAGGAGATACTGGGAGGGTGGAGGAAGGGCAGGATGGAAAGTGGGAACCGATTACAAGGATCTTCATTGACCTCAAAAGAAAGGTGGGTGAAGATATGACAAATGAATTAGTACATTTCCAAGGATTGATGAGGGATGGGTGGTGGGTATTGAGGGGGGAAAAATGAGGAGCTGAGGCCAGGGGCTTGGGTGGAGAGTGGAGATTTTGAGAATAATGAGGGCAATTAATGTACAGATGTGCTTCAAACAGCTGATGTATATATGGATTGCGGTTAGTGTTGTAGGAGCCCCTAATAAAAAGATCATAAAAGAAACAAAAATAATCTGGGCAGAGGGCTCATGCAAGGAGGATCTCAGGCTGGATTAGACCAGTCAAAACATCTACTGGAGTCGCCTCACCCTGTGTCTATTCCTGAGTCAGGCATGAAGCTTAGGGCACACAGCCCCAGCAGCTGGCCAGTGAGAGAGGTGGGTCTCTGAGGCCATTCTACAGGGGGAATGGTCCTCTGTCCTGCAGGGCCCACCTTCCTTTGTAAGCGTGCTGTCTGGGGCACGGCTTTCATGGAGTCCACACCATGGGAGCTCTACTACTCATGGGGGATTGGCAGGAAGCCTCTGCTCATGCGCACACACCACCAACTAGCTGGAGGATCTCCGTGAACAAAGCCTGAGGCAGAAAACAAGCCCACTAACTGGTTCTGTAAGAGATACAATCAGCATCCAGAAACCTGCAACTGGGAGTAAGAGGCAGCATACCTTGGTCCCAGCCCATCCCACTCTAATCTACAAGGAGTGATATTGCAAAGCAGAGGGTTTTCATAAAGCACTGCCAGGACTGTGGAATGAGCAGCCTCATTTGTGGACATGGATACTCTGTGATCCAGACGTACTACCTCCTCCCTTCCAGTCAGCTGAGACAAAAACCCTTGGAAGCAGAAAGCCATGCATCTGAACAGTACCCACCAGCCACTCATGTGCAGCCCTGCTGCCTCCAAAGAGCCTTCCTGAGTGAGAGAGAAATCATGCAGAAGTCTGGTCTGTCACTCAAGTGAGTTTTATGAGCGTTAGGGAGGCGTGGTGGGCAAGTCTGGCCGACCCCAATGGCTGAATTGAATTTACATGGCCTAGGTTGGTCAATCCAGGTACAGGACCCACCCAGGTGTACCTCCCCTTCATGGCCAGAAACCTGGACCTCTGAGCATGCACAGGGTGCCTCTCCTAACTGGGCTCTTATCTTGGCCCTATGGGCATGCATAATGGATGCCCCAGTCCCTAGGATAGCTACCTAACATTTGCCCCCCTGAAGAGATATGGACCCAAATCTTTGGGGTACTGGGCGATGACATCTCTAGCTACTTCCTGCTGGCAAAACGGGCGATGTGGGGCTTTGGGTCCATACCCTTCCTACACTGCTGGGAGGGCTTGTCCATTGAGGGCAACTTTATCCAGGATGGATAAGGTTGAGGTGGTCCAGGAGATGGTAGTCGTGGACCTGGCACACTTGGTTCGGAAGCTTTAGTCACCCGATAACTTCTGGGAAAAACAAACGGTCTAAAAGGTAAACAGTTTGACTACGACAAGGCTAAGCTTGTGAGTTGACAGTGGCCTTGAAATTAGGTGAGTGTCACAGGAAACAAAAAATATCTTAGGAATACCAGACATGTGTGTTTGTTCATTGGAAGTACAGGAAGAGGGATAAAAGCATTCACACTTTCCCCTAGGAGGGCACAGGTTTGGCCACTACTAGGTGCAGTGGGATCACTGATTCATTTATGATGCTAAGGACTTGGACCCACTGATAAGACCCATCCTTCTTTTTAACCCTATAATGCTTCAATTTTAATTTTGGGAAAAAATTATTTTATTTTTGTTGTGGACATTCATAGTTATGAATATATATATATATTTGAATATATACATTTTTAATGTTATGAAAACATCATGCTCCGCATTATAGAGTTAAATGGAAATAATGGGCTAGTACAGGAAGAGTCAAAAGTGACCATAATAGAGTAACTGCCTAAGTCATTTTGAATTTTCTTTGGATCAATTGGAGTAAAGGCTTGTAAATTACCCGGGGTCCAAATTCCCATGGTGCCTCCTACAACGCGTAGAATGTTCAGGGATGTTTCAGGGCTGGGAGATTAGTAACCCCTAAGTCCAGGATAACTTAGGGCAGGGGTCCTGAAACTGTTTACCCAGGGGGCCAGTTTACTGTACCTCAGGCTATTGGACGGGCAGTCTATAGTTAAAAAAAAAAACAACAAAAATTATGAAAAAATTCATGTGCACCATGCACATCTTGATTTGAAGTTCAAAAAAAAATAAATGGGGCACATACACCCGGCAGAAAGGATCATTGTCCTCGGCTGTCTACATGTGGCCCATAGGCTGTAGTTTGAGGACCCATGCTCTAGGCGGTCACCAAGAGGATGTGGTTTCAACCCAATAGCTTGGAGACACTACAATTTGTTTAAAAGTAATGGGGCAGAAGGAGTCCCTGATTGACCCACGCAAGACTAGTTTTCCCATCCCCTATTACTAAGAGTTCATAGTTATGGTTAAGGGGAACCAGGACATCCCGATCTGATCCCTTTAATTCAAGTGTGGGCTGACATTGCCACTAAGAAGCCTGCAAATATAAGACTTACTCCCTCCCTCAAAGAAAGTGTCCTTGTTTCCAAGGTTTCAGGAAACATGGCAGGACCGGAAAAATAAACGGTCCAAATTCCCAAAACCACATAGGTGGAGGCCATCCCTCCCCCACACCCTCCCCCACCACCTCCCTCTCCCCCACCTTCCCCTCCCCTCCCCTCCCGATCTCTCTCCCCTAATCGGCTTTATCCCGTTTTGCAGGAAAACTCTGGGAGTGGGAGAGCTGGCTTCAGACCCTTTGGTTCCAACCCCGCCCTATAAGTTTTCTAGGGTCCAGAAATAGAAAACTTCTAACAGGCCCTTATTGAGTCACTCCCTCCCCCACCGCCCCCCCCCAACCTCACCCCCACCCCCAACCAGCAGCCCCCCACACACACTAGTACTGGTATGTCTTCCATACTCATCAGCCCACCTGTTATGATTGCCAGCAACTTCTCCAGGTGCTGTTCACCACGGAGGAAGGGTAGCCCTTCCACACAGAGGCCCAGTAAGCAGTCAGTGAACCTGATGGTCAGCGAGCGGGCACTCCCCACTTGAGAGAAACTCTTTTGGCCACTACACGATCAATGTGGGATCTCAATTCCTAGCAAGGCCCAGAGGGCTTTACCAGGTGTCACCCGTTGCTCTTACACGACCCTCTGCGGAAGAACTAGGAAACCTATGACTGTATCTAAGGTCAGTGAAAATTTTCAGGCTCTTATAAGAGATTGTCCACCTGCCTTTCTAGAGTAGCTGATGTAAGCCTATGGGCTTTATAACCCTAACGGCCCCGAGGCCCCGAGAACCGGAGGGCAATAAGTATTGCCTTTATTACTCAGTCAGTCTGCCTCAGACATGAAAAAGAAGTTGGAAGGGTTTGAACGGAAAAATCTTAGTGATTTGGTACAAGTGGCTCATTGAGTGTATAATAACAGAGATGACCCTAGCACGACAGAGACAAAGAAACTAGCTAAAATACTAGTAATTGCCATGAGAGACCCCAGAGACTCAGGAAAAGGAGAGCATGGTCCACTCACGGAGAGACTAACCTGTGGGCACGGCCAAGCCATGGGGAAGGATCAATGTGCCTACTGCAGGAAAGAAGGACACTGGAAAAATCAGTGTCTTGAAACCCCAGGAGAGGTGCTCGACCCTCCACTAGAGTGGATGGGCCTCATCTGCACCTAGAAAAACCAAGCAAGAGACAATAATGCTTGAAGAAGCTGAATGAAGGGGTCAGAGCTCTTTTTCCCTTCGCCACCATAAGCCCAGGCTAACTCTCCATGTAGGAGGCCAGCCAGTAAATTTCTTGGTGGACAGAGGGGCCACCTTCTTAGGTTCAGAAAGGAATACGGGCACATTTTCAAAGAAAAAAATGTGAATTACTGTAAGCCTATGATTCCTTTCACAGATAACTCAAACCAGAAAGTTTGCAGGGATGTTAGGTGGGCTTCACAAGACAACAAGATAACAAATATCTATCTGCCCTTTGTCCCAGTTAGCAACCTGGTTATGATGGCACTGGCTCCTGGCTCAGCTGCTGAGCAAGTGAAGCAGTTATAGCAGGAGAAGACTAGGTGGCCGGTGGCCATCAACGGAAGGACCAAATCTCCACAGTGGGCTTCCTGTTTCAATATGGAGCCACGTATGTCAGCTGCGGGACACCATCTCTATCCTGAGCTCATAATTGCCACCCCAGGTCTAGAATGCAGCGCGCAGGTACACACTATATGAAACAGTCTCTGATTAACCCCTCTCGATAACTTGCTGACATGGGAGTCTGGATAATCCAGTACATTTACTTTCCAGATGAGAAAACTCACTCAAAAACACACAGGAGTTGGCCCAGAGACACACAACTGGTTAACAACAAAGTCATATTCAAAACCAGCGTCTGCACCAAGAGCCCGGTGCCCCACAGAACTGTGCCCATCGAGCAGTCAATATCTCCTGGACTCTCAAAAGATCTGAGCTGACACCCACCCCCCGCCCCCCCCACCTCCTTGCTGCCCCCAAAGATTATATTTCACAGGCTGGTACCGGATCTGCAGCTTGCGGAGAGGGACATATCTGATCAGAGAACACAGGGCAGAAAAAGGGGGAGGAGGGGAGAATGGAGCACATCCTGGCCCAATACACCTTGAGGATGATGCTCCCAATCAGAGAAGCCAGTCCACAGAGAAGACCACATGGGCAGCCCCACGATGAGAAACGTCCCTCAAAGACCCATAGCCCTAGAGGGGACAACACTGGAGACACAGTGTGGGAACTGCGCCCGAACTGATCCTGCCACATCGAGGCATGACACTAAGAGAGTGCAGCGGAAGAGAAAGAAAACGGAGCATCAAAGTCCCCGGGGAATGGCAAAGGTGGACTTTGTGGTCAGGGCTCGGTGCCCCAACAGACTGGACTGGAAAACACTCCTAAAGTTCACCACACAGTCCTTGTACTTTTCTTTCTTGGTTAGTGTTGTTTTCTTTTAGTGTCATTGGATTTTGGTTGGGTTTTGTTTTCATTTTTGTTTGTTTTTTTTTCTTTTTGTTGCTTGGTTTTGCTCAGTTTTGTCTTGTGCATGTTATTACCTTCACAGGTCTGTCTAATTAAGAGAGGCTGGATGAAGAATCTGGAGGAGTAAACATGTGACCGGCCCTTTCCATTGGGCATGGGAGTGAGGACGGTGGGGGGAAAGGAAGTGGTGTCAAGAAACCCAGAGACAAGCGAACAACAAGTGATGGAAATCGGTGGTGAGGGGGGATGTAGGAGGCCTGGTAGGGCGTGATCAAGGGTAATGTAACCAAGAGTAATTACTGAAACCCAAAGTAAAACTGAGCATGGCAGTGGGCACAAGAGGAAAATCAAAGGGTATAGAAGAGTGAGCTGGGAAGCAAGGGCCTGTTATAGACGTCTAAATAAAGGCATGTACATATACTTACAAAGGGGCATGGGGAAATAGATCTATGTCCATATGTTTATAGATTTAGTATTAAGGTAGCAGATGGACATAGGGCCTCCGCTCAAGGACTCCCTCATTGCGAGAACACTGTTTTATTAAATTGGCATTCTACGATGCTCACTTTCCCTACACGATCACTGACCACAGAGCGGCTGCATAAGCAAATGTGGTGAAGAAATCCGATAGTGTCCAGCTACCAAATGATATAGCGTGTGGGGTCTTAAAGGCTTGAAGGTAAAGAAGCAGCCATCTGGCTCAGAAGCAACAGAGCCCACATGGAGGAAGGATACCAGCCTGTGTGATCACAAAGTTTCAAAGGGATAAGGCAACAGGCATCATGAGAACAAAAAAATCTTATCATGGAGAATGAGAGGGGACCGCCGGGTATAGACTCAAAACCTATTTACAGTGCACTGGACATCCCCTTACAGAAGGATCTCAGAGAGGAGATGAAAGAATACAGGGTATGAGACAGCAAAGATGAAACACAACTTTCCTCTAGTTCTTAATGCTTCCTCTTGCCCCACTATCATGATCCCAGTTCTACCATACCAATCTGGCCAAACTAGAGAAGGTATTCTAGTACCGATAGGAATTTCAAACACGGGGAATCCAGGGTGGATGTGCCCTTTAGGACCAGTGTTATGAGAGGAGATACTGGGAGGGTGGAGGAAGGGCAGGATGGAAAGTGGGAACCGATTACAAGGATCTTCATTGACCTCAAAAGAAAGGTGGGTGAAGATATGACAAATGAATTAGTACATTTCCAAGGATTGATGAGGGATGGGTGGTGGGTATTGAGGGGGGAAAAATGAGGAGCTGAGGCCAGGGGCTTGGGTGGAGAGTGGAGATTTTGAGAATAATGAGGGCAATTAATGTACAGATGTGCTTCAAACAGCTGATGTATATATGGATTGCGGTTAGTGTTGTAGGAGCCCCTAATAAAAAGATCATAAAAGAAACAAAAATAATCTGGGCAGAGGGCTCATGCAAGGAGGATCTCAGGCTGGATTAGACCAGTCAAAACATCTACTGGAGTCGCCTCACCCTGTGTCTATTCCTGAGTCAGGCATGAAGCTTAGGGCACACAGCCCCAGCAGCTGGCCAGTGAGAGAGGTGGGTCTCTGAGGCCATTCTACAGGGGGAATGGTCCTCTGTCCTGCAGGGCCCACCTTCCTTTGTAAGCGTGCTGTCTGGGGCACGGCTTTCATGGAGTCCACACCATGGGAGCTCTACTACTCATGGGGGATTGGCAGGAAGCCTCTGCTCATGCGCACACACCACCAACTAGCTGGAGGATCTCCGTGAACAAAGCCTGAGGCAGAAAACAAGCCCACTAACTGGTTCTGTAAGAGATACAATCAGCATCCAGAAACCTGCAACTGGGAGTAAGAGGCAGCATACCTTGGTCCCAGCCCATCCCACTCTAATCTACAAGGAGTGATATTGCAAAGCAGAGGGTTTTCATAAAGCACTGCCAGGACTGTGGAATGAGCAGCCTCATTTGTGGACATGGATACTCTGTGATCCAGACGTACTACCTCCTCCCTTCCAGTCAGCTGAGACAAAAACCCTTGGAAGCAGAAAGCCATGCATCTGAACAGTACCCACCAGCCACTCATGTGCAGCCCTGCTGCCTCCAAAGAGCCTTCCTGAGTGAGAGAGAAATCATGCAGAAGTCTGGTCTGTCACTCAAGTGAGTTTTATGAGCGTTAGGGAGGCGTGGTGGGCAAGTCTGGCCGACCCCAATGGCTGAATTGAATTTACATGGCCTAGGTTGGTCAATCCAGGTACAGGACCCACCCAGGTGTACCTCCCCTTCATGGCCAGAAACCTGGACCTCTGAGCATGCACAGGGTGCCTCTCCTAACTGGGCTCTTATCTTGGCCCTATGGGCATGCATAATGGATGCCCCAGTCCCTAGGATAGCTACCTAACATTTGCCCCCCTGAAGAGATATGGACCCAAATCTTTGGGGTACTGGGCGATGACATCTCTAGCTACTTCCTGCTGGCAAAACGGGCGATGTGGGGCTTTGGGTCCATACCCTTCCTACACTGCTGGGAGGGCTTGTCCATTGAGGGCAACTTTATCCAGGATGGATAAGGTTGAGGTGGTCCAGGAGATGGTAGTCGTGGACCTGGCACACTTGGTTCGGAAGCTTTAGTCACCCGATAACTTCTGGGAAAAACAAACGGTCTAAAAGGTAAACAGTTTGACTACGACAAGGCTAAGCTTGTGAGTTGACAGTGGCCTTGAAATTAGGTGAGTGTCACAGGAAACAAAAAATATCTTAGGAATACCAGACATGTGTGTTTGTTCATTGGAAGTACAGGAAGAGGGATAAAAGCATTCACACTTTCCCCTAGGAGGGCACAGGTTTGGCCACTACTAGGTGCAGTGGGATCACTGATTCATTTATGATGCTAAGGACTTGGACCCACTGATAAGACCCATCCTTCTTTTTAACCCTATAATGCTTCAATTTTAATTTTGGGAAAAAATTATTTTATTTTTGTTGTGGACATTCATAGTTATGAATATATATATATATTTGAATATATACATTTTTTAATGTTATGAAAACATCATGCTCCGCATTATAGAGTTAAATGGAAATAATGGGCTAGTACAGGAAGAGTCAAAAGTGACCATAATAGAGTAACTGCCTAAGTCATTTTGAATTTTCTTTGGATCAATTGGAGTAAAGGCTTGTAAATTACCCGGGGTCCAAATTCCCATGGTGCCTCCTACAACGCGTAGAATGTTCAGGGATGTTTCAGGGCTGGGAGATTAGTAACCCCTAAGTCCAGGATAACTTAGGGCAGGGGTCCTGAAACTGTTTACCCCGGGGGCCAGTTTACTGTACCTCAGGCTATAGGAGGGGCAGACTATAGTTAAAAATAAAACAACAAAAATTATGAAAAAATTCATGTGCACCATGCACATCTTGATTTGAAGTTCAAAAAAAAATAAATGGGGCACATACACCCGGCAGAAAGGATCATTGTCCTCGGCTGTCTGCATGTGGCCCATAGGCTGTAGTTTGAGGACCCATGCTCTAGGCGGTCACCAAGAGGATGTGGTTTCAACCCAATAGCTTGGAGACACTACAATTTGTTTAAAAGTAATGGGGCAGAAGGAGTCCCTGATTGACCCACGCAAGACTAGTTTTCCCATCCCCTATTACTAAGAGTTCATAGTTATGGTTAAGGGGAACCAGGACATCCCGATCTGATCCCTTTAATTCAAGTGTGGGCTGACATTGCCACTAAGAAGCCTGCAAATATAAGACTTACTCCCTCCCTCAAAGAAAGTGTCCTTGTTTCCAAGGTTTCAGGAAACATGGCAGGACCGGAAAAATAAACGGTCCAAATTCCCAAAACCACATAGGTGGAGGCCATCCCTCCCCCACACCCTCCCCCACCACCTCCCTCTCCCCCACCTTCCCCTCCCCTCCCCTCCCGATCTCTCTCCCCTAATCGGCTTTATCCCGTTTTGCAGGAAAACTCTGGGAGTGGGAGAGCTGGCTTCAGACCCTTTGGTTCCAACCCCGCCCTATAAGTTTTCTAGGGTCCAGAAATAGAAAACTTCTAACAGGCCCTTATTGAGTCACTCCCTCCCCCACCGCCCCCCCCCAACCTCACCCCCACCCCCAACCAGCAGCCCCCCACACACACTAGTACTGGTATGTCTTCCATACTCATCAGCCCACCTGTTATGATTGCCAGCAACTTCTCCAGGTGCTGTTCACCACGGAGGAAGGGTAGCCCTTCCACACAGAGGCCCAGTAAGCAGTCAGTGAACCTGATGGTCAGCGAGCGGGCACTCCCCACTTGAGAGAAACTCTTTTGGCCACTACACGATCAATGTGGGATCTCAATTCCTAGCAAGGCCCAGAGGGCTTTACCAGGTGTCACCCGTTGCTCTTACACGACCCTCTGCGGAAGAACTAGGAAACCTATGACTGTATCTAAGGTCAGTGAAAATTTTCAGGCTCTTATAAGAGATTGTCCACCTGCCTTTCTAGAGTAGCTGATGTAAGCCTACGGGCTTTATAACCCTAACGGCCCCGAGGCCCCGAGAACCGGAGGGCAATAAGTATTGCCTTTATTACTCAGTCAGTCTGCCTCAGACATGAAAAAGAAGTTGGAAGGGTATGAACGGAAAAATCTTAGTGATTTGGTACAAGTGGCTCATTGAGTGTATAACAACAGAGATGACCCTAGCACGACAGAGACAAAGAAACTAGCTAAAATACTAGTAATTGCCATGAGAGACCCCAGAGACTCAGGAAAAGGAGAGCATGGTCCACTCACGGAGAGACTAACCTGTGGGCACGGCCAAGCCATGGGGAAGGATCAATGTGCCTACTGCAGGAAAGAAGGACACTGGAAAAATCAGTGTCTTGAAACCCCAGGAGAGGTGCTCGACCCTCCACTAGAGTGGATGGGCCTCATCTGCACCTAGAAAAACCAAGCAAGAGACAATAATGCTTGAAGAAGCTGAATGAAGGGGTCAGAGCTCTTTTTCCCTTCGCCACCATAAGCCCAGGCTAACTCTCCATGTAGGAGGCCAGCCAGTAAATTTCTTGGTGGACAGAGGGGCCACCTTCTTAGGTTCAGAAAGGAATACGGGCACATTTTCAAAGAAAAAAATGTGAATTACTGTAAGCCTATGATTCCTTTCACAGATAACTCAAACCAGAAAGTTTGCAGGGATGTTAGGTGGGCTTCACAAGACAACAAGATAACAAATATCTATCTGCCCTTTGTCCCAGTTAGTTACCTGGTTATGATGGCACTGGCTCCTGGCTCAGCTGCTGAGCCAGTGAAGCAGTTATAGCAGGAGAAGACTAGGTGGCCGGTGGCCATCAACGGAAGGACCAAATCTCCACAGTGGGCTTCCTGTTTCAATATGGAGCCACGTATGTCAGCTGCGGGACACCATCTCTATCCTGAGCTCATAATTGCCCCCCTAGGTCTAGAATGCAGCGCGCAGGTACACACTATATGAAACAGTCTCTGATTAACCCCTCTCGATAACTTGCTGACATGGGAGTCTGGATAATCCAGTACATTTACTTTCCAGATGAGAAAACTCACTCAAAAACACACAGGAGTTGGCCCAGAGACACACAACTGGTTAACAACAAAGTCATATTCACAACCAGCGTCTGCACCAAGAGCCCGGTGCCCCACAGAACTGTGCCCATCGAGCAGTCAATATCTCCTGGACTCTCAAAAGATCTGAGCTGACACCCACCGCCCGCCCCCCCCCACCTCCTTGCTGCCCCCAAAGATTGTATTTCACAGGCTGGTAAAGGATCTGCAGCTTGCGGAGAGGGACATATCTGATCAGAGAACACAGGGCAGAACAAGGGGGAGGAGGGGAGAATGGAGCACATCCTGGCCCAATACACCTTGAGGATGATGTTCCCAATCAGAGAAGCCAGTCCACAGAGAAGACCACATGGGCAGCCCCACGATGAGAAACGTCCCTCAAAGACCCATAGCCCTAGAGGGGACAACACTGGAGACACAGTGTGGGAACTGCGCCCGAACTGATCCTGCCACATCGAGGCATGACACTAAGAGAGTGCAGCGGAAGAGAAAGAAAACGGAGCATCAAAGTCCCCGGGGAATGGCAAAGGTGGACTTTGTGGTCAGGGCTCGGTGCCCCAACAGACTGGACTGGAAAACACTCCTAAAGTTCACCACACAGTCCTTGTACTTTTCTTTCTTGGTTAGTGTTGTTTTCTTTTAGTGTCATTGGATTTTGGTTGGGTTTTGTTTTCATTTTTGTTTGTTTTTTTTTCTTTTTGTTGCTTGGTTTTGCTCAGTTTTGTCTTGTGCATGTTATTACCTTCACAGGTCTGTCTAATTAAGAGAGGCTGGATGAAGAATCTGGAGGAGAAAACATGTGACCGGCCCTTTCCATTGGGCATGGGAGTGAGGACGGTGGGGGGAAAGGAAGTGGTGTCAAGAAACCCAGAGACAAGCGAACAACAAGTGATGGAAATCGGTGGTGAGGGGGGATGTAGGAGACCTGGTAGGGCGTGATCAAGGGTAATGTAACCAAGAGTAATTACTGAAACCCAAAGGAAGACTGAGCATGGCAGTGGGCACAAGAGGAAAATCAAAGGGTATAGAAGATTGAGCTGGGAAGCAAGGGCCTGTTATAGACGTCTAAATAAAGGCATGTACATATACTTACAAAGGGGCATGGGGAAATAGATCTATGTCCATATGTTTATAGATTTAGTATTAAGGTAGCAGATGGACATAGGGCCTCCGCTCAAGGACTCCCTCATTGCGAGAACACTGTTTTATTAAATTGGCATTCTACGATGCTCACTTTCCCTACACGATCACTGACCACAGAGCGGCTGCATAAGCAAATGTGGTGAAGAAATCCGATAGTGTCCAGCTACCAAATGATATAGCGTGTGGGGTCTTAAAGGCTTGAAGGTAAAGAAGCAGCCATCTGGCTCAGAAGCAACAGAGCCCACATGGAGGAAGGATACCAGCCTGTGTGATCACAAAGTTTCAAAGGGATAAGGCAACAGGCACCATGAGAACAAAAAAATCTTATCATGGAGAATGAGAGGGGACCGCCGGGTATAGACTCAAAACCTATTTACAGTGCACTGGACATCCCCTTACAGAAGGATCTCAGAGAGGAGATGAAAGAATACAGGGTATGAGACAGCAAAGATGAAACACAACTTTCCTCTAGTTCTTAATGCTTCCTCTTGCCCCACTATCATGATCCCAGTTCTACCATACTAATCTGGCCAAACTAGAGAAGGTATTCTAGTACCGATAGGAATTTCAAACACGGGGAGTCCAGGGTGGATGGGCCCTTTAGGACCAGTGTTATGAGAGGAGATACTGGGAGGGTGGAGGAAGGGCAGGATGGAAAGTGGGAACCGATTACAAGGATCTTCATTGACCTCAAAAGAAAGGTGGGTGAAGATATGACAAATGAATTAGTACATTTCCAAGGATTGATGAGGGATGGGTGGCGGGTATTGAGGGGGGAAAAATGAGGAGCTGAGGCCAGGGGCTTGGGTGGAGAGTGGAGATTTTGAGAATAATGAGGGCAATTAATGTACAGATGTGCTTCAAACAGCTGATGTATATATGGATTGTGGTTAGTGTTGTAGGAGCCCCTAATAAAAAGATCATAAAAGAAACAAAAATAATCTGGGCAGAGGGCTCATGCAAGGAGGATCTCAGGCTGGATTAGACCAGTCAAAACATCTACTGGAGTCGCCTCACCCTGTGTCTATTCCTGAGTCAGGCATGAAGCTTAGGGCACACAGCCCCAGCAGCTGGCCAGTGAGAGAGGTGGGTCTCTGAGGCCATTCTACAGGGGGAAGGTCTTCTGTCCTGCAGGGCCCACCTTCCTTTGTAAGCGTGCTGTCTGGGGCACGGCTTTCATGGAGTCCACACCATGGGAGCTCTACTACTCATGGGGGATTGGCAGGAAGCCTCTGCTCATGCGCACACACCACCAACTAGCTGGAGGATCTCCGTGAACAAAGCCTGAGGCAGACAACAAGCCCACTAACTGGTTCTGTAAGAGATACAATCAGCATCCAGAAACCTGCAACTGGGAGTAAGAGGCAGCATACCTTGGTCCCAGCCCATTCCACTCTAATCTACAAGGAGTGATATTGCAAAGCAGAGGGTTTTCATAAAGCACTGCCAGGACTGTGGAATGAGCAGCCTCATTTGTGGACATGGATACTCTGTGATCCAGACGTACTACCTCCTCCCTTCCAGTCAGCTGACACAAAAACCCTTACAAGCAGAAAGCCATGCATCTGAACAGTACCCACCAGCCACTCATGTGCAGCCCTGCTGCCTCCAAAGAGCCTTCCTGAGTGAGAGAGAAATCATGCAGAAGTCTGGTCTGTCACTCAAGTGAGTTTTATGAGTGTTAGGGAGGCGTGGTGGGCAAGTCTGGCCGACCCCAATGGCTGAATTGAATTTACATGGCCTAGGTTGGTCAATCCAGGTACAGGACCCACCTAGGTGTACCTCCCCTTCATGGCCAGAAACCTGGACCTCTGAGCATGCACAGGGTGCCTCTCCTAACTGGGCTCTTATCTTGGCCCTATGGGCATGCATAATGGATGCCCCAGTCCCTAGGATAGCTACCTAACATTTGCCCCCCTGAAGAGATATGGACCCAAATCTTTGGGGTACTGGGCGACGACATCTCTAGCTACTTCCTGCTGGCAAAACGGGCGATGTGGGGCTTTGGGTCCATACCCTTCCTACACTGCTGGGAGGGCTTGTCCATTGAGGGCAACTTTATCCAGGATGGATAAGGTTGAGGTGGTCCAGGAGATGGTAGTCGTGGACCTGGCACACTTGGTTCGGAAGCTTTAGTCACCCGATAACTTCTGGGAAAAACAAACGGTCTAAAAGGTAAACAGTTTGACTACGACAAGGCTAAGCTTGTGAGTTGACAGTGGCCTTGAAATTAGGTGAGTGTCACAGGAAACAAAAAATATCTTAGGAATACCAGACATGTGTGTTTGTTCATTGGAAGTACAGGAAGAGGGATAAAAGCATTCACACTTTCCCCTAGGAGGGCACAGGTTTGGCCACTACTAGGTGCAGTGGGATCACTGATTCATTTATGATGCTAAGGTCTTGGACCCACTGATAAGACCCATCCTTCTTTTTAACCCTATAATGCTTCAATTTTAATTTTGGGAAAAAATTATTTTATTTTTGTTGTGGACTTTCATAGTTATAAATATATATATATATATATTTGAATATATACATTTTTTAATGTTATGAAAACATCATGCTCCGCATTATAGAGTTAAATGGAAATAATGGGCTAGTACAGGAGGAGTCAAAAGTGACCATAATAGAGTAACTGCCTAAGTCATTTTGAATTTTCTTGGGTTCAATTGGAGTAAAGGCTTGTAAATTACCCGGGGTCCAAATTCCCATGGTGCCTCCTACAACGCGTAGAATGTTCAGGGATGTTTCAGGGCTGGGAGATTAGTAACCCCTAAGTCCAGGATAACTTAGGGCAGGGGTCCTGAAACTGTTTACCCAGGGGGCCAGTTTACTGTACCTCAGGCTGTTGGAGGGGCAGACTATAGTTAAAAAAAAAACAACAAAAATTATGAAAAAGTTCATGTGCACCATGCACATCTTGATTTGAAGTTCAAAAAAAAATAAATGGGGCACATACACCCGGCAGAAAGGATCATTGTCCTCGGCTGTCTGCATGTGGCCCATAGGCTGTAGTTTGAGGACCCATGCTCTAGGCGGTCACCAAGAGGATGTGGTTTCAACCCAATAGCTTGGAGACACTACAATTTGTTTAAAAGTAATGGGGCAGAAGGAGTCCCTGATTGACCCACGCAAGACTAGTTTTCCCATCCCCTATTACTAAGAGTTCATAGTTATGGTTAAGGGGAACCAGGACATCCCGATCTGATCCCTTTAATTCAAGTGTGGGCTGACATTGCCACTAAGAAGCCTGCAAATATAAGACTTACTCCCTCCCTCAAAAAAAGGGTCCTTGTTTCCAAGGTTTCAGGAAACATGGCAGGACCGGAAAAACAAACGGTCCAAGTTCCCAAAACCACATAGGTGGAGGCCATCCCTCCCCCACACCCTCCCCCACCACCTCCCTCTCCCCCACCTTCCCCTGCCCTCCCCTCCCGATCTCTCTCCCCTAATCGGCTTTATCCCATTTTGCAGGAAAACTCTGGGAGTGGGAGAGCTGGCTTCAGACCCTTTGGTTCCAACCCCGCCCTATAAGTTTTCTAGGGTCCAGAAATAGAAAACTTCTAACAGGCCCTTATTGAGTCACTCCCTCCCCCACCGCCCCCCCCCAACCTCACCCCCACCCCCAACCAGCAGCCCCCCACACACACTAGTACTGGTTTGTCTTCCATACTCATCAGCCCACCTGTTATGATTGCCAGCAACTTCTCCAGGTGCTGTTCACCACGGAGGAAGGGTAGCCCTTCCACACACAGGCCCAGTAAGCAGTCAGTGAACCTGATGGTCAGCGAGCGGGCACTCCCCACTTGAGAGAAACTCTTTTGGCCACTACACGATCAATGTGGGATCTCAATTCCTAGCAAGGCCCAGAGGGCTTTACCAGGTGTCACCCGTTGCTCTTACACGACCCTCTGCGGAAGAACTAGGAAACCTATGACTGTATCTAAGGTCAGTGAAAATTTTCAGGCTCTTATAAGAGAATGTCCGCCTGCCGTTCTAGAGTAGCTGATGTAAGCCTACGGGCTTTATACCCCTAACGGCCCCGAGGCCCCGAGAACCGGAGGGCAATAAGTATTGCCTTTATTACTCAGTCAGTCTGCCTCAGACATGAAAAAGAAGTTGGAAGGGTTTGAACGGAAAAATCTTAGTGATTTGGTACAAGTGGCTCATTGAGTGTATAACAACAGAGATGACCCTAGCACGACAGAGACAAAGAAACTAGCTAAAATACTAGTAATTGCCATGAGAGACCCCAGAGACTCAGGAAAAGGAGAGCATGGTCCACTCACGGAGAGACTAACCTGTGGGCACGGCCAAGCCATGGGGAAGGATCAATGTGCCTACTGCAGGAAAGAAGGACACTGGAAAAATCAGTGTCTTGAAACCCCAGGAGAGGTGCACGACCCTCCACTAGAGTGGACGGGCCTCATCTGCACCTAGAAAAACCAAGCAAGAGACAATAATGCTTGAAGAAGCTGAATGAAGGGGTCAGAGCTCTTTTTCCCTTCGCCACCATAAGCCCAGGCTAACTCTCCATGTAGGAGGCCAGCCAGTAAATTTCTTGGTGGACAGAGGGGCCACCTTCTTAGGTTCAGAAAGGAATACGGGCACATTTTCAAAGAAAAAAATGTGAATTACTGTAAGCCTATGATTCCTTTCACAGATAACTCAAACCAGAAAGTTTGCAGGGATGTTAGGTGGGCTTCACAAGACAACAAGATAACAAATATCTATCTGCCCTTTGTCCCAGTTAGCTACCTGGTTATGATGGCACTGGCTCCTGGCTCAGCTGCTGAGCCAGTGAAGCAGTTATAGCAGGAGAAGACTAGGTGGCCGGTGGCCATCAACGGAAGGACCAAATCTCCACAGTGGGCTTCCTGTTTCAATATGGAGCCACGTATGTCAGCTGCGGGACACCATCTCTATTCTGAGCTCATAATTGCCACCCCAGGTCTAGAATGCAGCACGCAGGTACACACTATATGAAACAGTCTCTGATTAACCCCTCTCGATAACTTGCTGACATGGGAGTCTGGATAATCCAGTACATTTACTTTCCAGATGAGAAAACTCACTCAAAAACACACAGGAGTTGGCCCAGAGACACACAACTGGTTAACAACAAAGTCATATTCACAACCAGCGTCTGCACCAAGAGCCCGGTGCCCCACAGAACTGTGCCCATCGAGCAGTCAATATCTCCTGGACTCTCAAAAGATCTGAGCTGACACCCACCGCCCGGCCCCCCCACCTCCTTGCTGCCCCCAAAGATTGTATTTCACAGGCTGGTACCGGATCTGCAGCTTGCGGAGAGGGACATATCTGATCAGAGAACACAGGGCAGAACAAGGGGGAGGAGGGGAGAATGGAGCACATCCTGGCCCAATACACCTTGAGGATGATGTTCCCAATCAGAGAAGCCAGTCCACAGAGAAGACCACATGGGCAGCCCCACGATGAGAAACGTCCCTCAAAGACCCATAGCCCTAGAGGGGACAACACTGGAGACACAGTGTGGGAACTGCGCCCGAACTGATCCTGCCACATCGAGGCATGACACTAAGAGAGTGCAGCGGAAGAGAAAGAAAACGGAGCATCAAAGTCCCCGGGGAATGGCAAAGGTGGACTTTGTGGTCAGGGCTCGGTGCCCCAACAGACTGGACTGGAAAACACTCCTAAAGTTCACCACACAGTCCTTGTACTTTTCTTTCTTGGTTAGTGTTGTTTTCTTTTAGTGTCATTGGATTTTGGTTGGGTTTTGTTTGTTTTTTTTTCTTTTTGTTGCTTGGTTTTGCTCAGTTTTGTCTTGTGCATGTTATTACCTTCACAGGTCTGTCTAATTAAGAGAGGCTGGATGAAGAATCTGGAGGAGTAAACATGTGACCGGCCCTTTCCATTGGGCATGGGAGTGAGGACGGTGGGGGGAAAGGAAGTGGTGTCAAGAAACCCAGAGACAAGCGAACAACAAGTGATGGAAATCGGTGGTGAGGGGGGATGTAGGAGGCCTGGTAGGGCGTGATCAAGGGTAATGTAACCAAGAGTAATTACTGAAACCCAAAGTAAGACTGAGCATGGCAGTGGGCACAAGAGGAAAATCAAAGGGTATAGAAGAGTGAGCTGGGAAGCAAGGGCCTGTTATAGATGTCTAAATAAAGGCATGTACATATACTTACAAAGGGGCATGGGGAAATAGATCTATGTCCATATGTTTATAGATTTATTATTAAGGTAGCAGATGGACATAGGGCCTCCGCTCAAGGACTCCCTCATTGCGAGAACACTGTTTTATTAAATTGGCATTATACGATGCTCACTTTCCCTACACCATCACTGACCACAGAGCGGCTGCATAAGCAAATGTGGTGAAGAAATCCGATAGTGTCCAGCTACCAAATGATATAGCGTGTGGGGTCTTAAAGGCTTGAAGGTAAAGAAGCAGCCATCTGGCTCAGAAGCAACAGAGCCCACATGGAGGAAGGATACCAGCCTGTGTGATCACAAAGTTTCAAAGGGATAAGGCAACAGGCATCATGAGAACAAAAAAATCTTATCATGGAGAATGAGAGGGGACCGCCGGGTATAGACTCAAAACCTATTTACAGTGCACTGGACATCCCCTTACAGAAGGATCTCAGAGAGGAGATGAAAGAATACAGGGTATGAGACAGCAAAGATGAAACACAACTTTCCTCTAGTTCTTAATGCTTCCTCTTGCCCCACTATCATGATCCCAGTTCTACCATACTAATCTGGCCAAACTAGAGAAGGTATTCTAGTACCGATAGGAATTTCAAACACGGGGAATCCAGGGTGGATGGGCCCTTTAGGACCAGTGTTATGAGAGGAGATACTGGGAGGGTGGAGGAAGGGCAGGATGGAAAGTGGGGACCGATTACAAGGATCTTCATTGACCTCAAAAGAAAGGTGGGTGAAGATATGACAAATGAATTAGTACATTTCCAAGGATTGATGAGGGATGGGTGGCGGGTATTGAGGGGGGAAAAATGAGGAGCTGAGGCCAGGGGCTTGGGTGGAGAGTGGAGATTTTGAGAATAATGAGGGCAATTAATGTGCTTCAAACAGCTGATGTATATATGGATTGTGGTTAGTGTTGTAGGAGCCCCTAATAAAAAGATCATAAAAGAAACAAAAATAATCTGGGCAGAGGGCTCATGCAAGGAGGATCTCAGGCTGGATTAGACCAGTCAAAACATCTACTGGAGTCGCCTCACCCTGTGTCTATTCCTGAGTCAGGCATGAAGCTTAGGGCACACAGCCCCAGCAGCTGGCCAGTGAGAGAGGTGGGTCTCTGAGGCCATTCTACAGGGGGAATGGTCCTCTGTCCTGCAGGGCCCACCTTCCTTTGTAAGCGTGCTGTCTGGGGCACGGCTTTCATGGAGTCCACACCATGGGAGCTCTACTACTCATGGGGGATTGGCAGGAAGCCTCTGCTCATGCGCACACACCACCAACTAGCTGGAGGATCTCCGTGAACAAAGCCTGAGGCAGACAACAAGCCCACTAACTGGTTCTGTAAGAGATACAATCAGCATCCAGAAACCTGCAACTGGGAGTAAGAGGCAGCATACCTTGGTCCCAGCCCATCCCACTCTAATCTACAAGGAGTGATATTGCAAAGCAGAGGGTTTTCATAAAGCACTGCCAGGACTGTGGAATGAGCAGCCTCATTTGTGGACATGGATACTCTGTGATCCAGACGTACTACCTCCTCCCTTCCAGTCAGCTGACACAAAAACCCTTGCAAGCAGAAAGCCATGCATCTGAACAGTACCCACCAGCCACTCATGTGCAGCCCTGCTGCCTCCAAAGAGCATTCCTGAGTGAGAGAGAAATCATGCAGAAGTCTGGTCTGTCACTCAAGTGAGTGTTATGAGCGTTAGGGAGGCGTGGTGTTCAAGTCTGGCCGACCCCAATGGCTGAATTGAATTTACATGGCCTAGGTTGGTCAATCCAGGTACAGGACCCACCCAGGTGTACCTCCCCTTCATGGCCAGAAACCTGGACCTCTGAGCATGCACAGGGTGCCTCTCCTAACTGGGCTCTTATCTTGGCCCAATGGGCATGCATAATGGATGCCCCAGTCCCTAGGATAGCTACCTAACATTTGCCCCCCTGAAGAGATATGGACCCAAATCTTTGGGGTACTGGGCGACGACATCTCTAGCTACTTCCTGCTGGCAAAACGGGCGATGTGGGGCTTTGGGTCCATACCCTTCCTACACTTCTGGGAGGGGTTGTCCATTGAGGGCAACTTTATCCAGGATGGATAAGGTTGAGGTGGTCCAGGAGATGGTAGTCGTGGACCTGGCACACTTGGTTCGGAAGCTTTAGTCACCCGATAACTTCTGGGAAAAACAAACGGTCTAAAAGGTAAACAGTTTGACTACGACAAGGCTAAGCTTGTGAGTTGACAGTGGCCTTGAAATTAGGTGAGTGTCTCAGGAAACAAAAAATATCTTAGGAATACCAGACATGTGTGTTTGTTCATTGGAAGTACACGAAGAGGGATAAAAGCATTCACACTTTCCCCTAGGAGGGCACAGGTTTGGCCACTACTAGGTGCAGTGGGATCACTGATTCATTTATGATGCTAAGGTCTTGGACCCACTGATAAGACCCATCCTTCTTTTTAACCCTATAATGCTTCAATTTTAATTTTGGGAAAAAATTATTTTATTTTTGTTGTGGACTTTCATAGTTATAAATATATATATATATATATTTGAATATATACATTTTTTAATGTTATGAAAACATCATGCTCCGCATTATAGAGTTAAATGGAAATAATGGGCTAGTACAGGAGGAGTCAAAAGTGACCATAATAGAGTAACTGCCTAAGTCATTTTGAATTTTCTTGGGATCAATTGGAGTAAAGGCTTGTAAATTACCCGGGGTCCAAATTCCCATGGTGCCTCCTACAACGCGTAGAATGTTCAGGGATGTTTCAGGGCTGGGAGATTAGTAACCCCTAAGTCCAGGATAACTTAGGGCAGGGGTCCTGAAACTGTTTACCCAGGGGGCCAGTTTACTGTACCTCAGGGTATTGGAGGGGCAGACTATAGTTAAAAAAAAACAACAAAAATTATGAAAAAATTCATGTGCACCATGCACATCTTGATTTGAAGTTCAAAAAAAAATAAATGGGGCACATACACCCGGCAGAAAGGATCATTGTCCTCGGCTGTCTGCATGTGGCCCATAGGCTGTAGTTTGAGGACCCATGCTCTAGGCGGTCACCAAGAGGATGTGGTTTCAACCCAATAGCTTGGAGACACTACAATTTGTTTAAAAGTAATGGGGCAGAAGGAGTCCCTGATTGACCCACGCAAGACTAGTTTTCCCATCCCCTATTACTAAGAGTTCATAGTTATGGTTAAGGGGAACCTGGACATCCCGATCTGATCCCTTTAATTCAAGTGTGGGCTGACATTGCCACTAAGAAGCCTGCAAATATAAGACTTACTCCCTCCCTCAAAGAAAGGGTCCTTGTTTCCAAGGTTTCAGGAAACATGGCAGGACCGGAAAAACAAACGGTCCAAGTTCCCAAAACCACATAGGTGGAGGCCATCCCTCCCCCACACCCTCCCCTAACACCTCCCTCTCCCCCACCTTCCCCTCCCCTCCCCTCCCGATCTCTCTCCCATAATCGGCTTTATCCCATTTTGCAGGAAAACTCTGGGAGTGGGAGAGCTGGCTTCAGACCCTTTGGTTCCAACCCCGCCCTATAATTTTTCTAGGGTCCAGAAATAGAAAACTTCTAACAGGCCCTTATTGAGTCACTCCCTCCCCCACCGCCCCCCCCCAACCTCACCCCCACCCCCAACCAGCAGCCCCCCACACACACTAGTACTGGTATGTCTTCCATACTCATCAGCCCACCTGTTATGATTGCCAGCAACTTCTCCAGGTGCTGTTCACCACGGAGGAAGGGTAGCCCTTCCACACAGAGGCCCAGTAAGCAGTCAGTGAACCTGATGGTCAGCGAGCGGGCACTCCCCACTTGAGAGAAACTCTTTTGGCCACTACACGATCAATGTGGGATCTCAATTCCTAGCAAGGCCCAGAGGGCTTTACCAGGTGTCACCCGTTGCTCTTACACGACCCTCTGCGGAAGAACTAGGAAACCTATGACTGTATCTAAGGTCAGTGAAAATTTTCAGGCTCTTATAAGAGAATGTCCGCCTGCCTTTCTAGAGTAGCTGATGTAAGCCTACGGGCTTTATACCCCTAACGGCCCCGAGGCCCCGAGAACCGGAGGGCAATAAGTATTGCCTTTATTACTCAGTCAGTCTGCCTCAGACATGAAAAAGAAGTTGGAAGGGTTTGAACGGAAAAATCTTAGTGATTTGGTACAAGTGGCTCATTGAGTGTATAACAACAGAGATGACCCTAGCACGACAGAGACAAAGAAACTAGCTAAAATACTAGTAATTGCCATGAGAGACCCCAGAGACTCAGGAAAAGGAGCGCATGGTCCACTCACGGAGAGACTAACCTGTGGGCACGGCCAAGCCATGGGGAAGGATCAATGTGCCTACTGCAGGAAAGAAGGACACTGGAAAAATCAGTGTCTTGAAACCCCAGGAGAGGTGCACGACCCTCCACTAGAGTGGACGGGCCTCATCTGCACCTAGAAAAACCAAGCAAGAGACAATAATGCTTGAAGAAGCTGAATGAAGGGGTCAGAGCTCTTTTTCCCTTCGCCACCATAAGCCCAGGCTAACTCTCCATGTAGGAGGCCAGCCAGTAAATTTCTTGGTGGACAGACGGGCCACCTTCTTAGGTTCAGAAAGGAATACGGGCACATTTTCAAAGAAAAAAATGTGAATTACTGTAAGCCTATGATTCCTTTCACAGATAACTCAAACCAGAAAGTTTGCAGGGATGTTAGGTGGGCTTCACAAGACAACAAGATAACAAATATCTATCTGCCCTTTGTCCCAGTTAGCTACCTGGTTATGATGGCACTGGCTCCTGGCTCAGCTGCTGAGCCAGTGAAGCAGTTATAGCAGGAGAAGACTAGGTGGCCGGTGGCCATCAACGGAAGGACCAAATCTCCACAGTGGGCTTCCTGTTTCAATATGGAGCCACGTATGTCAGCTGTGGGACACCATCTCTATCCTGAGCTCATAATTGCCACCCCAGGTCTAGAATGCAGCGCGCAGGTACACACTATATGAAACAGTCTCTGATTAACCCCTCTCGATAACTTGCTGACATGGGAGTCTGGATAATCCAGTACATTTACTTTCCAGATGAGAAAACTCACTCAAAAACACACAGGAGTTGGCCCAGAGACACACAACTGGTTAACAACAAAGTCATATTCACAACCAGCGTCTGCACCAAGAGCCCGGTGCCCCACAGAACTGTGCCCATTGAGCAGTCAATATCTCCTGGACTCTCAAAAGATCTGAGCTGACACCCACCCCCCCAACTCCTTGCTGCCCCAAAGATTGTATTTCACAGGTTGGCACAGGATCTGCAGCTTGCGGAGAGGGACATATCTGATCAGAGAACACAGGGCAGAACAAGGGGGAGGAGGGGAGAATGGAGCACATCCTGGCCCAATACACCTTGAGGATGATGTTCCCAATCAGAGAAGCCAGTCCACAGAGAAGACCACATGGGCAGCCCCACGATGAATAACGTCCCTCAAAGACCCATAGCCCTAGAGGGGACAACACTGGAGACACAGTGTGGGAACTGCGCCCGAACTGATCCTGCCACATCGAGGCATGACACTAAGAGAGTGCAGCGGAAGAGAAAGAAAACGGAGCATCAAAGTCCCCGGGGAATGGCAAAGGTGGACTTTGTGGTCAGGGCTCGGTGCCCCAACAGACTGGACTGGAAAACACTCCTAAAGTTCACCACACAGCCCTTGTACTTTTCTTTCTTGGTTAGTATTGTTTTCTTTTAGTGTCATTGGATTTTGGTTGGGTTTTGTTTTCATTTTTGTTTGTTTTTTTTTTCTTTTTGATGCTTGGTTTTGCTCAGTTTTGTCTTGTGCATGTTATTACCTTCACAGGTCTGTCCAATTAAGAGAGGCTGGATGAAGAATCTGGAGGAGCAAACATGTGACCGGCCCTTTCCATTGGGCATGGTAGTGAGGACGGTGGGGGGAAAGGAAGTGGTGTCAAGAAACCCAGAGACAAGGGAACAACAAGTGATGGAAATCGGTGGTGAGGGGGATGTAGGAGGCCTGGAAGGGCATGATCAAGGATAATGTAACCAAGAGTAATTACTGAAACCCAAAGGAAGACTGAGCATGGCAGTGGGCACAAGAGGAAAACAAAAGGGTATAGAAGAGTGAGCTGGGCAGCAAAGCCCCTTATAGACGTCTAAATAAAGGCATGTACATATACTTACAAAGGGGCATGGGGAAATAGATCTATGTCCATATGTTTATAGATTTAGTATTAAGGTAGCAGATGGACATAGGGCCTCCGCTCAAGGACTCCCTCATTGCAAGAACACTGTTCTATTAAATTGGCATTCTACGATGCTCACCTTCCCTACACGATCACTGACCACAAAGCGGCTGCATAAGCAAATGTGGTGAAGAAAGCCGATGGTGTCCAGCTACCAAAAGATATAGCGTGTGGGGTCTTAAAGGCTTGAAGGTAAAGAAGCAGCCATCTGGCTGAGAAGCAACAGGGCCCACATGGAGAAAGCATACCAGCCTGTGTGATCACAAAGTTTCAAAGGGATAAGGCAACAGGCATCATGAGAACAAAAAAATCTTATCATGGAGAATGAGAGGGGACTACCGGGTATAGACCAAAAACCTATTTGCAGTGCACTGGACATCCCCTTACACAAGGATCTCAGAGAGGAGATGAAAGAATACAGGGCATGAGACAGCAAAGATGAAACACAACTTTCCTCTAGTTCTTAATGCTTCCTGTTGCCCCACTATCATGATCCCAGTTCTACCATACTAATCTGGCCAAACTAGAGAAGGTATTCTAGTACCGATAGGAATTTCAAAACCGGGGAATCCAGAGTGGATGCGGCCTTTACCAGTGTTATGAGTGGAGATACTGGGAGGGTGGAGGAAGGGCAGGATGGAAAGTGGGAACCGATTACAAGGATCTTCATTGACCTCAAAAGAAAGGTGGGTGAAAATATGACAAAAGAATTAGTACATTTCCAAGGATTGATGAGGGATGGGTGGCGGGCTTGAGGGGGAAAAATGAGGAGCTGAGGCCAGGGGCTTGGGTGTAGAGTGGATATTTTGTGAATAAGTAGGGCAATTAATGTACAGATGTGCTTCAAACAGATGATGTATTTATGGATTGCGGTTAGTGTTGTAGGAGCCACTAATGAAAAGATCATAAAAGAAACAAAAATAATCTTGGCAGAGGGCTCATGCAAGGATGATCTCAGGCTGGATTAGACCAGTCACAACAGCTACTGGAGTCGCCTCACCCTGTGTCTATTACTCAGTCAGCCATGATGCTTAGGACCCACAGCCCCAGCAGCTGGCCAGAGAAGGAGGTGGATCTCTGAGGCCATTCCACAGGGGGAATGGTCCTCTGTCCTGCAGGGCCCACCCTCCTTTGTAAGCGTGCTGCCTGGGGCAAGGCTTTCATGGAGTCCACACCATGGGAGCTCTACTACTCATGGGGGATTGGCAGGAAGCCTCTGCTCATGTGCATACACCACCACCTAGCTGGAGGATCTCCGTGAACAAAGCCTGAGGCAGACAACAAGCCCACTAACTGATGCTATAAGAGATACAATCAGCATCCAGAAACCTGCAACTGGGAGTAAGAGGCAGCATACCTTGGTCTCAGCCCCTCCCACTCTAATCTACAATAAGTGACATTGCAAAGCAGAGGGTTTTCATAAAGCACTTCTAGGACTGTGGAATGAGCAGCCTCATTTGTGGACATGGATACTCTGTGATCCAGACGTACTACCTCCTCCCTTACAGTCAGCTGAGACAAAAACCCTTGCAAGCAGAAAGCCATGCATCTGAACAGTATCCACCAGCCACTCATGTGCAGCCCAGCTGCCTCCAAAGAGCCTTCCTGAGTGAGAGAGAAATCATGCAGAAGCCTGTCCTGCACTCAAGAGAGTTTTATGAGCGTTAGGGAGGCGTGGTGGTCAAGTCTGGCCGACCCCAGTGGCTGAATTGAATTTACATGGCCTAGATTGGTCAGTCAGGTACAGGAACCACCCAGGTGACCTCCCCTTCATGGCCAGAAATCTGGACCTCTGAACATGCACAGGGTGCCTCTCCTAACTGGGCTCTTATCTTGGCCCTATGGGCATGCATAACGGATGCCCCAGTCCCTAGCATAGCTACCTAACATTTGCCCCCCTGAAGAGATATGGACCCAAATCTTTGGGGTACTGGGCGACGACATCTCTAGCTACTTCCTGCTGGCAAAACGGGCGAAGTGGGGCTTTGGGTCCATACCCTTCCTACACTGCTGGGAGGGGTTGTCCATTGAGGGCAACTTTATCCAGGATGGATAAGGTTGAGGTGGTCCAGGAGATGGTAGTCGTGGACCTGGCACACTTGGTGCAGACGCTTTAATCACCCGATAACTTCTGAGAAAAACAAACGGTCTAAAAGGTGAACAGTTTGACTACAACAAGGCTAAGCTTGTGAGGTGGCAGTGGCCTTGAAATTAGGTGAGTGTCACAGGAATAATCTTAGGATTACCAGACATGTGTGTTTGTTCATTGGAAGTACAGGAAAAGGGATAAAAGTATTCACACTTTCCTCTAGGAGGGCACAGGTTTGGGCACTACTAGGTGCAGTCGGATCACTGATTCATTTATGATGCTAAGGTCTTGGACACGCTGATCAGACTCATCCTTCTTTTTAACCCTATAACGCTTCAATTTTAATTTTGGGAAAATTTTCTTTTTGTTGTGGACTTTCATAGTTATAAATATATATATGTATTAATATATACATTTTTTAATGTTATGAAAACATCATGCTTCGCGTTATAGAGTTAAATGGAAATAATGGGCTAGTGCAGGACGAGTCAAAAGTGACCAAAATAGAGTAACTGCCTAAGTCATTTTGAATTTTCTTGGGTTCAAGTGGAGTAAAGGCTTGTAAATTACCCGGGGTCCAAATTCCCATGGTGCCTCCTACAACGGGTAGAATGTTCAGGGATGTTTCAGGGCTGGGAGATTAATAACCCCTAAGTCCAGGATACCTTAGGGCAGGGGTCCTGAAACTGTTTACTCAGGGGGCCAGTTCACTATCCCTCAGGCCTTTTGAAGGAAAGATTATAGTTTAAAAAAACAAATATTACGAACAAATTCATGTGCACACTGCACATATTGATTTGAAGTTCAAAAAACAAATAAATGGGGCATAAACACCCGGCAGAAAGGATCAACGTCCTCGGCTGTCTGCATGTGGCCCACAGGTTGTAGTTTGAGGACCCCTGCTCTCGGCATTCACCAAGAGTTTGTGGTTTCAACCCAATAGCTTGGAGACTCTACAATTTGTTTAAAAGTGATGGGGCAGAAGGAGTCCCTGATTGACCCACACAAGACTATTTTTCCCATCCCCTATTACTAAGAGTTCATAGTTATGGTTAAAGGGACCCAGGATATCCCGATCTGATCCCGTTACTTCAAGTGTGGGCTGACATTACCACTAAGAAGCCTGCAAATATAAAAGACTTACTCCCTCCCGCAAAGAAGGACCCTTGTTTCCAAGGATTCAGCAAACATGGAAGGACCGGAAAAACAAACGGTCCAAGTTCCCAAAACCACATAGGTGGAGGCCATCCCTCCCCAACACCCTCCCCCACCCCTCCCCCCTCCCCTCCCCACCTCACCACCCCTCCCCCCTCCCCTCCCCTCCACCCCACCCCTCCCCCTCCCCTCTCCTTCCCCCCACCCCTCCCCCTCCCCTCCCCCCTCCCCTCCCCTCCCCCCCTCCCCTCCCTCCCATCCCCCCACCTCCCCTCCCGATCTCTCTCCCCTAATCGGCTTTATCCCATTTTGCAGGAGAACTCTGGGAGTGGGAGAGCTGGCTTCAAACCCTTTCTTTCAACCCCCGCCCTATAAGGTTTCTAGGGTCCAGAAATAGAAAACTTCTAACAGGCCCTTATTGAGTCACTCCCTCCCCCACCGGCCTCCCAACCTCACCCCCACCCCTAACAAGCAGCCCCCCACACACACTAGTACTGGTATGACTTCCATACTCATCAGCCCACCTGGAATGCTTGCCAACAACTTCTCCAGGTGCTGTTCACAACGGAGGAGGGTAGCCCTTCCAGACAGAGGCCCAGTAAGCAGTCAGTGAACCTGATGGTCAGCGAGCGGGCACTCCCCAGTTGAGAGAAACTCTTTTGGCCACTACACGAACAATGTGGGATCTCAATTCCTAGCAAGGCCCAGAGGGCTTTACCAGGTATCACCCATTGCTCTTACATGACCCTCTGCGGAAGAGCTAGGAAACCTATGAATTTATCTAAGGTCACTGAGAATTTTCAGGCTAAGAGAATGTCCGCCTGCCTTTCTAGAGTGGCTGATGGAAGCCTACAGGCTTTATACCCCTAACAGCCCGGAGGCCCCGAGAACAGGAGGGCAATAAATATTGCCTTTATGACTCAGTCAGTCTGCCTCAGACATGAAAAAGAAGTGGGAAGGGTTTCAAGGGAAAAATCTTAGTGATTTGATACAAGTGGTTCATTGAGTATATAACAACCGAGATGACCCTAGCACGACAGAGACAAAGAAACTACCTAAAATACTAGGAATTGCCATGAGAGACCCCAGAGACTCAGGAAAAGGAGAGCATGGCCCACTCACGGAGAGACTAACCTCTGGGCACCGCCAAGCCATGGGGAAGGATCAATGTGCCTACTGCAGGAAAGAAGGACACTGGAAAAATCAGTGCCTTGAAAACCCCAGGAGAGGTTTAGTTTTAGGAAAACACTCCTAAAGTTCACCACACAGTCCTTGTACTTTTCTTTCTTGGTTTGTTTTGTTTTCTTTTAGTGTCATTGGATTTTTGTTTTCTTGGTTTTTTTGGGTTGCTTGTCTTGGTTTTGTGCATGTTATTACCTTTTCTGGTCCGTCTAAATTAGATAGGCTGGATGTCCAATCTGGAGGACAAAACCCAGGACCAACACTTCTGGGGGGTGGGGCATGGGAAAGAGGGAGGTGGGAGTAAAGGAAGCGGTGTTAAGAAACCCAAAAACAAGAGAACAGGAAGTCATGCATATCCGTGGTGAGGTAGATGTAGGAGGCCTGGTAGGGCAGGATCAAGGGTAATGGAACCAAGAAGAATTACTGAAACCCAAAGGAAGACTGAGCATGGCAGTGGGCACAAGAGGAAAATGAAAGGGAAATAGAAGAGCAAGCGAGGAAGCAAGGGCCTGTTATAGAGGTCTTTAAAAAAGTATGTCCATATGTAAATATATTCATATATGAGCATGGGGAAATAGACCTACGTCCATATATTTATAGGTTTCGTATTAAGGTAGCAGATGGACTCTGGGCCTCCACTCAAGTACTCCCTCATTGCAAGAATACTTTGTTCTATTAAATTGGCATTCTATGGTGCTCACCTTCCCCACAGGTACACTGAAGACAAAGCTGATGGTGCCCAGCTGTCAAAAGATATAGCGTCTGAGGTCTTAAAAGCTTGAATGTAAACAAGCGGCCACCTAGCTCAGAAGCAACAAAGCCCACATGGAATAATCACACCAGGCTATGAGATCACGAGGTTTCGAAGGGATCAGGTGTCAGGCATCATCAGAACAAAAACATCTTATTGGGAATGAGAAGAGTGCTTGGTAGAGACCCAAAGCCCATTTCCAGACCACTGGACAATACCTTACAGAAGGGTCTCAGAGAGGAGATGAGCCAAGACTAGGTACGAGATAGCAATGATGAAACACAACTTTCCTCTAGTTGCTAAATGCTTTCTCTCCCCCCCATTATCATGACCCCAATTCTACCTTACAAATCTGGCTAGACCAGAGAATGTACACTGGTACAGATAGCAACTGGAAACACAGGGAATCCAGGGTGGATGAGTCCTTTAGGACCAGTATTATGAGTGAAGACACTGAGAGGGTAAGAGGGAGGGCAGTTTGGAAACGGGGAACTGATTACAAGGATGTACATTTTACTTCAACAGAAAAGTGGGTGAAGGGGGATATCAGACAGTGCAAGATATGACAAAAATTAGTAAATTACCAAGGATTGATGAGCGAGGGGTAGCGCACATGGGGGGTGGGGATGGGAATGAGGAGCTGAGGCCATGGGCTTGGGTGGAAAGTGGATATTTTGAGAATGAGGGAAATGAATGTACAAATGTGCTTTACACAACTGATGTATGCATAGAATGTGTTTAGTGTTGTATGAGCCCCTAATAAAACGTTAAAAAAAAAACCATCTGGGCAGAGGAATCATTCAAGGATCATCTCAGGCTGGATTAGACCCTTCTAAGTAGAAAGTCCTGCATCTGAACAGTATCCACCAGCCATTCATGTCCAGTTCTGCTGCCTCCAAAGAGCCTTCCTGGGTTTGTCAGATCTCTCTGGGGACAGACAGACCTCGGTCCTCTGCTCTGCGTGAGAAAGAATGCATGTAGAAGCCTGATTGTCATCCAAGTGGGTTTTATGAGCATTAGGGAGGCATGGTGGGCAACCGTGGTCAACCCCAGCAGCTGAATTTAATTTACTTGGCCTTGGTGGGTCAATCAAGTTGCAGCACTCACCCAGGTGTACCTCCTCTTCCTGGCTGGAAACCTGAACCTCTGAGCACGCACAGTGTGCCACTCCTTCTTGGGCTGCTACCTTGGCCCTCTGGGCATGCATAATGGACACCCCAGTCCCTAGGATAGCTACCTAACACTTGCCCCCTGAAGAGATATGGACCCAAATCTTTGGGGCACTGGGCGACGACATCTCTAAGTACTTCCTGCTGCAAAAGGGGCAAATGGGGCTCAGAAGGGATTGTCCACTCAGGTCCCAGGATGGATAAAGTTGAGGTTGTTCAGGAAATCGTGGTCCTGCAGCTGGCACACTTGGTTTGGAGGCCTTGGTAACCTGAGAACTTCTGGAAAAACAAACAAAAAGGCAAAAGGTTGAAGAGTTTAAGTGAGACAAGTCTAAGATTCGGAGGAGGTAGTTCCCTTCAAGTTAGGTGAGTGTCACAAGAAATAAATATACTTAGGATTATCAGGCATGTGTTTGTTCACTCTAAGTACAGGAACGGGGATTAAAGCATTCACAATTTCCCTAGGAGGGCACAGGGTTTGGGCACTACTAGGTGCAGTGGGATCACTGCTTCATTTATGATCCTAAGGTCTTACACCTGCTGATAAGACCCATCCTTTTTAACCCTATAATGGCTCAATTTTCAATTTGGGGGAAATGTTTTTGTTTTTATTCTTTATTTTCAAAGTTATCTATCTATTTATCTGTCTGTTTATCTATCTATCTATTAATATATACATTTCTTTATATGTTATGGAAATATGCTCAGCGTTATAGAATTAAATGGTAATATTGGGGTACTACAGGGGGAGTCAACAGTAATCAAAAGTAGAGTAACTGCCTAAGTCATTTTTAATTTTCTTGGCTTCAATTTGAATAAAAGGCTGGTAAATTACCCAGGGACCAAATTTCCCTGGTGCCTCTACTATGGGTAGAATGATCAGGGGTGTGTCAGGGCTGCAAGAATAGTAACCCCTAAGTCCAGGATCCCTTAGGGCAGGGGTCCTCAAACTGTTTACCTAGGGGGCCAGTTCTGTCCCTCAGATCATTGGAGGGTCAGACTATAGTTTTTTAAAAACCTATGAACAAGTTCCTATGCACACTGCACGAGTCGGCTGTTAAGCAGGACAGGCAGAGGCAGCAAAAACACCCTGAGGGTGGAATAAATGTCGTCAGGCCACATGTGCCCCACGGGCCACAGTTTGAGGACGCCTGCCTTAGGGGTTCCTGTGTGCACTGAGGATGAAGGTCTCTACTGCTCCTCAAAAGGAGAAATGCTCTAACTTCTGGCATCTCCGCGCATTTCCCATCACTCTACAGAACTGTTCCAGGTGAATCAGGGTTGGAAGGAAAAGTGTGCCATTCTCTGGCCACCATTCTCCTTTCTCAAATAAAGTTGCATAGTGTATCAGCTTTTGTTTGTCTAGCCTCTGTGTCAACTCTATCCCAATTGGACAGGATTCATGCAAGGGGGCAATTCCTAAGTATGAAGCTGCTAAGTCCCATCTGGAAAGCACAAAACATGGCTATTTAGAGCTTGCTGCCTCAAGGTCAATAACCCCGCTTCAGAGCAGACCCCTGGTGTGCTATTAAACTGATGCCTCTGACAGGTGCCCCCACCATAGACAAAGGGTCAAAGAGCAGTCGCTGTGGGCGACTTTAGGTCCAACCATTTTCTAGACAATAAGCTAGGAGGACCACTGCTTGGGATGGCCCCACAGCCTTCCAAGATGCCTGCTGGCAGGAGCAGACTCTCAAATCTCTGTAGGGAAGGGGCATCTGGCAGCTCAGGGAACCTTTAGGAAAATAGGAATTTCTGGCTGGAACATCATGGCAGCTGAGTTATATTAAGAGCTGTCCCCAAAAGTGCGTGAAGAAACACCACTGAAAGCCTAAAAGTAAGGGTTACCCAGGCTAGGCTTCCGAACGCCTTTGTCTTAAGACTGAGCAACGGAAAACCAGCCAGTAACAAGGAACAAACCTACACTGGTAGAACACTAACCCTAGAACACCTGAAGTTTTCAATGCAGGAAATAATATTTTTTTGTTTTTATTCTTTACTTTCATTGTTATCAATATATATGACAACCAAAGTATATTTTAAAAGTATAAATTTTCAAAAATATAACCAAATTGTCATATTTATAATATATAATTTTGGTACCAGATACATTTTAATTAAATGTTACAAAAAAGTCCTGCTCAGTGTTATAGGGCTCAAGCAGCTTGTTTTAAAAACGAGGAGAAAGGCAAAGGGAATGGAGGGGAAAAGGGAAACATTTGGCTGCCGGGACAAGGCAGGGCTATCTCCCAGGCCTAAATCAACCAGCTCCCGAGGTAGTGCCCTTCCACGTGTTTGGACTGGTGGGCACCATTTTGGCCAGGGTCATAGGCCCTGTTTCCCCATGGCGGCTATGTAGGTTCTCTGGGAAAACCATAAAGAGCCTTGATAATGGTGAAGCCATTCTGAACTGACAGAAGCCACCATGAAAGGTAAATAAAGTAGCTATGAACTTTCAATGAACTAGCTGATATTGGGGTGGTAGGCCGTGCAGACGTAGCCCAAGGGAATGTCCCAAAGGAAATGGATGTTCAGAAGGCTTTTGAGAACAAGAGCAGTTTTTGTTCAACTAAGAATGGCTAACCGCAACACCCTACTTCTCTACTCTGCCTGCTTGCACACCTGCACATTGCACAAGTATAAAAACCTTTGGAAAATTCAACTGGGGGCTGCTCAGTCTCCTCTCAAGAGGGCTGACAGACCCTGTGCAGAAAATAAAACTTTTTCTGTTGAACTTGCCGGTGGTCGGAGATGCTTTCTTTCTGGGAATGGACAGTAGCTACAACATTTCGAGGTGCACCGAGATCCGAGTGCCACTGTCGGAGCCTGCTTAGAAAGGGGAACCAGGACATCCTGATCTGATCCCTTAAATTCATGTGTGGATTGACATTGCCACTAAGAAGCCAACATATATAAAAGACTTACTTCCTCCCCCAACATAAAGAGTTCTTGTTTCCAAGATTTCAGTAAACATGGCAGGACCGGAAAAACAACCTGTCCAAGTTCCTAAAACCACCAAGGTGGAGGCTGTCCCTGTCCCTCCCCCTCCCTTCCCCCTTTCCCTCCCTGTCTGATTTATCCCATTTTGCAAGAGAACTCTGGGAGCAGGAGAGCTGGCTTCCGACCCTTGGTGCCGCTGCCACCCTATCAGGTTCCCAAGGGGCCGGAAAGAGGAATACTCACAGCCTCTTTTGGAGCCCCCCCACCCCACAACAAATACACTAGGGCAGGCATGTCTTAACAACCCCCAGAGAAAGATCACTCAGCAGCAGCCATTCTCCCCTTAAGGCAAGCAGCCCCCAAACCTGGGAAGACTCCCGAATCCCTTTTTCAGTATATGTTCCCTTTTGTTCCAGGGATTTGTATAATTGGAACCAACAAAACCCCTTTTTTCTGACAAACCATAAGGTCTGATTTCTTTGCTAGATATGGTTTTCCATACTCATCAGCCCACCTGAGGTGATTTCCTGCAACTTCTCCAGGTGCTGTTCATATCAGAGGAATGGGACCCCTTCCAGAGAGGCCCAGAAGGCAGTCAATGGACCTAATGGTCAGCCAGCGGGCACTCCCCACTTGAGAGAAATTTTTTTCCCCACTGCACAACCAATGTGGGATCCAAACTCCTAGCAAGGCCCAGAGGGCTTAAGCAGATATCACCAGTTGCTCTTGCAGGGCCTCCGCTTAACCACTAGGAAGCCTATAAATTTATCTAAGGTCAGTGAGAATTCTCAGGCTCCTACAAGAGAATGTCCGCCTGCCTTTTTAGAGTGGCTGATGGACGCCTACGGGCTTTATACCCCTATTGACCTGAAAGCCCCCTGAGAACAGGAGGGAAGTAAGTATTGCCTGTATTATTCAGTCAGTCTGCCTCAGACATGAAAAAGAAGTGGGAAGGGTTTGAAGGGAAAAATCCTAGTGATTTGGTAGAAGTGGCTCATTGAGTGTATAACAACAGAGACAAAGAAACTAGCTAAAATACTAGTAATTGCCATGAGAGACCCCAGAGGCTCAGGAAAAGGAGAGCATGGCCCATTCACGGAGAGAATAACCTGTGGGCACCCCCAAGCCCCGAAGAAGGATCAATGTGCCTACTGCAGGAAAGAAGGACATTGGAAACATCAGTCCCTTGAAAACGCCAGGAGAGGTGCACGACCCTCCACTAGAGAGGACGGGCCTCATTCACACCTAGAAAGACCCAAGCAAGAGACAATAATGCTTAAAGAAGCTGAATGAAGGTGTCAGGGCTGTTTCACTTGGCCTCCAGGATCCCACGCTAACACTCCAAAAAGGGGGCCAGCCAGTAAATTTCTTGGTGGACACAGGGGCCACCTTCTTGGTTTTGGAAAAGACTACAGGTGCATTGTCAAAAGGAAAGATTTTAATTACAGGTGCCACATGGCAGACCCAAGCATACCCATGGACAACGGCCAGAATAACAGATTTAGCACAAGAGACAGTTCCACACTCCTTCCTGGTAATGCCTCAGGGCCCCTTTCCCCTAATTGGTCGGGATTTATTACGATAAATGGTGGCCATGATTACTTTCTCATCTGCTGCAACCACCTTAACCCTTGAACTTGAAAAGGCAAAGGTTTTGCTCACCGCTCCACTGCCAGAGGGATATGTGTTTTATCAAAGAGCAGAAGAAACCTCCTCAAAGGAACTTCTTGATAAATGGCTAAAAGATATTCCTTTTGTTTGGGCAGAGAACAACCTGCCAGACCTTGCTGAACATTAGGTGCCTGCGGTCGTACAAGTTCTGAGCTCAGCCACACTGGTGAGTGTCAAGCAAAACCCTACTCCCTGGAAAGCACAGGTGGGTATTGCTGTTCACATATGCAGACTAAAGAGGACAGGCATTTTGGTGCCCTGCAAGTCCACATGGAACGCTCCCCTGCTGCCCATGCCGAAACCGGGAACTGAGGACTTCCAAATGGTGTAGGATCTCGGAGAGGTAAATGCGAGGGTAGAAACTGTCCACTCCACGGTACCAAACTCCGAGACCCTCCTGAGTACTATCCCATCAAACTGAATTTGTTATACTGTTTTGGACTTAAAGGATGCTTTGTTCTTCATACCCTTGTCCTCTGAACGTCAACCCAATGAAGACTTACAGGAATACAAGGAGGAACACCCCCAAACCCCCTTGCTCCAGTATGCAGATGACCTCCTCCTGGCCTCCGAAACCCTGGAGGAATGCCCAAGTGCTACCGAGGACCTGTTAATAGTCCCTGGCCAATTGGGGTCCAGGGAATCTGAAAGAGAGGCTCAACTGTGTGTCAATAAAGCTGTATACCTAGGCTACCAACTGGAGGAGGGAAAACAGACCTTGTCCCCCAGCCGTACTGAGGTGATCCTCAAAATCCCAGTCCCTGAGACTAAGAGGCAGGTGTGAGAGTTTCTAGGATTTGTGGGGTACTGTCCATTGTGGAATTTGGGATTTGAGGGATTAGCCAAACTCCTATATGCAAGTACTGGGGAAAGGAAAAAACTTCAATGGACTGAAGTAGAACAGCAAGCCTTTGAATCCTTAAAAACGTCGTTCATATGGGCACCCTCTCTTCCCCTTCCAGACATAGAAAATCCCTTCCAATTGTCTATGAGGCCAGGGGCACAGCAAAAGGAATGCTAACTCAGAACTTGCAGCCATGAAAGAGACCTGTGGCTGATCTTTCAATCACACTAGGCTCTGTAACTGCAGGATGGCCGAGCTGCATGCGAGCTGAGGCTGCCATGGCCATCCTAGTTATAGAAGCTAGGAAGCTTACACTGGGGCAGGATATTGCTGGGGTAGGGGGACCTATGGTTGAGCCCCTCCTAACAAGTCCCCTGGACCGGTGGATCTTGAATGCCAGGATTATACCACAAATCCCCAAGGTAATGGCCATGACCATGCCATCCCCAGTGTTACTGCCACAACCTACATACTCGGAAAATGATCTAAAAGTAAGCCAAGAGCTGGGCTCCCAAAGAAACTCGGAGCATCCAGGTGGCTGCTCCATCCTGATGGAAGAAGATTCATGCCAGAAGCTCTGGGAGAGATCTGATTCAAGGGCTACATGAAGGTATGCACTCAGGATCCTCTAAATGGTCTCAGTTGCTCCTCAGGTACTTTTACATACCCAGGTTTGGACACTGGGTGGCAGATGACACCACTGTTGCTTGCACTGTGCTCGCTCGGGGAAACATCCCTACAAAAGAAAAGGAGCAACCCCAACCACAAGCTCGAGGTAGTACTCCTGGAGAATTCTGGGAGGTGGACTTTATGGATATCAAACTTAGAAAGTATGGCTACGGGTATTTGCTGGTGCTAGTGGACACCTATTCTGGATGGGTGGGAGCCTTCCCAATGAAGAAGGACACTGCTGCCACTGGGTGTAAATTATTAGTAACTAAAATTGTCCCTAGATTTGGCTTCCCACCACCTTGGGGTCCAACAATGGCCCAGTATTCATTGCTCAAATTACTAAAGTATTAGCAATGCTTCTAAATATTAACTGGAAGCTCTACTGGGCTTATAGGCCCCAAAGTTCAAGGCAAGTAGAAAGAAGAAACAGAACCCTAAAGGAATTGTTACTTAAGTTGCATTTAGAAACTGGCGAGAACTGGATTGATCCTTTCTTTACCTTTTGCCCTACTTCGAGTCCGATGCACTCCCTATGTGAAAAGCACGACCCCGTTTGAATTTAAGTTTGGCAGACCTTCCCCAATCCTCCCAAGACTGAAGGAAGTAGAAGTAATGGAAGTCACTACTTGTTCCTTCATGAAGTGCCTGCAGGCTGTCCAGCAGGTGAGACAAATCATCTACTCCGACACCTTCATTTTGGGCCCAACCAAAGGAAAGGTGAAGAGGCAGCCCACAACTTGCAACATGGAGACTGAACGTGGGTAAAGAAGCACTGACCCGAGACCTTAGAACCTAGGGGGACTGGCCCATACTAGGTGATACTTATAACACCAACTGCTATTAAAGTAGTGGGGAAGGGGCCGTGGATTCATCAGTCACAAGTCAAAAAAAGCCCTCCCTGAGCATATCCTGAAAAGATGAACACTCAGAAAGACAGAAAAACCCTCAAAATTAAGGCTTTACAGAACTTAATTGTTTTTGTCTGAGCATTGCTGACAGCACCCGCCATTTTGCCCAACCACAAACACATCTGTGGACTGCTACTCAAACCTCCAACAGTGAATATGTAACTTCTTACACTGGGTCTGACCCCCATTTCCGCTTTGATTTGTTTGATTTGCTAGGAAAGAGCTGGCATTCTGGATCCTTTAAAGGTAAAGGGCACAATGGGGCCCATAACCGGAATCCCGTCCTATGGGTGCGGAATACCCTCTATAGAAAGAAGGCTCCAAACACACCATTTCTATAGATGCCCGGCTCATGGGCTCCCTAACTGCCAAGGGGAGGGACATTGCCATTGTGCAGCTTAGGGTTGTGAAACTATCATCTTCAGGGTGGAAACTTGTTAAAGACGACCCTATTGTTTTTACAAGAATGGGACTCAAGTCGGAGGGGTTTGATCCCACCACGTGTATGGTTTCCAAATGTAACCCAATAAGAACTGGATTCAAGCGTTATTGGGTTCACTGGGAACACATGGGGAATTCAGTATTATGTAAATGATAGAGATCCCGGGACAACCTTTACTATGCAGCAAAGTAAAATATGGCAACTTCCTGTCCATAAATAGGCCCAAACCTGGTGATAAATCCTGAAGAGCCACAGCTGGGTGTCATTAAGATTCCTTTGCCGCACCCTCCAGACTCTTCAGTAACTTTCCCGTTCACTGCCAGCCCAACTCAAAGGGCCCTTCCCATTCAGGAGCCACCTCAAGGTTCTGTGTTTGATACTCTGGATGCTGTATTCCAATTTATGAACTCAAATCCTAACCTCGCAACTGATTGTTGGCTTTGTCTGAACCCTGCTCCCCCTTACTCGGTAGGCACAGCTACAAATAGCACTATTGGTGCAGAGCGTAATCCAATTAGAAATGTTAGTAAGAAGGATTACACGAAGCAGCAGTCTGTAGGTGAGGTTAGAGTGGACTCAACTCTAGCTCACTTTAAAAGATTACCAAGGGCGAAGACTGTTTTTATTCATCTAATTATCCCTTTAATATATCAAAATATCAAGATTTTTGCCTTCAAGCTGTTCCTATTGAACCAAATGGTGATCCTTATTTGTTATCTGCCCCAACGGGTACTTGCTTTACTTGTTCCACAGGACTAGCACCCTGTCTCCTTTCCCCAGTATTAGCAGCAGACCCGGGTATTTGTGTCCTAGTGCATGTTATTCCTCAAGTGTACCTGTGTTCTGGTGAAGGAGGTAGGGATAACTTTGGAATTTCTGGATGAGCTAAAAGAGCCCCAATGTCAGTCCCACTGTTAACGGGGCTTGGGATTATGGGATTAGCTGCAGTCGGGTCAGTTGCTTTAATACAAGGAAACTTAAACTATCAGACTTTTAGTCAGCAAATTGCTTTAGATTTGCAGGGATAAAAATACCATGTTTCCCATTTAGAAAGATCCTTAGACTCCCTTGTAGAAGTGTGTTGCCAAACCGCCGAGGGCTTGACTTGCTCCTTTTGAAACAAGGAGGGTTGTGCATGGCATTAGGAGAAACTTGTTTTATGCAAACCATTCAGGAATCATTAAAGATAGTTTAGCCCTGGTTAGGAAAAGATTAGAGGAAAGAGTCAAGAAAAGAAATGAAGAAACCAATTGGTTTGAAAAGCTACTTAATTGGGCAACCTGGTGAACCACCCTAGTAACGCCCCTAGCCGGACCCCTAATCCTCCTCCTGCTAAACCTCACGTTTGGACCAATAATAACCAATAAGCTAGTGGCAGTCCTCACACAGAAAGTACAAACCATAAAACTCTTAGTGCTGAGCCCACCATACACTGGGCTGGCTACCGCAGATTCAATGATTTGAACTCGGCTAAGAAGAGGAGGGAATGTAGCAGCTCTGGGCAAAGCTTAAACAGCCTTGACAAGAGAAGTCATTTTGAGCTGATAGAAGCCATTATGAACAGTAAATAAACTAGCTATGAACTGTCAACGAACTAGCTGATATTGGGGAGGTAGGCTGTGCAGACATAGCCCAAGGGAACGTACAGAAGGAAAGACCAGAGCATGTAATGTTCAACTAAGAATGGCTAACTGCAACACCCTGCTTCTCTACTCTACCTGCTTGCACACCTGCACATTGCAAAAGTATAAAAACCTTTGGAAAATTAGACTGGGGGCCACTCAGTCTCCTCTCAAGAGAGCTGACAGTCTCTGCGCAGAAAATAAAACTTGTTCTGTTGAACTTGCCCGCGGTCTGGGTGGCTTTCTTTCTGGGAAGAAACAGTAGCTACAACAGACACAGGTGGCGCCATTCTGCCTGGGAGTGGAGTCATGTGGCTGGGAAAATGGAAGCCGCAGATGTGGCCTAGCCGAAAGCCAGCCTGGAGCCAACCACCCAGCCAGAGACCTGCCCAAACCAACAGGGTAGATGTGGGCGCTCCCAGCCATCCTGCTTGGCGGAGCCGCAGCACACCACTGTGTCCCAGTCTTGGTGCAACAGACTCCATTTTGAGGCCTGCACCTCCATCTTAGCTCTCAAGACTGACCCCTAACCGACCTCCCCTCCCCTGCTCTACCCCAAATTCCTGGAACCAGCTCGTCCCAAAGCCAGAATGTTTTCTGAATATATGGTCACTCCAACCCTCCCTCACATATAGATAAGATTAACGACCCCTCTGAAGCACCTATGTGCGCAGATCCTCCCCAGCCATGATCGAAATACTCTAAGGACAACCTTTTCTTTTCTCGCCTCTTCCTGCAACTGATTGCCCTCTGCTAGCTTCGTACCTTCCATACTTGTCCTTGCTCCGCAACCTTCTTAGACAACACGAAAACTCCCCCATCCCTGAACCATCTCCGACCTCTGCTGATCACCAAAAACCAGTGCATCCTGGAAATGCTGTGTTAATTAAATCCCTACCACCCAGACCCTTAGCACCCCGGTGGGAAGGCCCTTACACCGTAGTGCTCACCACTCCCTTGGCAGTCAAGGGTCTTGGAATAGATTCCTGGGTACATTTGTCCCGAGTCAAGGCAGCAGTGAACTCTGACCATGGCTCCCAGTGGTCTGGCTCAGTCTACTGGTCCTATGTCTCTCCGCCTCACTCGCCTCACCAAGCCAGCCAGCTAAACCTAATATAATTTCCCCTTTTGCTGGCGATTTTACTTCACTGAAAACTATACCAATTACGCCCGCACTAAGCGTTATGATTATTTGCTGGCCACCGCTGACTGCCCACCCACAGGGTGCAGAACACCCATATACTTAAATTTCACTGACTTTAAGCGGCATCAAGGAAAAGCTGATCCCATCATTTGCTACCTGTATGACCAGAAGGCAACTACCCAATGTGCAAAAAGGTGAATACAGAAAAATGTAGGGTGTCCTTGGTCTTCCTGCCAGATACTTTACCTTTCCCTTTGTCCCCAGGGATGATTCTACTACCATAAATCTAAATACACTCTCACAATCCCAGACCCCTGGGATAGCCGCTGGACACCTCTGGTTCCAGGAGCGTGGTACGCCACTCGCCGAGAGAAATTTCCAGGCGCCAAACTCTATGTATGGAGGTCGCTACTCCAGGTCCAATCCACCATCCACTGTAATATTCAGATCCAAGACCTTCAACTCACTAAGCAAATTTCTAAACCTTCTGAGTCTCCCTTCTCCCAGCTTACCTTGCTACAGCAGGGACTGGCCATCGCCACTTTGCTGGACTAGGCAACCTCTCCACCTGCTGCATGTGCAGCCCTAGAACGCCCTCCTCTGGTAGCAGTACCAGGTCCTGCCCTGTCATTTTCATCCAACGTAAAGACCACAAAACCTATAACCATCCCCAATATTCCTCTGTAAATCCAACCAGAAAACACTCAAGTGCCCTTTTGCTACTCCAATCCATCGACACAGACATGTAATGTCACCCAAATCCCCTCCAAACCACTAACAGCGCCAGAAAAAATTTTTCTTTTGGTGCAACTATACACTAAGCATTTAAATATCAGTTCTACCTTACCCTTTTGTGCCTGCCCGTCACTCTGGTTCCGCAGCTCACTACATACACTCCGGCTGAGGTCCAGGACAAATACATCCAGGTATACAGTCGCCAAACTAAAAGAGCAGTTTTTCTTCCGATAGCAGTGAGAATCTCCTTAGCCTCAGCAGCAGGTGCAGTAGGACTCAGCGGCGGGACCCTTAGACCCTCTATCACCACAGCAGACAAGTTATCCACACGCTTCCAGCTGGCAGTCGATGCCTCTGCCAAATCTCTAGCCTCCCTGCAGAAACAAACAACCTCTGTTGCCCAAGTTGCCTTGCAGAGCTGCTGCACTTTAGACCTCATCACTGCTGAAAAAGGAGGAACCTGCTTATTCCTCCAGGAGGAATGCCTTTATTACATCAATAAGCTGGGAATTGTGGAAACTAGATTCCAGACCCTCAACAAGCTAAACCGTGAGCTGCAAAACAACAGATTCAGAACAGACGGATCCTCTTCCTGGTGGAACTCTTCTCTGTACTCCTTCCTAGCCCCCATACTAGAACCCATAATTTTAGTAGTAATTTTGCTCTTAATTGCTCCGTGTCTCATTCAGCTCCTGCAAAGTCGACTCCGCGAAATCACCCGTATAGCAGTCCACCAGCAACAACAACCTCTCCACCCTGTGCCAGGCCGCAACTCCCAGTACTCTGCCTGGAAAAGCCCCTCCCCTTGCTCTTCGCCCACTACCCACAGGAAGCAGTTACAGAAATGGACTAATGTTGTCCCTTTTCCCTATAGGGTCAGTCTAAAACGTCCTGTCTTGGCACAACAGACTCCATTTTAGCTCTCAAGACTGACCCCTAACTGACCTCCCCTCCTCTGCTCAACCCCAAATTCCTGGAACCAGCTCCTCCCAAAGCCAGAAGGTTTTCTGAAGATATGGTCACTCCACGCGTCCCTGACATATATAGGTAAGATTAACGACCTTCTCCCTTCGGAAGCACCTGTGTGCGCAGATCCACCCCCCCCCAAGCTATGATTCTCCCCAGCTGTGCCTGCCAGTAGTGGGCATAAAAACGCCGCCAGGATTTTTTCCCTGGCATGGCTTCAATAGCTCAATACCCTGAGTTGCTGAACCCGCCACAAGTTCGCAATAAAGCCTGCTTCTAAAACTTAATTAATTGGGTCTTTGATTCTGTTTTCCAGTCAAAATAAACTTTTACACTGAGCCTCGAGAAGGCTTTGGGAGTCAAAATCCTCCCAGCTTCCAGGCAGCAGCGTCCCAGCCCCCTCCCAAATGCAGCCCGGGAAGGCAGGCACAGAGAGGCACATCAAGTCCCGCACACCAGCAAGAAACGGCGCAAAGACCAACACCAGCAAGAAACGGCGCAAAGACCGACACCAGCAAGAAACGGCGCAAAGACCGACACCAGCAAGAAACGGCGCAAAGACCGACACCAGCAAGAAACGGCGCAAAGACCGACACCAGCAAGAAACGGCGCAAATACCGACACCTGCAAGAAACGGCGCAAAGACCGACACCAGCAAGAAACGGTCCAAAGTCCGACACCAGCAAGAAACGGCGCAAAGACTGACACCAGCAAGAAACGGCGCAAAGACCGACACCAGCAAGAAACGGCGCAAAGACCGACACCAGCAAGAAACGGCGCAAAGACCGACACCAGCAAGAAACGGCGCAAAGACCGACACCAGCAAGAAACGGCGCAAAGACCGACACCAGCAAGAAACGGCGCAAAGACCGACACCAGCAGGAAACGGCGCAAAGACTGACACCAGCAAGAAATGGCGCAAAGACCGACACAAAAGGCTGGGGCTGCGGCAATACGCTACAAGCGTCCCCAGGGGCCTCCACCGTATTGGGTGGGGCGCCACTTGGATTGGCTCACCTAGGCCAGGTGAACTCAACCCAACAATTCTCCCAAGGTTGGTGAGGTGAAAGGAGCCCAGAGGGGCCCACAACCCGTGAGACCAGCATGGGAAGGCCCACTCCTGGGGCCGGCTTACCTCATAGCTTCCAGTCACACAGCACCGCTTCTGTTCGAACATCACCGCTTCTGTTGGACCTCACCTGGGGCAGGTGTGCCTCGGTCCTCGGCTCCACGCCAGAAACAGCTCACGCCGAGGCCTGGTTTGGGATCCTCTTGAGTTTTATGAGCGGATAGGGAGGCGTGGTCGATGACGTAGTTCGACCTCATTGGCTGTATTGTTGAATTGAATTCACCTGGCCTAGGTGAGCCAATGCAGGTACAGCGCCCACCCAGGCGTAGCTCCCCCTGCTGGCTGGAAACCTGAACTTCTGAGCATGCAGTGAGCCTCTACTTCATGAGCCGGTAGCTCAGACCTCTGAGCTTGTGTAATGGGCCTGCCAGTCCCTATTCTAGCTCCCTAACAGGTTTTCCAGCCAAAGGTCTGCCTTCTGGGGCTGTTCTACAGAAAGCACTTGGTTCCTGACCCCTACGCATTCGGGGTGGTGGATGCCCTTGCTTCCATGCTTGCTTCTATGTAATTCTGGAATGGTCCTTGTTTCACACGGTCGGCGAGGTCAGGAATTCTGGACTGGTTGGCTACCAGGCACAAAATAAATAGCCAACGGATTGAAATCTCAACCCCTATATTGGTTTATTATGGACCACACAGACTTGTCTTCTGGAACTTCCCTCCTCAATTTCTGAACCCTTGAACTCCTTGCCACCTCTACGTGGAAAACAAGGATTCCAAACTCCGATCACCACATCTGCCTGCCCCCCCAGTCCCTCTGTGGTCCCCCTTGTCTTCCAGAGGTGCACTGTCAACCAGCAAAGTCGGGCCTCTCCATTTCTCAGAAGCTGCAGATTGTTACGTGACATCACCGTGTGTTTAAATGTTTGTGATTATGCTATCTAAAAAACAAATCTGAGCCAACTGGGGACAAACAAAACTCATTTCAAACACCAGCTCTGTCTCCCATAAGGTGCCGTGTACAACTGCTACAACACAACAGTGGGTCCTGCTGGGTCTCCACTAGCATCTGGGAGGAAGGCTATTTATTACCGGGAATCCTACCTTGGTCCGTTGGTGTTAATTGCAGACTCACTGGGTGACGGATTGTATCTGACACGCACCATGTTTCCCGCAGCAAACACAACACTTTCTCAAACTCCGTTTGGTATTGCTCCATCCCGCCATCATTCTCCCTAATGACAAAAATAATTAACACATTCATATAAAAGCACAGGATGAGGAGAGCTTTAATTTATTCATCTAGTTCAGGGTCATCCCTGTTATCAATATATGACAAGTTAATGTCATATATTAATTAAAAAGCAACAGTGAAGCAATTTAGGAAACTGAGGGATTGTCATGGGTCCTGGTTGTGACAGCATGTTTTGGGCATCATGGAAGATTACAGATTTGCCTTCTGTGGTATCTCATATCCATCATCCAAAAACTACCTGCTCTTAAGGATAGAGAGAGCGAGCTTGTCTTTGAAAAAGGTGCCTGGGTCTCCTTTCCGGTTGCCGCAGCGCTAGGAACCATGAGTACCAAAGTCTCTCGCGACACCCTCTACGAGGCGGTGCAGGAAGTCCTGCACAGGAACCAGCGCAAGCGCCGGAAGTTTTTGGAGACGGTGGAGCTGCAGAGCAGCCTGAAGAACTACGACCCTCAGAAGGACAAACGCTTCTCTGGCACCGTCAGACTTAAGTCCACCCCGCGCCCCAAGTTCTCAGTGTGTGTCCTTGGGGACCAGCAGCACTGCGACAAGCTAAGGCCGTGGAGATCCCTCACATGGACATCGAGGCGCTCAAGAAGCTCAACAAGAATAAGAAGTTGGTCAAAAAGCAGGCCAAGAAGTATGATGCCTTTTTGGCCTCAGAGACCCTGATCAAGCAGATTCCTCGAATTCTGGGCCCGGGCCTGAACAAGGCCGGGAAATTCCCTTCCCTGCTGACCCACAATGAGAACATGGTGGCCAAGGTCGACGAGGTGAAGTCCACCTTCAAGTTCCAGATGAAGAAGGTGCTGTGTCTGGCAGTGGCAGTTGGCCATGTGAAGATGACAGATGATGAACTCGTGTACAACATCCACTTGGCTGTCAACTTTTTGGTGTCGCTGCTGAAGAAGAATTGGCAGAATATCCGTGCTTTGTACATTAAGAGCACCGTGGGGAAACCCCAGCGCCTGTACTAAGCTACAGTTCAATAAACTTTATTGTTCCTGTTAAAAAAAAAAAAGAAAGAAAAAAGTGCCTGGGTTTGGTAGCTGCTCACAGGATGGCAGTTGTAACGTATTATGAGAATTTAAAAAGGCTCTGAGAAGACGGTTATTGGAAGTTCTGGCTGGAGGGCAAGGCCATGACTCCTGAAAGATTCTGGATCCAAAAGTCAAGTCAGAACTGGATGCCACAGACTTTCTCAATCCAGCCCTCTTTGCCCCTCCCCTAAGGCCAATACATTTTTTTTCTTTCATTATTTATTTATTTATTTTAATCGTTTTATTGGGGCTCATAAGGCTCTTATCACAATCTGCACATACATCAATTGAGCAAAGCACCCTTATACATTCGTTGCACTCATCACTCTCATAATTCACCTTCCACTTGGGTTCCTGGAATCAGCTCGGTTTCCCTTTTTTTCCCCCCATCCCCCTCCCTCCCCGATCCCACCCCTGGTCCCTTGATAATTTATAAATAATTATTATATCTTATCTTACACTCCCCGGCGTCTCCCCTCACCCGCCTCCCCCTTGCCAATCTCCCAGAGAGGAGGTTACACATAGATCTCTGAGATCGGTTCTCCCTTTCTACATGCCCTTCCCACCTGGTGTCGCCACTCCCACAGCTGGTGTTGAGGGGTTCGTCTGTCCTAGATTCCCTGTGCCTCCAGATCCCCACTGCACCGCTATACATCCTCTGGTATAACCAGGTCCGCAAGGCAAGGTAGGATTGGGGTCATGATGATTGGGAGGGGAGGAAGCGTTCAGGAACTAGAGGAAGGTTTTGAGTTTCATTGTTGCTACACTGAACCCTGAGTGGCCCATCTCCTCCTCACTACCCCTCTGGAAGTGGTGTCCAGCTGTCTACAGGTGGGCGTTGGGTCCCCATCATGCACTCCCCCTCTTTCACGGTGATGTGATTCTCACCACCACCCCACCTTTGATGTTGGAGACCTGGTCTCCTCTGTCCTTCATGATCACCTATGTTGGTGTGCTGCTTCCGTGTGGGCTCGGTTGCTTCTGGGCTAGATGGCCGCTTGTTTGCATTCAAGCCTTTAAGTCCCCAGACGCTATATCTCTCAGTAGCCGGGCACCATCCGCCTTCTTCACCACACTTGCTTATGCACACTTTCGTCTTCAGCCATTATGTGAGGGAGGTGATCACACAATGATTGTTTTTGTTCCTTTGCATCTGCTACATGGTCCATTCAACACTTTGTATTCGCTTAGGCCGTGTGCTTCTTCTCTGTGGGCTTTGTTGCTTCTGAGCTAGATGGCCGCTTATTTGCCTTCAAGCCTTTAAGACCCCAGACGCTATATCTTTTTTTGATAAGCCGGGCACCATCAGCGTTCTTCACCACATTTGCTTACACACACGGCTGTCTTCAGTGATCATGTCGGGAAGATGGGTATCCTGCAATGGCTGCTTAGCAGGGCGAGGTGCTATTGTATTGGGGGATTATGCATGAGGAGGCCCAATGTCCATCTGCTACCCTACTACTGAACCTATAAATATATGCATATAAATCTATTGCCCCCATAATCATAAATATGTTTACATATGTACATGTCTGTATTTAGGCTTCTCTGTATGCACTTTGCCTCCTACTCCTTTCCTCTATTTCCTTTCGCTTTCCTCCCGACCCATTACCATGTTTAGCCTTCATTCTGGATTCAGTAGTTCCTCTCAATTACCTTGCTCTTGGTCACTCCCTTCCAGTCCTCCCCTCCCCTCCCTCCTCTGGTTTTGAACCATTCGCTGTTCCCTTGTCCCTGTGTTGGGCGACACCTCCTCCCTTCCCCTACCTCCCATGCTCTCATGTCCCTCCAGGACCGTTGGTCCTGTTGTTTTCTTCTCTCATTATTTGTCCAGCCTATCTTGTCTAGGTGGACCTGCTGACATAGTAATATGTGCATACAAATGGATATGACTTTGACTGCACCCAAGTGGTCCATAAGAACATGGCTTTGACAGAAGCAACATCGACACGCTGATAAGCAGAAAAGCCACTAACATACAAAATTTACTGGGTAAAAAAACAAAACAAATTTTAAAAGACTAAACAAAAAGATAGCAAATATTAAAAGAAAAAATTGCTAGTAGTTCAAGGTCCTTTCATTGGCCTTTAGGAGTGTTTTCTAGGTGTAGCTTGTGAGGCGCCACGTCCTGGCCCAGAAGACCATCCTTTCTACTCCCTCGGGCTCCCTTTGCTCTGCTTCCTCCGCTGCTCCATTGCATGTCCCCAGTGTTTGCCTCAGTGTGGCGGGGTCAGCTCAGTTGCCCATCCCCCATTGTGTCTCAGGTGCTGTCCCGTGTAGGGCCATGTGTTGGTGCAGGATGTCATATCTCGTAGTGTGGTCAGCTGAATGGTCCTCTCTGTATGATGGGCTCTTCTAGCTGGTCTATCGACTTTGGGCTTGGTGGACCCAGGTGTACTCCACTATGTCCTTTCTCCTTCTTTTGTTTCAGCTTCCTTCTGGATGTGGTGTGGTGGGTCAGTTCCTTTCCCACTCCAGACAATCTATTTTTGTTTTCTGTGGTATTCCCTTCGAGTGTGGGGGTCGGCCTAATTCTGGTTTGGGCCGGCTTGTCGTCCAGCCTCTTTGTGTAGACCTCTGTACTTTGCGTTGTCCTCCTTGTTTGGTGTGTCGTGTTGGGTTCCCTATGCATGTTCCAAATCTGTGGGGACATAACCGATACTCTCCCCCGGGTGGGTTAGTACCCTGCCCCCCCCATACCATCCATTCAGATTCTCCCCCTCCCGGTTCTCCCTCTCCCTACCCCACTACCCCTTCTTTATGCTGGGCTCTTATGTACCTCCCTAGGTGTGGCCTGTCCTCCCTCCAACTATCTATGCTTCCTCCCATTTATTGTGGGATGGATGTTTATTCTTCTATTTCTGTCATGCTGATTGTACTTACCTCAGGGGACTCATGTTGTACCTGTCCCTTTGGGTCTGGCTTACCTCGCTTAACATAATTCCTTCCAGCTCTTCCCATGAAATAACGTGTTTCATGTGCTCATCGGTGCTTTTCAGTGCTGCATAATACTCCATTGTGTGTATGTGCCAAAGTTTGCTAATCCACTCGTCTGTCGATGGAAACTTAGGCTGTTTCAAAGTCTTTGCCATTGTGAATTGTACCGCAATAAACATTGGAGCGCATATGACTGGTCGTGTTTTATTTGCTGCTTCAACCGGGTATATGCCCAGTAGAGGGATGGCTGGGTCATGAGGTAGATCAATTTCCATTTTCTTTAGGTATCGCCAGATTGCTTTCCACAGTGGCTGTACAAATCTACACGACCACCAGCAGTGGAGGAGGGTTCCTACTTCACCACAGCCCCTCCAACACTTGTTGCTCTCTGATTTACTGATCTGGGCTAGCCTCAGGGGTGTTAGGTGGTATCTCATGGTTGTTTTGATTTGCATTTCTCTTATGGCAAGGGACTTCGAGCACTTTCTCATATGTTTATTGGCCATATTGATCTCCTCTCTAGTGAAAGTTCTTCTCATTTCTTTTGCCCACTTCCTTAGGGGGTTAACTGTTTTCCTCTTTTTGCAGGTCACGATGGTGTTGTGGATTTTAGTAATGAGCCCTTTGTCTGATGTGTCATTACTAAAAATCTTCTCCCAGTCTGTGGGTTGCCTTGTCACCCTCTTGGCAAAGTCTTTTGAGGTGCACATGCATTTTATTCTTATTAGATCTCATTTGTCGATTTCCAATTCACCTGTGTGTGTCCCCTTCCCTGTTGCAGTGAGCCTATGTGCTCCCTGGGCCAGTACTCTGAGATTAGTCCCGATTCCCTCCTTAATGGTCCTGATGGTTTGGGGTTTGACTTCTAGATCTGTGATCCACCTTGAGTGTATTCTTGTGCATGGGGTGAGGTAGACGTCTTATTTCAACTTTCTACATGTGGATATCCATTGTTTCCAGCACCACTTATTAAAGAGGGCATCTGCTTCCCACTTGACATTTTTGGGACCCTTGTCGAAGATCAGTTGTCTATATGCTGATGATTTTACTCCTGGGCTTTCTATTCTTTTCCACTGGTCTGAGTGTCTATCATTGTGCCAGTACCATGCTGTTTTGACCACTGTAGCTGTGTAGTAGGCATTGAAATCAGGTAGGGAGAGTCCTCCAATTGTGTCCTTCTTCTTGAGGAGTTCTCTGCTAATTCTGGGTTTCTTCCCTCTCCATATGAAGTTGGTGGTCAGTTTTTCCAATTCTTTGAAGAAGGTTGATGGTAATTGGATTGGTATAGCAGGCCAATACATTTCTAAGGGTTATGGATTCTACTTCAGAATCGTTCTCAATCTCAATCCCAGGGCCCTCTTCACCATTGCTGGCTAGACCTGTTCACCTCTTGCCATATGTGTGTGTGTGTGTGTGTGTGTGTGTGTGTGTGCGTATCACACACACACATATGGGTTTATTGTAAGTCTGGGTCTGTAGGTTTCTCGGGTGGGAAATGTCTCGGTCCTTGGCTACACACTAGAAAGAAATTCACACCAAAGCCTGGTTGGTGATCCGAGTGGGTTTATATACAGGAGAGAAGAAGGTTCCGGCGTTACAGTAAACTGAACACGGGCACCCTCATGACACTGCACACCCAGCCCTGCTGAGCGGAAGGCAGAGAAGCAGCTGAAGGGAAGGTTCCAGCCTTTTAAGGGCTTTCAGCTGTGAGGCGTCAATTAAGCTCTCCTGGCTTGGCCTTGAATTGGTGCATGCCCTTTAGCCTGCATTGGCTTCCAACCTCCTGTAGGGGGCCCCCTAAGCATGGAGAGGAACAACCCCTTGTCTTGCTACCTAACAGGTCTACATTCCTGTATGGTTACATTGAGATGGAAGTAGCCCCTTTAGACAGCCTGTGAGGTTCACCAGGAGCCACAGGCCCCAGCGTTCCCTGTTACCACCTTAAACCTTAAACTACTGTTGGCGTTTATATTATCTGTGCGGGTCTGTGGACATGGAATGTTTCCATGCCAGACCCTGAAGTTGCACAAATAGGCATCCAGAACAGAACTCATACAGGCTCTAAGAAGATGCTCAGATGCTTCTTGCTAGGATGAGAATTCATCGAAGTTTGTGAGCAGTTCAGATCTTGTAAGGGAGAACAGGTCAGTAGTGTATCCAGAGAAGAGAGCAAAGGTCAGGGGAAAGGGAGGAGGCCCACAGACATCTGTGCTCTGTGATTGGCCACAAGACAAGAAACCAGGTCTCCCTGAAAAAGAAAGCAGAACAGCAAGTCCCTCGGAACTAGGACATCTTTAAACCTGACCTATACAACACTCGGCTCAGGGAGGCGCCTTGGAAAACCGTAAAAGCCCAAAAAGAGGGACAAGGAGGAAGCCCAAGTCTTTGGTTTTCCATGCTGTGCTCTCAGTGTTGAAATGTCTGTGCACGGAGCCTTTGTAATTTCAGAATCAGAGAGTGGATTCATAAGCCAAGCTCCTGCTTTATTCTTCAATGCATTTTAGCCCAACTCCTCCTTGGTGACACATGTAACAGAAATTCTGGACTTAGGAGCCACTTGGTCCTTGGACACTAGGAGATTACAGTGGAATCTGAAACAGGGCTCTAACCACCAACTGGACTGGCCTAGGAAGCCCAAGTATTCAGTCTCCCAAACACCAACCTCCCGTTGCTCTTCATCTGCCTCCACCTTGTTCAGCTTTAGTTGTCCGTGGAAGCGTTTGGCACCCATCTGATGCTTCAGAACCCAGAAAGGAGGAAAGGTAAAACTGGGATTCAAATGAAACAAGATGTGGCCGGGGCTCCACGTGGCATTTGACACCTTCAGTTCCCTCTTCGGACACAGATGTGGCAAGGTTCACAAACAAGCTTTACCAGAAAGAACAGCCTGCTTCCAAGTGAGAAAAAGCCCTTTACACATGAGTTCCTGAGGTCAGCCCAGCCCTGTGCGCCCCCCACCCCTCCCAGAGTCCCCTGCTCTCCGGCGAAGCATTAAAGCAAGTGGAAGCAGAGATTTGCTCAGAATAAAAAATCATTTTTCACAATAGCATGCCACATTCTGGATGGCAATCACGGCTGCACAAACCGTATCCATCCCCCAGTCATAATGTTGCCGCCTCAGTGACCACACACACACATTGTGTGGTGAGACTCAGAGTCTATTCCATTTGTGATCAATTGTTTCCTCCCTCTCCACACTTTGCACTTAGGAGACATGCTCTCTGGAGGCGGTTGAGGCTTGTCTTGTGGCCAATAATCATCTCCTACGCCTTCCTTTCCAGTCACTAATTTGATGTCTTCACTCAAAGAAATGCCCATAAGTTGAGGTTTCAGAGGAGAGCTCCTTGAGCTCCCCAGACAACAAGGGGGCCGAGTGTCACCGTCATTATCCTGAGCTGGGAGGGAACACTAGTGTTCCGGAGGCTGGGAATCCGTCACTGCCTGCCCATCGCACAGACAGAGCAGGTGCTGGTTATAATTGCTTCTAGACGTCCTGCCATGCTCAGTTGAACGTCAAAGCCATAAACGCTGCCCGACTACAATAAAACTGGAGTACGCAGACATTTCTGCATCATTGCCGGGTGAAAATACACTGAGTGGAGTTGGATGAAATGGCAGCAAGCGCTTAAGGAGGGGGTGCTGTGGGAATACCAACAAGATGACTGCCATTCTCCGTTTCCTCCTCTCGTCTGCTTTGTGTTTTCTTTCAGGACCAGAAGAAATGATGCATATGTAAGGATAAAAATTTTTTCCATTTCCAGAGGAGTTTTCCACCCCCCAATCTACCCGCAGCCTCCTTTGAGCAAGCCAGTAAAAGCTTTTTTTTTTTTTTTTAAACCTGCCTTCTCACTATGGCAATTTCCGGAGCTGCTATGTGGCTGTGTTTAAAAGTCCCCCTTGGGATCCAGAGTGCAATCCATATCACAAAGGCATCCTCCCTGTCCCAAATAGCAATGCGACCTCAATTCAGAAGGTTGTTCTTGTTTCCATAGACCCAGAATGGAGTTTAAGCTGTTGATCTTGACTGTGGTTGTCGCGTCAGCCTCTCATGGGCACCTCATGGGCAGTGGAGCAAACTGTGCCTATCTGTGCTACCACCAGGACTGGGAGAGGAAGCCAACAGTGGTGGGCCATAGGTCAATGTGTGGATGGGGATGATCAGGTCTTTCTTCATTATTCTGTTTCAGTCTGGAAACACCACTGAAGCCTGCTCAGTGTCATAGCAACACACAAACCTTCACTGACAGTCTGGGGCACATTGGCTGAAAATCAAACCCGGGTCTTCCCGGTGAAAGTCGATGAGAGGTCTACCACTGAAGCACCGTGGCCCTCACCTCAAACCAGGGCAGTCATTTCTGGAGTTCAAACCAGACCACAATGCAGGATGACTGAGATTGCCACGAGAATCTGATACTGATGCAGAAAAAAACCTAACTACCATTTTATTGACTCCCAATAGGACAAAGATCTGCCCCTTTGGGGTTTTGAGACTTTAAGTCCTTACAGCAGGGGTCGCAACCTGTGGGTCGCGACCCCTTTGGGGATCAAATAACCCTTTAACAGGGGTCATCCAATTCATAACGATAGCAAAATTACAGTTATAAAGTAGCAATGAAAATAATTTTATGGTTGCAGGTGACCACAACATGAACTGTATTAAAGGGTGGCGGCATTCAGAAGGTTGAGAACCATTGCCTTACAGAAATAGACAACCTCATATTTCTCCCACGGACGGGCTAGTCAGTTCAAACCCCTGACCTTGCGATTAGCAGGTTAATGCATAGTCCACTACACCACCAGGGCTCCTAATGATATAATAAGAGATACTATTGTTAGATCTCTCGTGGGAGAAATATACCTCAGTCCTTGGCTTCGCGTGAGAAAGAATCCACTCCGCAGCCTGGATTGTGATCCAAGTGAGTTTTTTGAGAGAAGAAGTTTCAGGTTTACACAGGCACCTCAGGGCCCCTCACCCCTGCACAGCTTGCCTAGAAGCTGCTGGAGAGAAAGTCACTACGTGGGCTCCAGGATCCTGCCTTTTCTTTCTTTTCTTTTTTTTTTAAATAGTTTTATTAGGGGCTCATACAATTCTTATCACAATCCATACATACATCAATTGTGTAAAGCACATTGTACACTCACTGCCCTCATTATTCTCAAAACATTTGCCTCCACTTAAGCCCCTGGCATCAATCAAGTCCTCATTTTTACCCCTTCCTCCCCGCTCCCCCATCCCTCAAGAAACCTTGATAATTTGTGAGTGGTGATAGTGGGAGGGTAGAGGGAGGGTGGATTGGAAAGAGGAAACCGATTACAAGTATCTACATGTGACCTCCTCCCTGGGGGACGGACAACAGAAAAGTGGGTGAAGGGAGACATCGGAGAGGTCAAGATCCTGCCTTTTCAATTCCTCCATAGGGAGGCATGGTTGATGGTCCTGGTCAACCCCATTGGCTGGATTGAATTCACCTGGCCCAGATGGGCCAATCCAGGTGTAACACCCACCTAGGTGTACCACCCCTTCCTGGCCGGAAGTTTGAACCTGAGCATATGTAATGGATGACCCAGTCCCTATGCTAAGCTACCTAACAGTATTTGCAAGATGCCAAGCAATGTTCTAAGCTTTTTGTATATAATAATTCAATTATTTCACTTAACAAGCCTATGTGTGGACTCTATTCTTGCCTCATTTTACAGATGAAAAATCAGTGGCACAGGATGATAAAGTCATGAGCCTATGACCACACAGTGAGGAAGTGGAAAGGAGAGATTTGAACCCAGGCTGCAGAGTCCATGCCTTGGGTGCCTACAGCGCCACATAGGACACAGGAAAGCATGGAGCAGACTCGGCGTAAGACCTAGATGTATGTGCTAGCACTGCATGAGAGTAGCTGCTACTCAGATCCAGAAGAGAATACAAGGCTATTGCAAAAATTATTTTTTCCAAGAGAGGGTGGAATTCTGCATCTTGTGCGAAATCCCCCAACCTGCACATGGCACAGCTACTTCAGAAGGTTCCCAACAATGTGTGCTGTGTGGCAAACCAAACTGAGCTCAGGGGGAGCTGGTCTGTGGGTTATGTTACCCAGAAGGTGAGCAGTTTGAACTCACCAGCCACCACTCCAAGGGAGAAAGAGAAGGCTTTCTGCTCCCATGGACTTGCAGTCTTTGAAGTGGCAGGGAGCATTTCCATGCAGCCTATGATTAGGATCTAGGAGGGTGAGGGTGGATGGAGTTGGTTGAGACCTGGCTTCAGGGCATTTCCCAGAAGGGCTTCCTGCAGTGACTCTGCCTTCAGGAATGTCTGGTGACCCTGAGGGCAGCAAAGTCCTAAGCACACTCAGGCAGTGGTTCTCAACCTTCCTAATACAGGTCCTTTTGTTGTGGTGACCCCCTGACCATTAAATGATTTTCTTGCTACTTCATCACTGTAATTTTGCTACAGTTATGCATTGGACGAGCCCTGTGAAAGGGTCATATGACTCCCAAATGGGTCGCAACCCACAGGGTGAGAACCACTGCACTAAGGGTTCCCCTTCCGGGCAGCTCTACCAGTGTCTGATGTGCATAGTTCTGTGAGGTGAGAGAAATGAACTTAGTGTCTGCTTCTGGTGACAGTTGATGTGGGTGGGCTTTCTCCCTATGTCAAATCCCTCTCAAGCCATTTGTCACCACAACAGAGGGAGCCACACACATAAAGCAAGAAGAGGAGGCAGCATAGCAGGACAGTAAGCAGAACAAAGATTGAATAAGCACAATTCACTTCAATCATGAATCGGGTGCCCTTGAGATGTGAGGAAGACCCCAGTCTAGTGACATTAGATCAGGTTTAGGGATTGAGTGACGGGACCCTCTTGGCTCCCCTCAGCCCCTATCTTGCTTTCCCATTGACCCTGTCCCTTACATCGTGATTGGTCCTTATTCCAGCATGATGGTTGGTTTCATAATCACGACATGTGGGAATGTGTTAGTCGATAGGTTATACAGGCACAGTCTCTGGAATGGGTAAGTGAGGAGGTGTGACTGGTGACATGACTGGTGGAATGGATCATGTGAAGTGATTTGAGATCATTGTTCAGACCTGATAGGTCATCCAGGCCTCTAGTTGATCCTGGCAGTACTCTAGTTTAAGGAAACAGAATGTTAGGCATTTAAGTCATATTTGAGCTTAAATTTTGAGCAATAGGCTGTGGCTCACAGTGAGAGTCTATGTGGAGACCCTAAATCCATTTTGAGGGGCCACACATTCAGCCACCATTGAGTTCTTTCCTACTGCTGACCGGCAGTGGAAAGCTTGACCCGCAGGCAGTGTGCTTGCGTCCACTCCCCGGGCCAGACTCAGCGATATACGGTCGTGTGCACATCCCAATGAAGGTCCCGCTCATGCTCTCACAGGCCCTCCCGCAACTCCATGAATTGATCCGTCTTCAGGGACAGTTTTGTGACAAAGGTGTTTGTTTTCCATGTCTCATTTAAGCTTTCAGGAGCTCAGGTGGTGATGCTGGATAGTGTTGGACTATTAACAGCAAGATCGCTGGTTCGAAGCCACTAGTCATTCCACAGGAGAAAGATGAGGTTATTGCTTCCTGTAAAGGTAGCAACTTCAGGATCCCTACACAGAGTCACTATGAGTCAGAGTCAGCAGGACAGAATGAGTGTCATTTTATTTAAGTAACTGTGGCTGTGGGTCCTTCCGACACCATTGTGGCCTCATGCGGATGCTCTCCTTCATCCAGAACAGCGGTTTGTGCCTTTTTCTTGTGTAAAACATAGCAAAGGAGTTCCTAATAAAATAAAGTTGAATTGGGAGTCTTTTTTCCCTCAAACAAAGTAAATCCATAAATAGAAATGAGACTATGGTGCTAATAACCAGTTGGAGAGTTGAGAGAGCTGAACTCTCAATCCTGGTAGAAACCCATTGTAACTTTAAAAACTTGCTCAAGGTCATCCATAGCCTATGAGGTTGAGTTGAGCAGACACAAAACAGATGTGTTGGGGAGTAATTGTGTACATTAAGTAAACAATTTATCTTTCTAAAGATTCTGTCTAAAACTTACTTTAAATAGTAAGTTTTCCCCTGGGCTAGGGAAAGGTCAGGGAGCTTAACCCCCTAGTATCCACCCCCTCTCAGCATTCATCATGTTAGGCCAGAGGAGCCAAATCACACCCACTACCCAGGGAGCACTGCTTCCAAAAGCCCATTGCCTGTGCCGGGGCAGAGGGCAGGTACCCGGACCAGAAATGCTGACGGAGTGGAACCAGCGGGCTCAGCCCCCAGCTTCCTGAGAGAGCAGCTGTGATGGTTCACTTTTGGACAAATGTCAATGCATGACTTGGGCAGCACGAAAAGCAGATGTGCAGAGGTTGTTCGCTGTATTCCAGAAGTTCACACACTCCCCGCAGGCTCTTTGGCTCAATGGCAGGAAGCCGTTGGTGGCTTCCACCTTCAATCCCAAAAGGCCACTGCCGTCCAGTGGATTCCAACCACAGTGACCCTAGATGGAGTTTTCAAGACTGTAAATCTTCATGGGAGCCAGCAGTCTCATTGTCCCCCTTGGGACAGGGAGCTAGCAGCCCGTTTCACCTCCAGGACCCCTTCCTCTCTAATTCTGGATTCAGTCCCTCCAAATATCCTGCCCTGCCCTGGTCTAGGCTTCTTAAATGCGTTCCATGCTGCTTATGTTAGTCTGGGTGCCTTAGCGAAACAAATCCACAGAAACGCGTATGTATAAGAGAGAGTTTTATGTAAAGGGTGAGTGCACATCAGGAAAACATGCCCGCATTTGCTTATGCACCCGCTTTGTCTTCAGCGATCATGTCGAGATAGGCTGGTGGCTTCTTCCATGTGGGCTTTGTTGTTTCTTAGCTAGATGGCCCCTTGTTTATCTTCCAGTCTTTAAGACCCTGGACACTATATCTTTTGATAGCCGGGCCCAGGGTGCTTAACCACTACACCACAAGGGTTCATTAGCATGTGACTTATCTCCTGCCATTCACACTAGATGCTCAAAATAGCAGGAAACCAGGTTTCTCCTTTGTGGCCACACCAGGTACTGACAGAACCAAGAACAGAGAAATGCTTAGTTATATATCTTGACTATCATTAGCATATTATATGCCTGGCAATCTGTAAGCCTTCGCTCCCCTGACCTCTCACAGCCTCGGTAAAATGAAGCTAATAAAAGTAGTGCTCTCACAAGCTTGGTAGGAGATTAAACAACTCACATAAGGCTACACAGCCTATCAACGAGGAGGCGAGATGAGGCAGTGTGTGGCTGCTGAACCCACACCCTTCACAACACCTCCATTAAAATGACTGAGGGCTATGAGGAACCAGACAGAAGCAGGTTCACACCCCAGATTGAGTCAATTTAACTGCCTATTGTGCCTGACCCTTCTATCTCTGATCTTAGAAATGGGGTTAACAACAACAAAACACTGTAGAAGAAATGTCCAGCAGATGACAGGCACGCGATTAAACAACAAAAAATAAATCACTTAAGTTGAAATTCGAACTCCTGGAAACCCCTCACATACGTGCAGAAAAGGATTGAGCCCATACGGTGTTTCCAGTGCCCCCGTCCTTCCCCCCTAAAATGAGCATTTGATAAGGTAATGCCTGGATTGTTCCAAGCCCAAGACTGTGGAGAACTAAAGGAAAACCCAGCATTATGAATCTTTGAGCACAGCCCTGCTGGGAAACCGCCCTGCAGTCACTTGTTGATGACTGGAGGAGGGACAAGAGTAGGGAGAAGAAGGAAGACTGAATGTGACACATAAGCAGGGATGGCCTCCATTCCATAAAGGAAAAAACTCAAGGTCTGCTTTTCTGGTGCCTGAAAGTTAGAACCCATCTGGTGCAGTTGAAAAGGTGTGTGTGTGTAGTGGGGGGGGGGGTGTTAGGGAGGAGGGGCGATGAGTCCAAAGGATGAACTCCATCTGCAATTGTGTCCTCAACTGCTTTCCCCTGCTAGCCACACGATATTTGTGGCTGGCCTGCCCTGCTTTTGTTATCAAGCCCAGAGAGGGCAAGAGACTAGCTCGAAGTCACACTGCAAGTTGGCAGCAGAATCAGGCCGAAAACTCTGGATGCTTAGAAAGCTTCACACAGACCTGAGAAAGTACCAAGGGAAGACCTGTTCGCTAACTGGGCAGCACTCACTGCATGCCAGCGCTGTTCCAGTGCCCCAGCCAGGGCATTGCTCCCTGTGTCCGTGTGTCCTCAGTGATGCACACAGGTGACGGACTGGCTTTTAATAGCATGCTTGGAAGGTTGAGGCCACCCAGCGGCACGTAGAAAGAAGGGCCTGCAAATCTACTTCAGACCAAGCAGCCTTTCAAGACCCTGGGGAGCACAGTTCTTCTTGGACACACAAGGAGGCCAGGAGTTGAAGTTGATTCCATGCTGTAGTTGATTCCATGGTTACCGGTTGTAGCTATACCTAGAGTCACATCCACATTCATGTTTATATCTCTTCACTCCATGGGGTGTTCATGGCTCCAACTCTTCTGAAGCAGACCACCAGGATTTTGTTTAAGAGGCCTCTGGATAGGTTTGAACTGCCAACCTTTTAGTTTGTAGCTGAGTGCTAAACAACTTGTGCCATGCAGGGTGCTAAGCTCAGAAACTCAGTCGGTGCTTCATGATCTCAGTTGGAATTATAGAGAGGGTCAGTGATGACCCATTGACTGCTGGGTAATTGTTGATGTAGTCTCCCTGTGCAGACATGTAAAGTACCTGAAAACTTAAAATCCAACTCATTGAGTGCATCATCCTGCCGTGCGCCAGCCCAGCAGCATGCTCTGCTGGGGACATTTGGCCATGCCTGGAGACATTCTGAAGAAGGGAGTCCCACTGCCATCTAGTGGGCTGAGACCAGGGATGCTCGCTTAGCATCCTGGTGCAGGGAACAACACAGCCCCACAAAAATGATGTTGACCAAAATGTCAGCAGAGCTGCCACTGGGAAAATGGTCTAGTCCAAGCGCTGACCTTCATAGAGGAAGAAAGCCAATGCAGAGCAGCTAAGTGACCTGCTGTGGGTTGCACAGCCTGATTCCAAGCCCAGTACTATACACAAAGCTGTTACCACGTCCAAAATTAAACAGCAATAGCTGCCCAAAGGCCTCTTAGTTTGAGGACCAAGTAAGACAGTAAATGAGAAAGCCCTTTGACAAATGTGGCATGCTGCACAACCATGAGATGTTATTACCCAGGTACTTTTGATATATGTAAATAGATCTTGTACCAGGTCAGTTAATTTTCCAACTGCTCTATCTGAGCTTTCAGATGGCAGCACCTCTGTCCAACCCAGGAAAGGACTCCTGTGCAGGCTGAGCAGCCGTGGAAAGCCTCATGCCTGGCTTCTCCCACCCCTCAGCTAATCTCCAAGTGATTAATAAGGGCTCTCACTATGTTGTGCCTCCCAGCTGACAGATACTAGGCTATCAATGCATTCGTATCACCTCCTTGATGCCTGAAGAGGAATATAGTTTCATGTGTGAGAGTGCCCCAACCCGCGGGACTCAGTTATTCGAGGGGTTCCAAGGAGGACCCAGCCTGAAAGAGAAACGGGCGAGAGAGAGGAGCGAGACCAAGCAGATTCTTGTCAAGGTCTGAGTTTATTGCTACACAAGCCTCTCTATAAAGGGTGAGGCAAACAAGGGAGTTCAAAGGGGAGATAAAGAAAAGGAAGGGCGTGGGTGTAGAGCGCACAGGGCAGGCGGCTGCAAGTCTGCAGTTGGAATGTCCGGTGCTGGAGCAGACAAGGGTGGGCCATCTGGTGTGTGTCAGGGTAAGATAAGGTTGAGGTGACGTGGCTTTAGCCCTGCTGGGCAGGCAATATGGCCTTGGTTTTGTCAGGCTGATTATGTCCGGTTCCCAACATGAGAGAAGCCAGGAATATCTCCTCTCACAACTGTGCAGCAAACGAGATCAGATATCCCAATCTGATTTTCAGCCCTCCTGTCTTTCCAAGTGAAGTGGATGGTCCATTTCACATTGTCTCAAGTCTTTGCACATTGCATGCCAACATTGCGACACAGGGTGCGGCTGTGGGTCTTAGTAGACAAAGCCCCCACCCAGAACCCTGCCCCCAGAGCTCCTTGGTCACCCTGCACAACGCAGGTCCAGGCCGGTCTCCACACTGCAAGGCGATCAACCCTGACCCTCCAGTGTGGCCGTCCTCACACGCTCCCACATCCACCTAGAAGGACTGGAGATGAGAGATTCCGGAAGCTCCCTGCCTCATCTGCCTCCCTCCCCAGAGCGACAGAGCAACTGTAACTGATTAGGCAGGATGCAGCCTCGTTCCCAGTCCCCACCCTCTCTGGGAAAGCAGGGATGTCTGGCACCTCATCCAAGGCCTTTCCCCTGTGATCTCATTACTAAGGAGCTGCTCCTCTACCGCCCACCTCCATCACCTCATCTACATATGGGGGAGATGAGTATGTCTTCTTTGCTGCTCCTTCCCTGAGTCCACCCCAGGAGCTCCCTGAACAGATCATCAATCACTTCTCATTACACCTGCAGCAGCCATCAGATACTGCTGAACAGAGACAGGCGCCTCCCCTGCTGCTGCCAGGCTCCAGTGCACATGTGCACACACACGTGCACACACATTGTACAGGCACACTCACATGGACACACAAGCATGCACACCCATGTGCACAAACTTTGTTCAGAGGTGGGAATTCTGCCCATTTTAGCCTCTAATATTGCAATCAGAGAGTGATAGAACAATGAAAGATGAAGGTGGATGAAGGAAGATCTATTTATTCCCTTACTTGTTACATAACCATTCATGGCTCTTTTTTTATCCGTACAAACACACCACCACACCATCAACAATCATCAAGTAGCTGTCATGTATGCAGTGCTGCCCTATTCAAGGCGGTGCTGAGTATGTGACGAGGATTCTCTCTAAAGCACAGCTCTGAGGAAGTCTGTCTCCTTCGCACTTTTACACACACAGGGTGAGGAGCCTGCAGGAGGCTCCGTGCGTTGGGTGAAGCCACACGATGAGTGAGGAGACCGAGTGTGAAGCCAGGGGAGTGAGAGCGCAGAGTTCACCACTTCACCACCATGCTGGTGTGCACAATCGATGAAAGGGTGGCTGCCAGCAGCAGGACAGAAAAAAAGTAAAGCATGTAACTTGTGGTTTTAGCTCTGACTTACTTCCAAAAGGAATTGTTTTTGTTGTTCTAAAAAGCTTTATACTGAGAAAAAGAAAGAAAGAAAGAAAGCTTTATACCTCTATAAAAACAAAAGGCTACTGCTGTCAAGCACCTTCAGACTCAAGCCAGAGGAGAGCTCTCCCAGTGGGCTTCCAAGCTGTAAATCTTCACAGAAACACAGTACCTCCTGTGGAGTAGCTGGTTGGTTCAAGCCAGCAACCTGGCAGTTAACAAGTACGTCCCTTGTACCTGTAATACCTGTATAAAGTGTATTAAAGATGAACTACTCCTGGTGTGTAATTTTAAATTGAATTATTGTGCCTGGAACTTTTTTTTTAATAGCTAAGAATGGTGAAATCAGACTCCTTTAGATGTTATGAGAAGAATACACACTACACAGGGCTTGGACCCAACCCAGCTTAATTCAAAGGAAGGCAGATTTATTTTCTTCTGCTTCCCAGAAGGTTCCTCAGCAGAACGTGTGTTAAACAAAATTGTTTAGCTATGGAAAAGAGCAATCTCCTCTTGGGAAGATCCTGGTAGAAAGGGGCTTTGGTTACATATCCAGCTCAACCCAGCCCCAGAGGCCTCGTCATGTTTTATTTTGTTTTGCCCTTGACACTGATTGTCTTGGGAACTGTGGCCCCCGAGCAATGGCCAGGAAATCAGGTCTTCTTGATGTAAATCCTCTAATATCCCCTACAATGATTTTCAGTGCCAATGGTAAGGCCCGCCCAGTGGCTGCCACATGCCCCTGAGCAGACACGTCAGAGCAGATGAGAGCATGAGACAGCATTTAAGAGAACGGTAGGCTGGCCTTGACTTAGCTGTTTGGCCTCTCCTCAGAAGTCATTTGTGACACTGACTGTCATGGGTTTCATTAAGAACAAGTCTATCTCTACCAAAGAAAACTGCAAGGTAAGAGGACTTTCAGCTCCAGCTACATATGTCCCCAAACTTACTTACATATTGTCCTGTTTTCAGAAGAAAAAAAATTTACTCAGTGCCTCCCGGGCAAATAAAAACTTTGGTACTACAACCTACAATCCCAGATAAAGTGTAGGTATCTGCTTTGGCAGCTCCCCTGGATCGAGCTGCTCCAGTAGCTCTCCACAAAAACCCTGTGAAGAGATGATCAGGCAGGAGAGCCTAGTCTGTTCTGCAGAAAGAAGCTACCCCTGAAACCTCAGTGGCTTAAAATCTAGAAGTTTATTTCTTGTTCATGCAAATTCTGACACTGGAAGGGCAATTCTCCAGGGTGTTTGTCCTGCACACCGTCCGTCAGTGATTTGGGCTGCTTCACAAATATGGTGCCACCAGATCAAAAGGTGGATTCCAGGTCATCACAGAAGAGGAAAAGAGAAGTGGGGGTTGTGGATCAGTCTTTACATGCTTTGACACTTTAGTTGACATAGATCGCTGGATAGGGCTGCTTATATAAAGGTTATCAGTTCAAACCCACCTACCTGTACCACAAAAGGAAGGGGTCATCTGCTTTCATAAAGGGTACAGCCTAGACAACCTCATGCAGCAATTGTACTCTGTACCACAAGGGGTGAGCATGAGTCAGAACTGACTTGAAGGCAACAGGATTTGGGGTTTTGTTTGTTTGTTTGTTTGGTTGGTTGGTTGGTTGGTTGGTTGGTTGATTGGTTTGGTTTGGTGAGTGGGAGGTGGTTCTACCTACAGCATATTAATCTGAAGTAGTCACTTTAGGTTTTTTTGTTTGTTTTTTGAGAGATGTGGAAAAGCTCATTGGCTTTAATGGGGAGTTAACTCTGCCACAGACGGCCTCCTCAAAATTTCCCTCCCGCTTCAGAAACTAGCAGAGATTTTCAATGAAGGAGCCTGCTGGCACCCGCTGGACATCTCCTTGCAAGGTCAGTCCTTTGGAGCCACTGGGAGGGAGAAAAAAGAGACTTCTATTCCTGTAAAGAATTCCAGCCCCAGAAATCCTCAGGGGGCAATTCTGCCCTGTCCTCTCGGGTCGCTATGAGTCCGAATTGAATTTATGGCTATGAGTTGAGTTTTAATTCCATTCACTTACTGCTCTTGACAGGTTGCTAGATTAGGGCTTGTCTTCCCAAATGCCAGCACTAAACGAAAATGAGCTGTCCGTGCCACAACAAAGGGGTTGGAAATAAATCAGGCACACTCATTAGATACCTATGGCAAAATTCAGAACTGAGCAGGCTCTGACCCAAGTCATGTAGACCCAGGTGGAAAGTCCACCTGGTCATACAGAATAGGACTTCACAAAAGTGCACCAAAATCAACCAGTACGATCAACCAATGCCTTCCAGTGGTGTTGGGAGGTGATAGAAGTAGGCCTGGGCTCCTTGTCGCCCTCCCTTGTTCACGTGCTCTGCAAGTGGAGGGTGAGGCCTTGGGGGTTCCTGCCGTGGCTCCTCAGCTGGTTCTGCACTCCTGCTCAGGTATTCCTCCCATGAAACCGCCATATTCAGCTGCAAACTTTCCCCACCCCTGCCATGCAGCCCGGCGTGCTTTCCGGAGATAGTGGGGACTTTTGGGGACTGCGATACCTGAAACTTTCTTTCATAACATTCACTTGGATTTACAAAAGTGCTTCTGCCATATGAATTCTTTCAGCGTTGCTAAGCAAGAACTGAGGTCAACCACCCCAGAAACCTAACACTATCAAGTCGATTCTGACTTATATCAATCTAGGGGGTCCTCAAACTATGGCCTGCGGGCCACATGGCCCTCAGAGGACATTTATTCAGTGCGCCGGGTGTTTTTGCCCCGTTTTTTTTTTTTTTTACTTCAAATTAGGTATGTGCAGTGCGCATAGGCATTTGTGCATAGTTTTATTTTTAAACTATAGTCCGGCCCTCCAGCGGTTTGAGGGACAATGAACTGGCCTCCTGTTTAAAAAGTTTGAGGACCCCTGAAAGGACAACGTAGAACTATGCCTGTGGGTTCCTGAAGTTCTAAATCTTTACAGGAGCTGAGAACCGCATCTTTCTCTGTGAGCCATAGCGGATTCCAACTGGCTGGCCTCATGGTCACACACATTCCACCAGGCTCCTTGAGCCTTAACTTGATAATTTAATGAAACGATACTTCTCCAAGTCACACTGTATCATGGTCTATAATCTTGCTATTCTAATATCAAATTTAAAATAAGGAATATAGTTAAGCTCCAAATCCATAAGCAATAAGATCATTGAATCTCTTTGGACACTATTACTTAAAAAAAGAAAAAACTCTGTCCAATTATTTTCAGCACAGAAAAGCTTCCAGTGTTTACAGCTTAGTATTTAATTGCTTTTTCTCTTCTTCTTTTGCATTGGTGAATCATTTTGAGCTTATAATAATGTCAAAATAAATAGTTTCCAGAGCCTCCAGGCATTCACTGTGTAATGATCATTTAAAAGATTTCTTGGTTAGAGGGTCCTCAAAAGAATAAAAAGCGTGTCCGCATCCCTGGTCATTTCTATATTCAAAAGAAGAAATTGCTCATCAAATGCTACAAGCCAATTTCTTTCTTCAGCCAAACTGCCCATTTTAGCATCACTGAATTAAGCAAATGGTTCTACATTTCAAAGTCAACAATGATACTCTTTTCCCTTTAACACGAGCATCTTAAACAGCTCAAAAAGTAGTCGAGCTCTTTATTATGGCTTTTCCTGAGAAAGCTGTTTCGTTGTTTATTTTATTTATTCATCTAGACTTTCATTTTAAGATTTGTGTATTTTAAGTTCTGCTAGTCAGGACATTTTAAATGGAGCCAGATTTTTTTTTATACTTTGTCTTTTAAAATATAATGAGGCTGAGCCGTACATCCCTTAATAAAATATAAAGTCTTCCTATTTCTGTTTGTTTGTAAATTCCCTAAGGATATCTCTTAATGTAGTAAAACCAAAACCCGCCATAATGAATTACATTTGGTCTACTGGGGGTTGTGGCCAACCTTTAGATAGAAAAATCCAGAGACTCCCTTCTGCATCTCCTTTCCCAACCAAACCCCGGTGGCTGGAGGCTGGAAGGAAGAAAGAGGCTGGGCTGCTGGGGCAGGGTGGGGAAGGGGTAACCTTGCAGATTATTTCAAATTCTACTCTGAAGGCAGAAAGTTATCCAAATGAGATAGCTAGAGATTCACTTCCTTAGAAAAAGATTGAAATTAATGTGTCCCTTAGAAAAGCCAAAGGAAAAAAGTCGTTATTAATTTAGGCAATTGAAGAACTTTGAAAGCCATGTCTAGTACATAAAAACACCTGTCCCTAGAGCCCATCGGCCTAGGAAACTGAATTTTTATACCATGTAAAATAAAGGAAGGTCATTTCTTAGACTTGCTCAACAGAAGATTGTCATTTTAAACCGGTTACTGTAATGAGAAGCTGGGTTTTCGTAAAAAGGACTGAATGCTTGAGTCAGTGTGAAATGAAATTAGAGATGCATGTTCTGCGCATGGCAGCATTTCCGGAGGAGTCTGTGTTCCCGTGACTGCTCTCAATCTGTGTCGTGCCTTCTGGGAAACTCACAGCGTGGTGCCCACATCTAGTCTCTCGGACTTTCTTGCCAGCTTTGGAAAGGTGTTGAGTCTGTTGGATCTGCTGCACAGAGACAGCATGCAAGTGGACCCTTCCCACATTCCTCAGAGAGCAGCCCCCCAGTGTAAAGCTGTGGGTGAGGTTTGATGACCTTTGCCCCTTCATCATCCCGCATTCTTTGACAGACCCAAGCGCTCCCCCGAGGCATTACCGGAGAAGCAGCTACCCCATAGTTTCCAGATGGTGGGTATCAGCCTGTGTGCTCATTGGGATCGCCAGAGAGCTGTCCAAAAGACATCTTTGTCCCATCTCCACTGAGTCCGATTTTATTGGCCTGGAATGCAGCCTAGGTGCTTGGATTTTTTTCTCTCTCATAAGTTTTTATTGTGAATTGGGTGAAGGTTTACCAAGATCATCAGTTTTTTATTCAACAATTCATACACATTGTGTTTTATGCCACTTATTGCAATCTCCACAATATAATATGACTTATTCCACTCCCTACTTATGTCTTCTGTTTCCCTTCCTCCTCTCTTCCTACCCTTCTGAACTTGGGCCTTGGATTAATACTGCCCTTTTGAGATCAAATGGTTTGCTGTTTTCAGGTTTGTGTGCCTCACTTGTGTAATTGCTCCCATTATAGACCAATCTATTATTTGGCTGAATATTGAACCACAGGTAGGAGTTCATTTTGAAACTTAGTGAATAAGGACCATCATTTCAGAGGTTCTGTTAGTCCCTATCCAGCCAATAAGCCTGGTCTCTTTTATGACTGTGAATTTTGCTTCACTATCTAGGACCTTTTGATGTGATCCCTTTCAAAGAAGTTGGAATTGATAGTTGGAGATCATCTAGTTATTCTGTGCTCAGAGTCATGAAGTCTAATGTTCATGTGGTCCACTCACCACTCTTTCCTCCAGAGTGAGGGTGACAATACTTGCCACCTAGATGGCCACTTGTGAGCTTCTGAGATCCAGCTGCTACTCACCAGCGTGGATGTCGACCATAGTCTTTACAGTCTAGGTAATGACAATTGTTCTTGGTGTCCTTCACAACTATAATCCCCAGCCCCCAAGCCCAATAAAGCACTCCCTCCAGTTGTTCGGTTATGCCTAAGGAGTTTTGATAACTTCATCTTCTGTGTGCTCCGGAATATTCAACTCCCTGGATGATCAGAATGCTCAATCAGGGCTCAGAATCTTGGTGTTAAGGCTCCTGGTGAGATCCTGGCACATCAGACACAGAGGTTGTGAGGCTAGAGGATGGGCAGAAGGGGATCATACTGAGTCTAACAAGGAAAGAAAAGGAAATGAAGGATATAAGCAATTAAAAGCAAGCGCATAAATAGATACAAATACACAGATGGCCCTTGCAACATTATTCCCAATCTCACAAACGTGTCAACGGTCTAAATACCCATCAATAGGTGAATGGATAAGTCAAACATGTTGCCTACGGTATATATAATGGACTACTACTCAGCCATAAAGAGAAATGAACTCTTGACACAGGCTACAAGAGGAATGAACCTCATAAGCATTATGCTGAGTGAAATAAATCAGCTTCAAAAAGGACACATTTTGCTTAATTCCACTTACAAGAAATATCTAGGCTAGGAAAATGAATAGAGACAAACATCTCCCAATTGTTTCCAGGGATAGGTAGGAAGGTAAGTATGGTTGTTACATAATGCCATGTCAATTGGACAAATAAGTGAGGTGGAGTCTTTCTTATACCTATATGAGTGTCCTTGGATTTATTTCTCTAGTCAACCCAGCCTAACCCAGTAGACGATACTGAGCTTCCATAAGGGTGATGGCATAATTTTGGAATGGGTAAGGATGATATATGAACAACATGCAGAATGCCACTTAGTTATAATCTTATAGAGCGTGGAAGTGACGAATGTTTTCATGCATGTATATTTAGTACGATTTTTAAAGAGTGTACGCAAAAGAGCAATATGGCAAGTCTGTGTTACCATTTGCTGTTGCTCAGCTAAAAGCGATTCGGGCCTGTGTAGTCCAAAGGGAACCACAGAGGCTCAGGAGGAAAGCTGGTACCATCTCCAACTAAGACTTGTCTGACCAAACGCAGAGTCTCCCTTCAAGTAACTGACAGGTCAGAGGCAGCTCATCTCTGCTGCAGAAGCAATGATTTGTCTCAATTCCCAGACCACTGTCACAACCATGTCTTGTTGCCCTCGGTGCCCCCCTAACCCACCACAATAAGTCACTAGAAAGCCATGCTTCATTTAAAAACAAACAAATAAACCCCTTCTGCCTCCATCCTGGCACTGTTTCAGCTTATTTAGCATCATAACATATGTCATCTGTTTCCCTAAACAATCTAACATGGACATGGCACGATGGGACTGATGAGTTAGGCAAATGAGAACCAGCCTGCCCTCTGAACACACACGATGGCATTTGACTTGCTGTCAGTAGATGCTGTCGCGTTTCTTCTCCTCTTTCCTGGAAAATAAATATAGAAAAGAAAGAGGACATGAAAAGGGCTGCAAGATGTTTAGCTCTGGTCTTTCTAGAAAGTGTAGAAAAAAAGTATGTGAACCCTGCCTGCCTTTAGATGCCCCACTCCTCTGGCAAACAAGAATTGCGCTCTGACCATGGACAAGACATCTGGATCTGGGGGGAGGCTATAACAATTGCCCCCACCAGCAAAGAGTTTCCAGATTTACGGGACTGCACAGGCCAGGGAGCAGCTCATAAAAAGAACAAGAAGAATCACAAAGGAGGGTGTGCTCCAGCACCACTTCGTCCAGCTGCAGACACATGAAGGCAAAGTTTCCTTTGCTTTCAGTCAAGTTTATGATTTCCGCGGCATCCCTTACCAACACCTTCACAAAGATCTAAGTTCTTGGGTTGTTTCGTTCCAGGGCGGACATCTCCTTGGTAAAGCCACACTTTATGGACAGCTCATGGTCCAAGAATTCCACCTATATGTTTTGAAAGGGGCCACGTTAAAACCCCTGGCTCAGACTTTCAGGACTGGGCACAGCACACCATGGGGACAGCAGGATTTGGTAACACTCTCATCTCCATCACAACCTGAACCTGGCAAAGCTATTTTCTTCCACTCACCATCTTTCAATCAATATTTACTCAGCTATTAATTGTTCCCCGGCTCAACATCAGAAAAGTGTTCAAACGTTACCGAATTGTCCATCTAATGGTAGAGGTCTGTGCAAGGGATATGAGAGCAAGAGGCTCAGAGATGATCAGCGGGTAACGAGAGAGGGATTCACCTTTATCATTTGTAGAAAGCCCCTGAGGCTTAGTCACATCGGCAGACTTTCCCTGGAGCAAGCAAATAAAGCTGCTCCCGGCTCAGCTCCATTCCTGATCTGGTCTTGCCATGAGACTATCCAGGCTTTGTTCCAACCCCACGTTCTGGAAACCACGAGTGGAAGGAGGTGAATCATGGGGATACCATGGAAAAGAATGGGCATTGCACAACACTTCATTGTACTCATATGGAGCTTATGCAAAGGCCAAGAGATAGAACCAGGTGAGACTGTGAACAGGACAAGGTGATACTGCATGGTTTAAAATCAGAAAAGGTGTGCATCAGGGTTGTATCCTTTCACTGTTCTTATTCCATCTGTATGCTGAGCAATTTATACAAGAAGCTGGTCTATGTGAAAAAGAACATGGCATCAGGATTAGAGGAAGACCCATGTAATGTCATTGGGAACATTTTCTCACTAAAAATTTTAGGTCATGGCATCAAAAAAGTGTCATTTTAACCTAAATGGGTTTTTAGACCAGTGAAATAACAGCGAGAGTGAGTCAGCATTGTGCACAGAATTGAGTGATACTGGTTCTTTGGGAAATTCATAATCCAACACTGACACTGCTGAGATAAAGGATGACAGTGAGGAAGATTCTACACCTGAGCTCTGTGATGGGCCAACGTGGTGCTCTACTCTCTTCAGGAATGGATGAGCCAGCTCCACCAAGATTCCCCTTTACTGGAGCACCTGCTATGTATGTAGACGTTGAACACAAGAACGCTTTGGCGTTCCTACAATGATTTCTGACCGATGAGGTCATCGAAAAAATGATTATGATAGCCCGGAGGTTTAATTTCAGGTTTTAACCCCTCTTCAGTTAATTTCTGTGCATGGGGGAAGGTTTGGGGCTTGCTTCATTTTCCTACATACGGTATCTCAGTTTGTCCAACACCATTTGTTGAGCAAGCAGAATTTGTCCCTTTGGATATTTCTGTGTCCTTTTTCGAAGGCTAGTTTCCTGTTGACTGGTGAATATATGTGTAGCTTTTCTGTTCGAATCTATTGATCTATATACCTCTCAGTGTACCAATACACTGCTCTCCCTTAGGGAAAAACAACAACAAAAGTTGTATGAGCCCCTATATAATGATTTTTTTTAATGGACGATGAACTATTTTCCAGGCCAGCACTATCCTATGTTTGAGCACATTGCTGCAGCCACTGTGTCAATCCACCATGCCTTATAGCCTGCGGTACTCATGTTCAGGTATAGTGTTCTGCCATTTACAAGGTTCACACTGGCCAGTTCTTTCAGAAGTGGAAGACCAGGTCCTCCTCCCTCGTCTCTCTGTCTGGAAACTGCTGAAGTCTACCTGCAGTGAGTGACCCAGCAGGTATTTGAACTACTGGCTGCAAAATTTCCACCATTACAGCCAAATGCAGGCCACCACAGTACAACAGACAGTAACAGCATCTTAACACCACACAAAGGCTCCTCCCTGGGGAGGCTACATGTTCAGGCAATTGTTGCTGTTACACATGTAAGTGGGGGATACATGAAGTCGCACCATCTCCTGTGGCCCTTCCAGGAACAGGCCATTCTGCTGTTGTTTCTACTGGACTTAGGCTCAGCTGCCAACCTGCCCTCTGCACGCATTCTTCTCCTTACCCTTCCATGTCACCTTCTCTTTGCCCAAGTCAATACTGCTGGTCAGTCACCTACTGGTGGATGCTTGCTTCTGAAGTTTCTGAACCACATTTCCCCATGGTTATGAGACATTGCTGCTGCCACTGCGAGCATTTAACAGGTTACTTTACACCTTCAATGAGAAATCTAGGGGAATAGAAAGAAAGCTTCTTCTTTCTCCCAAGGAGTGGGTGGTGGTTTTGAACCGTTTCCCTTGAGGTTAGCAGCCCAATGTGTAACCCACTACACCAGTAGAGCCTTGGTGGCACTGTCCAGCAATTATTAGACTGCTAAACATGAGGTCAGGGTTTCAAACCTACCAACTTCTCCTTGGGAGAACGATAAAGCTGTTCCCATAAAAGACTGACAGCTCCAGAAGCCCTCTATAGGGTGGCTATGAGTTGGAATTTTGCGGTCATTTAGGGCTTTTTGGTGGCATGTGATTTTTTAGGGCTTTTAGGTTGTTTGTGGACGTTTAAGGTGTGTTTGGGGCATTCGGGTGGTTTGGGGTTTTTAGGGTGTTTTATAAGATTTTAGGGAGTTTTTAAGGGATTTAGGGGTGGTTTTTTAGAGTGTAGAGGTATTTTTCAGCACAATATGGTGTTTTTAGTGATGTTACAGAGTTCCTTAGGGATTTTAGGGTATTTTTAATATTATATGGGTTTTTTCCCCCAGCATTTTAGGTTTTCTTAGGGCTTTCATGGTGTTTTCAGGGCATATATGGGGTTTAGGAATGTTTAGGGTTTGGGAATCTTCTAAGGATGATTTTTGGAAGTTTCACATGTTTGGGTGGGCATTTGGTGTGTTTTTTTGTGGCTTTAGAGTGTTTATGGGATCCTGTCAATTTGCAGCTTTAATTCCGCAAAGAAAAGTCAGACAGCAAGCCAGAAAGGAGCAGGAAATGAAGGGGAAGCCCAGGCCACATGTTACAGCTGCCAAGTCCGGAGAACCTAGGTGTGGTCGTTGGCTACCTGGGACCGGGAGTGGGGCTGTGCTCCTGCCCAAGGGTGCTAGGGAGTAAACCAATCTCAGCTGGACGTTTGGCTTTTCTACTAATTAGCCGTCTCCATGAACTTTCCCAAGGGCAGCTGGCGAATTGCCAGGGGAACCCAGCTAGACCCCCCACACAAAAGCACAGGGATGGTTACAGGAACAGGAGGTTTCACACAGTGGATGTGCAGGGCTTGGGGTCGGGATTGGGGGCCAAGGTGAGGAAGGGGCAGCAATAAGGCCTGATCCCAAATAATCAGACACTGAGCAATAAAAGTACAAGGACTGACAAGAGAACATGGGGACAAAGGATGGCTGGACTTCATTTGATATCTTTGGACATGCTGTCAGGAGAGACCAGTCCCTGAAGGGACATCAAGGACATGATGCTTGGCAAAAAGTGGAGGGCGGGCAATAAAACAGCTCGAACCAGTGTCTACATCAGTGGGCATAGTAACAATGGTGAGGATGGTTCGAGACCTGGCAGTGTTTTATTTTACTGCTTGTGTTTTTCTAGAACTGTCTTTCCTGGATGCACGAGGAAGGATAACTGTGCTTGTGGGAAGCAAATGCACAGTGGGCAGCGCTTTGGCCAACATAGGTATACCACCGGCACACGTTGCCCCTTTACTTGGCATCCAAAGTGACAGGATTTGTCTTTCCCCAGAGCTCTCCAGCCCTGGGGGAAGCGGCCCTGCCTTCGGCGCGCCGCCAGGGGGCAGCACTGCTGCTCTCTCACTGGCTACATCTGTGAGGACCCAGAGAGCAGCTCCTTTCTGCTGCTCTCCTCTCAGACTTCTGCCAGAAGCCTTGGCTCGTCCTGGATCCTCCCTTGATTCCCACTCTGCACCTTTGGGGACGCCCAGCCCATTAACTCTCTCCCATCCTTCCTTGCTGCCTCTTGTCCAGATGCCTGAGCTGGGCTTCAAGTAGTTGTAATGTTATGCTTAGGTGAGATGTGTTCAGCTTGTTTACTGTCTGTATACAAGAAAAGAGTGCAGCCCAAGACATCCACCCTTTTGTTCCTCTATGGAAAGCCTGTTACGTGTCATAGTCTTCTCTCTGTGCAGTGCTTTCCTCTGCTGCTGATGCTTTTACATGAAATAGGACTCGGTGTGTCACCGCTACAGGAAATTATCTCTGAAAAAATAATATGCCCAGAACTCAGAAACAGTGTCAGCTTGCATCTGGCATCATGGAAGCATCATGGGTGTGTTTCCATTCATTCGCTCCTGAGTGTCACATGTTAAACTCAGTGCGTAGCATAAACAGCAGCCGCCACAAACTGAGACAAAACACACCCTTTGCTGTGAAGCACATTCCGACTCCTGGCTGATCCTGTGTCACAGAGTAGAACTGCCCCGCAGGGGCTCCCTAGCTGTCATCTTTACAGAGGCACATGGCCACACCTCCCTTTTGGGAAGCCACTGGGTAGGTTTGAACTTCAGGGTTGTAGTAGTTGATATTGTAGAGCCCTGGAGTCAGTTCGGATTCACAGGGGCCTGTGCACTAGAGAGAGAAACAAAGCCCAGTCCTGCGCCATCCTCGCACTTGTTACTGTATTTGAGCCGATTCTCGCAGCCACAGTGTCAATCCACCTAAGTAAGGGTCTTCCTCTTGTTTGCTAACCCTCTGCCAAAAATGATGCCCTTCTTACAGGACTGGTTCCACCATAGTAATATGTCCAAAGTACCTGAGACAACGTCTCCGCATCCTCTTTCAGATCTCCTGCCTTTAGTTTGTCAGCTCACTTCGATGGAGTCGATGCTGAGCCATAGCGACTCTATGAGATCAGAGCAGAACTATCTCTGTGGGTTTCCCAAAGGCTAACTCTATGGGAGTAGAACGCCTCATCCTTTTCTTCTGAGGACTGACTGGTGGTTCCCCACTGCTGACATTACAGTTGACAACCAAGGCATAAGCTACTATGCCACCAGAAGTCCCTTGCCCCTGTGCAATAACCAACACCACCTACACACAAAACGCACCCCTTCTCTGTCAGTTTGATGTATGGTGATGGCTTGAGTTGCTATGAAATTGGAAGCTACTAGGAGGAACCCTACAAAAACTACAATTTTTTCAAAACTATGCATTTAAATTTTTTATCCCCTTCATAGTACTCTCCATTACACTTCACACATTTGTCTAATCTGTGATTACATTCTTGGAAACATTTTTCAAACTCAGCAGTTTGGGTGACACCCTTGTTTTTTCCCCCACCTCTTCTGTGTTGTCAAACCACTGTCCTTCATTCATGGAAACAGAAAGAAGTCACATGGAGTGAGTTCAGGTGATTAGGATATGAGGGACAAGAGAGGCATGCTTTTTGGGGGGATATTTTCATACTGTTATTTCTTTTCTCTTTTTTTATAATCATTTTTGGGGCCTCATACAACTCTTATCACAATTGATACATACATCACATTTGTACATTCATTGCCCTCATCATTCTGAAAACATTTGCTCTCCACTTAATCCGCTGGCATCAGCTGATAATTATTCCCCATCCCTCATGGACCCTGAATAATTTCTAAATTATTATTTTGTCATATCTTACACTATACAATATCTCCCTTCAGCCACTTTTCTGTTGTCTGTCCCCCAGGGAGATGGTTATATGTAGATCCTTATAATCGGTTTCCCCTTTCCATTCCTCCCTCCCTCCACCCTCCTCGTATCGCCACTCTCACCACTGGTCCTGAAGGGATCATCCGCCCTGGATTCCCTGTGTTTCCAGTTCCTATCTGTACCAGTGTACATCCTCAGGTCTAGCTAGATTTGTAAGGTAGAATGGGGATCATTTTACTTGTGGGGGAAGAAGCATTTAGGATCTAGAGGAAAGTTGTATGTTTCATTGTTGCTACAGTGCACCCTGACTGGCTCCTCTCCTCCCTGCTACCCTTCTGTAAGGGGATGTCCAATTATCTACAAATGAGCTTTGGGTTTTCACTCCACACTCCCCCATATTCACAAAGATATGATTTTTTTGTTCCGATGATGTCTGATACCTGATTCTTCCGACACCTCGTGATCACACATGCTGGTGTGCTTCTTTCATGTGGGCTTTGTTGCTTCTCAGCTACATGACCACTTGTTTAACTTCAAGCTTTTAAGACCCCAGAATGTATAACTTTTGATAGCCGACCACCATCAACTTTAGTCACCACATTTGCTTATGCACCCATTTGCCTCCAGCAATTGTGTTGGGGAGGTGAGCATCACGGAATGCCACTTTAATACAACAAAGTATTTTTGCATTGAGGGAGTACTTGAATGGAGGCCCAATGTACATCTGTTACCTTAATACTAAACCTATAAATATATGCATATAGATCTATTTCCCCATCGTTATACATAAATATATTTACATATGCACATGCCTTTATTTAGACCTCTATAAATGCCCTTTGCTTCCTACCTCTTTCCTTGATTTCCTTTTACTTTCTGATTGTCCCACTCTCATGTTCAGCCTTCATTTGTGTTTCAGTAATTCCTCTCGGTTACATTACTCTTGGTTACACTCTACCAAGCCTCCTACACCCTCCTCACCATCTATTTGGATCACTTGGTGTTCCCTTGTCCCTGGGTTTGTTAACAGCACTTCCTTTTTCCCTACATCCCCCTTTCCCATCTCCCCCCCCCACTAGCTGTCAGTCCCATTGTTTTCTCCTCCAGATTGTTCATCCAGCCTATCTCATTTAGACAGACCTGTGGAAATCATAGCATGCACAAAAACGAGACAGAGCAAACCCAAGCAACAAAATGAAACAAAAGAACAACACCACCACCAACAAGCCAATGACAAAAAGCAAAACAAAACACAAGAAAGAAAAGCTTTTAGTTAGTTCAAGGACTGTTTGTTGGCCTTTAGGAGTGTTTTCTCATAGAGTACGATGGGTCAGCTAGCCCTGGCCCCAAAGTCTATTTTTGGTATTCCCTGGGGACTTCGTTGCTCTGTTCCCCTTCCTGTTCTATTGTACACCCTTAGTATTTTGCCTCGGTGTGCTGGGATCAGATCGGGCGATAGAGGCATGCTGTTTTTTTTGTGTGAGCAGGTGCACTGTCATGGTGGCAAAACCAGTCCCCTGTCTACCACTAATCAGTCCTTTTTATTTTAAATAAATCATTTTATTGGGGGATCTTACAGCTCTTGTAACAATTCATACACCAATTTGTATGAAGCACATTTGTACATACATTGCTATCATCATTTCCAAACATGTTCTTTCTCCTTGAGCTCCTTTTTTCCCCTCCTCCCACCCACGTGAACCACTGATACTTTATACATACTTTTTATTTTTATATTTTACGCCTCTGCTGTATCCCTTCACCCAAACTTCTGCTGTTTGTTCCCCTGGGTGGTGGAGTGGGGCTGTATGTCCATCATTGAGATTGGTTTCCCCTTTCTTCTGCTTCTCCCCCCTACCTTCCCTCGTGGTGTTGCTACTCTCAGTATTGGTCCTGAGGGGTTTATCTGTCCTGGATTCTGTGTGTCGGAACTTCTAGTCAATAGCAGTGTGCAAGCTCTGGTCTAGCCAGACAACTCAGACCTTCTTTGTCACACTGTTACACAATATCTTCAGAACCTCTAAATAGGAAGCTTGATTAACAGTCTGACCTAGTGCAATGACTAAACTCCAAATGCACTATCCTACTCACATCAACAAAACCAAACAAATGAGCATCTTCTTGAAGTTTGAGTTCACTTGACGAGGTGTATTTGAGTGAGGTGATGATGGCGTCTTACACTGACTTGATTTATGTTTGCATTCTGGCTTGTGAGAAGAGCACAAGGTCTTGTCACCAGCAATGACCTTGGGAAAAAAGTGTGGGTGCACTAGCTCAGAGCAAGTTGCCAGATGCCTGCCCAAACAGGAGAATGTATATTTTGAAATGTGTACCCAGTGGAGCTTTGTACCGCTTGGTTTTTTGGCGGGGGAGGGGTGGGGGTGGGGGGAAGTCCGGCTACTCCTTTGTAGGTTAGATAATCTGAGATGTGCTATTTGAAATTTCCTGGGGCCAGTTTTAGACAAAACTAGAAAAGTTAATTTTGCTGTATGGAAAAATCTGACAGTCTGGAAGTATCTAATTTTCCTCACATGCCATCATTCCCCTAGTAGCATTATTCTTAGTTAAAGCTCTCCTCTGTTCCTCCTTAGGGTTTCCCCCACTACCTGATGTTCCTTTTCTCCTACTCATCATCAAGGGACTTGTGTCCAAAGTGAGGACAGCAAATAAGAGGCCCTCCTGACTCTCTGTTAAGAAGGGTGCTCTGGTGCATGCGTGTGTTTATGTGTGCACATACAATCGCATTTGAATTTTGTTGGAAGAGGCTTCATAGAGACCGAGAGTGACATGGTTAGAGCTGCTGCACATGTAGAGCACTGTACTCTATGGTGTTCTAATTCAAATGCATGTAAGGTCCAAGAGAGGTAATAGAAGCAAGTGACCAGGGTCAGGGAAGACAGTAGGAGGAACTGAGGGAGCCTGAATGCCTCACACCCTGCCAGTTTCACTGATTCTTGGATGGGAGAGTACCAACCTAGTGCTGTGAAATCTTCGCAGTTTTCAGAGGCTTGGGGGATTTTAATTTTGTATGTAAAAATAGACATCTAAATGCTTGTAATTTATTGATTTCGATAAACACACTGAATGCCAGTACTCAAGTCAAACAAACCAAACTGACAGCCATCGAGTCTTTGCCAACTCATAGTGACCCTATTAGACAGGGTAGAACTGCCCCTCAGTTCAGCTCCCAGCCCTGGAGGCCCATCAGTTCCTCGTTATTATCATGAGGAATACTATTTTCACAAGAGCGTTACAGACCCCTAGAGACTAAACCATAAAGCCATATAGGCTTTGACCATCAATTCTGATATGCTTTTTCCTCAAACTGATGGGTCATTTGATGGAATCCTTGTATTACTTCCCTAACATAAAAATTAATCAAGCAAAGGAGATTCAGTGCTCAGTACTGCAGCCCCCTATTTAGAGATTAACTCTTAAAAACCACCACCACCACCACCACCACCACCACCACCGCCACCTTATCTATGTTGATAAAAACTTGAGTAGGCTGTATAAATATCTCAAGTATTTAGGATAAAATGGATTCTTATTCTACTGTCACATATTTAGTTTGAGTTATGTGTTTCCATCTGAACACAAATTAAATAGACCTCATTGACATCTTTTCAAAATGCCATAAAAATTAAATGATTACCTTAAAAGATACTCAGTATAATTAGGCATCAGAATAATGTACATCAACACTAGAGCGAGATAGTGTTTCAACCCATCAAGATGACACTAGCCAAGAATATTAAAAATACCATTGAGTGCTGGAAGAATGAACAGATTTATGTCAGAAGAACAGTCTGAAAGGTCCTTAGAAGCAAGCACGGGGAGACTTCACATGCTTTGGATATGTTATCAGGAGATGCCAGTCCCTGGAAAAGGCTGAAATGTTAGGTTCAAGTATAACAACAATTTTGAAGATGGTGTAGGACTGCGCAGTGGTTCATTCTGCCTTGAGTTGGAACTGACTCAATAGCACCTAATGCTAAAAGCTAGATGCTTTTGATCCTAAATGAAAAGTGGATGGTCCAGCCTCCATACCAGCTACGTGGACAACTGCCCCTCCCCCCAGAAGAATTTACTTTAGAAGACGGCACTGAACCTGTAGCTAGGGCAGATGGACATGTCTGATCAGAGCACACAGGGGCAAATGAAGGGGAGGAAGAGAGTGGAGCACACACTGGTCCACCAGACTTGGAGGATGATTTTGGCACTCTGAACAGCCAATGTACAGAGTGGACCATATGGCTGATCCCACTATGAGACATGCCATCCCTTGCTGGCCCAGGGCCCTATGGGGACAATACCGGAGACTCTGTGTTGGGACTGACCCGACTGGCCCTCCAACACGGAGGCAAATCACTAAAAGCATGCAGCAGAGCAACCATGGGAGCAGAGCGGGTAGCCCCTGAGGGAGTACAAAGGACAGACTCTGGGGCCAGAGCATGATACGCCATCAGACCTGACTGAAGGACACACCTATAGAAAAAAAAAATCAGACCTTGATCTATTTACAGGTTTTTCTTTCCTAAAAAAATTTTTTTGTCTTTTAATTAATTTACTCTTTTATTGATCATTGGTTTTCTGTTGTTGTTTTTTTGTCATCACTGTGTTCTCACCCATCGCCTATCTTGCTATGGTTTGATTTTTGGTGCATATTATTATCTCAACAGATCTATCTAGATAAGATAGGCTGGAAGAATAGTCTGGAGGAGAAAACAACAGGACCAATGGTTCCCGGGGACATGGGAGAGAGAGAGGAGGGGGTAAGGAGGTGATGCTGACCAATCCAGCGACAGGGGAGCAACAAGTAATCCAAAATCCGTCGCAAGGAGGGTGTGAGAAGCCTGGTAGGTATTCAGCAAGGGCAATGTAACCAAGAGAAATTACTCAAACCCAAGTGAAAGCTGAGCATGATAGTCGGACAAGAGGAAAGTAAAAGTAAATAGAGGAAAGAACTAGGTGACAAAGGGTATTTCTAGAGGTCTACATACTGGCATGTACATATGTAAATATATTTATACAGGAGGGTTCGTAAATAGATCAACGTGCATATATTTATAGACTTAGTATTAAGGCAATAGATGGACATTGTCAAGTACTTACTCAATGCAAGAACACGTTATATTAAATTGGCATTCCATGATGAACACCTTTCCAACATGATGGTTGAAGAAAAATGTGTGCACTAGCAAATGTGGTGAAGAAAGCTGATGGTGCCTGGCTATTAAAAGTTATAGCATCTGGGATCTTACAGGCTTGAAAATAAAGAAGCGGCCATCTAGCTCAGAAGCAACAAAGCCCACATGGAGGAAGCACACCAGCCTGTGTGACCATGAACTGTTGAAGGGATCAGATATCAAGCATCAAAGAACACAAAAATCATGTCATTGTAAATGAGGGTGAGTGCAGAGTGGAGACTCAAAGCCCATTGGTAGGTAACTGGACACCCCCTTCCTGAAGGGATGTGGGGAGGAGATAAGCCAGTCAGGGTGCAGGGTAGCAACAATGAAACATATGTTTCCTCTAATTCCTAAATGCTTCCTCCCCCCACTATCATGACCCAATTCTACTTTACAAATCTGGCTAGACAAGAGGATGTACAGAGAGATCGCCTTGGAGATTGGGTGGATGTTCCCACAGTAGCGTGGAGCCCCACAAGTGCTGGTCAGGCGTTTCCCCCAGTCACTTGTAGGACCTCAGGATTTAGGCTGAGGATGCCCCCACTTTTTATAGGGGAGAACAACCTGTGGCTTGGTGTGTGGGAGAGGACCAGCGTGAATTCCCCAGCTGCTTGCCACACCAATAAGTGGGGGGTGGGAGCTCCCTCAGTTGGGCCTTCAGGTTTGCCCTAGGCAGAGGGGAGTGGCCTGGAGACCTCTATTGTCTTGTGATGGGAAAGAGAGTGAAAGGAGAGGAAAAAGAGAGAAAGAGGAAGACACAGACTGGGGCAATAATGCCAACCAGACTGACAACCACGCACCCACACACAACTAAAATGCACAGAGTAAACAAAGGTGACAACAGTAAAAAGAAAGAAAAGAAAACAACTAAAAAGGAGAACCAAATCTGTGGAGGCTGTGGTAGGAAGTAGAGAAGAGCTTGATGGAGCGGAGAAAAGAAGAAAACCTGTAAGAAGAGCCCAATAAAAGGAAAAAGAGAGAAGAGAAAAGGAAGGAGGAGGAGAGAGTATTTTTAAGTGGTTAAAGAAATAGCTGACCCTGTGTTATGCTGTGTGTAGCTCTGACTCGTCCTGTGTGCAGTACTGTCTTAGGGGTCAGGCTGCCCACTAGGAGGACAGGGTTGCCCTAGGCTGAGTGTAGGGCTCTGGAAACCAGCAGTGGTATGTGCAAGCAATGAGAGGGAGCAGAGAGAATCGTACAAGCTAAGAGAGAGGTGAAGAAAGCAAAGACAGAAAGAGGAAAGAAAGAAAAAGAGAATAAAGAGAAAGAAGGAAATAAATCCAACTGAGTTCACTAAGGTTGGCTGTGATGGTAAAGAGCAAGGAGAGAGAGAAGGAGGAAATAAAGTATAAAGTAGTAGCTGATCCCTGATTGCTTGGATGAGGGGCCAGAGGGGTTTAGACACTGCTCCAACATGGCAGGTCAGTGTGCCCTTTTAATGCCGGGACCCAGTGGTGCTGGGCAGAATTGCCCTAGTTGACGAGATCACCTTAGAGGCATGACGGAGGTTTCTTCAACGGTGCAGCGCACTGTAGGTGTTTGTCCCAGGTGCCTTGTGTGGTGTACAGCACTCCCACACAGGGCAGGCTGGAGTGCCTCCTGCTATTTGGGTTGATTTGCCCTAAGCGGAGGGAAGTGACCTGGAAGCCTTTAGTGGCATATGAGAGGAGAGAGTGGGAGAGAAGAGGAAAAAGAGGGGAAAAGGGGAAAAAAAGAGGGATAAAGAAGAAAGCGAGTAAATAAAAGCCCAACACCAACCTGAGCACGTTGAAACTGAGTGCGGTGGAAAAGTTAGAAGGGCTAGTGAATAAAGTGAGAATAAGTAGAGCAGTGGGTAAGGAGGTAATGATACTTGATCACCTGTCCTTGAGGCCAGAGGAATTCCAACTCTTCCTCAAGGTCACGGGGTCATGGACTTGTAAGGTCTCTCTCTCTGGCCTAAATTCCAACCCCAGTCCTTGGCTCCCCACGAGAAAAATGTCATGCGGAAGCCGGGCTCGTGATCCAAGTGAATTTAATGAGAGTTAAAAGAAACTTCAGGTTTTACAAGGCACCCATAGGATTCCTTTGACCACAGGGCCTGGCAGAGACTGCCTCAGGTCATGCAAGGATCTCTTTCCTCCCACGAAGACGACCGGGACCACCCCTCTCCATTCTGGTCCCTGCCTTTTCAAGGGTTCCTGGGGAGGCTGGTGAAGGACCCCAGGTCAATCCCATTGGCTGAACTGCAATCATCTGGCCCAGGTGGGCTGCTCCAGGTGCAACATCCATCGGAGCCCATGGGCAGGAAAATCCAGCTTTCCTATGCTGGCTCTCCTGGGCATGCGTTAATGGACTTTCCCATCCCTGATGTAGGGTTCCACAGATGTTGTGTGAGATTACTTCAAAAGCAAGATCGCGCCCGTGGCCAGGGGTCACTTGGGTGCTGGAGTACCTGCCTTGTGCTGCATGTAGCACTGCAGCAGGGGCTGGGAGGGGGCACTGGGGGGCTCCCTCAGCCCCGTCTAGGGCTCCAAGACCGGCAGGGCCTCCCCAGCTATGTGTAGAATCACTGAGAGGGAAGATTGTTGTCCTATCTAGACTGCTGATGCTTCCTAGATCAGAGGATTTTCTTTTTTATCCCTCTGGCCAGCTAGAATGAAATTGTCTCCCACAGTCTCTGGGCTACAGCTCAGTGCTGTTTAAGGCTGACACTGCTACAGCGGGTCTTTGTTATGGTAAAAGCTGCCAGGCCCTGTGGCTGAGTTCTGGCATTCCTTAGCTAGGTTACTTCTTATGCTGATTTATGTTAAGGGACTCCCCTATGTGGTGCTTGGAGCTGAGCAACCAGACTTGGGTTTGAGTTTTAAACCAATCATTTATGTTTCACCCTTAAAAAAAATTCTACTTGTGATGTGCTCAGATTTGGTGGCTGTCAAGCTGACCCCCAGAGGGGGAGATCCAGCTTATCAGGGGGGTTGTTTACTAGTCGGCCAATTGGAACTAAATTTGCTCCCTGGACTCCCGACTTTCTGCCTTTTTCTCCCACACCAGGATCTTCCTAAGGTAATAATATATTTTTTCTTCTACTCTAAATTATGGCTACCCACCACCAACCCCTGACCGTGAGCTCAAGGCATCCAACCGCATGGAGAGCTCAGTGTGGGGTTCCCCTCGTGACTGAGATTCTGCCCCCTCTCAGGGCGTCCACCTGCAGGGATCCCTGCTCCAGGCAAGGGCATATCTGGCGCCTGCCACTTCGTCAAAATTATAGTGCTTTAAAGCATTCTTGGTTTGCTTTGTGAGTGGAAATCCCACAAAAGAAGGGGTTCAGGAGAAACCCTGTTACCCTAGTTCTAATTTCAGAACTCCACCTCCCCGTTTCCTTCACCTAATTTCCTATTTTTCTGGTCTGGCAGCAGGAGCTCCAGATAGATGGGTCCTATCTGGTCGCCATTTTCTCTGAATCCCTCCATCTATTTTTTTTACACTCTTAAAAAGTACAAAACATTTACTCTACAAGCGCAAACAGATTTTCAAAAGCAGGGAAAAACCTGAACGTTCAGTACATGGTTCAATCGTCTTTTCATCTCTGCGCCCTAACTATGCTGAGCTCCATGGAACTGCATGGAGGGGAGCTATTCTGGCGTCATCGAGCCAAGTGAGTGTTTTGAATTACCTCAAGTGAATATTTGACTGGAAAGCATAGGGTGTAAAAAAACCCTGAAATCAGATGGTGCACATCTATCACAAAGAACAGGGCCTTGTACTTAAACCTTTTTTCTGAAAATAAGCAGCCATCTAAGTGAGATGTCAACTAAGGCCGCTCAGAACAAGCAGCACAGCCAGTGTGATGCCAGGGTGATAAATAATAGAATCTCAATCTGCAGGTATGAACAAGAATCAGAGCTTAAGTTCGGAACACCCAGTTTGCAAAAGGACTCAAATGCACATGCGGGGTGAATTCCCTCTGACCACAGTCCATGGACATGAACAGATACAGTTAAGTTCAAATGTAACACCTGATCATTTGATCTCTTCAGACTAATTTTAATTTGGTTCCAGTGTTTAGTATTTTTCACTTTCTGTTCGATTGAGGTTTTTCTCTCTTTTATCATTGTTAGTTTTTCTTTTCTACTTGTTTCTTGATTTTGTTTTGTATTTTTTTTAATACATATGAAATCCAGGAGAGGTAAATGCAGAGAGACACTAACAGAATTAACAATCACCTAGGGACAGGCAGGGAAGATTTGGGGGAGTGAGGGGGGGGGGCTAACAAAAATGAATATAAAAGAAGGAAATGTTGTAAACCTGATTGTGGTGAGGATTACACAAATCTTAATATGACTGAAGTATTGAATGATATATGTGAATTATATGAGAATTAAAATAAAACAAAAGCTGAGGTCAGAGATAGGGCAGCAATTTAGCCCTGAATCTCTTGGTGAAGATTGAATGTCATTTTAGGCCAAGAGCCCATTTTTCCACTCATGAAGTTTGGGGAATGGCCATGCTCCTTCATCACATTTCTTACCTCAATAAATGGGCAGAGTTCACTCTTCTCCCTTTTATTCTCTGTCACATACTTTGCAGCAGTCAGGGGAACAGAGCTTGCAGCCCTGAAAGGGATCCATGTGTGTGCGTCCCGGTAGACTAGAGAAACAAATCCACAGACACTCATGTGTATAGCAAAGAACTTTATATACAAGAGCAGTTGTATATTGAGAAAGCATTCCAGCCCAGTCCAGATCAAGGCCATAAGTCCAATATTAGCCCATGTCTGATATCACTCTATAATGTTCTCTTCCGACTCTGAAACACCTGCAATGACTCCAAATGCAGGAAGATCACAGGTCAGTAGGTGCAAAGTCTTGTGCATCCAGTGGTGGTAGAAGCATCTCAGCATTGGCAGGGTCTCCATGTGGCTCCTCCAGTTTCCAGAGAATGGGTTCTAACAGCGTAGTGCCATGTGTCTTGTTAGTAGGACATCTCTCAGGGAATGAGCAGAGAGATAGAGCCTCCTGCCTCCAAGGAGGAAACACCAGATTTCCCAGAACCCTGCCAGGAAGGCCAGACCCACAAAGAGGCCTCATTGGCCATAACCAAATAGACGGACTAGAGTCTACCCCTTCACTCTTAATCCTCTCAAGTCCAAATTGACACCAGATTGTATAACTACAACATACCACCCCTTGTCCATTTGACACTTTCACAAAACTCTTTAGCCATATATAATTTCGACACAATAATAGAATCATATCAGTATCTAACAGTATAATATGAAAATGCATATATTTCACTGTGTGCCACCCTAATTTAAACATAATAATCTATAAGTGACGAAACAAAAATATCCTATGCTTAACAATTGCAGTTAAGGAATACCTACACATTAATCCTATAATTCTATGAATATATTCCAGTATCTATGAAATCTTGTAAGCTAGCCACTTCATGCCTTTATCTGGCCCATTTTGGCTATCCAGTTTCTCTACTGCCTACTTACATCAACCCAGTGCTCTGAGGAGACAATCATATTCTTCAATATAAAGAGTCTTCATGCCAGTTGGAACCTTGTGAAGTCCACATCCACAAGAAAGTCAAAGCAGGACAGTTCGTCTATACAGTCTGCAGCAGTATATACCAGTGCACAGGCTCAACATTCTTCTCTTCATCTGGTCGGGTTCGGGTCAAGTCAATGTGGGGCTCCCTCTCTTGGCCTCACCTCAGTGTCCATTGGTCGCATTGCCTTTAGGCCTTGGCCCCATCACCAATTCTCCACAACTCTAGTCCCCTCGGAGTAGGTCATGGACTTCAAACCAGTCAACCTGCTCTCATCTTCTTCTCTACTGCCTGTAAACCAGGCCCACGAGTGTCAGTGGTCAGAATGAACCCGCTGCTCTATTGCTGCTATTCTGCCACTTTCACTCAACAAGCAGATCCAGGTGGTCACCTAGCAATCATTTCAGGCTCCTACAGGCTCCCTTGAATGTTCAGTACTAGAAAGGAGTTTCTTCAGGCTTTGAGATTTTTTCCAGTTTCTGACAAAAACCACTATTCAAAATTCAAATATTACAAAAGTTCCCTTTTAATGCACATGAAGCTCTTCCTCACAGTGGGAGCAGTGCACAGAAACGGACCTTGATGCTGGGCTGCTCCGTGCGTGCTTTGGTCAGTTGGGAGCTGCTGATTCACAGATTCACTTCACGTGGATGAAGATGCTTGTTTGCTTCCCCGTGAGTTTATCGCGCTTCAACAGAGAAGAACCCTGTTCTTGGGTTTTGCCTTGCTCCTAGCACCGCTGGAATAGAAAGATCACAAATGATTTTTTTTTGTTGTTGTTTCAAAAAACAGAAAAGAAATGCCGTGTACCTGTTAGGTAAGTAGAGGCAGAACTGAGGGTGGTCGCTGTGCATGCCAAACCTCCTCCCCATCACAGACAGTTGAAAGCTACTTCAGGCTGGAAAGATGCACACATTTAGGTCCTTGTGACAGGAAGCAGGTCAACCTGGGCGGGCCCCCATCTAGACCAGGTGGGCTTAATTCAGTCAATGGGGTCAAACAGTACCGTCAGCCATGCCTACCAACAGGGTATGGGTGGGGGCCTCCCACCAGCTGTCACGCAACCCAGCGTGCGTGGGCTGTCCAGTCCGCCCCCAACCCCCACGAGCATATTTGCCTCTTCTATCCTTTATAAAGTCACTTGGATCACAAACTAGGTTTCTGCGTCAATTGGTTCTTGTGTGAAGCCAAGGACAGAGGTACATTTCTCCCAGAGAGAGCCCTCACATAACCAAATCAGATTATAGCCTTCAGTGTTAGTGTTCCAACGAATTTTGGGGGAATATCTCAAGTGGTAGTGGTAAGGACACAACTCAATCCATATTATCTCTTTATTTTGCTCAGCCAGATGCTTGCCGTTTGAGCCTGAATTGTTGCAAGGCTTATTACCCCATCAAGTGTTCCCAGAGCAAGCCCTAAATGGGCAGTAGTCACACACAAGGAAGATTTGCAGGGGACACTGTTAAGAATGATTAATGCTTAAGTATTCCTTGTCTCCCCAAATGTACCATCTGACAGAAAATTTGTTAGATCTCTCTCCTGGGAGAGATATACCTCAGTTCTTAAATAACTCTCCTGGTCATAGAAGTCAAATTCCAAGCTTTTCATCCAACATTCATAAAGCTAAATAAATGTTACATAAACCTAAGTTCTCTATCTTGGATAAGACAAAGTAAAACCATGACTTGAGAAGGTTTTCATTGAGGACAGAGACAACTTCAGATATTCTAAGCCTATGAAATTGGTCATGATTCAGGCAACTTGCCAAGGAAGCAGGTAATACCTAGGTGGGAGGTGGAATGAATAAGAACTTACACTAAGATTCCACTCCATCAGGTGCAGCTGGTGAATTTGGAGGCCCAGAGCAGGCAGTGGGAGAGAGAAGACCAGAGCAGGGGAGGGATGTGATGAGCTGGAGGGTAGAGGGAGGGATTATATGTTGTACTGCTGTCACCTCCCACCCCACTGTGACCCTTTAGTGATGTGGGCCCAGGTTTGTGATGCAAGTGGGTTTGAAGCCAGAGGGGACTCAGAGTGCTCAGTTGCCTGAGTGCAACCGCTGTATCCAGAAGATGGAGGAGATTCTCTTTCTGCTGGAACTGAAAAGTGCTTCCTGGCTGACCTACCAATACCCCACCTGGTTCACTGTTTTGACCTTGGGCATCCTGTATGGAGTGGGTTGCTTCTTCCTGGTCCTCCCCTTCCTTCCAAATACTCCACCTGTGCGACCACCCAGGAAAAGGATAAAGGTAAGAAATTCTCAAACCAGCCATAGGAGAGATTGATTTTTCCTTGTTTTATAAATTTTTCCTTTCGTAATTAATTTCCTGATAGGGGACATCTCAAGAAAGAAGAGAACATCAGCCCTGGCTTTGGAATGTTGATGAGGGCTGGTGCGTCCTTACTCACTGTTAGAACTTTGTTCATTGCATTAGTATCATTTTATCCTTGCCGGCTTATGTTGATTTTCATTATTTCTGTTGGCTTTCCCTGTTTGTGAAGCACGGGAGGCGTGGATGCATCATGATCATCATGGACACAAGGGTTGACAGAGTTGCAGGTGGAGAGATCTCATGGCAGAGGGAGGGATTGTGAGATCAGCAGTGTGGAGAACTCCCCCATCTGGATGCTAGGGAGTGAAGGGGGATTGATTTCAAGACGAAAAAATGAAGGAGGCCAGAGGGGACAGAGAGCTTTAGACCTGACTGTGATTACACAACTCCTTTTGAAGACAATTTAACCATGGGGGGGGGTGTTGTTCTAAAATGGATATGGTAATCATTGATTGTACCATTGCCCTTGATCTGATTGAACGACTGAACTATTGACTCGTATGACATGTAAATCATTTGCCAGTAAGATGAGCATTCAAAAATATTTCTCTTTGAAGATCTCAGACCTCCCATCTCTAGTTGTTATAGAGGGCAATAGGTAAAAATCCCCAATATAGTGACGCAGAGGCTGAGGACTAGATGACTAGACGTTTCAAAGGGCAGCTCTCATCACTGGGTCCTCAGTCTCTTTCCTTGAGCTCCAGTCTCTGGGCCAAGGCTCCTTTTCTGTCTGGGCTAATTGAGAAAGCATGGCTGACCCCGGGGAGGAAGTGGTCAAGGGCTGGCCCAGAACTTCAACCTCCATAATCAAAATCTTGCCTACCAGAACACCGAGTGCTGAGAGAGTGTGCTCTCCGTGAGCAGAGGAAGGCTGATGGAAGAAATGCACTCTAGGTCTCACACAGAAGCTGGTGTCTGGGCTTTATTCATTCCATGGAGATTGTCATTCTTCTAATCACAAGTAAATGCCTGCAGTTTGTCACAAAGAACAGACGCAGGATTGGATTCCAGCCTGACTTCCTCTCTTGTGCCCCAGCCTCAGGTGGAGACAAGGAGAAGCAGCAGGTCAAGGGACAAAGGTGACGCTCTGAAAGGTAAGGTTCTGCACATTCAACCAAGCTCTGTAAGCTCTCCTGTCCCCTCCTCTGCAGGATGCCAGTGGCAAGAGCCCGTCTCTCTCAGGTAATAGTCCTGAACAAAAGGATACTGGGGATGGAAACAGAACCCAGATATTTCCCAGATGTACAGGAGGGGCCTAGGATGGGATGAAGGCTGGCCAAGGTAGGACCCAGTAGGGATCAGTGGGGGTGTCAGGAGCAGTTTCTGGTGGATTTGGAGGTGGAACATAGAGGGGGTAACTGCGATAAGCTGTGCAACTTTGCCAAGGTTCAGATTGCTCACTGAGAACCCACAGACAATATTGGAAACCGATGCTCCTTGAAATGCCAAAGCACCTCCTGCACGTGGGAGTAAGCTATCATTTGACCTTGAGCTCTGGAGAGTCCAACGTCCTAAGTGCACAGCCAGTGTGACATTCCTTTCGGTCCTCTGGGAGGGCTGCACCATAACGGTTCTCCTGATTTCCAGCTTTCCGAAGCTTCCTGCAAGAACTATATGGCGCTCAGAACCTGCGTTTGCGTCTTAGGCAGAAGTAAGTAACCTTCCTGCTTCACCGCGGGGTGCATCTTCCAACCAGGGTGCCTGTGTGGCCTCGGGCTGCAGAGCAGCTGGGATGCGCTGGTTTGGGGGACACTTTCAGGGATGGGCAGAGAATGACAGGAGTCCCGGGCAGTTGGGTGGGGCAGGAAGAGCAGGCCATCAAGGCTTGGGGAGGGGCTGAGCTTGCAGCGACCCTTGCTAGCCTGCTAGGTCTCTTGCCCCTTCAGTCCTGGCTGTAATCTGGTCCTTCTGTCTCCTGCAGCCACTTGGGAAACCCGCCTGACACTGGCAGCTTTGGTCAACAGAAAGCTCAAGCCCTCTCTGGTAGCTGGCGAAATAGAGGGATGGCTGAAGTCCACGTCGGTACGCGCGCCCCACACGGTTCTGCGGCCCATCCATTCCGGACACCTAGGTCTCAGAACTCCACCCTTCCACGGGCCCAGATGTGCCTCTCAACTTCTCATGTCTTACCCGCCTTGAGTCAATCACCAGACTGCGCACATTCCCGTAAACCTGACAGTCTTTCACCCACACCACTGGCTCTTCCCTCACCCAGTGCCAAACCCCCGGATTCAAAGGCCTACCTGCAGCCTCCAAGCACTCTCTGGGACTCACCACCCCCGCCTCCCAAAGGGACTCATTCTCAGAATGACTTGTTGGCAAGGCCCAGGCAGAGCCCATCTCCACACAACCGCTGCTCCACACCTGCCATGGCAGCCATCACAAGTCAGGATCCCACAGGCCGCCCTACTTCCTCCCCACCCGAGTGTTGGGCAGCTGCCAAGAACTTACAGCTTCCCTCCTTGGAATACTTTGGATCTCTGAAAGAGCACTCTACCTGGCACCCCCAAGAAGACACCTTTCGGGAAGGACCCACAATGAGGCAGGGGGAAGTAGGGAGCCCCACCTTGCTCAACCCCAATGTCCACAAACTGCTGGAAATAGAAATCACAAAGGCAGAGAAATGGAATATTTGGGAAGAAAAAGGAAAGGGTGTATCAGAATACCATCTGCAGGCCTTAAATATGTTGAAGGCACTCGATGGGGAGCAGATCACTGCACCTCCCCAGCCCTTCTGGAATGCCAGCAGTAAAGCAGAGCAGATACCCAGCCCTCAGAAGCATTTTCCACAAAAATTCAGTGAGTTTTTCTGGGGTCTCCCTTTTCTGCACAGCGAGTCTCTGGCCGCTGCTCTCAGGGTCTCTGGATCCACCCTAGAGTTTCCCACTGTCTTATTTAATGAAATTCCTAATGCCTTACCAGCTCAAATGCAAGCTAAAGAGTACCCACTCTTGTTGCAACGTCACTCCTTGCCCTACACTGAAGACCGATTCCAACTTTTACTTCCAACTGCATGCCAAGCCCAGGCCCCACCGGCGGCTACAGTCCTGACTCCGCCCAGTCCACAGCCCCGTGGCCCACTTGCAGTACCTTTTCCTCCTCCTCACAAGAGTCCCTGTGATGAATCCTGTCTTACCGTCCACACTAAGTCCCAATCACGCGTTCCAAATTCACTTCAACAGATGGAAAGCCATTTTTTAAAGAAACAACAGGAAAGTGAGAGTTCTTTACCCTTTATGATGCCACGACCCCAGGAAGCTTTTTGTCTTCGCAACCCCACTCATCCCCAGGACAATCAGAAGGTCCAGACCCCAAAGACAGACCACAAGCTTCCTGGCTGCTTGAAGCAATCGGAGCTCCACCGCCAAGAGAACTTCCCTCAATTGCAGGGGCCCCTCGGCAATGGGACTCTTGAGTCTCTGACACTAAAGCAGCCTCAGGAAAAATGGCCAGGGACTTGTCTGGATATGAAGCAGCCCGAATGCTCCTGCTCCACACCTGGAGACAAGCAGGGGAAGAATGTAATGAAGACGGTGTCCCCAGGAAGATGCACACACCCTGGACCGTCGCTTGCGTGCTGCAGAGCCGGTGTCCAGCTGAGGAACAACTCGGTCAATGGACAAGGGAATTACTTGAGGAAAATATCCAAATGTAATCTATCTATCCGTGGATCAGGAAACTACTGCCCAAAAAGTACTCCGGGAGCCAACTCAAAGGAGTTAAGTGATTTGAGGATACACACAGGGATTAATGCAGGAACTTACACCCTAAGGTGTCCAAACAAAATCCTACTGGAAAACACCCTGAATGTCCACATGTGCAGGAAGGTGGAGCAGATTAGAAAGGATCAGATCCCTGCCATTGTTTGCCGTTCATGTCTTGCGACCACGCACGCTTTGTCTGTTTCCCTGACCCACCCACATGTTGTCAATGTGGCCTCCTGGGGAGAGCTGGGAGATCTGAACACAACGCAGAGCCTTTCCTTTCTCAGCCCGGGCACTCAACAGGTGCTGGACTCGCATATCGTAAGGCTCCAAATGAGGCAGAGGTGGTGCATGCCCCTCAAAGTCCTTGAGCCCACAAACCTCTGTAGGACAAGAAAAGACAACGCAATGTCCTTTCCAAAGTCCACCTGCTTAGCCACCCCTAAGTCTTCAACTAACCCAGTAACTGAGGCTGTCAAGGTCCTGGCAGAACCCTGTCAGGCAGACTGGGGAGAGAGAGTGACCACAAAGAAATCAAGCCCTACCATGGAGAGTCCTTTTGCTGATTGCTCCCCTACAGAGGAGCCTGTTCAGGGAACCCCAGCCTACCCCCCACTTGATAATGACAGTGGATGCTCATTGGCCCTCAGGCAGCCGTTTCCAGCCTTCATGCCCAGTATCCTTGGCAGAACCTTCCAGAATGAAAGTGTCCAGAGAGAGAGCCTAGAGCAAACCTCAAGTCCAGTACTGACCAGCAAGGGGTCAAGGAAAGAGGGTGCTAGTTGTGCCCCAGGAGGCCCCAGATTGGAAGTGAACTCTGAATGTCCATCTTCAAGAGCCAAAGAGACAGGGTTGGTGGTGGTCAAGAAGTCCTCTTCAATAGAGCTAGACGATAGAGACACTTTCAAAACCAGTGTGCTGGCAAAATCTCAAACCAATGATGTGGACCGGGGGTGCTTCGAGGCTCTAGGATGTAGTAAAAGTTTCCTACTACCTGGAAAGTGTGCTCCAGTTCCTGAAAAGCCAAGCCTTACAGCACGAGTGTGCAGTGAGATTAAGCTCCAGGTGGAGGTAGAGGCAGAGGGTGGTTCTCCATGCTGTCCTGTTGACGGGCTCCTTCAGGACTGCACCACTGATGTGCTCACTGCCACCAATGTTTTGCCTTCTCAGGTGGTCCATTGCCGCCCCCAGCATTTGTTCCCTGGGGATAAGCCAATATGTCAAGGGCCAAGTGGCTTCGTGGTGGCTAGAGCAAGTTACATGGGGCAGCAGAAGCTCAAAAGCCCCAACCTTCAGGACCCCTCGACAAGGAGAAGGAAGGATGCTGTTCCCACTGACAAGAGGGAGACCCATAAATGGCCCAATCCAGAAGAGCATGGAAAAGGATTAGCGGGAAGAGGCATCTCCCAAGTCTGTGGGTTAAGCCAGCCTGTGCAAGACAAGGCATTGGCTGAGTGCCTTGAGATCAAGTCCTCACAGATCCCACCAGAGAAGGGACAGCTTCCTGCTGAGGGCCACTGCAAAAAATGGAGGAAGCACTTTGTCCAGTGGATTTGCTCCAGCAAAAAATCTACAGGACACGGTGATCCTTTGCAAAAAGGAAAGCCCGTATTACCCTGTGGTCATAGCCTTGGGCCCCTTCAAAGACAACCAGTGTCTCCTAACAAGGTCACGGAGGCTCAGGTGCTCACGACAGATGTTGGCCAAGTCCTAGAGGGGACACCAGGCTGTCAACAGGAGTATCTTGCGTCAATGTCAAGTTCACGAAAAGAAGCGCAGGCCTCAGTTAATGGATGTTCCTCCAGCTGTGGGGCTCCTTTCTTTGTAGAACACAGGAGAGTGGCAAGTGTGAGACCCTGCCTTCGCCAGGTGATACCTGACTACCAGAGCCTTCCCACCACGAGCACCTGTATCAGGGATGTATTCACAAATTTCTGTCCGTTCAGGGGATTCAATATCAGAAGCCACACTCAGGCATTGCCCCCCAGGGTGTTTGTGTGCCCAGTCACCTTGCAGCAGCAGAGGCGGAGGAGGTGGGCTTACTCCAGTTACCCTTACCACTGCCCACGTCACTGTCTTCGAGAATATGTCTTATCTGGCAAATTAGAAGATGCTTCTTCTGCTCTGATTAGTAGGAAAGTATCCATGCCAGCCACTTTAGCCTGTTCTGCACAGGCTAATGGCTTCTCTCAGCCATGATATTCATTGTTCCATAATAGAGATTTTCCCCCTCCTACATTAAAGTGTGACTTCTGTGCTGCATGGTGGGATCTAGAGGGGGTGTCATGTGTGTTAGTCTGTGTAGACTAGAGAAACAAAATTCATACACTCATATTTTATGAGTTTTATATAAAGGTTAAGTGAACATTGAAAAGCATCCCAACCCAGTTCAATCTAAGACCACCAGTCCAATAGTATCCCATGTGTCTGACACCAATCTACAAAGTCCTCCTCACAATCCAAAAACACACGGGGAGACAATGACTGCAGGAGGAAATTGTAGTCCGTGCGCTGGCAGGTTCTCCACGAGGCTGCTGCAGAAACCAGGGCTGTAACAGGGTAGGTCCATGCGGCTTCTCCTCAGGGATCTCCCAGGAAATGAGTCTTTCCAGCTGCTTTAGGGACCTAACAAATGCATATCCACCCTGGTGGCACTATCAGAGAGCAAGAGACCAGAAAGGCTAGGCTCACAGAGCCATTGATCTCCCTGCCCTTCAATTAACCCCACATGAGTTCATTGACGAGGTTGGCATAATATACCTTTAACTATGTTAGATACTGCATCTCCTTCTCTGAGTGCTAGCTTTGACTTCTCAAAGGGCAGGGCTCTGGAGGAGGTTTTCAGCAGTGTTTCCCACCCACTTCCATCCCAAGTTCTTCATTTTGCACCTCTTATGATTTATGGTAACACCCCTACTGTGAAAACCTCAGAAGGTCCCAACACAGTGAAGAATGTTCCCTGGTGCCATTACTTTGTCTTCAACGTTATGTGGCTGCAGTTGATAGGTTTTGAGAGGCGCAATCCAGCCAAGAAATTCCATCGCAGGCTCCAGAAGAGGTTTAGACCAAAGTAGCGTCTCATGGTACCAAGCAGGCATGAGACATGTGGCGGCCTGTCTAAGTCCCACATGTGCATTTGATGAAGGCTGCCAAGTTTGGCATGGAGGTTCCGCCTCAATACACCTGTCACAAAATGTGAAATGACATCTTTTGCTACCTTTGCCTTTCTCCCAGCCTAGGGTAGCCTCCAGGATGGAAGTCCCAGGTCTGACACATGTGGGTGGGAACTGCTAGGGAGGCTGCCAGCGGGGGACTGTGCTCACCCACTGCACCAAGGGAAAATCCGGTTCACAGCTCACATGCCTTCCTCTGTATATAAACCCGGAGAAGGAGCAACAGCTTAGGCTGAGTGGTACAGGATGAGCGTCTGTGTAATAACCACTAATGGTTAAGCACCATGGACACAGGGTAGGGAAGGATACAGTGAAGAAGAATATGAAGCGTTGGACGTAGCAAAGGGGGCCAAAGAGCATGAGGATCCCCAGAAATGATGCAAGACACAAGCGGAGCTAACACAGGCTTACAAAGGGGAATCGGCCAGGTGCTTCACCCCAGCTTTAGCTAGCTGCCCCCACAGCAGAACTTTATCTCCTACAGAGAGCACTGGGTTGTATAGCAAAGGCACAGCTTTCAAGCAGGGAAGGTTACTTTCTCAATACTATCTTTAGTGGGGCGACAAACTGTTATTTTACTTGATTTCCATCTCCTGACTGGGGGAAGGATGAGTTGATAGCCAGGGTGGGGTAGAGTGGGGATGAGTCAATAACAGGGATGCCAGGACTCAGGAAACATGACCCCAGGCTTTTGGGCTTCACACATGCACACACACATGCGTCCGCGCTCTAGGAATGTTCTCACGAAACATGACCCCAGGCTGGTGGTCTTCACATGCACACACACGCGTGCGCACACACACACATACATGCTCTAGGAATGTTCTCAGCAAACATGACCCCAGGCTGGTGGTCTTCACACACACACACACACACACACACACACACACACACACGCACACACACACACACACGCTCTAGGAATGTTCTCAGGAAACATGATCCCAGGCTGGTGGTTTTCACACACACACTCACGCGCACACTCTAGGAATGTTCTCAGGAAACATGACCCCAGGCTGGTGATCTTCACACACACGCACACACACACACACACACACACACACACACACGTGCTCTAGGAATGTTCTCCGGAGAGAGTGGCTTCTAAGGACTGAGTGCTGCAAAGAAAGTCACAACTGGGAGCAGCCTTCCCTTCCCCTAGAGACTCCTGGGAAATCAGGATGTGCACTGAGATTAGACATCACCTGTCTTGATAAGGGAAACCAGTTCAATAGTGGTCAGTGTTTCCTCTGTGCTTCTAACACAGGGTTTTATTTCCTGGGCACCAGATTATAGAAGGAGGAAGGAGGGCCCCCCAAAATATGATTAGTTGATCCGCTAGAGTAAATTCTCATGTGCTTAAAAGAACACCCCTTGTGGGCCAGGGTTTACTGTTTACTGAACTAAACAGTAAAGGATGGCGAGGAAGACATCCACTGAGCCTTGACCTCCATGCCTCAGTCAGGACACCAAGTGTGTGTGTGGGGTGGGTGGGGACTGACACCAGTGGTGGAGGAGGGAAGTGGACATAGGCCCCAGAGACTGCTGGTACAGCAGCATGATGTTGTTTCTGGAGTCCTGATTGTGCCAAGGCAGCCTCTGGAGTGACTGTGGCAGTAAAAAATCAGATTCTGGATCTGCAGAGCCTGGATCTGGGGCCTCTTGGGTAGCAGGTAGCTTGGGTGTGTTCCTAGAGAGAGTGAAGGGCTGGACACCGGACTACCCGCTGCTGAACCCTACCGTTCGTGCTAGGTAAGTGCACGGAGATGGAAAGAAGACCCTGAAAGAACAGCAAGGGGTGCATGGACCAAGCCCCTTCCCTTTCCCCTGCCACCAGGTCCTCTTATATGGTGCTGTGAGGTCAAACAAAGGGAAGCCCACTCAGACCTGCAGAGACCTCAGCGAAACAACTGCCCCCCACCCCCCACAATTCAGCAGACATCTCACAAGGACACTCACACATACCCGAGAGAGAAACCTCACACACATACTTCCTTGGAGACTTCCAGAGAGACTCAGAGGCCTCGCACAGAGACTTCATATGAAGTTCTCAGCATCCTTTATGGAGACTTCTCAAAGACCCCACAGGGACCTCACACAAAGCCCTCCAACATAGCTCACTTCCAGCACGGGAGAATTAGTAGCCGCTGTCCACCCCTGAGCTCCTGGAAACTTTCACACATTGTCTGCAGTGCCCCCCATGCTTGTGCATCTTTGTCCTTATAGCCTTGCTTGGGAACAACAGAATCACAAACTGCACGTAGTTGTGTGCAAATTTTTTCCACTGAAACGTTTTCACTAGCCTGAACTCTGAAGTGTAGTTTACAATTGAAATACAAGTAAAACTGCCAACACCAAATGAGAGTGTGATTTTAGATGGTGTGCAGTCAAATGTCGTCTACCACACTTTTACTTTTGCTTCGGACAAATTCCTGAATTGGTGGGGAAGTGACTGACTACTTTGGAAGCAACAGAACAGTCCATCAAATGGGCTTCAGGACTCAAATATATAAATAGACTTCTGATCTGAACTCACACTCATTCCCCAAGGGGCTCATGAAACTAATTTTTTTGGAAGAGTGAAGGAACCCACATGAAAATAACAAAATTTACATCACATTGTGTCTGTCTGGCTTAATTTCTCAATGAAACAGCTGTCATATCTGAAGATATTCAGGGCAACATTCCTTTTATAGCTCTGTCGACATAATTAATATGATTTTTCCATGAAATGTAATATTTCTAAGTTATGCAAAGTCCTAATGTTTATCTACCACAACAAACTGATAATATTTCGAAGGATGAAGAAATAGATCAAGAAATAATAATTAATGAAATACACATTTTCAGGTAGTACCATTTACAATAGCCAAGCGTAAATGAAAATATCTATATGTATACTTGAATAAAAAAACAACAGATTTATATGAGGAAAACTACAGAAATTACAAGAAATCAAGAGTGACCTCAGCAAATGGGATAATATCCCATGCTCCTTGACCAGACGACTCAATGTAGTACAGTTATCAGTTCTACTCAAGGCACTAGACAAGTTTAATTCACTCCTGATAAAATTACCCTCATCTTTCTTCAAAGAATTGCAAAACCACTGATTACTAACTTCATATGGTAAGGGCATAGGTCAGGGGTTGAACCTACAAACTTCTCCTTGGTAGAAAGATAAAACTGTTCTCATAAAAGACTTGTAGGCTGGCTTTGAGTTGGAATTTTGGGGTCATTTAGGATTTTTTTGTGGCATGTGATTTTTAGGGCTTTAAGGTCATTTGGGGTCATTTAATTTTTTTGCGCATTAGGGTGGTTTGGGCTTTAAGGGTGTTTTATAAGGTTTAAGGGAGTTTTTAAGGGATTTAGGGGTGATTTTTTGGAGTGTATAGGTATTTTTTAGCAGGTAGGGGTGTTTTTAGTGATCTTACAGGGTTTCTTAGAGATTTTAGGGTATTTTAAAATATTTTATGTGTTTTTCCCCAGCATTTTATGTTTTGTTGGGGCTTTCATGTTGTCTTCAGGGCATTTATGTGGTTTTGGAAGTTCATGGTTTGGGAATCTTCTAGGGATATGATTTGGAAGTTCCACATGTTTTGGGAGGCATTTAGTGTGTTATTTGTGGCTTCAGAGTGTTATTTGAATTTTAGGGAATATTATGGCTTTTCAGACATTTTAAGGCTTTTAGGGTGATTTTAGTGTTTAAGGGTGTTTATTAGGCTTATATGTGTTTTTATGGCTTTTAGTGTTTTGTTAAAATTTTAGGGTGCTTCTTAAGGCCTTAGAGTGTTTGGGGGGATTAGGTTTTGGTTTTCAGGGCTTTAGGGTTTTGTTGGATTATTTTTTGCTTTCATGGTGAATTCATGTCTATTAGGCTGTTGGACTTTTACAGGGTTTTATAGTGCTTCGGGTTGCTTTGTAGGGATGTTCTTGGGGTTTTAAAAGACTTTTAGCGTGTTTTTAGGGCTTCACGTGTTCTTTATTTTGCGTTTTAAGGCATTTGCATAATATTAGGGCATTTATTATGTTTTCGGGACGTAAGGAGTTTTTTTAAGACTTATGGCGCATTAGGGTGTTTTAGAAAGCCTTTTACCATGTATTCAATGGTCTTAAGATGTTTTAGAGAGTCTTTAGGTGTGGTCTTAGCATTTTAGAAATATTTTAGACGTTTTAGGGTTTTTAAGGCATTTATAGTGTTTTTAAGACTTTTAAGGTGTTTTTAGAACACGCCTGACAGGTACACACTATTTCAATCAGGCTCTGGTTAGTGCCTCTCAATCAATTGGTGACATGGGAGTCTGGATAATGGATTACCTTTACTCTGCAGATGAGAAAACTCACTCAAAAAGACACAGGTGTTGACCCACAGGCACACAACTGGTTAACAACAAAGACATATTCACAACCAGTGTTGGGAGCCAGAGCCCTAAGCCCCACATACCTGTCCCCAGCCGAACAGTCAATCTATCCTGAACCATCAAATGATCTGAGCAGATCCTCCCACCCAACTCACCTTCCCATGCCAAATATTTTATTTCAGAGGATGGCAGTGAATCTGCAGCTCTGAGAGAGGGACATATCTGATCGGAGCACATGGAGCAGATGAAAGGGGAGGAGGGGAGTGTGGAGCACATCCTGGCACACCAGGACTTGAGGATGATGTTCCCACTCAGAGAATCCAGTCCACATAGAAGACCACATGGCCAGCCCCACGATGAGACAAGACACCCCTCAAAGACCCATAGCCTTAGAGGGGACAACACTGAAGACACAGTGTGGGAAATGCGCCCGAACTAATCCTGCCACACCGAGGCATAACACAAAGGGGATACAGCAGAAGAGCAAAAAAACGAAGCATCAAGGTCCCCAGGGAATGCCAAAGGATGACTTTGGGGCCAGTACTTGGTACACCAACAGACTGGACTGAAAAACACTCTTAAAGGCCAACAAACTGACCTTGAACTAACGATGAGCCACTTCTATCTTGTTGAGTTGTTTTCTTTCATTGTCATTGGATTTTGGTTGTTTTGTTGCTTTTAGTGCTTGGTTTTGCTCTGTCTTGTTTTGTGTATGTTATTACATCTACAGGTCTGTCTAAATAAGATAGGCTGGATGAACAATCTGGAGGAGAAAAAACAGGACCAACACTTCTGGGGAGACATGGGAGAGAGGGAGGTGTGGGGAAAGGTAGTGGTGTTAAGAAACCCAGAGAAAAGGGAAGAACAGGTGATGCAAATCGGTGGTGAGGGGGATGTAGGAGGCCTGGTAGGGAGTGATCAAGGGAAATGGAACCAATGGAACCAAGAGGAATTACTGAATTACTGAAGCACAAATGAAAAGTGAGCATGGCAGTGGGCCCAAGAGGCAAATCAAAGGGAATAGAAAAGCAAGCTAGGAAGCAAGGGTCAATTATAGAGGTTTAAAAAAAGGCATGTACATATTTAAATATATGAGCATGGGGAAATAGATCTATGTCCCTATATTTATAGGTTTTGTATTAAGGTAGCAGATGGACAGTGGGTCACTGCTCAAGGACTCCCTCGTTGCAAAAATACTGTTCAATTAAATTGGCATTCTATGATGCTCACCTTCCCTACACGATCACTGAACACAAAGCAGGTACATAAGCAAATGTGGTGAAGAAAGCTAATGGTGCCCAGCTATCAAATATATAGCATCTGAGGTCTTAAAGGCTTAAAGGAAAACAAGCGCCCATCTAGCTCAGAAGAAACAAAGCCCACATGGAAGAAGCACACCAGCTTGTGCGATCATGAGGTTTTGAAAAGATTTGGTAGCAGGCATCATCAGAACAAAAAAAATCTTATCCTTGCGAATGAGCGGGGAGTGCTGGGTACAGACACAAAGCCCATTTACAGTCCTCTGGACATCCCTAACAGAAGGGTGTCGGGGAGGAGATAAACCAAGACAGGTACCAGATAATAACGATGAAACACAGCTTTCCGCTAGTTCCTACATGTTTCCTCTCTCCCACTATCATGATCCCAATTCTAATTTACAAATCAGGCTAGACTAGAGAATGTACACTTGGACAGATAGGAACAGGAAACATGGGGAATCCAGGGTGGATGAGCCCTTGAGGACCAGTGTTATGAGTGCAGATTCGGGAAGGGTGGAGGGAGGGTAGGTTGGAAAACGGAAACCGTATACAGGGATCTACATTTAACCTCAACAGAAAAGTGGGTGAAGGAACATCAGACAGTGCAAGATATGAGAAACTAATTAGTAAATTATCAAGGGTAGCTCGAATGGAGGGGGAAAAATGAGGAGCTGAGGCCAGGGGCTTGGGTGGGGTGGAGAGTGGATATTTTGAGAATAATGAGGGCAATGAATGTACAAATATGCTTTACACAACCGATGTATATATGCATTGTGGTTAGTGTTGCATGAACAATTTTAAAAAAGGTCTGGACAGAGGGCACATGCAAGGATGATCTCAGGCTGGATTAGATCAGCAAAATCACCTACTGGAGTTGCCTCACCCTGTGTCTATTCCTGAGTCAGGCATGAAGCTTAGGGCCCATAGTCGCAGGAGCATGACAGGGAGGGAGGCGGGGTTCTGAGGTCATTCCATAGGGGCAATGGCCCTCCTGTCCTGCCGGGCCCACCCTCCTTTGTAATCCTGCTGGCTGGAGCACGGCTTTCATGGAGTCCACACCATGGGAGCTCTACTACTCATGGGGGATTGGCAGGAAGCCTCTGCTTATGCGCACACACCACCACCTAGCTGGAGGATCTCTGTGAACAAAGCCTGAGGCAGACAACAAGTCCACTAATTGATGCTGTAAGAGATACAATCAGCATCCAGAAACCTGCAACTGGGAGTAAGAGGCAGCATACTTGGCCCCAGCCACTCCCACTGCCATCTTCAAGGAGTGACATTCTAAAGCAGAGGGTTTTCAAAAGGCACTGCCAGGACTGTGGAATGAGCAGCTCATTTGTGGACATGGATACTGTGTGATCCAGAAGTATTACCTCTTCCTTTCCATTCAGGTGAGACAAAAAAAAGTTCCAAATAGAAAGCCATGCATCTAAACAGTATCCAATAGCCACTCATGTGCAGTGCTGCTGCCTCCAAAGAGCTTTCCTAGGTTTTTCTCTCTGTGGACAGATATACCTTGGTCCTTGGCTCTGCATGAGAAAGAATTCACGCCAAAGCCAGGTTTGTGATCCAATTGTGTTTTAGGAGAGATAGGGAGGCATGGTAGGCAACCCTGGTGGACCCCAGTGGCTGAATTGAATTTACTTGGCCTAGGTGGGTCAATGTGGGTGCAGCACCTACCCAGGTGTACCTGGCCTTCCTGACTGGAAACCTGGACCTCTGAGCACGCTCGGTGTGCCACTCTTTCCTGGGTGGCTAGCTTGGCCCTCTGAGCATGCATCATGGACAACCTAGTCCCTATGCTAGCTACCTAAAATTAACACCCTGAAGAGATATGGACCCAAATCTTTGGGGTACAAGGCGACGACATCTTTAGGTACTTCCTGCTGGCAAAAGGGTGGAGTGGGGCTTTGGGTCCATACCCTTTCTACTCTGCTGGGAGGGGTTGTCCATTCAGGTCTAGGATGGATAAGGTTGAGGTGGTCCAGGAGATGGTGGTCCTAGAGGTGGCACACTTGGTTCAGAGGGCTTAGTAACTTGAGAACTTCTGGAAAAACAAACAAACGGACAAAAGGGTGAACAGTTTAACTGAGACAAGGCTAGGCTTGTGAGGTGGCAGTGCCCTTGAAATTAGGTGAGTGTCACAGGAAACAAAAAAAATCTTAGGATTATCAGGCATGTGTGTTTGTTCGTTCTAAGTATAGGCACGGGAGTAAAAGCATCCACAATTTCCCCTATGAGGGTACAGGGTTTGGGAACTACTGGGTGCACTGAGATCACTGTTTCATTTATGATCCTAATGTTTGGACCCACTGATAAGAACCATGCTTCTATTTAATCCTATTATCCCTCAATTATTAACTTTGGTCAAACAAATTTTGTTTTCATTAATTACTTTCATAGTTATCTATCTATCTATCTATACACACACATTTAATTGAATGGAATGAAAAGGTCATGCGTTATAGCGTTAAATTGTAATATTGGAATACTACAGCGGGAGTCAACAGGAATCAAAAGTAAAGTAAGTGTCTGAGTCATTTTTAATTTTCTTGGCTTCAAAATGAATAAAAGACTTGTAAATTACCCAGAGACCAAATTCCCATGGTGCCTCCTACAACGGGTAGAATGTTCAGGGATGTTTCAGGGCTGGGAGATTAGTAACCCCTAAGTCCAGGATCCCTTAGGGCAGGGGTCCTCAAACTGTTTACACAGGGGGCCAGTTCACTGTCCCTCAGACCGTTGGAGCACCAGACTATAGTTTAAAAAAAACAAACTATGAACATATTCCTATGCACATTGCACGAATTGGCTACTAAGTAGGACATGCAGAGGCAGCAAAAACACCCTGAGGGTGGGATAAATGTCGTCAGGCCACATGTGCCCCACGGGCCACAGTTTGAGGATGCCTGCCTTAGGGGTTCCTGGGTGCACTGGGGATGAAGGTCTCTACTGCTCCTCAAAAGGAGAAATGCTGTAACTTCTGGCATTTCGGCCCACTTTCCAATCACTTTACAAAACTGTTCCAGGTGAATCAGGGTTAGAAGGGAAAGTGTACCATTCTCTGGCCACCATTCTCCTTTCTCAAATAAAGTTGCATAGTGTATCAGCTTTTGTTTGTCTAGCCTCTGTGTCAACTCTATCCCAATTGGACAGGATTCATGCAAGGGGGCAATTCCTGAGTATGAAGCTGCTAAGTCCCATCTAGAAAGCACAAAAGAAGGCTATTTAGAGCTTGCTGCCTCAAGGTCAATAAACCCCACTTGAGAGCGAGCCCTTTGTTGCCCTGAATCTGTTGCCTCAGGAAGATGCCCCAGCAAGAAGTAAGGGATCAAAGACAACTCACTGAGGGCGACTTTAAGTCCAACCATTATTCTAGACAAGCTAGGAGGACCACTGCTTGGGATGGCCCCACGGCCCTCCAAGATGCCTGCTGGCGGGAGCAGACTCTCAAATCTCTGAAGGGAAGGGGCATCTGGAAGCTCAGGGAACCTTAAGGGAATTGGAATTTCTGTCTGGAACATCGTGGCAGTGGAACTGTGTATTAAGAGCTTTCCCCAAAAGTGCCTTAAGCAGCAACACTGAAAGCCTAAAGGTAACAGTTACTCAGGTAGGGTTCCATATGCCATTGGCCTAAGCCTGGGCCACGGAAAACCAGCCTGTAACAAGGAACAAACCTACACTGGTAGAACACTAACACTACAACGCCTCAAGTTTTAAATTCAGGAAATAATTTTAAACATTTTTATTCTTTACTTTCATAGTTATCAATATATATATATGGCATTCAAATATATAAAACGTGCAATGTTTTTGAAATGTAACCAAATTGACACATTGATAATTTATAAGTTTGGTACCAGATAAGTTTCAATTAAATGTTACAAAAATGTTGTGATGGCATTATAGGGCTAAAGCAGCTTGTTTGAAAAGCCAGGAGAAAGGGAATGGAGGGGAAAAGGGAAATATTTGGCTCCCAGGACAAGGCAGGGCTAACTCCCAGGTCTATTCAACCAGCTCCCTAGGCAGTGCCCTTCCACATGTTTGGGCTGGTGGGCACCATCTTGGCCAGGGTCACAGGCCCCTTTCCCCATGGCCACAATGGCGGCTATATAGGATCTCTGGGAAAAGCTTAAACAGCCTTGACAAGAGTGAAGCCATTATGAGCTGACAGAAGGCACCATGTAAAGTAAATAAAGTAGCTATGAACTCTAAATGAACTAGCTGATATAGGGGAGGTAGGCTGTGCAGATGTGCCCAAGGGAATGTCCCAAAGGATATGGATGCTCAGAAGATTCGCGAGAGCGACCAGAGCAGTCTTTGTTCAACTAAGAATGACTAACTGCAACACCCTGCTTCTCTACTCTGCCTGCTTGCACACCTGCACATTGCAAAAGTATAAAAACCTTTGGACAATTAGAAAAAAAAACGTTTTCTGTTGAACTTGCCAGCGGTCGGAGTAGTTTTCTTTCTGGGAATGGACAGTGGCTACAACATTTCGAGGTGCACCGAGATCCAATTGCCACTGTCTGGGCTTGCTTAGAAAGGAAACCTCCTTTACAGGAGTGCTCTCCCCAGAACTACGGATTTCTGATTTCTCTAGGACAGGGGTCCTTAAACTCTTTAAACAGGGACCAGTTCACTGTCCCTCTGATCAGTTGGAGGGCCGAACTATCGTTTCAATAAAACTATGAACAAATTCCTATGCTTCCTGCACATACCTTATTTTGAAGTTTAAAAAAAACACACAAACAAACGGGGCACAAACACTCGGCGGACAGGATCAAGGTCCTCGGCTATCCGCATGTGGCTCACAGGCTATTGTTTGAGGACCCCTGCTCTAGGCGCTCACAAAGAGAATGTAGTTTCAGCCCTAAAGCCTGGAGACTCCGCAATTTGTTTAAAGGTGATTGGACAGAAGGAGTTCCTGATTTGCCCATGCAAGACTCGTTTTCCCTTCCCCTATTTCTCAGAGTTCATAGTTATGTTCATGGGGAACCAGGACATCCCTATCTGATCCCTAAAATTGATGCGTGGAATGACATTGCCACTAATAAGCCAGCATAAACAAAAGACTTACTTCCTCCTGCAACAGAAAGGGTTCTTGTTTCAAGATTTCAGGAAACATGGCAGGACCAGAAAAAAAATAGACCCAAGGTCCTAAAACCACTAAGGTGGAGGCTGCCCTTCCCCAACCCCTCCCCATACCCCTCTGTCTCGGCTTTATTCCTTTTTGCAGGAGGACTCTGGGAGTGGGAGAGCTAGCTTACGACCCTTCACTACCACTGCCAGCCTGTCAGGTGCATGGGGCTGGAGAGAGAGAAATACTCACAACTCCTTTCTGAGTCCACACCCCAACATACACTAGGGCTGGCATGGGCTCTCGACCACCCCAACCCCCAAGAAGGATGATTCGGCAGCAGCCATTCTCCACTCAAGGCAAGCAGCCCCAACACCTGGGGAAGACCCCTGAGTCCCTTTTTGGGTATATATCCCCTTGTATTCCAGTGATTTGTATAATTGGAATCAACAAAATCCCTTTTTCTGACAAAGCAGGTCTGATTCCTTGATAGAAATGGTTTTCCATATGCATTAGCCCACCTCCAGAAATTGCCAGCAATTTCTCCAGGTGCTGTTCACAACACAGGTACATTAGCCCTGCCAGAGAGAGGCCCAGTAAGCAGTCAATGGACATGATGGTCAGACAGCAGGCACTCCCCATGTGAGGGAAACTCTTTTTGCCACTGCACGAAAAATGTGAGATCCAAACTCCTAGCAAGGCACAGAAGGCCTAACCAGGTATCACCAGTTTCTGTTGCAGGCCCTCAGTGGAACAGCTAGAAAACCTATGAATTTATCTAAGGTCAGTGAGAATTTGCAGGCTCTTACAAGAGAATGTCTGCGTGCCTTTTTAGAGTGACTGATGGAAGCCTACGGGCTTTATATCCTTAATGGCCTGGAGGCCCCGAGAACAGGAGGGCAATAAGTATTGCCTTTGTTACTCAGTCAGTCTGCCTCAGACATGAAAAAGAAGTGGGAAGGGTTTGAACGGAAAAATCTTAGTGATTTGGTACAAGTGGCTCAGCGGGTGTGTAACAACAGAGATGATCCTACCACAACAGAGACAAAGAAACTAGTTAAAATACTAGTAATTGCCATGAGAGACCCCAGAGGCTCAGGAAAAGGAGAGCATGGCCCACTCACGGAGAGACTGACCTGTGGGCACCGCCAAGCCATGGGGAAGGATCAATGTGCCTACTGCAGGAAAGAAGGACATTGGAAAAATCAGTGCCTTGAATACCCCAGGAGAAGCAGACGACCCTCCAATAGAGAGGACCGGCCTCATCCACACCTAGAAAATCCCAAGCAAGAGACAACAATGCTTGAAGAAGCTGAATGAAGGTGTCAGTGCTCTGTTTCACTTGGTCCCCAGGATCCCAGGCTAACTCTCCAAGTAGGAGGCCAGCCAGTCAATTTCTTAGTGGACACAGGGACTACCTTCTCAGGTTCAGAAAAGAGTACAGGCAAATTGTCAAAAGGAAAGATTTGAATTACTGTCAGCATATGATTGCTTCCAAAAATAACTCACACCAGAAGATTTGCATGGAGGTTAGGTGGGTTTCTCAAGACATCATGATAAAAAATATCTGTCTGCCCTTTGTCCCAGTTAGCCATATGATTTTTATGGCACTGGCCCCTGGCTTGGCTGTTGAGCCAGGGAAACTGTTTTTGCAGGACGTGAGGCGGTGGCCTGTGGCCATCAGTGGAAGGACAAAATCTCCACAGTGGTCTTCCTGTTTCAATATGGAGCCACCTATATCACCTCTCGGACATTATTGTTGTCCTGGGCTCAGAATCGCCACCCCAGGTCTAGAAGGCGACTAACAGATCCACACTATTTGAATCAGGCTCTGGTTAGCCCCTGCCGATCACTTGGTGACATGGGAGTCTGGACAATGGAGTACCTTTACTTTTCGGATCAGAAAACTAACTCAAAAAGACACAGGTGTTGACCCAGAGGCACACAACTGGTTAAAAACAAAGCCAAACTCACAACCATTTTCTGGAGCCAGAGTTCTGAGCCCCTCGTGGCTGTGCCCAGCCGAGCAGTCACTCTCTCCTGGACCCACCAAAGATCTGAGCAGATATTCCCCACAACCCCTCCCAAAGATTTTATTTCAGAGGATAGCATTGAATTTGCATCTCCTGGACAGAGATATTATCTGATCAGAGCACACAGAGATGAAGGGGAGAAGGGGAGAGTGGAGCACATCCTGTCCCAACAGACCTTGAGGATGATGTTCCCACTCAGAGAAGTCAGTTCACATAGAAGACCACATGGCCAGCCCCACGATGAGACACAATGTCCCTCAAAGACCCATAGCCCTAGAGGGGACAACACTGGAGACACAGTGTGGGAATTACCCCCAAACTGATCTCGCTACACTGAGGCATAACATTAAGGGGGTACAGCAGAAGAGCAAGTAAAAGGAGCAGCAAGATCCCAAGGAAATGCTAAAGGTGGACTTTAGGGTCAGGGTTTGGTGCCCCAAAAGACTGGACTAGAAAACACTCCTAAAGGCCAACACATAGTCCTTAAATTATCTATGAGCTTTTCTATCTTGTTGACCTTTGTTTTCTTTTATTGTCATTGGATTTTTGTTGTTTTGTTTATTTTGCTGCTTGGTTTTGTTCTTTCTTGTTTTTGTGCATGTTATTACCTCTACAGGTCTGTCTAAATAAGAGAGGCTGAACGAACAATCTGGAGGAGAAAAAAAAACGGGACTAGCACATCCTGGAGGACATGCGAGAGAGGGAGGTGGGAAGAAAGGTAGTGGTGTTAAGAATTCCAGAGACAAGGGAACAACAAGTGATGGAAATCGGTGGTGAGGGGGATGTAGGAGGCCTGGTAGGGCGTGATCAAGGGTAATGTAACCAAGAGGAATTACTGAAACCCAAAGGAAGACTGAGCATGGCAGTGGGCACAAGAGGAAAATCAAAGGGTATAGAAGAGTGAGCTGGGAAGCAAGGACCAGTTATACACGTCTAAATAAAGGCATGTACATATGTCCATATATTAACAAAGGGGCATGGGGAAATAGATCTATGTACATATGTTTAAAGATTTAGTATTAAGGTAGCAGATGGACATTGGGCTTCTGCTCAAGGACTCCCTCATTGCAAGAACACTGTTTTATTAAATTGGTATTCTATGATGCTCACCTTCACTACACGATCACTGACCACAAAGCGGCTGAATAAGCAAATGTGGTGAAGAAAGCCGATGGTGCCCAGCTACCAAATGATATAGCGTGTGGGGTCTTAAAGGCTTGAAGGTAAAGAAGCAGCCATCTAGCTCAGAAGCAACAGAGCCCACATGGAGGAAGGATACCAGCCTGTGTGATCACAAAGTTTCAAAGGGATAAGGCAACAGGCATCATGAGAACAAAAATATCTTATCATGGAGAATGAGAGGGGACTGCCGGGTATAGACCCAAAACCTATTTGCAGTGCACTGGACATCCCCTTACAGAAGGATCTCAGAGAGGAGATGAACCAAGACAGGGTATGAGACAGCAAAGATGAAACACAACTTTCCTCTAGTTCTTAATGCTTCCTCTTGCCCCACTATTATGATCCCAATTCTACCATACAAATCTGGTCTAACTAGAGAAGATACTCTAGTACCGATAGGAATTTCAAACACGGGGAATCCAGGGTGGATGGGCCCTTTAGGACCAGTGTTATGAATGGAGATACTGGGAGGGTGGAGGTTGGAAAGTGGGAACCGATTACAAGGATCTTCATTGATCTCAAAAGAAAGGTGGGTTAAGGGGGACACCAGACAGTGAAAGATATGACAAAAGTATTACTACATTTCCAAGGATTGATGAGGGATGGGTGGCGGGCATTGAGGGGGCGGGGAATGAGGAGCTGAAGCCAGGGGCTTGGGTGGAGAGTGGATATTTTGAGAATAATGAAGGCAATTAATGGTCAGATGTGCTTCAAACAGCTGATGTATATATGGATTGTGTTTAGTGTTGTAGGAGCCACTAATAAAAAGATCATAAAAGAAACAAAAATAATCTGGGCAGAGGGCTCATGCAAGGAGGATCTCAGGCTGGATTAGACCAGTCAAAACAGCTACTGGAGTCACCTCACCCTGTGTCTATTCCTGAGTCAGGCATGAAGCTTAGGGCCCACAGCGTCAGCAGCTGGCCAGTGAGGGAGGTGGGGCTCTGAGGTCATTCAACAGGGGGAATGGTCCTCTGTCCTGCAGGGCCCACGCTCCTTTGTACACCTGCTCTCTAGGGCACGGCTTTCATGGAGTCCACACCATGGGAGCTCTACTACTCATGGGGGGTTGGCAGAGGGCCTCTGCTCATGCGCTCACACCACCACCTAGCTGGAGGATCTCTGTGAACAAAGCCTGAGGCAGAAAACAAGCCCACTAACTGATGCTGTAAGAGATACAATCAGCATCCAGAAACCAGCAACTGGGAGTAAGAGGCAGCATACCCTGGTCCCAGCCCCTCCCACTGTAATCTACAAGGAATGACATTGCAAATCAGAGGGTTTTCATAAAGCACTGCCAGGACTATGGAATGAGCAGCTCATTTGTGGACATGGATACTCTGTGATCCAGACGTACTACCTCCTCCCTTACAGTCAGCTGAGACAAAAACCCTTGCAAGCAGAAAGCCATGCATCTGAACAGTATCCACCACCCCAGCCACTCATGTGCAGCTCTGCTGCCTCCAAAGAGCCTTCTTGAGTTGGTCACATCTCTCTGCGGGCAGTTAGACCTCGATCTTTGGCTCCGCGTGAGAGAGAAATCACGCAGAAGCCTGGTCTGTCACTCAAGTGAGTTTTATGAGCGTTAGGGAGGCGTGGTGGACAAGTCTGGCCGACCCCACAGGCTGAATTGAATTTACTTGGCCTAGGTAGGTCAATCCAGGTACAGGGCCCACCCAGGTGTACCTCCTCTTCATGGCCAGAAACCTGGACCTCTGAGCATGCACAGGGTGCCTCTCCTAACTGGGCTCTTATCTTGGCCCTATGGGCATGCATAACGGATGCCCCAGTCCCTAGGATAGCTACCTAACATTTGCCCCCTGAAGAGATATGGACCCAAATCTTTGGGGTACTGGGCAACGACATCTCTAGCTACTTCCTGCTGACAAAAAGGGCAAAGTAGGGCTTTGGTTCCATACCTTTCCTACACTGATGGGATCGGTTGTCCATTGAGGGCAACTTTATCCAGGATGGATAAGGTTGAGGTGGTCCAGGAGATGGTCGTCGTGGACCTGGCACACTTGTTTCAGAAGCTTTGATCTCCCGATAACTTCTGGCAAAAACAAACGGTCTAAAAGGTGAACAGTTTGACTGCGACAAGGCTAAGCTTGTGAGGTGGCAGTGGCCTTGAAATTAGGTGAGTGTCACAGGAAACAAAAAAAATCTTAGGATTATAAGGCATGTGTGTTTGTTCACTGGAAGTATAGGAAGAGGGATAAAAGCATTCACACTTTCCCCTAGGAGGGCACAGGTTTGGGCACTACTAGGTGCAGTGGGATCAATGATTCATTTATGATGCTAAGGTCTTGGACCCGCTGATAAGACCCATACTTCTTTTTAACCCTATAACGCTTCAATTTTAATTTTGGGAAAAATTATTTTCTTTTGGTTGTGGACTTTCATAGTTATTAATTTATGTATATATTAATATATACATTTAAAAAATGTTATGAAAACATCATGCTCTGCGTTATAGAGTTAAATGGAAACAATGGGCTAGCACAGGAGGCATCAAAAGTGACCAAAATAGAGTAACTGCCTAAGTCATTTTGAATTTTCTTGGGTTCAATTGGAGTAAAGCCTTGTAAATTACCCGGGGTCCAAATTCCCATGGTGCCTCCTACAACGCGTAGAATGTTCAAGGATGTTTCAGGGCTGGGAGATTAGTAACCCCTAAATCCAGGATACCTTAGGGCAGGGGTCCTGAAAGTTTTTACCCAGGGGGCCAGTTCACTGTCCCTCAGGCCATTGGAGGGACAGACAATAGTTTTTGTTTTGTTTTAAACGTTTTATTAGGGGCTTATACAACTCTTATCACAGTCCATACATATACATATATCAATTGTATAAAGCACATCTGTACATTCTTTTCCCTAATCATTTTCTTTTCTTTCTTTCTTATTTTTTTTCCTTTTCGTTTTTTACATATTATTAGGGACTCATACAACTCTTATCACAATCCATACATATACATACATCAATTGTATAAAGCACACCCATACATTCCCCGCCCTAATCATTCTCAAAGCATTTGCTCTCCACTTAAGCCCTTTGCATCAGGTCCTCCTTTTTTTCCCCTCCCTCCCCGCTCCCCCCTCCCTCAAGTGCCCTTTGTAATTTATACATTGTTATTTTGTCATATCTTGCTTCCTCCCGAGTCTCCCTTCCCCCTTTCTCTGCCGTCCCTCTCCCAGGGAAGAGGTCACATGTGGATCCTTGTAATCAGTTTCCCCTTTCCAACCCACTCACCCTCCACTCTCCCAGCATCGCCCCTCACACCCTTGGTCCTGAAGGTATCATCCACCCTGGATTCCCTGTGCCTCCAGCCCTCATATGTACCAGTGTACAACCTCTGCCCTATCCAGCCCTGCAAGGTAGAATTCGGATCATGGTAGTTGGGGGGAGGAAGCATCCAGGATCTGGGGGAAAGCTGTGCTCTTCATTGGTACTACCTCGCACCCTGACTGACCCATCTCCTCTCCTAAACCCCTCTATGAGGGGATCTCCAGTGGCCGACACTTGGGCCTTGTGTCTCCACTCTGCACTTCACCCTTCATTCAATATGGTATATACACATACACATATTCTTTTTTTTTTTTGCATGATGCCTTATACCTGGTCCCTTGGGCACCTCGTGATCGCACTGGCTGGTGTTCTTCTTCTATGTGGGCTTTTTTGCTTCTGAGCTAGATGGCCGCTTGTTTATCTTCAAGCCTTTAAGACCCCAGACACTATCTCTTTTGATAGCCGGGCACCATCAGCTTTCTTCACCACATTTGCTTATGCACCCATTTGTCTTCAGCGATCCTATCATGGAGGTGTGCAACCAATGATATGATGATTTTTTGTTCTTTGATGCCTGATAACTGATCCCTTTGGGATCACTCGCTCACACAGGCTAGTGTGTTCTTCCATGTGGGCTTTGTTGCTTCTGAGCTAGATGGCCGCTTGTTTATCTTCAAGCCTTTAAGACCCCAGTCACTATCTCTTTCGATAGCCGGGCACCATCAGCTTTCTTCACAACAATTACTTGTTCATCCACTTTGGCTTCAGCAGTTGTGTCATGAGAGTGAGCATCATAGAGTACCAATTTAATAAACGAAAGTATTCATGCACTGAGGGAGTGCTTGAGTAGAGGCCCAAGTTCCTTCCACCACCTTAATATTAAACCTATAAATGTAGACAATTAGATCTATTTCCCCATCCTCATATATATGTTTGCATGTACATGTCTTTGTCTAGACCTCCATAAATGCCCCTTGACTCCCAGCTCCTTCCTCCATCTCCCTTGACTTTCCTCCAGCCCCACCACCATGCTCCGTCCCCACCTGGGCTACAGCTATACCTCTTCTCTATGCAACCTTACCCTTGATCGTTCCCCATCAGGCCTGCCACTCCCCCCTCACTACCATTTTGGGTCCCATGTTGTTCCTTGTCCCTGTGTATATTAACACCACTTCCTTACCCTCTTCCCCATACCCCACCCGGAACTGTCTGTCCCCCCGGAACTGTCTGTCCTATTGTTTTTCCTCCAGATAGTTCATCCAGCCTGTCCTATTTAGACAGACCTATGGAGACACTAACATGCACGAAAACAAGACAGAGGAAAACAAAGCAACTGTATACAACCAGACAATAAAACAACAAAAACAAACCACACACAGAGAACAAAAGAAAACACTTCACAAAAGAAAGGCTTGTAGTTCGTTCAAGGATTGTTTGCTGGCCCTTAGGAACGTTTTCCAGTCCAGTCTGTTGGGGCACCACGCCCTGGCCCCAAAGTCCACTTTCAGCATTCCCTGGGGACCTTGCCACTCCATTCCCTTGCTGTTCCACTGCACTCCCCCAGTGTTTTGCCTCGGTGTGGTGGGATCAGGTCAGGTGCAATTCCCACACTGTGTCTCCGGTGCTGTCCCCTGTATCGCCCTTAGTCACTGAGGGGCATCATGTCTCATAGTAGGGCCAGCCATGTTGTTCTCTCTGTGGACTGGCTGCTCTATTCAGGAACATCATCCTCACGGCCTCATGGGCCAGGCTGTGTTCCACTGTCTCCTCCTGCCCCTTCATCTGCTCCCGTGTGCTCTGATCAGATATGTCCATCTCCCGGAGCTGCAGAATCAATGTCATCCTTTGAAACAAATTCTTTTTGGGGGAGGGGCAGGAATCCACTTAATTTTTGGTGCTGGGGCCAGCCTCCCAGACCTCTCCACTGGTTCCCTACTCCACGCCGGTATATTGCATTCACACCTTGCGGCACTGGGTTGAAGTCTGGTCCCACTTTCCCTGTGGAGATGTAAACAATACCCTCCCCTTGTGTGGATTAGTGCCCCATGCCCCCACTTCCCTTTTCTTCCTTATATTCATCCTTTTATTTTCCTTTCCCGACCTCCTCCACTATTGTCTGCCATGTGCATCCCTGGTTTTGATCTGGTCTCTGCCATACTACACAGTCTTCACCCCAGAAATGTTTGTATATAGTAACTTTTTCCCGTATGCCACTTTTGCATTAAAAAATTGTTTTTTAAATTTTTTTAATTAAAAAAAAATTTAATACTTACCTCAGCAGGCTCATGTTGTACTTGTCCTTTTGTGCCTGACTTACTTCGCTTAGCATGATTTCCTCCAGTTCTTCCCATGCCGCTATGTGCCTCATACGTTCATCACTGCTTTTTAGTGATGCGTAGTACTCCATTGTATGTATATACCACAGTTTTTTAATCCAATCGTCAGTTGATGGAAATTTGGGTTGCTTCCAACTCCTTGCAATTGTGAACTGTGCCGCAATGAACATTGGAGCACAGATGTCTGGTCTTGGTTTGTTCCTTGCCTCTTCTGGGTGTATGCCCAGTAGGGGGATTGCTGGGTCATATGGTAACTCTATTTCCATCTGTTTTAGTATCGCCAGATTGATTTCCATCATGGCTGTAAATATTTACAGGCCCACCAGCAGTGGATGAGAGTTCGTGTCTCCCCACAGCCCCTCCAACACTTGTTGCTTTCTGATTTTTTGAATTGGGCTACCTTTGAGGGTGTCAGGTGGTACCTCATTGTTGTTTTAATTTGCATTTCTCTTATGGCTAAAGATCGGGAACATTTTCTCATATGTTTGATGGCCATTCGGATTTCTGTCCCTGTAACATTTCTGTTCAAGTCCTTTGCCCACCTTTCAAGTGGGCTATTGGTTTTTTTCTTTTTGGAAGCTAGCAGAGTATTGTAGATTTTAGTAATAAGACCTTTGTCTGATGTGTCATTGCTAAAGATGTTTTCCCAGTCTGTGGAATCTCTTGTTACTCTCCTGGTGAATTCTTTAGATGTACACAAGTGTTTTATCTTCAGTATATCCGATTTGTCGATTTGAGCCTCCTCTGTGTTTGTGTCCTTCCCTATTTCTGATAGCCTGTGTATTCCCTGCACCAAAGTTCTCAAGTTGGCCCCAATTCCCTCATTGATGGCCCTAATATTTTGGGGTTTAACTTCAAGGTCTGTGATCCACCTTGAGTTTATTCTTGTGCATGGAGTGAGATAAGGGTCTTGCTTCATTTTTCTGCATGTGGATATCCATTTTTTTCCAGCACCACTTGTTAAAGACGGCATTGGCTTCCCATTTGATATATTTGGGGCCCTTATCAAAGATCAGCTGTGTGTATGCTGATGCTTTTATTTCTGGGTTTTCAGTTCTTTTCCATTGGTCTGAGTATCTGTCATTGTACCAATACCATGCAGTTTTGAGGACTGTGGCTGCATAGTATGTGCCAAAGTCAGGTAAAGCAAGCCCTCCCACGGTGTTCTTCTTCTTGAGGAGTTCTCTGCTAATTCTGGGTTTCTTCCCTCTCCATATGAAGTTGGTAATCAGTTTTTCCATTTCTTTGAAGAAAGATGATGGTAATTGTATCGGGATAGCATTAAACTTATATAGTGCTTTTGGCAGAACTGACATCTTAACTATATTAAGTCTCCCAATCCAAGAGCATGGAATATTCTTCCATTTGTTGAGGTCGCTCTTGGTTTCTTGTACTAGTGTTCTATAGTTTTCCCTATATAGATCTTTTGTTTTTTCAGTCAGGTGTATCCCTAGATATTTCAATTTGTGTTTGGCTATTGTGAAAGGTACCACCTTTTTGATCTCTTCTTCTGTGGTCTTATCTGATGTGTATAACAGTCCGATGGACTTCTGTTTGTTGATCTTGTATCCTGCCACTCTGCCAAACTCCTCTATTGCTTCCAGTACTCCCCTTGTGGAACTTTTTGGATTTTCCATATATAGAATCATATCATCTGCAAATAACGATAGTTTCACCTCTTCCTTCCCCAGATGTATACCTTTGATGTCACTTCTTTGCCTATGCTGTTAGCTAAAACCTCCAGCATGATATTAAATAGGAGTGGGGACAAGGGGCATCCTTGTCTGGTCCCCTTTTTCAGTGGGATTGTGTTAGTCTTTTCTCCATTGACTACCACTTTGGCTGTTGGTTTTTCATATATAGCTTGTATTGTCTTGAGGAACTTTCCATCCATTCCTATCTTCCCTAGTGTCTTAAACAGGAATTGGTGTTGGATGTTGTCAAATGCTTTTTCTGCGTCTATTGATATAATCATGTGGTTCTTATACTTTTTCATGTCAATGTGACGAATAATACTAATGATCTTTCGTATGTTGAACCATTCCTGCATCCCTGGTATGAATCCCACTTGGTCATGGTAAATTATTTGTTTTATATACTTTTGTATTCTGTTGGCTAGTATTTTGTTAAGGATTTTTGCATCAATGTTCATTAGGGATATTGGTCTGTAGATCTCGATTCTTGTGGGATCCTTGCCCGGTTTGGGTATCAGAGTTATACTAGCTTCATAGAAGGAGTTTGGGAGTTTGCCATCTTTTTCTATGTTTTGGAAAACTTTGTGTAGGATTGGTATTAGTTCTTCCCTGAATGCTTGGTAGAATTCTCCAGTGTAGCCATCTGGTCCAGGGGATTTTTTTTGTTGGTAATCCCTTGATAACCTTTTCTATTTCTTCTATTGCTATGGGTCTGTTGAGATTCTTGATGTCCACCGAGGATAGTCTAGGGAGGGATTTCTTTTCCAGGAATTTGTCCATGTCTTCCAAATTGTTGAATTCATCGGAGTACAATCCTTCACAATACTGTGTAACTATCCTTTTGATTTCATTAGGGTCTGTTGTAATGACCCCTCTTTCATCCCTTATTCTTGCTATTGAGATTTGTTCCCTCCTTTCTCTGGTTAGGTTTGCCAATGGTCTATCGATCCTGTTTATCCTTTCAAAGAACCAACTTTTAGCAATATTAATTTTTTCCATAGTTTTTAAATTTTCCCTCTCCTGAATCTCAGCCCTGATTTTTATAATTTCTTTTCTTTTGCTATTTGTAGGGTTGTCCTGCTGACTCTGCTCTAGTTTTTGTAAATTTTGTGTCAGCGTATCCATCATGATTCTCTCTTCCTTTCTTAGGTGTGCTTGTATTGCTATGAACCTTCCTCTGATGACTGCCTTTGCTGTGTCCCATAAGTTTTGGTACGTCGTGTGCTCATTTTCGTTGGTTTCTAGAAATTTCCTGATTTCCTCTCTGATCTGCACCAGTATGCACTCCTTTTGCAGTAGAGAGTTATTCATTCTCCAGTTATTTGCTCTTATTTTCTTTGTCTTCTTTTTGTTGATCTCCAGTCTTATGGCACAGTGGTCAGAGAGAGAGGTCTGTATTATTTCAATGTGCTTAAATTTATGTAGATTTGCCTTATGCCCCAGCATGTGGTCTATCATCGAATATGTGCCGTGGGGACTTGAAAAGAATGTGAAATTTTTTTATTTGGATGAAAAGCTCTGTAAATATCTATTAGGTCAAATTGTCTAATTGTGGAGATTAGCTCCCTAGTCTCCTTGATGAGTTTCTTTCCCTGTGATCTCTCTTTCTCAGTGAGTGGTGTGTTGAAGTCGCCCACTATAATTGTCAAGTCTGTGATTTCTTTCTTAATCTTTTGGAGTGTTTGGTTGACGTATTGAGCTGGTCTCTCATTCGGGGAATATATATTTACAATGGTTAGTGGTTCATTGTCTATGATTCCCTTGAGCATTATATAGTGTCCCTCCTTATCTCTTTTTATGCTTTGCACTTTGAGGTCAATTTTATCCGAGATAAGGATTGCAACCCCTGCTTTTTTTGTATTGCTGTTTGCTTGGTAGGTCCTTCTCCAGCCTCTGATTCTCAGCCTATTTTTGTCTGTAGCCTGGAGATGTGTCTCCTGTAGGCAGCAAATTGATGGGTTGTGTTTTCTAAGCCATTCTGCTAGTCTCAGTCTTTTAATTCCTGAGTTCAGGCCATTGATATTCAGGGTTATTATCTCAATGTGCGGACTCTGTGATGCCATTTTATACCTTTTGTGTTGGGAGTTTTCCTACTTTCCTTTATCATTAGTATGTGTTTTGTGTGTGTTTCATTCTTGACTTCTTTCCATCCTTAAGCCATTGCTATCTTGGGGCCTGTTTTCTCTTTGTTGTGGTCTGGGTGAAGTTGTTCTATGTGTTGGTATCTTATTTGTGCTTGGTGAGTGTTGTTCTTCTGCCCATACTGAGTCGGCGAGGATCTTTTGTAAGACTGGGTTTGTTGTAACGTATTTTTTGCGTTTTTCCTTGTCTGGGAAGACTTTTACTTCTCCATCGATCTTGATCGATAATTTGTCTGGGTAGAGTATTCTTGGGTTTGCGTTGTTTTCCTTCAACTTTTGGAATATGTTACTCCACTCTCTCCTTTTTTTCATAGTTTCTGCTGATGGGTCTGAACATATCCTTATGTGGTGACCTTTATATGTGATTGCTTTTTTTGCCCTAGCTGCTCTCATGATTTTCTCCCTTTCCTCAAAGTTGGATAGTTTAACTATTATGTGGCTTGGTGATTTCTTCTTGGGGTCCCGTCGTGCTGGTGTTCTTTCAGCCTCCTGGATGGTTGCTTGGTTTTCATTCATTAGGCTGGGGAAGTTTTCCTCCAAGAATTCTCTCGCTACTGTTGCAGATGACTTCTTTATTGTGTCTTCCTCCAGGAGGCCAATAATTCTAATGTTGTTCCCCTTCATAGCATCAGACATAGCTCTTAGGTTTTCTTCGGCTTCTCTGATGCTCTTATTAGATTTTTGTTCACGTTTATTAAAGTCTGCTTGGCTGTCCTCCAAGACACTGATGCGGTTCTCTGATTCCTCCAGTCGATTCTCAAGGAACATGATTTTGCTATTGTTTTTCGTTATTTCCTCCCTAAGCTCCTGTATTTCCCTTTGGTGTGTGGCTTTTATCTCCTCTATTGTTTCATCCTTTTTCTGTATTGTTTCTTTCATATCCTGCATGACTCTAAGCAGCATTCTGAGAGTTTCTTTGTATGGCTTCTCAATGTCTGCTTCTTCTATGTATGTTGCTATGTTCAGCACATCTTCTGCCTTTGTCTTTTGTTTCTCCTGTTTTTTCGTTGAGGTCATTGGGGCTGGTGGCTGTTTGCATTGAATTGTTTTTGAGGGACCAGGTGCCATTTTCTAGTCTCTCTCTGGAAGACTTATAGGAATGCTTCTTCGAACTGCCTACAGCTGATTTTGCTGGGTTATTAACCTACCACTTTATGTTCCTGTGGCTTCCCTATCAGGGTAGTGTCCCAGATGGCAGGTCGGCTGCCTGCCCCAGTGTTGCAGAGACTGGGCTGAGGTTCCTGCTATTGGTTTGAATATTGATAAGTGTTGGCTGAGCTGCCTTATGTCCCCAGGTAAACAAGCAGGAACTCCCTGGTGAGGAGTCAGAGGAGTATCCCCTGGAGAGCAAGCAGACCTTTCCCTAGCCCTGGGCTATCTATGCAGGGTGGAGCTCACCTAGCTGGGTGTGGCCCAGGCGCAAATGCCCTAGGGCAATGGGAGTGTCCAGTAAGTCTGCAATGGAGTGTGAGAGAGCAGTTCAGGAACAAGAGGGGGAGAAAGATTAAACAGTGAGACCGGACTGTGCTGGGGTACAGGGAAGCTAGGGAAGGAAAAGCAACTATGCAGCTGAGTCCAACTCCCTGCCTGTGGACCTGCAAGGGTCCACTCCCTGCCCCAAGCCCCAGCGGCAATCCGCAGCTGAGCCCCAAGAAGAGTCGCAAGAAAGCTGCTGAGCAGCCCCCAGAGAAGTGGGGTGGCAGAGAGCGGAGATGTTAACCGGCGCCGCAATGTAGCTGAAGTTTGGTCCCTGTCTACAGTGCTGTGGGGGTTTGGGTTTAGTCCCTGCTCAGCCGACGCCACGCGGCAAGGTGTGGCTGTGCCCCAAAAAAGTCCCTGCGCAGACCTCCAAGGCTGTGTGGGAATATAGAACAGAGACACAAACAGAAGCAACAATGCAGCTGAACACCAATCCCTGCCGGTGGAGCCTCAAGGGCCCTGTCCCTGCCCTGAGGCAGGCAGGGGAAAACTGGCTGCACCGAGGCCAAGCCTTGCTACAGGCTCCAAATGGTCCCGGTTTGGGCAGACACAGCTGCTAGGCTAGGGTCGAGACCCAGCCGGCTTCCACTGAGGTAAGCCAAAAGCCCCCAGCCCCACAAAACCCTGTGGATCTGAGCTAACGTATCTTCTTGATGCGCCTCCTGCAATCCAGTGGCATTCTCCTGGGCTGGATTCTGCGGAGTCCCTCTGGTATGTGTTACTCCATCGTCATCTTCCCCACCTAGTGGCCACTTGTAAAAAAAACAAAACTGTGAACAAATACGTGTGCACACTGCACATCTTGTTTTGAAGTTAAAAAAAAAAAGGGGAACAAACACCCAGCAGACAGGATCAATGTCCTCAGCTGTCTGCATGTGGCTCACAGGCAGTAGTTTGAGGACCCCTGCTCTAGACGTTCACCAAGAGGATGTGGTTTCAATCCAAAAGCTTGGAGACTCTACAATTTGTTTAAAAGTGATGGGGCAAAAGTGATGGGGAGGACCGGAAAAGCAAATGGTCCAAGTTCCGCAAACCACATAGGTGGAGGCCATCCCTCCCCTCCCCCTCCCATCCCAATATCTCTCCCCTAATCGGCTTTATCCCATTTTAAAGGAGAACTCTGGGAGTGGGAGAGCTGGCTTCAGACCCTTTGGTTCCACCCTCGCCCTATAAGGTTTCTAGGGGCCAGAAATAGAAAACTTCTAACAGGCTCTTAGTGCATCACTCCCTCCCCCACCGGCACCACAACCCATCCCCACCCCCTACCAGCAGCCCCCCCCCACACACTAGTACTGGTATGTCTTCCATACTCATCACCAACCTAGAATGATTGCCAGCAATTTCTCCAGGTGCTGTTCACAACGGAGGAAGGGTAGCCCTTCCAGACAAAGGTCCAGTAAGCAGTCAGTGAACCTGATGGTCAGAGAGCAGGCACTCCCCACTTGAGAGAAACTCTTTTGGCAACTACACGAACAATGTGGGATCTCAAGTCCTAGCAAGGCCCAGAGGGCTTTACCAGGTATCAAGCGTTGCTCTTACATGACCCTCTGTGGAAGAGCTAGGAAACCTATGAATTTATTTAAGGTCAGTGAGAATTTTCAGGCTCTTATAAGAGAATGTCCACGTGCCTTTCTAGAGTGGCTGATGGAAGCCTACGGGCGTTATACCGCTAATGGTCCTGAGGCCCCGAGAACAGGAGGGCAATAAGTATTGCCTTTATGACTCAGTCAGTCTGCCTCAGACATGAAAAAGAAGTGGGAAGGGTTTGAAGGGAAAAATCTTAGTGATTTGGTACAAGTGGCTCATTGAGTGTATAAAAACAGAGATGACCCTAGCAAGACAGAGACAAAGAAACTAGCTAAAATACTAGTAATTGCCATGAGAGACCACAGAGACTCAGGAAAAGGAGAGCATGGCCCACTCACGGAGAGACTAACCTGTGGGCATCGCCGAGCCATGGGGAAGGATCAATGTGCCTACTGCAGGAAAGAAGGACACTGGAAAAATCAGTGCCTTGAAAACCCCAGGAGAGGTGCACGACCCTCCACTAGAGTGGAAGAGCCTCATCTGCACCTAGAAAGACCCAAGCATGAGACAATAATGCTTGAAGAAGCCCAATGAAGGGGTCGGGGCTCTGTTTCCCTTCGCCGCCAGAAGCCCAGGCTAACTCTCCATGTAGGAGGCCAGCCAGTAAATTTCTTCGTGGACACAGGGGCAACCTTCTCAGGTTCAGAAAGGAATGCGGGCACGTTTTCAAAAAGAAAGATGTGAATTACTGTGAGTCTATGATTCCCTCTACAGATAACTCACACCAGAAGGTTTGCATGTCAGGTAGGTGGGCTTCCCAAGACAACAAGATAACAAATATCTATCTGCCCTTTATCCCACTTAGCCACCTGGTTATGATGGCACTGGCTCCTGGCTCGGCTGCTGAGCCAGTGAAGCAGTTATAGCAGGAGAAGACTAGGTGGCCCGTGGCCATCAATGGAAGGACCAAATCTCCACAGTGGGCTTCCTTTTTCAATATGGAGCCACGTATGTCACCTGGTAGACACCATTTCTATCCCAAGCTCAGGTATAGAATGCAGCTCACAGGTAAACACTATATGAAACAGTCTCTGATTAAACCCTCTAGATAACTTGCTGACATGGGAGTCTGGATAATCCAGTACATTTACTTTCCAGATGAGAAAACTCACTCAAAAACACACAGGAGTTGGCCCAGAGACACACACCTGGTTAACAACAAAGTCATATTCACAAGCAACGTCTGGACCAAGAGCACGGTGCCACACAGAATTGTGCCCATCGAGCAGTCAATATCTCCTGGACTCTCAAAAGATCGGAGCTGACACCCCCCCCACCCTTGCAGCCCCCGAAGTTTGTATTTCACAGGATGGCACCGGATCTGCAAATCGCGGAGAGAGAGATATCTGATCAGAGAACACAGGGCAGAACAAGGGGGAGGAGGGGAGAATGGAGCACATCCTGGCCCAATACACCTTGAGGATGATCTTCCCAATCAGAGAAGCCAGTCCACAGAGAAGACCACATGGGCAGACCCACGAGGAGAAACGTCCCTCAAAGACCCATAGCCCTAGAGGGGACAACACTGGACACACAGTGTGGGAACTGCGCCCAAACTGATCCTCCCACATGGAGGCATGACACTAAGAGAGTGCAGCGGAAGAGAAAGAAAACCGAGCATCAAAGTCCCCTGGGAATGCCAAAGGTGGACTTTATGGTCAGGGCTCGGTGCCCCAACAGACTGGACTGGAAAACACTCCTAAAGTTCACCACACAGTCCTTGTACTTTTCTTTCTTGGTTAGTGTTGATTTCTTTTAGTGTCATTGGATTTTGGTTGGGTTTTGTTTTCATGTTTCTTTGTTTTTTTTGTTTGTTTTTTTTTGCCGCTTGGTTTTGCTCAGTCTTGTTTTGTGCATATTATTACCTTTACAGGTCTGTCTAATTAAGAGAGGCTGGATGAACAATCTGGAGGAGTAAACATGTGTCGGCCCTTTCCATTGGGAATGGGAGTGATCACGGTGGGGGGAAAGAAGTGGTGTCAAGAAACCCAGAGACAAGGGAACAACAAGTGATGGAAATCGGTGGTGAGGGGGATGTAGGAGGCCTGGTAGGGCGTGATCAAGGGTAATGTAACCAAGAGGAATTACTGAAACCCAAAGGAAGACTGAGCATGGCAGTGGGGACAAGAGGAAAATCAAAGGGTATAGAAGAGTGAGCTGGGATGCAAAGGCCAGTTATAGACGTCTAAATAAAGGCATGTACATATATTTAAAAAGGGGCATTGGGAAATAGATCTATGTCCAAATGTTTATAGATTTAGTATTAAGGTAGCTGATGGACATTGGGACTCCGCTCAAGGACTCCCTAATTGCAACAACACTGTTTTATAAAATTGGCATTCTACGATGCTCACCTTCACTACACGATCACTGACCACAAAGCAGCTGCATGAGTAAATGTGCTGAAGAAAGCCGATGGTGCCCAGCTACCAAAAGATATAGTGTGTGGGGTCTTAAATGCTTGAAGGTAAAGAAGCAACCATCTAGCTCAGAAGCAACAGAGCCCACATGGAGGAAGCATACCAGCCTGTGTGATCACAAAGTTTCGAAGGGATAAGGCAACAGGCATCATGAGAACAAAAAAATCTTATCATGGAGAATGAGAGGGGACTTTCAGGTACACACCCAAAAGCTATTTGCAGTGCACTGGACATCCCCTTACAGAAGGATCTCAGAGAGGAGATTAAAGAATACAGGGTATGAGACAGCAAGGATGAAACACAACTTTCCTCTAGTTCTTAATGCTTCCTCTTGCCCCACTATCATGATCCCAGTTCTACCATACTAATCTGGCCAAACTAGAGAAGGTATTCTAGTACCGATAGGAATTTCAAACACGGGGAATCCAGGGTGAATGGGCCCTTTAGGACCAGTGTTATGAGTGGAGATACTGGGAAAGTGGAGGAAGGGCAAGATGGAAAGTGGGAACCGATTACAAGGATCTTCATTGACCTCAAAAGAAAGGTGGGTGAAGATATGACAAATGAATTAGTACATTTCCAAGGATTGATGAGGGATGGGTGGCGGGTATTGAGGGGGGAAAAATGAGGAGCTGAGGCCAGGGGCTTGGGTGGAGAGTGGAGATTTTGAGAATAATGAGGGCAATTAATGTACAGATGTGCTTCAAACAGCTGATGTATATATGGATTGTGGTTAGTGTTGTAGGAGCCCCTAATAAAAAGATCATAAAAGAAACAAAAATAATCTGGGCAGAGGGCTCATGCAAGGAGGATCTCAGGCTGGATTAGACCAGTCAAAACATCTACTGGAGTCGCCTCACCCTGTGTCTATTCCTGAGTCAGGCATGAAGCTTAGGGCACACAGCCCCAGCAGCTGGCCAGTGAGAGAGGTGGGTCTCTGAGGCCATTCTACAGGGGGAATGGTCCTCTGTCCTGCAGGGCCCACCTTCCTTTGTAAGCGTGCTGTCTGGGGCACGGCTTTCATGGAGTCCACACCATGGGAGCTCTACTACTCATGGGGGATTGGCAGGAAGCCTCTGCTCATGCGCACACACCACCAACTAGCTGGAGGATCTCCGTGAACAAAGCCTGAGGCAGACAACAAGCCCACTAACTGGTTCTGTAAGAGATACAATCAGCATCCAGAAACCTGCAACTGGGAGTAAGAGGCAGCATACCTTGGTCCCAGCCCATCCCACTCTAATCTACAAGGAGTGATATTGCAAAGCAGAGGGTTTTCATAAAGCACTGCCAGGACTGTGGAATGAGCAGCCTCATTTGTGGACATGGATACTCTGTGATCCAGACGTACTACCTCCTCCCTTCCAGTCAGCTGAGACAAAAACCCTTGCAAGCAGAAAGCCATGCATCTGAACAGTACCCACCAGCCACTCATGTGCAGCCCTGCTGCCTCCAAAGAGCCTTCCTGAGTGAGAGAGAAATCATGCAGAAGTCTGGTCTGTCACTCAAGTGAGTTTTATGAGCGTTAGGGAGGCGTGGTGGGCAAGTCTGGCCGACCCCAATGGCTGAATTGAATTTACATGGCCTAGGTTGGTCAATCCAGGTACAGGACCCACCCAGGTGTACCTCCCCTTCATGGCCAGAAACCTGGACCTCTGAGCATGCACAGGGTGCCTCTCCTAACTGGGCTCTTATCTTGGCCCTATGGGCATGCATAATGGATGCCCCAGTCCCTAGGATAGCTACCTAACATTTGCCCCCCTGAAGAGATATGGACCCAAATCTTTGGGGTACTGGGCGACGACATCTCTAGCTACTTCCTGCTGGCAAAACGGGCGATGTGGGGCTTTGGGTCCATACCCTTCCTACACTGCTGGGAGGGCTTGTCCATTGAGGGCAACTTTATCCAGGATGGATAAGGTTGAGGTGGTCCAGGAGATGGTAGTCGTGGACCTGGCACACTTGGTTCGGAAGCTTTAGTCACCCGATAACTTCTGGGAAAAACAAACGGTCTAAAAGGTAAACAGTTTGACTACGACAAGGCTAAGCTTGTGAGTTGACAGTGGCCTTGAAATTAGGTGAGTGTCACAGGAAACAAAAAATATCTTAGGAATACCAGACATGTGTGTTTGTTCATTGGAAGTACAGGAAGAGGGATAAAAGCATTCACACTTTCCCCTAGGAGGGCACAGGTTTGGCCACTACTAGGTGCAGTGGGATCACTGATTCATTTATGATGCTAAGGTCTTGGACCCACTGATAAGACCCATCCTTCTTTTTAACCCTATAATGCTTCAATTTTAATTTTGGGAAAAAATTATTTTATTTTTGTTGTGGACTTTCATAATTATAAATATATATATATATATATGAATATATACATTTTTTAATGTTATGAAAACATCATGCTCCGCATTATAGAGTTAAATGGAAATAATGGGCTAGTACAGGAGGAGTCAAAAGTGACCATAATAGAGTAACTGCCTAAGTCATTTTGAATTTTCTTGGGATCAATTGGAGTAAAGGCTTGTAAATTACCCGGGGTCCAAATTCCCATGGTGCCTCCTACAACGCGTAGAATGTTCAGGGATGTTTCAGGGCTGGGAGATTAGTAACCCCTAAGTCCAGGATAACTTAGGGCAGGGGTCCTGAAACTGTTTACCCAGGGGGCCAGTTTACTGTACCTCAGGCTATTGGAGGGCAGACTATAGTTAAAAAAAAACAACAAAAATTATGAAAAAATTCATGTGCACCATGCACATCTTGATTTGAAGTTCAAAAAAAAAAAAAATGGGGCACATACACCCGGCAGAAAGGATCATTGTCCTCGGCTGTCTGCATGTGGCCCATAGGCTGTAGTTTGAGGACCCATGCTCTAGGCGGTCACCAAGAGGATGTGGTTTCAACCCAATTGCTTGGAGACACTACAACTTGTTTAAAAGTAATGGGGCAGAAGGAGTCCCTGATTGACCCACGCAAGACTAGTTTTCCCATCCCCTATTACTAAGAGTTCATAGTTATGCTTAAGGGGAACCAGGACATCCCGATCTGATCCCTTTAATTCAAGTGTGGGCTGACATTGCCACTAAGAAGACTGCAAATATAAGACTTACTCCCTCCCTCAAAGAAAGTGTCCTTGTTTCCAAGGTTTCAGGAAACATGGCAGGACCGGAAAAACAAATGGTCCAAGTTCCCAAAACCACATAGGTGGAGGCCATCCGTCCCCCACACCCTCCCCCACCACCTCCCTCTCCCCCACCTTCCCCTCCCCTCCCCTCCCGATCTCTCTCCCCTAATCGGCTTTATCCCATTTTGCAGGAAAACTCTGGGAGTGGGAGAGCTGGCTTCAGACCCTTTGGTTCCAACCCCGCCCTATAAGTTTTCTAGGGTCCAGAAATAGAAAACTTCTAACAGGCCCTTATTGAGTCACTCCCTCCCCCAGCGCCCCCCCCCAACCTCATCCCCACCCCCAACCAGCAGCCCCCCACACACACTAGTACTGGTATGTCTTCCATACTCATCAGCCCACCTGTTATGATTGCCAGCAACTTCTCCAGGTGCTGTTCACCACGGAGGAAGGGTAGCCCTTCCACACAGAGGCCCAGTAAGCAGTCAGTGAACCTGATGGTCAGCGAGCGGGCACTCCCCACTTGAGAGAAACTCCTTTGGCCACTACACGATCAATGTGGGATCTCAATTCCTAGCAAGGCCCAGAGGGATTTACCAGGTGTCACCCGTTGCTCTTACACGACCCTCTGCGGAAGAACTAGGAAACCTATGACTGTATCTAAGGTCAGTGAAAATTTTCAGGCTCTTATAAGAGAATGTCCGCCTGCCTTTCTAGAGTAGCTGATGTAAGCCTACGGGCTTTATACCCCTAACGGCCCCGAGGCCCCGAGAACCGTAGGACAATAAGTATTGCCTTTATTACTCAGTCAGTCTGCCTCAGACATGAAAAAGAAGTTGGAAGGGTTTGAACGGAAAAATCTTTGTGATTTGGTACAAGTGGCTCATTGAGTGTATAACAACAGAGATGACCCTAGCACGACAGAGACAAAGAAACTAGCTAAAATACTAGTAATTGCCATGAGAGACCCCAGAGACTCAGGAAAAGGAGAGCATGGTCCACTCACGGAGAGACTAACCTGTGGGCACGGCCAAGCCTTGGGGAAGGATCAATGTGCCTACTGCAGGAAAGAAGGACACTGGAAAAATCAGTGTCTTGAAACCCCAGGAGAGGTGCACGACCCTCCACTAGAGTGGACGGGCCTCATCTGCACCTAGAAAAACCAAGCAAGAGACAATAATGCTTGAAGAAGCTGAATGAAGGGGTCAGAGCTCTTTTTCCCTTCGCCACCATAAGCCCAGGCTAACTCTCCATGTAGGAGGCCAGCCAGTAAATTTCTTGGTGGACAGAGGGGCCACCTTCTTAGGTTCAGAAAGGAATACGGGCACATTTTCAAAGAAAAAAATGTGAATTACTGTAAGCCTATGATTCCTTTCACAGATAACTCAAACCAGAAAGTTTGCAGGGATGTTAGGTGGGCTTCACAAGACAACAAGATAACAAATATCTATCTGCCCTTTGTCCCAGTTAGCTACCTGGTTATGATGGCACTGGCTCCTGGCTCAGCTGCTGAGCCAGTGAAGCAGTTATAGCAGGAGAAGACTAGGTGGCCGGTGGCCATCAACGGAAGGACCAAATCTCCACAGTGGACTTCCTGTTTCAATATGGAGCCACGTATGTCAGCTGCGGGACACCATCTCTATCCTGAGCTCATAATTGCCACCCCAGGTCTAGAATGCAGCGCGCAGGTACACACTATATGAAACAGTCTCTGATTAACCCCTCTCGATAACTTGCTGACATGGGAGTCTGGATAATCCAGTACATTTACATTCCAGATGAGAAAACTCACTCAAAAACACACAGGAGTTGGCCCAGAGACACACAACTGGTTAACAACAAAGTCATATTCACAACCAGCGTCTGCACCAAGAGCCCGGTGCCCCACAGAACTGTGCCCATCGAGCAGTCAATATCTCCTGGACTCTCAAAAGATCTGAGCTGACACCCACCCCACGCCCCCCCACCTCCTTGCTGCCCCCAAAGATTGTATTTCACAGGCTGGTACCGGATCTGCAGCTTGCGGAGAGGGACATATCTGATCAGAGAACACAGGGCAGAACAAGGGGGAGGAGGGGAGAATGGAGCACATCCTGGCCCAATACACCTTGAGGATGATGTTCCCAATCAGAGAAGCCAGTCCACAGAGAAGACCACATGGGCAGCCCCACGATGAGAAACGTCCCTCAAAGACCCATAGCCCTAGAGGGGACAACACTGGACACACAGTGTGGGAACTGCGCCCGAACTGATCCTGCCACATCGAGGCATGACACTAAGAGAGTGCAGCGGAAGAGAAAGAAAACGGAGCATCAAAGTCCCCGGGGAATGGCAAAGGTGGACTTTGTGGTCAGGGCTCGGTGCCCCAACACACTGGACTGGAAAACACTCCTAAAGTTCACCACGCAGTGCTTGTACTTTTCTTTCTTGGTTAGTGTTGTTTTCTTTTAGTGTCATTGGATTTTGGTTGGGTTTTGTTTTCATTTTTGTTTGTTTTTTTTTTCTTTTTGTTGCTTGGTTTTGCTCAGTTTTGTCTTGTGCATGTTATTACCTTCACAGGTCTGTCTAATTAAGAGAGGCTGGATGAAGAATCTGGAGGAGTAAACATGTGACCGGCCCTTTCCATTGGGCATGGGAGTGAGGACGGTGGGGGGAAAGGAAGTGGTGTCAAGAAACCCAGAGACAAGCGAACAACAAGTGATGGAAATCGGTGGTGAGGGGGGATGTAGGAGGCCTGGTAGGGCGTGATCAAGGGTAATGTAACCAAGAGTAATTACTGAAACCCAAAGTAAGACTGAGCATGGCGGTGGGCACAAGAGGAAAATCAAAGGGTATAGAAGAGTGAGCTGGGAAGCAAGGGCTTGTTATAGACGTCTAAATAAAGGCATGTACATATACTTACAAAGGGGCATGGGGAAATAGATCTATGTCCATGTTTATAGATTTAGTATTAAGGTAGCAGATGGACATAGGGCCTCCGCTCAAGGACTCCCTCATTGCGAGAACACAGTTTTATTAAATTGGCATTCTACGATGCTCACTTTCCCTACACGATCACTGACCACAGAGCGGCTGCATAAGCAAATGTGGTGAAGAAATCCGATAGTGTCCAGCTACCAAATGATATAGAGTGTGGGGTCTTAAAGGCTTGAAGGTAAAGAAGCAGCCATCTGGCTCAGAAGCAACAGAGCCCACATGGAGGTAGGATACCAGCCTGTGTGATCACAAAGTTTCAAAGGGATAAGGCAACAGGCATCATGAGAACAAAAAAATCTTATCATGGAGAATGAGAGGGGACCGCCGGGTATAGACTCAAAACCTATTTACAGTGCACTGGACATCCCCTTACAGAAGGATCTCAGAGAGGAGATTAAAGAATACAGGGTATGAGACAGCAAAGATGAAACACAACTTTCCTCTAGTTCTTAATGCTTCCTCTTGCCCCACTATCATGATCCCTGTTCTACCATACTAATCTGGCCAAACTAGAGAAGGTATTCTAGTACCGATAGGAATTTCAAACACGGGGAATCCAGGGTGGATGGGCCCTTTAGGACCAGTGTTATGAGAGGAGATACTGGGAGGGTGGAGGAAGGGCAGGATGGAAAGTGGGAACCGATTACAAGGATCTTCATTGACCTCAAAAGAAAGGTGGGTGAAGATATGACAAATGAATTAGTACATTTCCAAGGATTGATGAGGGATGGGTGGCGGGTATTGAGGGGGGAAAAATGAGGAGCTGAGGCCAGGGGCTTGGGTGGAGAGAGGAGATTTTGAGAATAATGAGGACAATTAATGTACAGATGTGCTTCAAACAGCTGATGTATATATGGATTGTGGTTAGTGTTGTAGGAGCCCCTAATAAAAAGATCATAAAAGAAACAAAAATAATCTGGGCAGAGGGCTCATGCAAGGAGGATCTCAGGCTGGATTAGACCAGTCAAAACATCTACTGGAGTCGCCTCACCCTGTTTCTATTCCTGAGTCAGGCATGAAGCTTAGGGCACAGAGCCCCAGCAGCTGGCCAGTGAGAGAGGTGGGTCTCTGAGGCCATTCTACAGGGGGAATGGTCCTCTGTCCTGCAGGGCCCACCTTCCTTTGTAAGCATGCTGTCTGGGGCACGGCTTTCATGGAGTCCAAACCATGGGAGCTCTACTACTCATGGGGGATTGGCAGGAAGCCTCTGCTCATGCGCACACACCACCAACTAGCTGGAGGATCTCCGTGAACAAAGCCTGAGGCAGACAACAAGCCCACTAACTGGTTCTGTAAGAGATACAATCAGCATCCAGAAACCTGCAACTGGGAGTAAGAGGCAGCATACCTTGGTCCCAGCCCATCCCACTCTAATCTACAAGGAGCGATATTGCAAAGCAGAGGGTTTTCATAAAGCACTGCCAGGACTGTGGAATGAGCAGCCTCATTTGTGGACATGGATACTCTGTGATCCAGACGTACTACCTCCTCCCTTCCAGTCAGCTGACACAAAAACCCTTGCAAGCAGAAAGCCATGCATCTGAACAGTACCCACCAGCCACTCATGTGCAGCCCTGCTGCCTCCAAAGAGCCTTCCTGAGTGAGAGAGAAATCATGCAGAAGTCTGGTCTGTCACTCAAGTGAGTTTTATGAGCGTTAGGGAGGCGTGGTGGGCAAGTCTGGCCGACCCCAATGGCTGAATTGAATTTACATGGCCTAGGTTGGTCAATCCAGGTACAGGACCCACCCAGGTGTACCTCCCCTTCATGGCCAGAAACCTGGACCTCTGAGCATGCACAGGGTGCCTCTCCTAACTGGGCTCTTATCTTGGCCCTATGGGCATGCATAATGGATGCCCCAGTCCCTAGGATAGCTACCTAACATTTGCCCCCCTGAAGAGATATGGACCCAAATCTTTGGGGTACTGGGTGACGACATCTCTAGCTACTTCCTGCTGGCAAAACGGGCGAAGTGGGGCTTTGGGTCCATACCCTTCCTACACTGCTGGGAGGGCTTGTCCATTGAGGGCAACTTTATCCAGGATGGATAAGGTTGAGGTGGTCCAGGAGATGGTAGTCGTGGACCTGGCACACTTGGTTCGGAAGCTTTAGTCACCCGATAACTTCTGGGAAAAACAAACGGTCTAAAAGGTAAACAGTTTGACTACGACAAGGCTAAGCTTGTGAGTTGACAGTGGCCTTGAAATTAGGTGAGTGTCACAGGAAACAAAAAATATCTTAGGAATACCAGACATGTGTGTTTGTTCATTGGAAGTACAGGAAGAGGGATAAAAGCATTCACACTTTCCCCTAGGAGGGCACAGGTTTGGCCACTACTAGGTGCAGTGGGATCACTGATTCATTTAAGATGCTAAGGTCTTGGACCCACTGATAAGACCCATCCTTCTTTTTAACCCTATAATGCTTCAATTTTAATTTTGGGAAAAAATAATTTTATTTTTGTTGTGGACTTTCATAGTCATAAATATATATATATATATATATTTGAATATATACATTTTTTAATGTTATGAAAACATCATGCTCCGCATTATAGAGTTAAATGGAAATAATGGGCTAGTACAGGAGGAGTCAAAAGTGACCATAATAGAGTAACTGCCTAAGTCATTTTGAATTTTCTTGGGATCAATTGGAGTAAAGGCTTGTAAATTACCCGGGGTCCAAATTCCCATGGTGCCTCCTACAACGCGTAGAATGTTCAGGGATGTTTCAGGGCTGGGAGATTAGTAACCCCTAAGTCCAGGATAACTTAGGGCAGGGGTCCTGAAACTGTTTACCCAGGGGGCCAGTTTACTGTACCTCAGGCTATTGGAGGGGCAGACTATAGTTTAAAAAAAACAACAAAAATTATGAAAAAATTCATGTGCACCATGCACATCTTGATTTGAAGTTCAAAAAAAAAATAAATGGGGCACATACACCCGGCAGAAAGGATCATTGTCCTCGGCTGTCTGCATGTGGCCCATAGGCTGTAGTTTGAGGACCCATGCTCTAGGCGGTCACCAAGAGGATGTGGTTTCAACCCAATAGCTTGGAGACACTACAATTTGTTTAAAAGTAATGGGGCAGAAGGAGTCCCTGATTGACCCACGCAAGACTAGTTTTCCCATCCCCTATTACTAAGAGTTCATAGTTATGGTTAAGGGGAACCAGGACATCCCGATCTGATCCCTTTAATTCAAGTGTGGGCTGACATTGCCACTAAGAAGCCTGCAAATATAAGACTTACTCCCTCCCTCAAAGAAAGGGTCCTTGTTTCCAAGGTTTCAGGAAACATGGCAGGACCGGAAAAACAAACGGTCCAAGTTCCCAAAACCACATAGGTGGAGGCCATCCCTCCCCCACACCCTCCCCCACCACCTCCCTCTCCCCCACCTTCCCTTCCCCTCCCCTCCCGATCTCTCTCCCCTAATCGGCTTTATCCCATTTTGCAGGAAAACTCTGGGAGTGGGAGAGCTGGCTTCAGACCCTTTGGTTCCAACCCCGCCCTATAAGTTTTCTAGGGTCCAGAAATAGAAAACTTCTAACAGGCCCTTATTGAGTCACTCCCTCCCCCACCCCCCCCCAACCTCACCCCCACCCCCAACCAGCAGCCCCCCACACACACTACTACTGGTATGTCTTCCATACTCATCAGCCCACCTGTTATGATTGCCAGCAACTTCTCCAGGTGCTGTTCACCACGGAGGAAGGGTAGCCCTTCCACACAGAGGCCCAGTAAGCAGTCAGTGAACCTGATGGTCAGCGAGCGGGCACTCCCCACTTGAGAGAAACTCTTTTGGCCACTACACGATCAATGTGGGATCTCAATTCCTAGCAAGGCCCAGAGGGCTTTACCAGGTGTCACCCGTTGCTCTTACACGACCCTCTGCGGAAGAACTAGGAAACCTATGACTGTATCTAAGGTCAGTGAAAATTTTCAGGCTCTTATAAGAGAATGTCCGCCTGCCTTTCTAGAGTAGCTGATGTAAGCCTACGGGCTTTATACCCCTAACGGCCCCGAGGCCCCGAGAACCAGAGGGCAATAAGTATTGCCTTTATTACTCAGTCAGTCTGCCTCAGACATGAAAAAGAAGTTGGAAGGGTTTGAACGGAAAAATCTTAATGATTCGGTACAAGTGGCTCATTGAGTGTAAAACAACAGAGATGACCTTAGCACGACAGAGACAAAGAAACTAGCTAAAATACTAGTAATTGCCATGAGAGACCCCAGAGACTCAGGAAAAGGAGAGCATGGTCCACTCACGGAGAGACTAACCTGTGGGCACGGCCAAGCCATGGGGAAGGATCAATGTGCCTACTGCAGGAAAGAAGGACACTGGAAAAATCAGTGTCTTGAAACCCCAGGAGAGGTGCACGACCCTCCACTAGAGTGGACGGGCCTCATCTGCACCTAGAAAAACCAAGCAAGAGACAATAATGCTTGAAGAAGCTGAATGAAGGGGTCAGAGCTCTTTTTCCCTTCGCCACCATAAGCCCAGGCTAACTCTCCATGTAGGAGGCCAGCCAGTAAATTTCTTGGTGGACAGAGGGGCCACCTTCTTAGGTTCAGAAAGGAATACGGGCACATTTTCAAAGAAAAAATTGTGAATTACTGTAAGCCTATGATTCCTTTCACAGATAACTCAAACCAGAAAGTTTGCAGGGATGTTAGGTGGGCTTCACAAGACAACAAGATAACAAATATCTATCTGCCCTTTGTCCCAGTTAGCTACCTGGTTATGATGGCACTGTCTCCTGGCTCAGCTGCTGAGCCAGTGAAGCAGTTATAGCAGGAGAAGACTAGGTGGCCGGTGGCCATCAACGGAAGGACCAAATCTCCACAGTGGGCTTCCTGTTTCAACAAGGAGCCACGTATGTCAGCTGCGGGACACCATCTCTATCCTGAGCTCATAATTGCCACCCCAGGTCTAGAATGCAGCGCGCAGGTACACACTATATGAAACAGTCTCTGATTAACCCCTCTCGATAACTTGCTGACATGGGAGTCTGGATAATCCAGTACATTTACTTTCCAGATGAGAAAACTCACTCAAAAACACACAGGAGTTGGCCCAGAGACACACAACTGGTTAACAACAAAGTCATATTCACAACCAGCGTCTGCACCAAGAGCCCGGTGCCCCACAGAACTGTGCCCATCGAGCAGTCAATATCTCCTGGACTCTCAAAAGATCTGAGCTGACACCCACCCCCCGCCCCCCCCACCTCCTTGCTGCCCCCAAAGATTATATTTCACAGGCTGGTACCGGATCTGCAGCTTGCGGAGAGGGACATATCTGATCAGAGAACACAGGGCAGAACAAGGGGGAGGAGGGGAGAATGGAGCACATCCTGGCCCAATACACCTTGAGGATGATGCTCCCAATCAGAGAAGCCAGTCCACAGAGAAGACCACATGGGCAGCCCCACGATGAGAAACGTCCCTCAAAGACCCATAGCCCTAGAGGGGACAACACTGGAGACACAGTGTGGGAACTGCGCCCGAACTGATCCTGCCACATCGAGGCATGACACTAAGAGAGTGCAGCGGAAGAGAAAGAAAACGGAGCATCAAAGTCCCCGGGGAATGGCAAAGGTGGACTTTGTGGTCAGGGCTCGGTGCCCCAACAGACTGGACTGGAAAACACTCCTAAAGTTCACCACACAGTCCTTGTACTTTTCTTTCTTGGTTAGTGTTGTTTTCTTTTAGTGTCATTGGATTTTGGTTGGGTTTTGTTTTCAGTTTTGTTTGTTTTTTTTTCTTTTTGTTGCTTGGTTTTGCTCAGTTTTGTCTTGTGCATGTTATTACCTTCACAGGTCTGTCTAATTAAGAGAAGCTGGATGAAGAATCTGGAGGAGTAAACATGTGACCGGCCCTTTCCATTGGGCATGGGAGTGAGGACGGTGGGGGGAAAGGAAGTGGTGTCAAGAAACCCAGAGACAAGCGAACAACAAGTGATGGAAATCGGTGGTGAGGGGGGATGTAGGAGGCCTGGTAGGGCGTGATCAAGGGTAATGTAACCAAGAGTAATTACTGAAACCCAAAGTAAGACTGAGCATGGCAGTGGGCACAAGAGGAAAATCAAAGGGTATAGAAGAGTGAGCTGGGAAGCAAGGGCCTGTTATAGACGTCTAAATAAAGGCATGTACATATACTTACAAAGGGGCATGGGGAAATAGATCTATGTCCATGTTTATAGATTTAGTATTAAGGTAGCAGATGGACATAGGGCCTCCGCTCAAGGACTCCCTCATTGCGAGAACACTGTTTTATTAAATTGGCATTCTACGATGCTCACTTTCCCTACACGATCACTGACCACAGAGCGGCTGCATAAGCAAATGTGGTGAAGAAATCCGATAGTGTCCAGCTACCAAATGATATAGAGTGTGGGATCTTAAAGGCTTGAAGGTAAAGAAGCAGCCATCTGGCTCAGAAGCAACAGAGGCCACATGGAGGTAGGATACCAGCCTGTGTGATCACAAAGTTTCAAAGGGATAAGGCAACAGGCATCATGAGAACAAAAAAATCTTATCATGGAGAATGAGAGGGGACCGCCGGGTATAGACTCAAAACCTATTTACAGTGCACTGGACATCCCCTTATAGAAGGATCTCAGAGAGGAGATTAAAGAATACAGGGTATGAGACAGCAAAGATGAAACACAACTTTCCTCTAGTTCTTAATGCTTCCTCTTGCCCCACTATCATGATCCCAGTTCTACCATACTAATCTGGCCAAACTAGAGAAGGTATTCTAGTACCGATAGGAATTTCAAACACGGGGAATCCAGGGTAGATGGGCCCTTTAGGACCAGTGTTATGAGAGGAGATACTGGGAGGGTGGAGGAAGGGCAGGATGGAAAGTGGGAACCGATTACAAGGATCTTCATTGACCTCAAAAGAAAGGTGGGTGAAGATATGACAAATGAATTAGTACATTTCCAAGGATTGATGAGGGATGGGTGGCGGGTATTGAGGGGGGGAAAATGAGGAGCTGAGGCCAGGGGCTTGGGTGGAGAGTGGAGATTTTGAGAATAATGAGGGCAATTAATGTACAGATGTGCTTCAAACAGCTGATGTATATATGGATTGTGGTTAGTGTTGTAGGAGCCCCTAATAAAAAGATCATAAAAGAAACAAAAATAATCTGGGCAGAGGGCTCATGCAAGGAGGATCTCAGGCTGGATTAGACCAGTCAAAACATCTACTGGAGTCGCCTCACCCTGTTTCTATTCCTGAGTCAGGCATGAAGCTTAGGGCACACAGCCCCAGCAGCTGGCCAGTGAGAGAGGTGGGTCTCTGAGGCCATTCTACAGGGGGAATGGTCCTCTGTCCTGCAGGGCCCACCTTCCTTTGTAAGCATGCTGTCTGGGGCACGGCTTTCATGGAGTCCAAACCATGGGAGCTCTACTACTCATGGGGGATTGGCAGGAAGCCTCTGCTCATGCGCACACACCACCAACTAGCTGGAGGATCTCCGTGAACAAAGCCTGAGGCAGACAACAAGCCCACTAACTGGTTCTGTAAGAGATACAATCAGCATCCAGAAACCTGCAACTGGGAGTAAGAGGCAGCATACCTTGGTCCCAGCCCATCCAACTCTAATCTACAAGGAGCGATATTGCAAAGCAGAGGGTTTTCATAAAGCACTGCCAGGACTGTGGAATGAGCAGCCTCATTTGTGGACATGGATACTCTGTGATCCAGACGTACTACCTCCTCCCTTCCAGTCAGCTGACACAAAAACCCTTGCAAGCAGAAAGCCATGCATCTGAACAGTACCCACCAGCCACTCATGTGCAGCCCTGCTGCCTCCAAAGAGCCTTCCTGAGTGAGAGAGAAATCATGCAGAAGTCTGGTCTGTCACTCAAGTGAGTTTTATGAGCGTTAGGGAGGCGTGGTGGGCAAGTCTGGCCGACCCCAATGGCTGAATTGAATTTACATGGCCTAGGTTGGTCAATCCAGGTACAGGACCCACCCAGGTGTACCTCCCCTTCATGGCCAGAAACCTGGACCTCTGAGCATGCACAGGGTGCCTCTCCTAACTGGGCTCTTATCTTGGCCCTATGGGCATGCATAATGGATGCCCCAGTCCCTAGGATAGCTACCTAACATTTGCCCCCCTGAAGAGATATGGACCCAAATCTTTGGGGTACTGGGTGACGACATCTCTAGCTACTTCCTGCTGGCAAAACGGGCGAGGTGGGGCTTTGGGTCCATTCCCTTCCTACACTGCTGGGAGGGCCTGTCCATTGAGGGCAACTTTATCCAGGATGGATAAGGTTGAGGTGGTCCAGGAGATGGTAGTCGTGGACCTGGCACACTTGGTTCGGAAGCTTTAGTCACCCGATAACTTCTGGGAAAAACAAACGGTCTAAAAGGTAAACAGTTTGACTACGACAAGGCTAAGCTTGTGAGTTGACAGTGGCCTTGAAATTAGGTGAGTGTCACAGGAAACAAAAAATATCTTAGGAATACCAGACATGTGTGTTTGTTCATTGGAAGTACAGGAAGAGGGATAAAAGCATTCACACTTTCCCCTAGGAGGGCACAGGTTTGGCCACTACTAGGTGCAGTGGGATCACTGATTCATTTATGATGCTAAGGTCTTGGACCCACTGATAAGACCCATCCTTCTTTTTAACCCTATAATGCTTCAATTTTAATTTTGGGAAAAAATTATTTTATTTTTGTTGTGGACTTTCATAGTTATAAATAAATATATATATATATATATATATATATATTTGAATATATACATTTTTTAATGTTATGAAAACATCATGCTCCGCATTATAGAGTTAAATGGAAATAATGGGCTAGTACAGGAGGAGTCAAAAGTGACCATAATAGAGTAACTGCCTAAGTCATTTTGAATTTTCTTGGGATCAATTGGAGTAAAGGCTTGTAAATTACCCGGGGTCCAAATTCCCATAGTGCCTCCTACAACGCGTAGAATGTTCAGGGATGTTTCAGGGCTGGGAGATTAGTAACCCCTAAGTCCAGGATAACTTAGGGCAGGGGTCCTGAAACTGTTTACCCAGGGGGCCAGTTTACTGTACCTCAGGCTATTGGAGGGGCAGACTATAGTTTAAAAAAAACAACAAAAATTATGAAAAAATTCATGTGCACCATGCACATCTTGATTTGAAGTTCAAAAAAAAAATAAATGGGGCACATACACCCGGCAGAAAGGATCATTGTCCTCGGCTGTCTGCATGTGGCCCATAGGCTGTAGTTTGAGGACCCATGCTCTAGGCGGTCACCAAGAGGATGTGGTTTCAACCCAATAGCTTGGAGACACTACAATTTGTTTAAAAGTAATGGGGCAGAAGGAGTCCCTGATTGACCCACGCAAGACTAGTTTTCCCATCCCCTATTACTAAGAGTTCATAGTTATGGTTAAGGGGAACCAGGACATCCCGATCTGATCCCTTTAATTCAAGTGTGGGCTGACATTGCCACTAAGAAGCCTGCAAATATAAGACTTACTCCCTCCCTCAAAGAAAGGGTCCTTGTTTCCAAGGTTTCAGGAAACATGGCAGGACCGGAAAAACAAACGGTCCAAGTTCCCAAAACCACATAGGTGGAGGCCATCCCTCCCCCACACCCTCCCCCACCACCTCCCTCTCCCCCACCTTCCCTTCCCCTCCCCTCCAGATCTCTCTCCCCTAATCGGCTTTATCCCATTTTTCAGGAAAACTCTGGGAGGGAGAGCTGGCTTCAGACCCTTTGGTTCCAACCCCGCCCTATAAGTTTTCTAGGGTCCAGAAATAGAAAACTTCTAACAGGCCCTTATTGAGTCACTCCCTCCCCCACCACCCCCCCCCAACCTCACCCCCACCCCCAACCAGGAGCCCCCCCCCACACACTACTACTGGTATGTCTTCCATACTCATCAGCCCACCTGTTATGATTGCCAGCAACTTCTCCAGGTGCTGTTCACCACGGAGGAAGGGTAGCCCTTCCACACAGAGGCCCAGTAAGCAGTCAGTGAACCTGATGGTCAGCGAGCGGGCACTCCCCACTTGAGAGAAACTCTTTTGGCCACTACACGATCAATGTGGGATCTCAATTCCTAGCAAGGCCCAGAGGGCTTTACCAGGTGTCACCCGTTGCTCTTACACGACCCTCTGCGGAAGAACTAGGAAACCTATGACTGTATCTAAGGTCAGTGAAAATTTTCAGGCTCTTATAAGAGAATGTCCGCCAGCCTTTCTAGAGTAGCTGATGTAAGCCTACGGGCTTTATACCCCTAACGGCCCCGAGGCCCCGAGAACCAGAGGGCAATAAGTATTGCCTTTATTACTCAGTCAGTCTGCCTCAGACATGAAAAAGAAGTTGGAAGGGTTTGAACGGAAAAATCTTAATGATTCGGTACAAGTGGCTCATTGAGTGTAAAACAACAGAGATGACCTTAGCACGACAGAGACAAAGAAACTAGCTAAAATACTAGTAATTGCCATGAGAGACCCCAGAGACTCAGGAAAAGGAGAGCATGGTCCACTCACGGAGAGACTAACCTGTGGGCACGGCCAAGCCATGGGGAAGGATCAATGTGCCTACTGCAGGAAAGAAGGACACTGGAAAAATCAGTGTCTTGAAACCCCAGGAGAGGTGCACGACCCTCCACTAGAGTGGACGGGCCTCATCTGCACCTAGAAAAACCAAGCAAGAGACAATAATGCTTGAAGAAGCTGAATGAAGGGGTCAGAGCTCTTTTTCCCTTCGCCACCATAAGCCCAGGCTAACTCTCCATGTAGGAGGCCAGCCAGTAAATTTCTTGGTGGACAGAGGGGCCACCTTCTTAGGTTCAGAAAGGAATACGGGCACATTTTCAAAGAAAAAAATGTGAATTACTGTAAGCCTATGATTCCTTTCACAGATAACTCAAACCAGAAAGTTTGCAGGGATGTTAGGTGGGCTTCACAAGACAACAAGATAACAAATATCTATCTGCCCTTTGTCCCAGTTAGCTACCTGGTTATGATGGCACTGGCTCCTGGCTCAGCTGCTGAGCCAGTGAAGCAGTTATAGCAGGAGAAGACTAGGTGGCCGGTGGCCATCAACGGAAGGACCAAATCTCCACAGTGGGCTTCCTGTTTCAATATGGAGCCACGTATGTCAGCTGCGGGACACCATCTCTATCCTGAGCTCATAATTGCCACCCCAGGTCTAGAATGCAGCGCGCAGGTACACACTATATGAAACAGTCTCTGATTAACCCCTCTCGATAACTTGCTGACATGGGAGTCTGGATAATCCAGTACATTTACTTTCCAGATGAGAAAACACACTCAAAAACACACAGGAGTTGCCCCAGAGACACACAACTGGTTAACAACAAAGTCATATTCACAACCAGCGTCTGCACCAAGAGCCCGGTGCCCCACAGAACTGTGCCCATCGAGCAGTCAATATCTCCTGGACTCTCAAAAGATCTGAGCTGACACCCACCCCCCGCCCCACCCCACCTCCTTGCTGCCCCCAAAGATTGTATTTCACAGGGTGGTACCGGATCTGCAGCTTGCGGAGAGGGACATATCTGATCAGAGAACACAGGGCAGAACAAGGGGGAGGAGGGGAGAATGGAGCACATCCTGGCCCAATACACCTTGAGGATGATGCTCCCAATCAGAGAAGCCAGTCCACAGAGAAGACCACATGGGCAGCCCCACGATGAGAAACGTCCCTCAAAGACCCATAGCCCTAGAGGGGACAACACTGGAGACACAGTGTGGGAACTGCGCCCGAACTGATCCTGCCACATCGAGGCATGACACTAAGAGAGTGCAGCGGAAGAGAAAGAAAACGGAGCATCAAAGTCCCCGGGGAATGGCAAAGGTGGACTTTGTGGTCAGGGCTCGGTGCTCCAACAGACTGGACTGGAAAACACTCCTAAAGTTCACCACACAGTCCTTGTACTTTTCTTTCTTGGTTAGTGTTGTTTTCTTTTAGTGTCATTGGATTTTGGTTGGGTTTTGTTTTCAGTTTTGTTTGTTTGTTTTTTCTTTTGGTTGCTTGGTTTTGCTCAGTTTTGTCTTGTGCATGTTATTACCTTCACAGGTCTGTCTAATTAAGAGAGGCTGGATGAAGAATCTGGAGGAGTAAACATGTGACCGGCCCTTTCCATTGGGCATGGGAGTGAGGACGGTGGGGGGAAAGGAAGTGGTGTCAAGAAACCCAGAGACAAGCGAACAACAAGTGATGGAAATCGGTGGTGAGGGGGGATGTAGGAGGCCTGGTAGGGCGTGATCAAGGGTAATGTAACCAAGAGTAATTACTGAAACCCAAAGTAAGACTGAGCATGGCAGTGGGCACAAGAGGAAAATCAAAGGGTATAGAAGAGTGAGCTGGGAAGCAAGGGCCTGTTATAGACGTCTAAATAAAGGCATGTACATATACTTACAAAGGGGCATGGGGAAATAGATCTATGTCCATATGTTTATAGATTTAGTATTAAGGTAGCAGATGGACATAGGGCCTCCGCTCAAGGACTCCCTCATTGCGAGAACACTGTTTTATTAAATTGGCATTCTACGATGCTCACTTTCCCTACACGATCACTGACCACAGAGCGGCTGCATAAGCAAATGTGGTGAAGAAATCCGATAGTGTCCAGCTACCAAATGATATAGCGTGTGGGGTCTTAAAGGCTTGAAGGTAAAGAAGCAGCCATCTGGCTCAGAAGCAACAGAGCCCACATGGAGGAAGGATACCAGCCTGTGTGATCACAAAGTTTCAAAGGGATAAGGCAACAGGCATCATGAGAACAAAAAAATCTTATCATGGAGAATGAGAGGGGACCGCCGGGTATAGACTCAAAACCTATTTACAGTGCACTGGACATCCCCTTACAGAAGGATCTCAGAGAGGAGATGAAAGAATACAGGGTATGAGACAGCAAAGATGAAACACAACTTTCCTCTAGTTCTTAATGCTTCCTCTTGCCCCACTATCATGATCCCAGTTCTACCATACTAATCTGGCCAAACTAGAGAAGGTATTCTAGTACCGATAGGAATTTCAAACACGGGGAATCCAGGGTGGATGGGCCCTTTAGGACCAGTGTTATGAGAGGAGATACTGGGAGGGTGGAGGAAGGGCAAGATGGAAAGTGGGAACCGATTACAAGGATCTTCATTGACCTCAAAATAAAGGTGGGTGAAGATATGACAAATGAATTAGTACATTTCCAAGGATTGATGAGGGATGGGTGGCGGGTATTGAGGGGGGAAAAATGAGGAGCTGAGGCCAGGGGCTTGGGTGGAGAGTGGAGATTTTGAGAATAATGAGGGCAATTAATGTGCTTCAAACAGCTGATGTATATATGGATTGTGGTTAGTGTTGTAGGAGCCCCTAATAAAAAGATCATAAAAGAAACAAAAATAATCTGGGCAGAGGGCTCATGCAAGGAGGATCTCAGGCTGGATTAGACCAGTCAAAACATCTACTGGAGTCGCCTCACCCTGTGTCTATTCCTGAGTCAGGCATGAAGCTTAGGGCACACAGCCCCAGCAGCTGGCCAGTGAGAGAGGTGGGTCTCTGAGGCCATTCTACAGGGGGAATGGTCCTCTGTCCTGCAGGGCCCACCTTCCTTTGTAAGCGTGCTGTCTGGGGCACGGCTTTCATGGAGTCCACACCATGGGAGCTCTACTACTCATGGGGGATTGGCAGGAAGCCTCTGCTCATGCGCACACACCACCAACTAGCTGGAGGATCTCCGTGAACAAAGCCTGAGGCAGACAACAAGCCCACTAACTGGTTCTGTAAGAGATACAATCAGCATCCAGAAACCTGCAACTGGGAGTAAGAGGCAGCATACCTTGGTCCCAGCCCATCCCACTCTAATCTACAAGGAGTGATATTGCAAAGCAGAGGGTTTTCATAAAGCACTGCCAGGACTGTGGAATGAGCAGCCTCATTTGTGGACATGGATACTCTGTGATCCAGACGTACTACCTCCTCCCTTCCAGTCAGCTGAGACAAAAACCCTTGCAAGCAGAAAGCCATGCATCTGAACAGTACCCACCAGCCACTCATGTGCAGCCCTGCTGCCTCCAAAGAGCCTTCCTGAGTGAGAGAGAAATCATGCAGAAGTCTGGTCTGTCACTCAAGTGAGTTTTATGAGCGTTAGGGAGGCGTGGTGGGCAAGTCTGGCCGACCCCAATGGCTGAATTGAATTTACATGGCCTAGGTTGGTCAATCCAGGTACAGGACCCACCCAGGTGTACCTCCCCTTCATGGCCAGAAACCTGGACCTCTGAGCATGCACAGGGTGCCTCTCCTAACTGGGCTCTTATCTTGGCCCTATGGGCATGCATAATGGATGCCCCAGTCCCTAGGATAGCTACCTAACATTTGCCCCCCTGAAGAGATATGGACCCAAATCTTTGGGGTACTGGGTGACGACATCTCTAGCTACTTCCTGCTGGCAAAACGGGCGATGTGGGGCTTTGGGTCCATACCCTTCCTACACTGCTGGGAGGGCTTGTCCATTGAGGGCAACTTTATCCAGGATGGATAAGGTTGAGGTGGTCCAGGAGATGGTAGTCGTGGACCTGGCACACTTGGTTCGGAAGCTTTAGTCACCCGATAACTTCTGGGAAAAACAAACGGTCTAAAAGGTAAACAGTTTGACTACGACAAGGCTAAGCTTGTGAGTTGACAGTGGCCTTGAAATTAGGTGAGTGTCACAGGAAACAAAAAATATCTTAGGAATACCAGACATGTGTGTTTGTTCATTGGAAGTACAGGAAGAGGGATAAAAGCATTCACACTTTCCCCTAGGAGGGCACAGGTTTGGCCACTACTAGGTGCAGTGGGATCACTGATTCATTTATGATGCTAAGGTCTTGGACCCACTAATAAGACCCATTCTTCTTTTTAACCCTATAATGCTTCAATTTTAATTTTGGGAAAAAATTATTTTATTTTTGTTGTGGACTTTCATACTTATAAATATATATATATATGAATATATACATTTTTTAATGTTATGAAAACATCATGCTCTGCATTATAGAGTTAAATGGAAATAATGGGCTAGTACAGGAGGAGTCAAAAGTGACCATAATAGAGTAACTGCCTAAGTCATTTTGAATTTTCTTGGGATCAATTGGAGTAAAGGCTTGTAAATTACGCGGGGTCCAAATTCCCATGGTGCCTCCTACAACGCGTAGAATGTTCAGGGATGTTTCAGGGCTGGGAGATTAGTAACCCCTAAGTCCAGGATAACTTAGGGCAGGGGTCCTGAAACTGTTTACCCAGGGGCCAGTTTACTGTACCTCACGCTATTGGAGGGGCAGACTATAGTTAAAAAAAAAAAAACAACAAAAATTATGAAAAAATTCACGTGCACCATGCACATCTTGATTTGAAGTTCAAAAAAAAAAATAAATGGGGCACATACACCAGGCAGAAAGGATCATTGTCCTCGGCTGTCTGCATGTGGCCCATAGGCTGTAGTTTGAGGACCCATGCTCTAGGCGGTCACCAAGAGGATGTGGTTTCAACCCAATAGCTTGGAGACACTACAATTTGTTTAAAAGTAATGGGGCAGAAGGAGTCCCTGATTGACCCACGCAAGACTAGTTTTCCCATCCCCTATTACTAAGAGTTCATAGTTATGGTTAAGGGGAACCAGGACATCCCGATCTGATCCCTTTAATTCAAGTGTGGGCTGACATTGCCACTAAGAAGCCTGCAAATATAAGACTTACTCCCTCCCTCAAAGAAAGTGTCCTTGTTTCCAAGGTTTCAGGAAACATGGCAGGACCGGAAAAACAAACGGTCCAAGTTCCCAAAACCACATAGGTGGAGGCCATCCCTCCCCCACACCCTCCCCCACCACCTCCCTCTCCCCCACCTTCCCCTCCCCTCCCCTCCCGATCTCTCTCCCCTAATCGGCTTTATCCCATTTTGCAGGAAAACTCTGGGAGTGGGAGAGCTGGCTTCAGACCCTTTGGTTCCAACCCCGCCCTATAAGTTTTCTAGGGTCCAGAAATAGAAAACTTCTAACAGGCCCTTATTGAGTCACTCCCTCCCCCACCGACCCCCCCCCCAACCTCACCCCCACCCCCAACCAGCAGCCCCCCACACACACTAGTACTGGTATGCCTTCCATACTCATCAGCCCACCTGTTATGATTGCCAGCAACTTCTCCAGGTGCTGTTCACCACGGAGGAAGGGTAGCCCTTCCACACAGAGGCCCAGTAAGCAGTCAGTGAACCTGATGGTCAGCGAGCGGGCACTCCCCACTTGAGAGAAACTCTTTTGGCCACTACACGATCAATGTGGGATCTCAATTCCTAGCAAGGCCCAGAGGGCTTTACCAGGTGTCACCCGTTGCTCTTACACAACCCTCTGCGGAAGAACTAGGAAACCTATGACTGTATCTAAGGTCAGTGAAAATTTTCAGGCTCTTATAAGAGAATGTCCGCCTGCCTTTCTAGAGTAGCTGATGTAAGCCTACGGGCTTTATACCCCTAACGGCCCCGAGGCCCCGAGAACCGGAGGGCAATAAGTATTGCCTTTATTACTCAGTCAGTCTGCCTCAGACATGAAAAAGAAGTTGGAAGGGTTTGAACGGAAAAATCTTAGTGATTTGGTACTAGTGCCTCATTGAGTGTATAACAACAGAGATGACCCTAGCACGACAGAGACAAAGAAACTAGCTAAAATACTAGTAATTGCCATGAGAGACCCCAGAGACTCAGGAAAAGGAGAGCATGGTCCACTCACGGAGAGACTAACCTGTGGGCACGGCCAAGCCATGGGGAAGGATCAATGTGCCTACTGCAGGAAAGAAGGACACTGGAAAAATCAGTGTCTTGAAACCCCAGGAGAGGTGCACGACCCTCCACTAGAGTGGACGGGCCTCATCTGCACCTAGAAAAACCAAGCAAGAGACAATAATGCTTGAAGAAAATGAATGAAGGGGTCAGAGCTCTTTTTCCCTTCGCCACCATAAGCCCAGGCTAACTCTCCATGTAGGAGGCCAGCCAGTAAATTTCTTGGTGGACAGAGGGGCCACCTTCTTAGGTTCAGAAAGGAATACGGGCACATTTTCAAAGAAAAAAATGTGAATTACTGTAAGCCTATGATTCCTTTCACAGATAACTCAAACCAGAAAGTTTGCAGGGATGTTAGGTGGGCTTCACAAGACAACAAGATAACAAATATCTATCTGCCCTTTGTCCCAGTTAGCTACCTGGTTATGATGGCACTGGCTCCTGGCTCAGCTGCTGTGCCAGTGAAGCAGTTATAGCAGGAGAAGACTAGGTGGCCGGTGGCCATCAACGGAAGGACCAAATCTCCACAGTGGGCTTCCTGTTTCAATATGGAGCCACGTATGTCAGCTGCGGGACACCATCTCTATCCTGAGCTCATAATTGCCACCCCAGGTCTAGAATGCAGCGCGCAGGTACACACTATATGAAACAGTCTCTGATTAACCCCTCTCGATAACTTGCTGACATGGGAGTCTGGATAATCCAGTACATTTACTTTCCAGATGAGAAAACTCACTCAAAAACACACAGGAGTTGGCCCAGAGACACACAACTGGTTAACAACAAAGTCATATTCACAACCAGCGTCTGCACCAAGAGCCCGGTGCCCCACAGAACTGTGCCCATCGAGCAGTCAATATCTCCTGGACTCTCAAAAGATCTGAGCTGACACCTACCCCCGCCCCCCCCACCTCCTTGCTGCCCCCAAAGATTGTATTTCACAGGCTGGTACCGGATCTGCAGCTTGCGGAGAGGGACATATCTGATCAGAGAACACAGGGCAGAACAAGGGGGAGGAGGGGAGAATGGAGCACATCCTGGCCCAATACACCTTGAGGATGATGTTCCCAATCAGAGAAGCCAGTCCACAGAGAAGACCACATGGGCAGCCCCACGATGAGAAACGTCCCTCAAAGACCCATAGCCCTAGAGGGGACAACACTGGAGACACAGTGTGGGAACTGCGCCCGAACTGATCCTGCCACATCGAGGCATGACACTAAGAGAGTGCAGCGGAAGAGAAAGAAAACGGAGCATCAAAGTCCCCGGGGAATGGCAAAGGTGGACTTTGTGGTCAGGGCTCGGTGCCCCAACAGACTGGACTGGAAAACACTCCTAAAGTTCACCACACAGTCCTTGTACTTTTCTTTCTTGGTTAGTGTTGTTTTCTTTTAGTGTCATTGGATTTTGGTTGGGTTTTGTTTTCATTTTTGTTTGTTTTTTTTTCTTTTTGTTGCTTGGTTTTGCTCAGTTTTGTCTTGTGCATGTTATTACCTTCACAGGTCTGTCTAATTAAGAGAGGCTGGATGAAGAATCTGGAGGAGTAAACATGTGACCGGCCCTTTCCATTGGGCATGGGAGTGAGGACGGTGGGGGGAAAGGAAGTGGTGTCAAGAAACCCAGAGACAAGCGAACAACAAGTGATGGAAATCGGTGGTGAGGGGGGATGTAGGAGGCCTGGTAGGGCGTGATCAAGGGTAATGTAACCAAGAGTAATTACTGAAACCCAAAGTAAGACTGAGCATGGCAGTGGGCACAAGAGGAAAATCAAAGGGTATAGAAGAGTGAGCTGGGAATCAATGGCCTGTTATAGACGTCTAAATAAAGGCATGTACATATACTTACAAAGGGGCATGGGGAAATAGATCTATGTCCATATGTTTATAGATTTAGTATTAAGGTAGCAGATGGACATAGGGCCTCCGCTCAAGGACTCCCTCATTGCGAGAACACTGTTTTATTAAATTGGCATTCTACGATGCTCACTTTCCCTACACGATCACTGACCACAGAGCGGCTGCATAAGCAAATGTGGTGAAGAAATCCGATAGTGTCCAGCTACCAAATGATATAGCGTGTGGGGTCTTAAAGGCTTGAAGGTAAAGAAGCAGCCATCTGGCTCAGAAGCAACAGAGCCCACATGGAGGAAGGATACCAGCCTGTGTGATCACAAAGTTTCAAAGGGATAAGGCAACAGGCATCATGAGAACAAAAAAATCTTATCATGGAGAATGAGAGGGGACCGCCGGGTATAGACTCAAAACCTATTTACAGTGCACTGGACATCCCCTTACAGAAGGATCTCAGAGAGGAGATTAAAGAATACAGGGTATGAGACAGCAAAGATGAAACACAACTTTCCTCTAGTTCTTAATGCTTCCTCTTGCCCCACTATCATGATCCCAGTTCTACCATACTAATCTGGCCAAACTAGAGAAGGTATTCTAGTACCGATAGGAATTTCAAACACGGGGAATCCAGGGTGGATGGGCCCTTTAGGACCAGTGTTATGAGAGGAGATACTGGGAGGGTGGAGGAAGGGCAGGATGGAAAGTGGGAACCGATTACAAGGATCTTCATTGACCTCAAAAGAAAGGTGGGTGAAGATATGACAAATGAATTAGTACATTTCCAAGGATTGATGAGGGATGGGTGGCGGGTATTGAGGGGGGGAAAATGAGGAGCTGAGGCCAGGGGCTTGGGTGGAGAGTGGAGATTTTGAGAATAATGAGGGCAATTAATGTACAGATGTGCTTCAAACAGCTGATGTATATATGGATTGTGGTTAGTGTTGTAGGAGCCCCTAATAAAAAGATCATAAAAGAAACAAAAATAATCTGGGCAGAGGGCTCATGCAAGGAGGATCTCAGGCTGGATTAGACCAGTCAAAACATCTACTGGAGTCGCCTCACCCTGTGTCTATTCCTGAGTCAGGCATGAAGCTTAGGGCACACAGCCCCAGCAGCTGGCCAGTGAGAGAGGTGGGTCTCTGAGGCCATTCTACAGGGGGAATGGTCCTCTGTCCTGCAGGGCCCACCTTCCTTTGTAAGCGTGCTGTCTGGGGCACGGCTTTCATGGAGTCCACACCATGGGAGCTCTACTACTCATGGGGGATTGGCAGGAAGCCTCTGCTCATGCGCGCACACCACCAACTAGCTGGAGGATCTCCGTGAACAAAGCCTGAGGCAGACAACAAGCCCACTAACTGGTTCTGTAAGAGATACAATCAGCATCCAGAAACCTGCAACTGGGAGTAAGAGGCAGCATACCTTGGTCCCAGCCCATCCCACTCTAATCTACAAGGAGTGATATTGCAAAGCAGAGGGTTTTCATAAAGCACTGCCAGGACTGTGGAATGAGCAGCCTCATTTGTGGACATGGATACTCTGTGATCCAGACGTACTACCTCCTCCCTTCCAGTCAGCTGAGACAAAAACCCTTGCAAGCAGTAAGCCATGCATCTGAACAGTACCCACCAGCCACTCATGTGCAGCCCTGCTGCCTCCAAAGAGCCTTCCTGAGTGAGAGAGAAATCATGCAGAAGTCTGGTCTGTCACTCAAGTGAGTTTTATGAGCGTTAGGGAGGCGTGGTGGGCAAGTCTGGCCGACCCCAATGGCTGAATTGAATTTACATGGCCTAGGTTGGTCAATCCAGGTACAGGACCCACCCAGGTGTACCTCCCCTTCATGGCCAGAAACCTGGACCTCTGAGCATGCACAGGGTGCCTCTCCTAACTGGGCTCTTATCTTGGCCCTATGGGCATGCATAATGGATGCCCCAGTCCCTAGGATAGCTACCTAACATTTGCCCCCCTGAAGAGATATGGACCCAAATCTTTGGGGTACTGGGTGACGACATCTCTAGCTACTTCCTGCTGGCAAAACGGGCGAGGTGGGGCTTTGGGTCCATTCCCTTCCTACACTGCTGGGAGGGCCTGTCCATTGAGGGCAACTTTATCCAGGATGGATAAGGTTGAGGTGGTCCAGGAGATGGTAGTCGTGGACCTGGCACACTTGGTTCGGAAGCTTTAGTCACCCGATAACTTCTGGGAAAAACAAACGGTCTAAAAGGTAAACAGTTTGACTACGACAAGGCTAAGCTTGTGAGTTGACAGTGGCCTTGAAATTAGGTGAGTGTCACAGGAAACAAAAAATATCTTAGGAATACCAGACATGTGTGTTTGTTCATTGGAAGTACAGGAAGAGGGATAAAAGCATTCACACTTTCCCCTAGGAGGGCACAGGTTTGGCCACTACTAGGTGCAGTGGGATCACTGATTCATTTATGATGCTAAGGTCTTGGACCCACTGATAAGACCCATCCTTCTTTTTAACCCTATAATGCTTCAATTTTAATTTTGGGAAAAAATTATTTTATTTTTGTTGTGGACTTTCATAGTTATAAATAAATATATATATATATATATATATATTTGAATATATACATTTTTTAATGTTATGAAAACATCATGCTCCGCATTATAGAGTTAAATGGAAATAATGGGCTAGTACAGGAGGAGTCAAAAGTGACCATAATAGAGTAACTGCCTAAGTCATTTTGAATTTTCTTGGGATCAATTGGAGTAAAGGCTTGTAAATTACCCGGGGTCCAAATTCCCATAGTGCCTCCTACAACGCGTAGAATGTTCAGGGATGTTTCAGGGCTGGGAGATTAGTAACCCCTAAGTCCAGGATAACTTAGGGCAGGGGTCCTGAAACTGTTTACCCAGGGGGCCAGTTTACTGTACCTCAGGCTATTGGAGGGGCAGACTATAGTTTAAAAAAAACAACAAAAATTATGAAAAAATTCATGTGCACCATGCACATCTTGATTTGAAGTTCAAAAAAAAAATAAATGGGGCACATACACCCGGCAGAAAGGATCATTGTCCTCGGCTGTCTGCATGTGGCCCATAGGCTGTAGTTTGAGGACCCATGCTCTAGGCGGTCACCAAGAGGATGTGGTTTCAACCCAATAGCTTGGAGACACTACAATTTGTTTAAAAGTAATGGGGCAGAAGGAGTCCCTGATTGACCCACGCAAGACTAGTTTTCCCATCCCCTATTACTAAGAGTTCATAGTTATGGTTAAGGGGAACCAGGACATCCCGATCTGATCCCTTTAATTCAAGTGTGGGCTGACATTGCCACTAAGAAGCCTGCAAATATAAGACTTACTCCCTCCCTCAAAGAAAGGGTCCTTGTTTCCAAGGTTTCAGGAAACATGGCAGGACCGGAAAAACAAACGGTCCAAGTTCCCAAAACCACATAGGTGGAGGCCATCCCTCCCCCACACCCTCCCCCACCACCTCCCTCTCCCCCACCTTCCCTTCCCCTCCCCTCCAGATCTCTCTCCCCTAATCGGCTTTATCCCATTTTTCAGGAAAACTCTGGGAGGGAGAGCTGGCTTCAGACCCTTTGGTTCCAACCCCGCCCTATAAGTTTTCTAGGGTCCAGAAATAGAAAACTTCTAACAGGCCCTTATTGAGTCACTCCCTCCCCCACCACCCCCCCCCCAACCTCACCCCCACCACCAACCAGGAGCCCCCCCCCACACACTACTACTGGTATGTCTTCCATACTCATCAGCCCACCTGTTATGATTGCCAGCAACTTCTCCAGGTGCTGTTCACCACGGAGGAAGGGTAGCCCTTCCACACAGAGGCCCAGTAAGCAGTCAGTGAACCTGATGGTCAGCGAGCGGGCACTCCCCACTTGAGAGAAACTCTTTTGGCCACTACACGATCAATGTGGGATCTCAATTCCTAGCAAGGCCCAGAGGGCTTTACCAGGTGTCACCCGTTGCTCTTACACGACCCTCTGCGGAAGAACTAGGAAACCTATGACTGTATCTAAGGTCAGTGAAAATTTTCAGGCTCTTATAAGAGAATGTCCGCCAGCCTTTCTAGAGTAGCTGATGTAAGCCTACGGGCTTTATACCCCTAACGGCCCCGAGGCCCCGAGAACCAGAGGGCAATAAGTATTGCCTTTATTACTCAGTCAGTCTGCCTCAGACATGAAAAAGAAGTTGGAAGGGTTTGAACGGAAAAATCTTAATGATTCGGTACAAGTGGCTCATTGAGTGTAAAACAACAGAGATGACCTTAGCACGACAGAGACAAAGAAACTAGCTAAAATACTAGTAATTGCCATGAGAGACCCCAGAGACTCAGGAAAAGGAGAGCATGGTCCACTCACGGAGAGACTAACCTGTGGGCACGGCCAAGCCATGGGGAAGGATCAATGTGCCTACTGCAGGAAAGAAGGACACTGGAAAAATCAGTGTCTTGAAACCCCAGGAGAGGTGCACGACCCTCCACTAGAGTGGACGGGCCTCATCTGCACCTAGAAAAACCAAGCAAGAGACAATAATGCTTGAAGAAGCTGAATGAAGGGGTCAGAGCTCTTTTTCCCTTCGCCACCATAAGCCCAGGCTAACTCTCCATGTAGGAGGCCAGCCAGTAAATTTCTTGGTGGACAGAGGGGCCACCTTCTTAGGTTCAGAAAGGAATACGGGCACATTTTCAAAGAAAAAATTGTGAATTACTGTAAGCCTATGATTCCTTTCACAGATAACTCAAACCAGAAAGTTTGCAGGGATGTTAGGTGGGCTTCACAAGACAACAAGATAACAAATATCTATCTGCCCTTTGTCCCAGTTAGCTACCTGGTTATGATGGCACTGGCTCCTGGCTCAGCTGCTGAGCCAGTGAAGCAGTTATAGCAGGAGAAGACTAGGTGGCCGGTGGCCATCAACGGAAGGACCAAATCTCCACAGTGGGCTTCCTGTTTCAACAAGGAGCCACGTATGTCAGCTGCGGGACACCATCTCTATCCTGAGCTCATAATTGCCACCCCAGGTCTAGAATGCAGCGCGCAGGTACACACTATATGAAACAGTCTCTGATTAACCCCTCTCGATAACTTGCTGACATGGGAGTCTGGATAATCCAGTACATTTACTTTCCAGATGAGAAAACTCACTCAAAAACACACAGGAGTTGGCCCAGAGACACACAACTGGTTAACAACAAAGTCATATTCACAACCAGCGTCTGCACCAAGAGCCCGGTGCCCCACAGAACTGTGCCCATCGAGCAGTCAATATCTCCTGGACTCTCAAAAGATCTGAGCTGACACCCACCCCCCGCCCCCCCCACCTCCTTGCTGCCCCCAAAGATTATATTTCACAGGCTGGTACCGGATCTGCAGCTTGCGGAGAGGGACATATCTGATCAGAGAACACAGGGCAGAACAAGGGGGAGGAGGGGAGAATGGAGCACATCCTGGCCCAATACACCTTGAGGATGATGCTCCCAATCAGAGAAGCCAGTCCACAGAGAAGACCACATGGGCAGCCCCACGATGAGAAACGTCCCTCAAAGACCCATAGCCCTAGAGGGGACAACACTGGAGACACAGTGTGGGAACTGCGCCCGAACTGATCCTGCCACATCGAGGCATGACACTAAGAGAGTGCAGCGGAAGAGAAAGAAAACGGAGCATCAAAGTCCCCGGGGAATGGCAAAGGTGGACTTTGTGGTCAGGGCTCGGTGCCCCAACAGACTGGACTGGAAAACACTCCTAAAGTTCACCACACAGTCCTTGTACTTTTCTTTCTTGGTTAGTGTTGTTTTCTTTTAGTGTCATTGGATTTTGGTTGGGTTTTGTTTTCAGTTTTGTTTGTTTTTTTTTCTTTTTGTTGCTTGGTTTTGCTCAGTTTTGTCTTGTGCATGTTATTACCTTCACAGGTCTGTCTAATTAAGAGAAGCTGGATGAAGAATCTGGAGGAGTAAACATGTGACCGGCCCTTTCCATTGGGCATGGGAGTGAGGACGGTGGGGGGAAAGGAAGTGGTGTCAAGAAACCCAGAGACAAGCGAACAACAAGTGATGGAAATCGGTGGTGAGGGGGGATGTAGGAGGCCTGGTAGGGCGTGATCAAGGGTAATGTAACCAAGAGTAATTACTGAAACCCAAAGTAAGACTGAGCATGGCAGTGGGCACAAGAGGAAAATCAAAGGGTATAGAAGAGTGAGCTGGGAAGCAAGGGCCTGTTATAGACGTCTAAATAAAGGCATGTACATATACTTACAAAGGGGCATGGGGAAATAGATCTATGTCCATGTTTATAGATTTAGTATTAAGGTAGCAGATGGACATAGGGCCTCCGCTCAAGGACTCCCTCATTGCGAGAACACTGTTTTATTAAATTGGCATTCTACGATGCTCACTTTCCCTACACGATCACTGACCACAGAGCGGCTGCATAAGCAAATGTGGTGAAGAAATCCGATAGTGTCCAGCTACCAAATGATATAGAGTGTGGGATCTTAAAGGCTTGAAGGTAAAGAAGCAGCCATCTGGCTCAGAAGCAACAGAGGCCACATGGAGGTAGGATACCAGCCTGTGTGATCACAAAGTTTCAAAGGGATAAGGCAACAGGCATCATGAGAACAAAAAAATCTTATCATGGAGAATGAGAGGGGACCGCCGGGTATAGACTCAAAACCTATTTACAGTGCACTGGACATCCCCTTATAGAAGGATCTCAGAGAGGAGATTAAAGAATACAGGGTATGAGACAGCAAAGATGAAACACAACTTTCCTCTAGTTCTTAATGCTTCCTCTTGCCCCACTATCATGATCCCAGTTCTACCATACTAATCTGGCCAAACTAGAGAAGGTATTCTAGTACCGATAGGAATTTCAAACACGGGGAATCCAGGGTAGATGGGCCCTTTAGGACCAGTGTTATGAGAGGAGATACTGGGAGGGTGGAGGAAGGGCAGGATGGAAAGTGGGAACCGATTACAAGGATCTTCATTGACCTCAAAAGAAAGGTGGGTGAAGATATGACAAATGAATTAGTACATTTCCAAGGATTGATGAGGGATGGGTGGCGGGTATTGAGGGGGGGAAAATGAGGAGCTGAGGCCAGGGGCTTGGGTGGAGAGTGGAGATTTTGAGAATAATGAGGGCAATTAATGTACAGATGTGCTTCAAACAGCTGATGTATATATGGATTGTGGTTAGTGTTGTAGGAGCCCCTAATAAAAAGATCATAAAAGAAACAAAAATAATCTGGGCAGAGGGCTCATGCAAGGAGGATCTCAGGCTGGATTAGACCAGTCAAAACATCTACTGGAGTCGCCTCACCCTGTGTCTATTCCTGAGTCAGGCATGAAGCTTAGGGCACACAGCCCCAGCAGCTGGCCAGTGAGAGAGGTGGGTCTCTGAGGCCATTCTACAGGGGGAATGGTCCTCTGTCCTGCAGGGCCCACCTTCCTTTGTAAGCATGCTGTCTGGGGCACGGCTTTCATGGAGTCCAAACCATGGGAGCTCTACTACTCATGGGGGATTGGCAGGAAGCCTCTGCTCATGCGCACACACCACCAACTAGCTGGAGGATCTCCGTGAACAAAGCCTGAGGCAGACAACAAGCCCACTAACTGGTTCTGTAAGAGATACAATCAGCATCCAGAAACCTGCAACTGGGAGTAAGAGGCAGCATACCTTGGTCCCAGCCCATCCCACTCTAATCTACAAGGAGCGATATTGCAAAGCAGAGGGTTTTCATAAAGCACTGCCAGGACTGTGGAATGAGCAGCCTCATTTGTGGACATGGATACTCTGTGATCCAGACGTACTACCTCCTCCCTTCCAGTCAGCTGACACAAAAACCCTTGCAAGCAGAAAGCCATGCATCTGAACAGTACCCACCAGCCACTCATGTGCAGCCCTGCTGCCTCCAAAGAGCCTTCCTGAGTGAGAGAGAAATCATGCAGAAGTCTGGTCTGTCACTCAAGTGAGTTTTATGAGCGTTAGGGAGGCGTGGTGGGCAAGTCTGGCCGACCCCAATGGCTGAATTGAATTTACATGGCCTAGGTTGGTCAATCCAGGTACAGGACCCACCCAGGTGTACCTCCCCTTCATGGCCAGAAACCTGGACCTCTGAGCATGCACAGGGTGCCTCTCCTAACTGGGCTCTTATCTTGGCCCTATGGGCATGCATAATGGATGCCCCAGTCCCTAGGATAGCTACCTAACATTTGCCCCCCTGAAGAGATATGGACCCAAATCTTTGGGGTACTGGGTGACGACATCTCTAGCTACTTCCTGCTGGCAAAACGGGCGAGGTGGGGCTTTGGGTCCATTCCCTTCCTACACTGCTGGGAGGGCCTGTCCATTGAGGGCAACTTTATCCAGGATGGATAAGGTTGAGGTGGTCCAGGAGATGGTAGTCGTGGACCTGGCACACTTGGTTCGGAAGCTTTAGTCACCCGATAACTTCTGGGAAAAACAAACGGTCTAAAAGGTAAACAGTTTGACTACGACAAGGCTAAGCTTGTGAGTTGACAGTGGCCTTGAAATTAGGTGAGTGTCACAGGAAACAAAAAATATCTTAGGAATACCAGACATGTGTGTTTGTTCATTGGAAGTACAGGAAGAGGGATAAAAGCATTCACACTTTCCCCTAGGAGGGCACAGGTTTGGCCACTACTAGGTGCAGTGGGATCACTGATTCATTTATGATGCTAAGGTCTTGGACCCACTGATAAGACCCATCCTTCTTTTTAACCCTATAATGCTTCAATTTTAATTTTGGGAAAAAATTATTTTATTTTTGTTGTGGACTTTCATAGTTATAAATAAATATATATATATATATATATTTGAATATATACATTTTTTAATGTTATGAAAACATCATGCTCCGCATTATAGAGTTAAATGGAAATAATGGGCTAGTACAGGAGGAGTCAAAAGTGACCATAATAGAGTAACTGCCTAAGTCATTTTGAATTTTCTTGGGATCAATTGGAGTAAAGGCTTGTAAATTACCCGGGGTCCAAATTCCCATAGTGCCTCCTACAACGCGTAGAATGTTCAGGGATGTTTCAGGGCTGGGAGATTAGTAACCCCTAAGTCCAGGATAACTTAGGGCAGGGGTCCTGAAACTGTTTACCCAGGGGGCCAGTTTACTGTACCTCAGGCTATTGGAGGGGCAGACTATAGTTTAAAAAAAACAACAAAAATTATGAAAAAATTCATGTGCACCATGCACATCTTGATTTGAAGTTCAAAAAAAAAATAAATGGGGCACATACACCCGGCAGAAAGGATCATTGTCCTCGGCTGTCTGCATGTGGCCCATAGGCTGTAGTTTGAGGACCCATGCTCTAGGCGGTCACCAAGAGGATGTGGTTTCAACCCAATAGCTTGGAGACACTACAATTTGTTTAAAAGTAATGGGGCAGAAGGAGTCCCTGATTGACCCACGCAAGACTAGTTTTCCCATCCCCTATTACTAAGAGTTCATAGTTATGGTTAAGGGGAACCAGGACATCCCGATCTGATCCCTTTAATTCAAGTGTGGGCTGACATTGCCACTAAGAAGCCTGCAAATATAAGACTTACTCCCTCCCTCAAAGAAAGGGTCCTTGTTTCCAAGGTTTCAGGAAACATGGCAGGACCGGAAAAACAAACGGTCCAAGTTCCCAAAACCACATAGGTGGAGGCCATCCCTCCCCCACACCCTCCCCCACCACCTCCCTCTCCCCCACCTTCCCTTCCCCTCCCCTCCAGATCTCTCTCCCCTAATCGGCTTTATCCCATTTTTCAGGAAAACTCTGGGAGGGAGAGCTGGCTTCAGACCCTTTGGTTCCAACCCCGCCCTATAAGTTTTCTAGGGTCCAGAAATAGAAAACTTCTAACAGGCCCTTATTGAGTCACTCCCTCCCCCACCACCCCCCCCCCCAACCTCACCCCCACCCCCAACCAGGAGCCCCCCCCCACACACTACTACTGGTATGTCTTCCATACTCATCAGCCCACCTGTTATGATTGCCAGCAACTTCTCCAGGTGCTGTTCACCACGGAGGAAGGGTAGCCCTTCCACACAGAGGCCCAGTAAGCAGTCAGTGAACCTGATGGTCAGCGAGCGGGCACTCCCCACTTGAGAGAAACTCCTTTGGCCACTACACGATCAATGTGGGATCTCAATTCCTAGCAAGGCCCAGAGGGCTTTACCAGGTGTCACCCGTTGCTCTTACACGACCCTCTGCGGAAGAACTAGGAAACCTATGACTGTATCTAAGGTCAGTGAAAATTTTCAGGCTCTTATAAGAGAATGTCCGCCAGCCTTTCTAGAGTAGCTGATGTAAGCCTACGGGCTTTATACCCCTAACGGCCCCGAGGCCCCGAGAACCAGAGGGCAATAAGTATTGCCTTTATTACTCAGTCAGTCTGCCTCAGACATGAAAAAGAAGTTGGAAGGGTTTGAACGGAAAAATCTTAATGATTCGGTACAAGTGGCTCATTGAGTGTAAAACAACAGAGATGACCTTAGCACGACAGAGACAAAGAAACTAGCTAAAATACTAGTAATTGCCATGAGAGACCCCAGAGACTCAGGAAAAGGAGAGCATGGTCCACTCACGGAGAGACTAACCTGTGGGCACGGCCAAGCCATGGGGAAGGATCAATGTGCCTACTGCAGGAAAGAAGGACACTGGAAAAATCAGTGTCTTGAAACCCCAGGAGAGGTGCACGACCCTCCACTAGAGTGGACGGGCCTCATCTGCACCTAGAAAAACCAAGCAAGAGACAATAATGCTTGAAGAAGCTGAATGAAGGGGTCAGAGCTCTTTTTCCCTTCGCCACCATAAGCCCAGGCTAACTCTCCATGTAGGAGGCCAGCCAGTAAATTTCTTGGTGGACAGAGGGGCCACCTTCTTAGGTTCAGAAAGGAATACGGGCACATTTTCAAAGAAAAAAATGTGAATTACTGTAAGCCTATGATTCCTTTCACAGATAACTCAAACCAGAAAGTTTGCAGGGATGTTAGGTGGGCTTCACAAGACAACAAGATAACAAATATCTATCTGCCCTTTGTCCCAGTTAGCTACCTGGTTATGATGGCACTGGCTCCTGGCTCAGCTGCTGAGCCAGTGAAGCAGTTATAGCAGGAGAAGACTAGGTGGCCGGTGGCCATCAACGGAAGGACCAAATCTCCACAGTGGGCTTCCTGTTTCAATATGGAGCCACGTATGTCAGCTGCGGGACACCATCTCTATCCTGAGCTCATAATTGCCACCCCAGGTCTAGAATGCAGCGCGCAGGTACACACTATATGAAACAGTCTCTGATTAACCCCTCTCGATAACTTGCTGACATGGGAGTCTGGATAATCCAGTACATTTACTTTCCAGATGAGAAAACTCACTCAAAAACACACAGGAGTTGGCCCAGAGACACACAACTGGTTAACAACAAAGTCATATTCACAACCAGCGTCTGCACCAAGAGCCCGGTGCCCCACAGAACTGTGCCCATCGAGCAGTCAATATCTCCTGGACTCTCAAAAGATCTGAGCTGACACCCACCCCCCGCCCCACCCCACCTCCTTGCTGCCCCCAAAGATTGTATTTCACAGGGTGGTACCGGATCTGCAGCTTGCGGAGAGGGACATATCTGATCAGAGAACACAGGGCAGAACAAGGGGGAGGAGGGGAGAATGGAGCACATCCTGGCCCAATACACCTTGAGGATGATGCTCCCAATCAGAGAAGCCAGTCCACAGAGAAGACCACATGGGCAGCCCCACGATGAGAAACGTCCCTCAAAGACCCATAGCCCTAGAGGGGACAACACTGGAGACACAGTGTGGGAACTGCGCCCGAACTGATCCTGCCACATCGAGGCATGACACTAAGAGAGTGCAGCGGAAGAGAAAGAAAACGGAGCATCAAAGTCCCCGGGGAATGGCAAAGGTGGACTTTGTGGTCAGGGCTCGGTGCTCCAACAGACTGGACTGGAAAACACTCCTAAAGTTCACCACACAGTCCTTGTACTTTTCTTTCTTGGTTAGTGTTGTTTTCTTTTAGTGTCATTGGATTTTGGTTGGGTTTTGTTTTCAGTTTTGTTTGTTTGTTTTTTCTTTTGGTTGCTTGGTTTTGCTCAGTTTTGTCTTGTGCATGTTATTACCTTCACAGGTCTGTCTAATTAAGAGAGGCTGGATGAAGAATCTGGAGGAGTAAACATGTGACCGGCCCTTTCCATTGGGCATGGGAGTGAGGACGGTGGGGGGAAAGGAAGTGGTGACAAGAAACCCAGAGACAAGCGAACAACAAGTGATGGAAATCGGTGGTGAGGGGGGATGTAGGAGGCCTGGTAGGGCGTGATCAAGGGTAATGTAACCAAGAGTAATTACTGAAACCCAAAGTAAGACTGAGTATGGCAGTGGGCACAAGAGGAAAATCAAAGGGTATAGAAGAGTGAGCTGGGAAGCAAGGGCCTGTTATAGACGTCTAAATAAAGGCATGTACATATACTTACAAAGGGGCATGGGGAAATAGATCTATGTCCATATGTTTATAGATTTAGTATTAAGGTAGCAGATGGACATAGGGCCTCCGCTCAAGGACTCCCTCATTGCGAGAACACTGTTTTATTAAATTGGCATTCTACGATGCTCACTTTCCCTACACGATCACTGACCACAGAGCGGCTGCATAAGCAAATGTGGTGAAGAAATCCGATAGTGTCCAGCTACCAAATGATATAGCGTGTGGGGTCTTAAAGGCTTGAAGGTAAAGAAGCAGCCATCTGGCTCAGAAGCAACAGAGCCCACATGGAGGAAGGATACCAGCCTGTGTGATCACAAAGTTTCAAAGGGATAAGGCAACAGGCATCATGAGAACAAAAAAATCTTATCATGGAGAATGAGAGGGGACCGCCGGGTATAGACTCAAAACCTATTTACAGTGCACTGGACATCCCCTTACAGAAGGATCTCAGAGAGGAGATGAAAGAATACAGGGTATGAGACAGCAAAGATGAAACACAACTTTCCTCTAGTTCTTAATGCTTCCTCTTGCCCCACTATCATGATCCCAGTTCTACCATACTAATCTGGCCAAACTAGAGAAGGTATTCTAGTACCGATAGGAATTTCAAACACGGGGAATCCAGGGTGGATGGGCCCTTTAGGACCAGTGTTATGAGAGGAGATACTGGGAGGGTGGAGGAAGGGCAAGATGGAAAGTGGGAACCGATTACAAGGATCTTCATTGACCTCAAAAGAAAGGTGGGTGAAGATATGACAAATGAATTAGTACATTTCCAAGGATTGATGAGGGATGGGTGGCGGGTATTGAGGGGGGAAAAATGAGGAGCTGAGGCCAGGGGCTTGGGTGGAGAGTGGAGATTTTGAGAATAATGAGGGCAATTAATGTGCTTCAAACAGCTGATGTATATATGGATTGTGGTTAGTGTTGTAGGAGCCCCTAATAAAAAGATCATAAAAGAAACAAAAATAATCTGGGCAGAGGGCTCATGCAAGGAGGATCTCAGGCTGGATTAGACCAGTCAAAACATCTACTGGAGTCGCCTCACCCTGTGTCTATTCCTGAGTCAGGCATGAAGCTTAGGGCACACAGCCCCAGCAGCTGGCCAGTGAGAGAGGTGGGTCTCTGAGGCCATTCTACAGGGGGAATGGTCCTCTGTCCTGCAGGGCCCACCTTCCTTTGTAAGCGTGCTGTCTGGGGCACGGCTTTCATGGAGTCCACACCATGGGAGCTCTACTACTCATGGGGGATTGGCAGGAAGCCTCTGCTCATGCGCACACACCACCAACTAGCTGGAGGATCTCCGTGAACAAAGCCTGAGGCAGACAACAAGCCCACTAACTGGTTCTGTAAGAGATACAATCAGCATCCAGAAACCTGCAACTGGGAGTAAGAGGCAGCATACCTTGGTCCCAGCCCATCCCACTCTAATCTACAAGGAGTGATATTGCAAAGCAGAGGGTTTTCATAAAGCACTGCCAGGACTGTGGAATGAGCAGCCTCATTTGTGGACATGGATACTCTGTGATCCAGACGTACTACCTCCTCCCTTCCAGTCAGCTGACACAAAAACCCTTGCAAGCAGAAAGCCATGCATCTGAACAGTACCCACCAGCCACTCATGTGCAGCCCTGCTGCCTCCAAAGAGCCTTCCTGAGTGAGAGAGAAATCATGCAGAAGTCTGGTCTGTCACTCAAGTGAGTTTTATGAGCGTTAGGGAGGCGTGGTGGGCAAGTCTGGCCGACCCCAATGGCTGAATTGAATTTACATGGCCTAGGTTGGTCAATCCAGGTACAGGACCCACCCAGGTGTACCTCCCCTTCATGGCCAGAAACCTGGACCTCTGAGCATGCACAGGGTGCCTCTCCTAACTGGGCTCTTATCTTGGCCCTATGGGCATGCATAATGGATGCCCCAGTCCCTAGGATAGCTACCTAACATTTGCCCCCCTGAAGAGATATGGACCCAAATCTTTGGGGTACTGGGCGACGACATCTCTAGCTACTTCCTGCTGGCAAAACGGGCGATGTGGGGCTTTGGGTCCATACCCTTCCTACACTGCTGGGAGGGCTTGTCCATTGAGGGCAACTTTATCCAGGATGGATAAGGTTGAGGTGGTCCAGGAGATGGTAGTCGTGGACCTGGCACACTTGGTTCGGAAGCTTTAGTCACCCGATAACTTCTGGGAAAAACAAACGGTCTAAAAGGTAAACAGTTTGACTACGACAAGGCTAAGCTTGTGAGTTGACAGTGGCCTTGAAATTAGGTGAGTGTCACAGGAAACAAAAAATATCTTAGGAATACCAGACATGTGTGTTTGTTCATTGGAAGTACAGGAAGAGGGATAAAAGCATTCACACTTTCCCCTAGGAGGGCACAGGTTTGGCCACTACTAGGTGCAGTGGGATCACTGATTCATTTATGATGCTAAGGTCTTGGACCCACTAATAAGACCCATTCTTCTTTTTAACCCTATAATGCTTCAATTTTAATTTTGGGAAAAAATTATTTTATTTTTGTTGTGGACTTTCATAGTTATAAATATATATATATATGAATATATACATATTTTAATGTTATGAAAACATCATGCTCCGCATTATAGAGTTTAATGGAAATAATGGGCTAGTACAGGAGGAGTCAAAAGTGACCATAATAGAGTAACTGCCTAAGTCATTTTGAATTTTCTTGGGATCAATTGGAGTAAAGGCTTGTAAATTACGCGGGGTCCAAATTCCCATGGTGCCTCCTACAACGCGTAGAATGTTCAGGGATGTTTCAGGGCTGGGAGATTAGTAACCCCTAAGTCCAGGATAACTTAGGGCAGGGGTCCTGAAACTGTTTACCCAGGGGCCAGTTTACTGTACCTCACGCTATTGGAGGGGCAGACTATAGTTAAAAAAAAAAACAACAAAAATTATGAAAAAATTCACGTGCACCATGCACATCTTGATTTGAAGTTCAAAAAAAAAAATAAATGGGGCACATACACCAGGCAGAAAGGATCATTGTCCTCGGCTGTCTGCATGTGGCCCATAGGCTGTAGTTTGAGGACCCATGCTCTAGGCGGTCACCAAGAGGATGTGGTTTCAACCCAATAGCTTGGAGACACTACAATTTGTTTAAAAGTAATGGGGCAGAAGGAGTCCCTGATTGACCCACGCAAGACTAGTTTTCCCATCCCCTATTACTAAGAGTTCATAGTTATGGTTAAGGGGAACCAGGACATCCCGATCTGATCCCTTTAATTCAAGTGTGGGCTGACATTGCCACTAAGAAGCCTGCAAATATAAGACTTACTCCCTCCCTCAAAGAAAGTGTCCTTGTTTCCAAGGTTTCAGGAAACATGGCAGGACCGGAAAAACAAACGGTCCAAGTTCCCAAAACCACATAGGTGGAGGCCATCCCTCCCCCACACCCTCCCCCACCACCTCCCTCTCCCCCACCTTCCCCTCCCCTCCCCTCCCGATCTCTCTCCCCTAATCGGCTTTATCCCATTTTGCAGGAAAACTCTGGGAGTGGGAGAGCTGGCTTCAGACCCTTTGGTTCCAACCCCGCCCTATAAGTTTTCTAGGGTCCAGAAATAGAAAACTTCTAACAGGCCCTTATTGAGTCACTCCCTCCCCCACCGACCCCCCCCCAACCTCACCCCCACCCCCAACCAGCAGCCCCCCACACACACTAGTACTGGTATGCCTTCCATACTCATCAGCCCACCTGTTATGATTGCCAGCAACTTCTCCAGGTGCTGTTCACCACGGAGGAAGGGTAGCCCTTCCACACAGAGGCCCAGTAAGCAGTCAGTGAACCTGATGGTCAGCGAGCGGGCACTCCCCACTTGAGAGAAACTCTTTTGGCCACTACACGATCAATGTGGGATCTCAATTCCTAGCAAGGCCCAGAGGGCTTTACCAGGTGTCACCCGTTGCTCTTACACGACCCTCTGCGGAAGAACTAGGAAACCTATGACTGTATCTAAGGTCAGTGAAAATTTTCAGGCTCTTATAAGAGAATGTCCGCCTGCCTTTCTAGAGTAGCTGATGTAAGCCTACGGGCTTTATACCCCTAACGGCCCCGAGGCCCCGAGAACCGGAGGGCAATAAGTATTGCCTTTATTACTCAGTCAGTCTGCCTCAGACATGAAAAAGAAGTTGGAAGGGTTTGAACGGAAAAATCTTAGTGATTTGGTACTAGTGCCTCATTGAGTGTATAACAACAGAGATGACCCTAGCACGACAGAGACAAAGAAACTAGCTAAAATACTAGTAATTGCCATGAGAGACCCCAGAGACTCAGGAAAAGGAGAGCATGGTCCACTCACGGAGAGACTAACCTGTGGGCACGGCCAAGCCATGGGGAAGGATCAATGTGCCTACTGCAGGAAAGAAGGACACTGGAAAAATCAGTGTCTTGAAACCCCAGGAGAGGTGCACGACCCTCCACTAGAGTGGACGGGCCTCATCTGCACCTAGAAAAACCAAGCAAGAGACAATAATGCTTGAAGAAAATGAATGAAGGGGTCAGAGCTCTTTTTCCCTTCGCCACCATAAGCCCAGGCTAACTCTCCATGTAGGAGGCCAGCCAGTAAATTTCTTGGTGGACAGAGGGGCCACCTTCTTAGGTTCAGAAAGGAATACGGGCACATTTTCAAAGAAAAAAATGTGAATTACTGTAAGCCTATGATTCCTTTCACAGATAACTCAAACCAGAAAGTTTGCAGGGATGTTAGGTGGGCTTCACAAGACAACAAGATAACAAATATCTATCTGCCCTTTGTCCCAGTTAGCTACCTGGTTATGATGGCACTGGCTCCTGGCTCAGCTGCTGTGCCAGTGAAGCAGTTATAGCAGGAGAAGACTAGGTGGCCGGTGGCCATCAACGGAAGGACCAAATCTCCACAGTGGGCTTCCTGTTTCAATATGGAGCCACGTATGTCAGCTGCGGGACACCATCTCTATCCTGAGCTCATAATTGCCACCCCAGGTCTAGAATGCAGCGCGCAGGTACACACTATATGAAACAGTCTCTGATTAACCCCTCTCGATAACTTGCTGACATGGGAGTCTGGATAATCCAGTACATTTACTTTCCAGATGAGAAAACTCACTCAAAAACACACAGGAGTTGGCCCAGAGACACACAACTGGTTAACAACAAAGTCATATTCACAACCAGCGTCTGCACCAAGAGCCCGGTGCCCCACAGAACTGTGCCCATCGAGCAGTCAATATCTCCTGGACTCTCAAAAGATCTGAGCTGACACCTACCCCCGCCCCCCCCACCTCCTTGCTGCCCCCAAAGATTGTATTTCACAGGCTGGTACCGGATCTGCAGCTTGCGGAGAGGGACATATCTGATCAGAGAACACAGGGCAGAACAAGGGGGAGGAGGGGAGAATGGAGCACATCCTGGCCCAATACACCTTGAGGATGATGTTCCCAATCAGAGAAGCCAGTCCACAGAGAAGACCACATGGGCAGCCCCACGATGAGAAACGTCCCTCAAAGACCCATAGCCCTAGAGGGGACAACACTGGAGACACAGTGTGGGAACTGCGCCCGAACTGATCCTGCCACATCGAGGCATGACACTAAGAGAGTGCAGCGGAAGAGAAAGAAAACGGAGCATCAAAGTCCCCGGGGAATGGCAAAGGTGGACTTTGTGGTCAGGGCTCGGTGCCCCAACAGACTGGACTGGAAAACACTCCTAAAGTTCACCACACGGTCCTTGTACTTTTCTTTCTTGGTTAGTGTTGTTTTCTTTTAGTGTCATTGGATTTTGATTGGGTTTTGTTTTCATTTTTGTTTGTTTTTTTTTCTTTTTGTTGCTTGGTTTTGCTCAGTTTTGTCTTGTGCATGTTATTACCTTCACAGGTCTGTCTAATTAAGAGAGGCTGGATGAAGAATCTGGAGGAGTAAACATGTGACCGGCCCTTTCCATTGGGCATGGGAGTGAGGACGGTGGGGGGAAAGGAAGTGGTGTCAAGAAACCCAGAGACAAGCGAACAACAAGTGATGGAAATCGGTGGTGAGGGGGGATGTAGGAGGCCTGGTAGGGCGTGATCAAGGGTAATGTAACCAAGAGTAATTACTGAAACCCAAAGTAAGACTGAGCATGGCAGTGGGCACAAGAGGAAAATCAAAGGGTATAGAAGAGTGAGCTGGGAATCAATGGCCTGTTATAGACGTCTAAATAAAGGCATGTACATATACTTACAAAGGGGCATGGGGAAATAGATCTATGTCCATATGTTTATAGATTTAGTATTAAGGTAGCAGATGGACATAGGGCCTCCGCTCAAGGACTCCCTCATTGCGAGAACACTCTTTTATTAAATTGGCATTCTACGATGCTCACTTTCCCTACACGATCACTGACCACAGAGCGGCTGCATAAGCAAATGTGGTGAAGAAATCCGATAGTGTCCAGCTACCAAATGATATAGCGTGTGGGGTCTTAAAGGCTTGAAGGTAAAGAAGCAGCCATCTGGCTCAGAAGCAACAGAGCCCACATGGAGGGAGGATACCAGCCTGTGTGATCACAAAGTTTCAAAGGGATAAGGCAACAGGCATCATGAGAACAAAAAAATCTTATCATGGAGAATGAGAGGGGACCGCCGGGTATAGACTCAAAATCTATTTACAGTGCACTGGACATCCCCTTACAGAAGGATCTCAGAGAGGAGATTAAAGAATACAGGGTATGAGACAGCAAAGATGAAACACAACTTTCCTCTAGTTCTTAATGCTTCCTCTTGCCCCACTATCATGATCCCAGTTCTACCATACTAATCTGGCCAAACTAGAGAAGGTATTCTAGTACCGATAGGAATTTCAAACACGGGGAATCCAGGGTGGATGGGCCCTTTAGGACCAGTGTTATGAGAGGAGATACTGGGAGGGTGGAGGAAGGGCAGGATGGAAAGTGGGAACCGATTACAAGGATCTTCATTGACCTCAAAAGAAAGGTGGGTGAAGATATGACAAATGAATTAGTACATTTCCAAGGATTGATGAGGGATGGGTGGCGGGTATTGAGGGGGGGAAAATGAGGAGCTGAGGCCAGGGGCTTGGGTGGAGAGTGGAGATTTTGAGAATAATGAGGGCAATTAATGTACAGATGTGCTTCAAACAGCTGATGTATATATGGATTGTGGTTAGTGTTGTAGGAGCCCCTAATAAAAAGATCATAAAAGAAACAAAAATAATCTGGGCAGAGGGCTCATGCAAGGAGGATCTCAGGCTGGATTAGACCAGTCAAAACATCTACTGGAGTCGCCTCACCCTGTGTCTATTCCTGAGTCAGGCATGAAGCTTAGGGCACACAGCCCCAGCAGCTGGCCAGTGAGAGAGGTGGGTCTCTGAGGCCATTCTACAGGGGGAATGGTCCTCTGTCCTGCAGGGCCCACCTTCCTTTGTAAGCGTGCTGTCTGGGGCACGGCTTTCATGGAGTCCACACCATGGGAGCTCTACTACTCATGGGGGATTGGCAGGAAGCCTCTGCTCATGCGCGCACACCACCAACTAGCTGGAGGATCTCCGTGAACAAAGCCTGAGGCAGACAACAAGCCCACTAACTGGTTCTGTAAGAGATACAATCAGCATCCAGAAACCTGCAACTGGGAGTAAGAGGCAGCATACCTTGGTCCCAGCCCATCCCACTCTAATCTACAAGGAGTGATATTGCAAAGCAGAGGGTTTTCATAAAGCACTGCCAGGACTGTGGAATGAGCAGCCTCATTTGTGGACATGGATACTCTGTGATCCAGACGTACTACCTCCTCCCTTCCAGTCAGCTGAGACAAAAACCCTTGCAAGCAGTAAGCCATGCATCTGAACAGTACCCACCAGCCACTCATGTGCAGCCCTGCTGCCTCCAAAGAGCCTTCCTGAGTGAGAGAGAAATCATGCAGAAGTCTGGTCTGTCACTCAAGTGAGTTTTATGAGCGTTAGGGAGGCGTGGTGGGCAAGTCTGGCCGACCCCAATGGCTGAATTGAATTTACATGGCCTAGGTTGGTCAATCCAGGTACAGGACCCACCCAGGTGTACCTCCCCTTCATGGCCAGAAACCTGGACCTCTGAGCATGCACAGGGTGCCTCTCCTAACTGGGCTCTTATCTTGGCCCTATGGGCATGCATAATGGATGCCCCAGTCCCTAGGATAGCTACCTAACATTTGCCCCCCTGAAGAGATATGGACCCAAATCTTTGGGGTACTGGGCGACGACATCTCTAGCTACTTCCTGCTGGCAAAACGGGCGATGTGGGGCTTTGGGTCCATACCCTTCCTACACTGCTGGGAGGGCTTGTCCATTGAGGGCAACTTTATCCAGGATGGATAAGGTTGAGGTGGTCCAGGAGATGGTAGTCGTGGACCTGGCACACTTGGTTCGGAAGCTTTAGTCACCCGATAACTTCTGGGAAAAACAAACGGTCTAAAAGGTAAACAGTTTGACTACGACAAGGCTAAGCTTGTGAGTTGACAGTGGCCTTGAAATTAGGTGAGTGTCACAGGAAACAAAAAATATCTTAGGAATACCAGACATGTGTGTTTGTTCATTGGAAGTACAGGAAGAGGGATAAAAGCATTCACACTTTCCCCTAGGAGGGCACAGGTTTGGCCACTACTAGGTGCAGTGGGATCACTGATTCATTTATGATGCTAAGGTCTTGGACCCACTAATAAGACCCATTCTTCTTTTTAACCCTATAATGCTTCAATTTTAATTTTGGGAAAAAATTATTTTATTTTTGTTGTGGACTTTCATAGTTATAAATATATATATATATATATATATATATATATGAATATATACATTTTTTAATGTTATGAAAACATCATACTCCGCATTATAGAGTTAAATGGAAATAATGGGCTAGTACAGGAGGAGTCAAAAGTGACCATAATAGAGTAACTGCCTAAGTCATTTTGAATTTTCTTGGGATCAATTGGAGTAAAGGCTTGTAAATTACCCGGGGTCCAAATTCCCATGGTGCCTCCTACAACGCGTAGAATGTTCAGGGATGTTTCAGGGCTGGGAGATTAGTAACCCCTAAGTCCAGGATAACTTAGGGCAGGGGTCCTGAAACTGTTTACCCAGGGGGCCAGTTTACTGTACCTCACGCTATTGGAGGGGCAGACTATAGTTAATAAAAAAACAACAAAAATTATGAAAAAATTCATGTGCACCATACACATCTTGATTTGAAGTTCAAAAAAAAAAATAAATGGGGCACATACACCCGGCAGAAAGGATCGTTGTCCTCGGCTGTCTGCATGTGGCCCATAGGCTGTAGTTTGAAGACCCATGCTCTAGGCGGTCACCAAGAGGATGTGGTTTCAACCCAATAGCTTGGAGACACTACAATTTGTTTAAAAGTAATGGGGCAGAAGGAGTCCCTGATTGACCCACGCAAGACTAGTTTTCCCATCCCCTATTACTAAGAGTTCATAGTTATGGTTAAGGGGAACCAGGACATCCCGATCTGATCCCTTTAATTCAAGTGTGGGCTGACATTGCCACTAAGAAGCCTGAAAATATAAGACTTACTCCCTCCCTCAAAGAAAGGGTCCTTGTTTCCAAGGTTTCAGGAAACATGGCAGGACCGGAAAAACAAACGGTCCAAGTTCCCAAAACCACATAGGTGGAGGCCATCCCTCCCCCACACCCTCCCCCACCACCTCCCTCTCCCCCACCTTCCCCTCCCCTCCCCTCCCGATCTCTCTCCCCTAATCGGCTTTATCCCATTTTGCAGGAAAACTCTGGGAGTGGGAGAGCTGGCTTCAGACCCTTTGGTTCCAACCCCGCCCTATAAGTTTTCTAGGGTCCAGAAATAGAAAACTTCTAACAGGCCCTTATTGAGTCACTCCCTCCCCCACCGCCCCCCCCAACCTCACCCCCACCCCCAACCAGCAGCCCCCCACACACACTAGTACTGGTATGTCTTCCATACTCATCAGCCCACCTGTTATGATTGCCAGCAACTTCTCCAGGTGCTGTTCACCACGGAGGAAGGGTAGCCCTTCCACACACAGGCCCAGTAAGCAGTCAGTGAACCTGATGGTCAGCGAGCGGGCACTCCCCACTTGAGAGAAACTCTTTTGGCCACTACACGATCAATGTGGGATCTCAATTCCTAGCAAGGCCCAGAGGGCTTTACCAGGTGTCACCCGTTGCTCTTACACGACCCTCTGCGGAAGAACTAGGAAACCTATGACTGTATCTAAGGTCAGTGAAAATTTTCAGGCTCTTATAAGAGAATGTCCGCCTGCCTTTCTAGAGTAGCTGATGTAAGTCTACGGGCTTTATACCCCTAACGGCCCCGAGGCCCCGAGAACCGGAGGGCAATAAGTATTGCCTTTATTACTCAGTCAGTCTGCCTCAGACATGAAAAAGAAGTTGGAAGGGTTTGAACGGAAAAATCTTAGTTTTTGGTACTAGTGGCTCATTGAGTGTATAACAACAGAGATGACCCTAGCACGACAGAGACAAAGAAACTAGCTAAAATACTAGTAATTGCCATGAGAGACCCCAGAGACTCAGGAAAAGGAGAGCATGGTCCACTCACGGAGAGACTAACCTGTGGGCACGGCCAAGCCATGGGGAAGGATCAATGTGCCTACTGCAGGAAAGAAGGACACTGGAAAAATCAGTGTCTTGAAACCCCAGGAGAGGTGCACGACCCTCCACTAGAGTGGACGGGCCTCATCTGCACCTAGAAAAACCAAGCAAGAGACAATAATGCTTGAAGAAGCTGAATGAAGGGGTCAGAGCTCTTTTTCCCTTCGCCACCATAAGCCCAGGCTAACTCTCCATGTAGGAGGCCAGCCAGTAAATTTCTTGGTGGACAGAGGGGCCACCTTCTTAGGTTCAGAAAGGAATACAGGCACATTTTCAAAGAAAAAAATGTGAATTACTGTAAGCCTATGATTCCTTTCACAGATAACTCAAACCAGAAAGTTTGCAGGGATGTTAGGTGGGCTTCACAAGACAACAAGATAACAAATATCTATCTGCCCTTTGTCCCAGTTAGCTACCTGGTTATGATGGCACTGGCTCCTGGCTCAGCTGCTGAGCCAGTGAAGCAGTTATAGCAGGAGAAGACTAGGTGGCCGGTGGCCATCAACGGAAGGACCAAATCTCCACAGTGGGCTTCCTGTTTCAATATGGAGCCACGTATGTCAGCTGCGGGACACCATCTCTATCCTGAGCTCATAATTGCCACCCCAGGTCTAGAATGCAGCGCGCAGGTACACACTATATGAAACAGTCTCTGATTAACCCCTCTCGATAACTTGCTGACATGGGAGTCTGGATAATCCAGTACATTTACTTTCCAGATGAGAAAACTCACTCAAAAACACACAGGAGTTGGCCCAGAGACACACAACTGGTTAACAACAAAGTCATATTCACAACCAGCGTCTGCACCAAGAGCCCGGTGCCGCACAGAACTGTGCCCATCGAGCAGTCAATATCTCCTGGACTCTCAAAAGATCTGAGCTGACACCCACCCCCCCCCACCTCCTTGCTGCCCCCAAAGATTGTATTTCACAGGCTGGTACCGGATCTGCAGCTTGCGGAGAGGGACATATCTGATCAGAGAACACAGGGCAGAACAAGGGGGAGGAGGGGAGAATGGAGCACATCCTGGCCCAATACACCTTGAGGATGATGTTCCCAATCAGAGAAGCCAGTCCACAGAGAAGACCACATGGGCAGCCCCACGATGAGAAACGTCCCTCAAAGACCCATAGCCCTAGAGGGGACAACACTGGAGACACAGTGTGGGAACTGCGCCCGAACTGATCCTGCCACATCGAGGCATGACACTAAGAGAGTGCAGCGGAAGAGAAAGAAAACGGAGCATCAAAGTCCCCGGGGAATGGCAAAGGTGGACTTTGTGGTCAGGGCTCGGTGCCCCAACAGACTGGACTGGAAAACACTCCTAAAGTTCACCACACAGTCCTTGTACTTTTCTTTCTTGGTTAGTGTTGTTTTCTTTTAGTGTCATTGGATTTTGGTTGGGTTTTGTTTTCATTTTTGTTTGTTTTTTTTTCTTTTTGTTGCTTGGTTTTGCTCAGTTCTGTCTTGTGCATGTTATTACCTTCACAGGTCTGTCTAATTAAGAGAGGCTGGATGAAGAATCTGGAGGAGTAAACATGTGACCGGCCCTTTCCATTGGGCATGGGAGTGAGGACGGTGGGGGGAAAGGAAGTGGTGTCAAGAAACCCAGAGACAAGCGAACAACAAGTGATGGAAATCGGTGGTGAGGGGGGATGTAGGAGGCCTGGTAGGGCGTGATCAAGGGTAATGTAACCAAGAGTAATTACTGAAACCCAAAGTAAGACTGAGCATGGCAGTGGGCACAAGAGGAAAATCAAAGGGTATAGAAGAGTGAGCTGGGAAGCAAGGGCCTGTTATAGACATCTAAATAAAGGCATGTACATATACTTACAAAGGGGCATGGGGAAATAGATCTATGTCCATATGTTTATAGATTTAGTATTAAGGTAGCAGATGGACATAGGGCCTCCGCTCAAGGACTCCCTCATTGCGAGAACACTGTTTTATTAAATTGGCATTCTACGATGCTCACTTTCCCTACACGATCACTGACCACAGAGCGGCTGCATAAGCAAATGTGGTGAAGAAATCCGATAGTGTCCAGCTACCAAATGATATAGCGTGTGGGGTCTTAAAGGCTTGAAGGTAAAGAAGCAGCCATCTGGCTCAGAAGCAACAGAGCCCACATGGAGGAAGGATACCAGCCTGTGTGATCACAAAGTTTCAAAGGGATAAGGCAACAGGCATCATGAGAACAAAAAAAACTTATCATGGAGAATGAGAGGGGACCGCCGGGTATAGACTCAAAACCTATTTACAGTGCACTGGACATCCCCTTACAGAAGGATCTCAGAGAGGAGATTAAAGAATACAGGGTATGAGACAGCAAAGATGAAACACAACTTTCCTCTAGTTCTTAATGCTTCCTCTTGCCCCACTATCATGATCCCAGTTCTACCATACTAATCTGGCCAAACTAGAGAAGGTATTCTAGTACCGATAGGAATTTCAAACACGGGGAATCCAGGGTAGATGGGCCCTTTAGGACCAGTGTTATGAGAGGAGATACTGGGAGGGTGGAGGAAGGGCAGGATGGAAAGTGGGAACCGATTACAAGGATCTTCATTGACCTCAAAAGAAAGGTGGGTGAAGATATGACAAATGAATTAGTACATTTCCAAGGATTGATGAGGGATGGGTGGCGGGTATTGAGGGGGGAAAAATGAGGAGCTGAGGCCAGGGGCTTGGGTGGAGAGTGGAGATTTTGAGAATAATGAGGGCAATTAATGTACAGATGTGCTTCAAACAGCTGATGTATATATGGATTGTGGTTAGTGTTGTAGGAGCCCCTAATAAAAAGATCATAAAAGAAACAAAAATAATCTGGGCAGAGGGCTCATGCAAGGAGGATCTCAGGCTGGATTAGACCAGTCAAAACATCTACTGGAGTCGCCTCACCCTGTGTCTATTCCTGAGTCAGGCATGAAGCTTAGGGCACACAGCCCCAGCAGCTGGCCAGTGAGAGAGGTGGGTCTCTGAGGCCATTCTACAGGGGGAATGGTCCTCTGTCCTGCAGGGCCCACCTTCCTTTGTAAGCGTGCTGTCTGGGGCACGGCTTTCATGGAGTCCACACCATGGGAGCTCTACTACTCATGGGGGATTGGCAGGAAGCCTCTGCTCATGCGCACACACCACCAACTAGCTGGAGGATCTCCGTGAACAAAGCCTGAGGCAGACAACAAGCCCACTAACTGGTTCTGTAAGAGATACAATCAGCATCCAGAAACCTGCAACTGGGAGTAAGAGGCAGCATACCTTGGTCCCAGCCCATCCCACTCTAATCTACAAGGAGTGATATTGCAAAGCAGAGGGTTTTCATAAAGCACTGCCAGGACTGTGGAATGAGCAGCCTCATTTGTGGACATGGATACTCTGTGATCCAGACGTACTACCTCCTCCCTTCCAGTCAGCTGACACAAAAACCCTTGCAAGCAGAAAGCCATGCATCTGAACAGTACCCACCAGCCACTCATGTGCAGCCCTGCTGCCTCCAAAGAGCCTTCCTGAGTGAGAGAGAAATCATGCAGAAGTCTGGTCTGTCACTCAAGTGAGTTTTATGAGCGTTAGGGAGGCGTGGTGGGCAAGTCTGGCCGACCCCAATGGCTGAATTGAATTTACATGGCCTAGGTTGGTCAATCCAGGTACAGGACCCACCCAGGTGTACCTCCCCTTCATGGCCAGAAACCTGGACCTCTGAGCATGCACAGGGTGCCTCTCCTAACTGGGCTCTTATCTTGGCCCTATGGGCATGCATAATGGATGCCCCAGTCCCTAGGATAGCTACCTAACATTTGCCCCCCTGAAGAGATATGGACCCAAATCTTTGGGGTACTGGGCGACGACATCTCTAGCTACTTCCTGCTGGCAAAACGGGCGATGTGGGGCTTTGGGTCCATACCCTTCCTACACTGCTGGGAGGGCTTGTCCATTGAGGGCAACTTTATCCAGGATGGATAAGGTTGAGGTGGTCCAGGAGATGGTAGTCGTGGACCTGGCACACTTGGTTCGGAAGCTTTAGTCACCCGATAACTTCTGGGAAAAACAAACGGTCTAAAAGGTAAACAGTTTGACTACGACAAGGCTAAGCTTGTGAGTTGACAGTGGCCTTGAAATTAGGTGAGTGTCACAGGAAACAAAAAATATCTTAGGAATACCAGACATGTGTGTTTGTTCATTGGAAGTACAGGAAGAGGGATAAAAGCATTCACACTTTCCCCTAGGAGGGCACAGGTTTGGCCACTACTAGGTGCAGTGGGATCACTGATTCATTTATGATGCTAAGGTCTTGGACCCACTAATAAGACCCATTCTTCTTTTTAACCCTATAATGCTTCAATTTTAATTTTGGGAAAAAATTATTTTATTTTTGTTGTGGACTTTCATAGTTATAAATATATATATATATATATATATATGAATATATACATTTTTTAATGTTATGAAAACATCATGCTCCGCATTATAGAGTTAAATGGAAATAATGGGCTAGTACAGGAGGAGTCAAAAGTGACCATAATAGAGTAACTGCCTAAGTCATTTTGAATTTTCTTGGGATCAATTGGAGTAAAGGCTTGTAAATTACCCGGGGTCCAAATTCCCATGGTGCCTCCTACAACGCGTAGAATGTTCAGGGATGTTTCAGGGCTGGGAGATTAGTAACCCCTAAGTCCAGGATAACTTAGGGCAGGGGTCCTGAAACTGTTTACCCAGGGGGCCAGTTTACTGTACCTCACGCTATTGGAGGGGCAGACTATAGTTAATAAAAAAACAACAAAAATTATGAAAAAATTCATGTGCACCATGCACATCTTGATTTGAAGTTCAAAAAAAAAAATAAATGGGGCACATACACCCGGCAGAAAGGATCATTGTCCTCGGCTGTCTGCATGTGGCCCATAGGCTGTAGTTTGAGGACCCATGCTCTAGGCGGTCACCAAGAGGATGTGGTTTCAACCCAATAGCTTGGAGACACTACAATTTGTTTAAAAGTAATGGGTCAGAAGGAGTCCCTGATTGACCCACGCAAGACTAGTTTTCCCATCCCCTATTACTAAGAGTTCATAGTTATGGTTAAGGGGAACCAGGACATCCCGATCTGATCCCTTTAATTCAAGTGTGGGCTGACATTGCCACTAAGAAGCCTGAAAATATAAGACTTACTCCCTCCCTCAAAGAAAGGGTCCTTGTTTCCAAGGTTTCAGGAAACATGGCAGGACCGGAAAAACAAACGGTCCAAGTTCCCAAAACCACATAGGTGGAGGCCATCCCTCCCCCACACCCTCCCCCACCACCTCCCTCTCCCCCACCTTCCCCTCCCCTCCCCTCCCGATCTCTCTCCCCTAATCGGCTTTATCCCATTTTGCAGGAAAACTCTGGGAGTGGGAGAGCTGGCTTCAGACCCTTTAGTTCCAACCCCGCCCTATAAGTTTTCTAGGGTCCAGAAATAGAAAACTTCTAACAGGCCCTTATTGAGTCACTCCCTCCCCCACCGCCCCCCCCAACCTCACCCCCACCCCCAACCAGCAGCCCCCCACACACACTAGTACTGGTATGTCTTCCATACTCATCAGCCCACCTGTTATGATTGCCAGCAACTTCTCCAGGTGCTGTTCACCACGGAGGAAGGGTAGCCCTTCCACACAGAGGCCCAGTAAGCAGTCAGTGAACCTGATGGTCAGCGAGCGGGCACTCCCCACTTGAGAGAAACTCTTTTGGCCACTACACGATCAATGTGGGATCTCAATTCCTAGCAAGGCCCAGAGGGCTTTACCAGGTGTCACCCGTTGCTCTTACACGACCATCTGCGGAAGAACTAGGAAACCTATGACTGTATCTAAGGTCAGTGAAAATTTTCAGGCTCTTATAAGAGAATGTCCGCCTGCCTTTCTAGAGTAGCTGATGTAAGCCTACGGGCTTTATACCCCTAACGGCCCCGAGGCCCCGAGAACCGGAGGGCAATAAGTATTGCCTTTATTACTCAGTCAGTCTGCCTCAGACATGAAAAAGAAGTTGGAAGGGTTTGAACGGAAAAATCTTAGTTTTTGGTACTAGTGGCTCATTGAGTGTATAACAACAGAGATGACCCTAGCACGACAGAGACAAAGAAACTAGCTAAAATACTAGTAATTGCCATGAGAGACCCCAGAGACTCAGGAAAAGGAGAGCATGGTCCACTCACGGAGAGACTAACCTGTGGGCACGGCCAAGCCATGGGGAAGGATCAATGTGCCTACTGCAGGAAAGAAGGACACTGGAAAAATCAGTGTCTTGAAACCCCAGGAGAGGTGCACGACCCTCCACTAGAGTGGACGGGCCTCATCTGCACCTAGAAAAACCAAGCAAGAGACAATAATGCTTGAAGAAGCTGAATGAAGGGGTCAGAGCTCTTTTTCCCTTCGCCACCATAAGCCCAGGCTAACTCTCCATGTAGGAGGCCAGCCAGTAAATTTCTTGGTGGACAGAGGGGCCACCTTCTTAGGTTCAGAAAGGAATACGGGCACATTTTCAAAGAAAAAAATGTGAATTACTGTAAGCCTATGATTCCTTTCACAGATAACTCAAACCAGAAAGTTTGCAGGGATGTTAGGTGGGCTTCACAAGACAACAAGATAACAAATATCTATCTGCCCTTTGTCCCAGTTAGCTACCTGGTTATGATGGCACTGGCTCCTGGCTCAGCTGCTGAGCCAGTGAAGCAGTTATAGCAGGAGAAGACTAGGTGGCCGGTGGCCATCAACGGAAGGACCAAATCTCCACAGTGGGCTTCCTGTTTCAATATGGAGCCACGTATGTCAGCTGCGGGACACCATCTCTATCCTGAGCTCATAATTGCCACCCCAGGTCTAGAATGCAGCGCGCAGGTACACACTATATGAAACAGTCTCTGATTAACCCCTCTCGATAACTTGCTGACATGGGAGTCTGGATAATCCAGTACATTTACTTTCCAGATGAGAAAACTCACTCAAAAACACACAGGAGTTGGCCCAGAGACACACAACTGGTTAACAACAAAGTTATATTCACAACCAGCGTCTGCACCAAGAGCCCGGTGCCCCACAGAACTGTGCCCATCGAGCAGTCAATATCTCCTGGACTCTCAAAAGATCTGAGCTGACACCCACCCCCACCCCCCCCACCTCCTTGCTGCCCCCAAAGATTGTATTTCACAGGCTGGTACCGGATCTGCAGCTTGCGGAGAGGGACATATCTGATCAGAGAACACAGGGCAGAACAAGGGGGAGGAGGGGAGAATGGAGCACATCCTGGCCCAATACACCTTGAGGATGATGTTCCCAATCAGAGAAGCCAGTCCACAGAGAAGACCACATGGGCAGCCCCACGATGAGAAACGTCCCTCAAAGACCCATAGCCCTAGAGGGGACAACACTGGAGACACAGTGTGGGAACTGCGCCCGAACTGATCCTGCCACATCGAGGCATGACACTAAGAGAGTGCAGCGGAAGAGAAAGAAAACGGAGCATCAAAGTCCCCGGGGAATGGCAAAGGTGGACTTTGTGGTCAGGGCTCGGTGCCCCAACAGACTGGACTGGAAAACACTCCTAAAGTTCACCACACAGTCCTTGTACTTTTCTTTCTTGGTTAGTGTTGTTTTCTTTTAGTGTCATTGGATTTTGGTTGGGTTTTGTTTTCATTTTTGTTTGTTTTTTTTTCTTTTTGTTGCTTGGTTTTGCTCAGTTTTGTCTTGTGCATGTTATTACCTTCACAGGTCTGTCTAATTAAGAGAGGCTGGATGAAGAATCTGGAGGAGTAAACATGTGACCGGCCCTTTCCATTGGGCATGGGAGTGAGGACGGTGGGGGGAAAGGAAGTGGTGTCAAGAAACCCAGAGACAAGCGAACAACAAGTGATGGAAATCGGTGGTGAGGGGGGATGTAGGAGGCCTGGTAGGGCGTGATCAAGGGTAATGTAACCAAGAGTAATTACTGAAACCCAAAGTAAGACTGAGCATGGCAGTGGGCACAAGAGGAAAATCAAAGGGTATAGAAGAGTGAGCTGGGAATCAAGGGCCTGTTATAGACGTCTAAATAAAGGCATGTACATATACTTACAAAGGGGCATGGGGAAATAGATCTATGTCCATATGTTTATAGATTTAGTATTAAGGTAGCAGATGGACATAGGGCCTCCGCTCAAGGACTCCCTCATTGCGAGAACACTGTTTTATTAAATTGGCATTCTATGATGCTCACTTTCCCTACACGATCACTGACCACAGAGCGGCTGCATAAGCAAATGTGGTGAAGAAATCCGATAGTGTCCAGCTACCAAATGATATAGCGTGTGGGGTCTTAAAGGCTTGAAGGTAAAGAAGCAGCCATCTGGCTCAGAAGCAACAGAGCCCACATGGAGGAAGGATACCAGCCTGTGTGATCACAAAGTTTCAAAGGGATAAGGCAACAGGCATCATGAGAACAAAAAAATCTTATCATGGAGAATGAGAGGGGACCGCCGGGTATAGACTCAAAACCTATTTACAGTGCACTGGACATCCCCTTACAGAAGGATCTCAGAGAGGAGATTAAAGAATACAGGGTATGAGACAGCAAAGATGAAACACAACTTTCCTCTAGTTCTTAATGCTTCCTCTTGCCCCACTATCATGATCCCAGTTCTACCATACTAATCTGGCCAAACTAGAGAAGGTATTCTAGTACCGATAGGAATTTCAAACACGGGGAATCCAGGGTGGATGGGCCCTTTAGGACCAGTGTTATGAGAGGAAATACTGGGAGGGTGGAGGAAGGGCAGGATGGAAAGTGGGAACCGATTACAAGGATCTTCATTGACCTCAAAAGAAAGGTGGGTGAAGATATGACAAATGAATTAGTACATTTCCAAGGATTGATGAGGGATGGGTGGCGGGTATTGAGGGGGGAAAAATGAGGAGCTGAGGCCAGGGGCTTGGGTGGAGAGTGGAGATTTTGAGAATAATGAGGGCAATTAATGTACAGATGTGCTTCAAACAGCTGATGTATATATGGATTGTGGTTAGTGTTGTAGGAGCCCCTAATAAAAAGATCATAAAAGAAACAAAAATAATCTGGGCAGAGGGCTCATGCAAGGAGGATCTCAGGCTGGATTAGACCAGTCAAAACATCTACTGGAGTCGCCTCACCCTGTGTCTATTCCTGAGTCAGGCATGAAGCTTAGGGCACACAGCCCCAGCAGCTGGCCAGTGAGAGAGGTGGGTCTCTGAGGCCATTCTACAGGGGGAATGGTCCTCTGTCCTGCAGGGCCCACCTTCCTTTGTAAGCGTGCTGTCTGGGGCACGGCTTTCATGGAGTCCACACCATGGGAGCTCTACTACTCATGGGGGATTGGCAGGAAGCCTCTGCTCATGCGCACACACCACCAACTAGCTGGAGGATCTCCGTGAACAAAGCCTGAGGCAGACAACAAGCCCACTAACTGGTTCTGTAAGAGATACAATCAGCATCCAGAAACCTGCAACTGGGAGTAAGAGGCAGCATACCTTGGTCCCAGCCCATCCCACTCTAATCTACAAGGAGTGATATTGCAAAGCAGAGGGTTTTCATAAAGCACTGCCAGGACTGTGGAATGAGCAGCCTCATTTGTGGACATGGATACTCTGTGATCCAGACGTACTACCTCCTCCCTTCCAGTCAGCTGAGACAAAAACCCTTGCAAGCAGAAAGCCATGCATCTGAACAGTACCCACCAGCCACTCATGTGCAGCCCTGCTGCTTCCAAAGAGCCTTCCTGAGTGAGAGAGAAATCATGCAGAAGTCTGGTCTGTCACTCAAGTGAGTTTTATGAGCGTTAGGGAGGCGTGGTGGGCAAGTCTGGCCGACCCCAATGGCTGAATTGAATTTACATGGCCTAGGTTGGTCAATCCAGGTACAGGACCCACCCAGGTGTACCTCCCCTTCATGGCCAGAAACCTGGACCTCTGAGCATGCACAGGGTGCCTCTCCTAACTGGGCTCTTATCTTGGCCCTATGGGCATGCATAATGGATGCCCCAGTCCCTGGGATAGCTACCTAACATTTGCCCCCCTGAAGAGATATGGACCCAAATCTTTGGGGTACTGGGCGACGACATCTCTAGTTACTTCCTGCTGGCAAAACGGGCGAAGTGGGGCTTTGGGTCCATACCCTTCCTACACTGCTGGGAGGGGTTGTCCATTGAGGGCAACTTTATCCAGGATGGATAAGGTTGAGGTGGTCCAGGAGATGGTAGTCGTGGACCTGGCACACTTGGTTCGGAAGCTTTAGTCACCCGATAACTTCTGGGAAAAACAAACGGTCTAAAAGGTAAACAGTTTGACTACGACAAGGCTAAGCTTGTGAGTTGACAGTGGCCTTGAAATTAGGTGAGTGTCACAGGAAACAAAAAATATCTTAGGAATACCAGACATGTGTGTTTGTTCATTGGAAGTACAGGAAGAGGGATAAAAGCATTCACACTTTCCCCTAGGAGGGCACAGGTTTGGCCACTACTAGGTGCAGTGGGATCACTGATTCATTTATGATGCTAAGGTCTTGGACCCACTGATAAGACCCATCCTTCTTTTTAACCCTATAATGCTTCAATTTTAATTTTGGGAAAAAAATTATTTTATTTTTGTTGTGGACTTTCATAGTTATAAATATATATTTATATTTGAATATATACATTTTTTAATGTTATGAAAACATCATGCTCCGCATTATAGAGTTAAATGGAAATAATGGGCTAGTACAGGAGGAGTCAAAAGTGACCATAATAGAGTAACTGCCTAAGTCATTTTGAATTTTCTTGGGATCAATTGGAGTAAAGGCTTGTAAATTACCCGGGGTCCAAATTCCCATGGTGCCTCCTACAACGCGTAGAATGTTCAGGGATGTTTCAGGGCTGGGAGATTAGTAACCCCTAAGTCCAGGATAACTTAGGGCAGGGGTCCTGAAACTGTTTACCCAGGGGGCCAGTTTACTGTACCTCACGCTATTGGAGGGGCAGACTATAGTTAATAAAAAAACAACAAAAATTATGAAAAAATTCATGTGCACCATGCACATCTTGATTTGAAGTTCAAAAAAAAAAAAATAAATGGGGCACATACACCCGGCAGAAAGGATCATTGTCCTCGGCTGTCTGCATGTGGCCCATAGGCTGTAGTTTGAGGACCCATGCTCTAGGCGGTCACCAAGAGGATGTGGTTTCAACCCAATAGCTTGGAGACACTACACTTTGTTTAAAAGTAATGGGTCAGAAGGAGTCCCTGATTGACCCACGCAAGACTAGATTTCCCATCCCCTATTACTAAGAGTTCATAGTTATGGTTAAGGGGAACCAGGACATCCCGATCTGATCCCTTTAATTCAAGTGTGGGCTGACATTGCCACTAAGAAGCCTGCAAATATAAGACTTACTCCCTCCCTCAAAGAAAGGGTCCTTGTTTCCAAGGTTTCAGGAAACATGGCAGGACCGGAAAAACAAACGGTCCAAGTTCCCAAAACCACATAGGTGGAGGCCATCCCTCCCCCACACCCTCCCCCACCACCTCCCTCTCCCCCACCTTCCCCTCCCCTCCCCTCCCGATCTCTCTCCCCTAATCGGCTTTATCCCATTTTGCAGGAAAACTCTGGGAGTGGGAGAGCTGGCTTCAGACCCTTTGGTTCCAACCCCGCCCTATAAGTTTTCTAGGGTCCAGAAATAGAAAACTTCTAACAGGCCCTTATTGAGTCACTCCCTCCCCCACCGCCCCCCCCAACCTCACCCCCACCCCCAACCAGCAGCCCCCCACACACACTAGTACTGGTATGTCTTCCATACTCATCAGCCCACCTGTTATGATTGCCAGCAACTTCTCCAGGTGCTGTTCACCACGGAGGAAGGGTAGCCCTTCCACACACAGGCCCAGTAAGCAGTCAGTGAACCTGATGGTCAGCGAGCGGGCACTCCCCACTTGAGAGAAACTCTTTTGGCCACTACACGATCAATGTGGGATCTCAATTCCTAGCAAGGCCCAGAGGGCTTTACCAGGTGTCACCCGTTGCTCTTACACGACCCTCTGCGGAAGAACTAGGAAACCTATGACTGTATCTAAGGTCAGTGAAAATTTTCAGGCTCTTATAAGAGAATGTCCGCCTGCCTTTCTAGAGTAGCTGATGTAAGCCTACGGGCTTTATACCCCTAACGGCCCCGAGGCCCCGAGAACCGGAGGGCAATAAGTATTGCCTTTATTACTCAGTCAGTCTGCCTCAGACATGAAAAAGAAGTTGGAAGGGTTTGAACGGAAAAATCTTAGTTTTTGGTACTAGTGGCTCATTGAGTGTATAACAACAGAGATGACCCTAGCACGACAGAGACAAAGAAACTAGCTAAAATACTAGTAATTGCCATGAGAGACCCAAGAGACTCAGGAAAAGGAGAGCATGGTCCACTCACGGAGAGACTAACCTGTAGGCACGGCCAAGCCATGGGGAAGGATCAATGTGCCTACTGCAGGAAAGAAGGACACTGGAAAAATCAGTGTCTTGAAACCCCAGGAGAGGTGCACGACCCTCCACTAGAGTGGACGGGCCTCATCTGCACCTAGAAAAACCAAGCAAGAGACAATAATGCTTGAAGAAGCTGAATGAAGGGGTCAGAGCTCTTTTTCCCTTCGCCACCATAAGCCCAGGCTAACTCTCCATGTAGGAGGCCAGCCAGTAAATTTCTTGGTGGACAGAGGGGTCACCTTCTTAGGTTCAGAAAGGAATACGGGCACATTTTCAAAGAAAAAAATGTGAATTACTGTAAGCCTATGATTCCTTTCACAGATAACTCAAACCAGAAAGTTTGCAGGGATGTTAGGTGGGCTTCACAAGACAACAAGATAACAAATATCTATCTGCCCTTTGTCCCAGTTAGCTACCTGGTTATGATGGCACTGGCTCCTGGCTCAGCTGCTGAGCCAGTGAAGCAGTTATAGCAGGAGAAGACTAGGTGGCCGGTGGCCATCAACGGAAGGACCAAATCTCCACAGTGGGCTTCCTGTTTCAATATGGAGCCACGTATGTCAGCTGCGGGACACCATCTCTATCCTGAGCTCATAATTGCCACCCCAGGTCTAGAATGCAGCGCGCAGGTACACACTATATGAAACAGTCTCTGATTAACCCCTCTCGATAACTTGCTGACATGGGAGTCTGGATAATCCAGTACATTTACTTTCCAGATGAGAAAACTCACTCAAAAACACACAGGAGTTGGCCCAGAGACACACAACTGGTTAACAACAAAGTCATATTCACAACCAGCGTCTGCACCAAGAGCCCGGTGCCCCACAGAACTGTGCCCATCGAGCAGTCAATATCTCCTGGACTCTCAAAAGATCTGAGCTGACACCCACCCCCGCCCCCCCCACCTCCTTGCTGCCCCCAAAGATTGTATTTCACAGGCTGGTACCGGATCTGCAGCTTGCAGAGAGGGACATATCTGATCAGAGAACACAGGGCAGAACAAGGGGGAGGAGGGGAGAATGGAGCACATCCTGGCCCAATACACCTTGAGGATGATGTTCCCAATCAGAGAAGCCAGTCCACAGAGAAGACCACATGGGCAGCCCCACGATGAGAAACGTCCCTCAAAGACCCATAGCCCTAGAGGGGACAACACTGGAGACACAGTGTGGGAACTGCGCCCGAACTGATCCTGCCACATCGAGGCATGACACTAAGAGAGTGCAGCGGAAGAGAAAGAAAACGGAGCATCAAAGTCCCCGGGGAATGGCAAAGGTGGACTTTGTGGTCAGGGCTCGGTGCCCCAACAGACTGGACTGGAAAACACTCCTAAAGTTCACCACACAGTCCTTGTACTTTTCTTTCTTGGTTAGTGTTGTTTTCTTTTAGTGTCATTGGATTTTGGTTGGGTTTTGTTTTCATTTTTGTTTGTTTTTTTTTCTTTTTGTTGCTTGGTTTTGCTCAGTTTTGTCTTGTGCATGTTATTACCTTCACAGGTCTGTCTAATTAAGAGAGGCTGGATGAAGAATCTGGAGGAGTAAACATGTGACCGGCCCTTTCCATTGGGCATGGGAGTGAGGACGGTGGGGGGAAAGGAAGTTGTGTCAAGAAACCCAGAGACAAGCGAACAACAAGTGATGGAAATCGGTGGTGAGGGGGGATGTAGGAGGCCTGGTAGGGCGTGATCAAGGGTAATGTAACCAAGAGTAATTACTGAAACCCAAAGGAAGACTGAGCATGGCAGTGGGCACAAGAGGAAAATCAAAGGGTATAGAAGAGTGAGCTGGGAAGCAAGGGCCTGTTATAGACGTCTAAATAAAGGCATGTACATATACTTACAAAGGGGCATGGGGAAATAGATCTATGTCCATATGTTTATAGATTTAGTATTAAGGTAGCAGATGGACATAGGGCCTCCGCTCAAGGACTCCCTCATTGCGAGAACACTGTTTTATTAAATTGGCATTCTACGATGCTCACTTTCCCTACACGATCACTGACCACAGAGCGGCTGCATAAGCAAATGTGGTGAAGAAATCCGATAGTGTCCAGCTACCAAATGATATAGCGTGTGGGGTCTTAAAGGCTTGAAGGTAAAGAAGCAGCCATCTGGCTCAGAAGCAACAGAGCCCACATGGAGGAAGGATACCAGCCTGTGTGATCACAAAGTTTCAAAGGGATAAGGCAACAGGCATCATGAGAACAAAAAAATCTTATCATGGAGAATGAGAGGGGACCGCCGGGTATAGACTCAAAACCTATTTACAGTGCACTGGACATCCCCTTACAGAAGGATCTCAGAGAGGAGATTAAAGAATACAGGGTATGAGACAGCAAAGATGAAACACAACTTTCCTCTAGTTCTTAATGCTTCCTCTTGCCCCACTATCATGATCCCAGTTCTACCATACTAATCTGGCCAAACTAGAGAAGGTATTCTAGTACCGATAGGAATTTCAAACACGGGGAATCCAGGGTGGATGGGCCCTTTAGGACCAGTGTTATGAGAGGAGATACTGGGAGGGTGGAGGAAGGGCAGGATGGAAAGTGGGAACCGATTACAAGGATCTTCATTGACCTCAAAAGAAAGGTGGGTGAAGATATGACAAATGAATTAGTACATTTCCAAGGATTGATGAGGGATGGGTGGCGGGTATTGAGGGGGGGAAAATGAGGAGCTGAGGCCAGGGGCTTGGGTGGAGAGTGGAGATTTTGAGAATAATGAGGGCAATTAATGTACAGATGTGCTTCAAACAGCTGATGTATATATGGATTGTGGTTAGTGTTGTAGGAGCCCCTAATAAAAAGATCATAAAAGAAACAAAAATAATCTGGGCAGAGGGCTCATGCAAGGAGGATCTCAGGCTGGATTAGACCAGTCAAAACATCTACTGCAGTCGCCTCACCCTGTGTCTATTCCTGAGTCAGGCATGAAGCTTAGGGCACACAGCCCCAGCAGCTGGCCAGTGAGAGAGGTGGGTCTCTGAGGCCATTCTACAGGGGGAATGGTCCTCTGTCCTGCAGGGCCCACCTTCCTTTGTAAGCGTGCTGTCTGGGGCACGGCTTTCATGGAGTCCACACCATGGGAGCTCTACTACTCATGGGGGATTGGCAGGAAGCCTCTGCTCATGCGCACACACCACCAACTAGCTGGAGGATCTCCGTGAACAAAGCCTGAGGCAGACAACAAGCCCACTAACTGGTTCTGTAAGAGATACAATCAGCATCCAGAAACCTGCAACTGGGAGTAAGAGGCAGCATACCTTGGTCCCAGCCCATCCCACTCTAATCTACAAGGAGTGATATTGCAAAGCAGAGGGTTTTCATAAAGCACTGCCAGGACTGTGGAATGAGCAGCCTCATTTGTGGACATGGATACTCTGTGATCCAGACGTACTACCTCCTCCCTTCCAGTCAGCTGACACAAAAACCCTTGCAAGCAGAAAGCCATGCATCTGAACAGTACCCACCAGCCACTCATGTGCAGCCCTGCTGCCTCCAAAGAGCCTTCCTGAGTGAGAGAGAAATCATGCAGAAGTCTGGTCTGTCACTCAAGTGAGTTTTATGAGCGTTAGGGAGGCGTGGTGGGCAAGTCTGGCCGACCCCAATGGCTGAATTGAATTTACATGGCCTAGGTTGGTCAATCCAGGTACAGGACCCACCCAGGTGTACCTCCCCTTCATGGCCAGAAACCTGGACCTCTGAGCATGCACAGGGTGCCTCTCCTAACTGGGCTCTTATCTTGGCCCTATGGGCATGCATAATGGATGCCCCAGTCCCTAGGATAGCTACCTAACATTTGCCCCCCTGAAGAGATATGGACCCAAATCTTTGGGGTACTGGGCGACGACATCTCTAGCTACTTCCTGCTGGCAAAACGGGCGATGTGGGGCTTTGGGTCCATACCCTTCCTACACTGCTGGGAGGGGTTGTCCATTGAGGGCAACTTTATCCAGGATGGATAAGGTTGAGGTGGTCCAGGAGATGGTAGTCGTGGACCTGGCACACTTGGTTCGGAAGCTTTAGTCACCCGATAACTTCTGGGAAAAACAAACGGTCTAAAAGGTAAACAGTTTGACTACGACAAGGCTAAGCTTTTGAGTTGACAGTGGCCTTGAAATTAGGTGAGTGTCACAGGAAACAAAAAATATCTTAGGAATACCAGACATGTGTGTTTGTTCATTGGAAGTACAGGAAGAGGGATAAAAGCATTCACACTTTCCCCTAGGAGGGCACAGGTTTGGCCACTACTAGGTGCAGTGGGATCACTGATTCATTTATGATGCTAAGGTCTTGGACCCACTAATAAGACCCATTCTTCTTTTTAACCCTATAATGCTTCAATTTTAATTTTGGGAAAAATTATTTTATTTTTGTTGTGGACTTTCATAGTTATAAATATATATATATATGAATATATACATTTTTTAATGTTATGAAAACATCATGCTCCGCATTATAGAGTTAAATGGAAATAATGGGCTAGTACAGGAGGAGTCAAAAGTGACCATAATAGAGTAACTGCCTAAGTCATTTTGAATTTTCTTGGGATCAATTGGAGTAAAGGCTTGTAAATTACCCGGGGTCCAAATACCCATGGTGCCTCCTACAACGCGTAGAATGTTCAGGGATGTTTTAGGGCTGGGAGATTAGTAACCCCTAAGTCCAGGATAACTTAGGGCAGGGGTCCTGAAACTGTTTACCCAGGGGGCCAGTTTACTGTACCTCAGGCTATTGGAGGGGCAGACTATAGTTAAAAAAAAAAAAACAACAAAAATTATGAAAAAATTCATGTGCACCATGCACATCTTGATTTGAAGTTCAAAAAAAAAATAAATGGGGCACATACACCCGGCAGAAAGGATCATTGTCCTCGGCTGTCTGCATGTGGCCCATAGGCTGTAGTTTGAGGACCCATGCTCTAGGCGGTCACCAAGAGGATGTGGTTTCAACCCAATAGCTTGGAGACACTACAATTTGTTTAAAAGTAATGGGGCAGAAGGAGTCCCTGATTGACCCACGCAAGACTAGTTTTCCCATCCCCTATTACTAAGAGTTCATAGTTATGGTTAAGGGGAACCAGGACATCCCGATCTGATCCCTTTAATTCAAGTGTGGGCTGACATTGCCACTAAGAAGCCTGCAAATATAAGACTTACTCCCTCCCTCAAAGAAAGTGTCCTTGTTTCCAAGGTTTCAGGAAACATGGCAGGACCGGAAAAACAAACGGTCCAAGTTCCCAAAACCACATAGGTGGAGGCCATCCCTCCCCCACACCCTCCCCCACCACCTCCCTCTCCCCCACCTTCCCCTCCCCTCCCCTCCCGATCTCTCTCCCCTAATCGGCTTTATCCCATTTTGCAGGAAAACTCTGGGAGTGGGAGAGCTGGCTTCAGACCCTTTGGTTCCAACCCCGCCCTATAAGTTTTCTAGGGTCCAGAAATAGAAAACTTCTAACAGGCCCTTCTTGAGTCACTCCCTCCCCCACCGCCCCCCCCCCCAACCTCACCCCCACCCCCAACCAGCAGCCCCCCACACACACTAGTACTGGTATGTCTTCCATACTCATCAGCCCACCTGTTATGATTGCCAGCAACTTCTCCAGGTGCTGTTCACCACGGAGGAAGGGTAGCCCTTCCACACAGAGGCCCAGTAAGCAGTCAGTGAACCTGATGGTCAGCGAGCGGGCACTCCCCACTTGAGAGAAACTCTTTTGGCCACTACACGATCAATGTGGGATCTCAATTCCTAGCAAGGCCCAGAGGGCTTTACCAGGTGTCACCCGTTGCTCTTACACGACCCTCTGCGGAAGAACTAGGAAACCTATGACTGTATCTAAGGTCAGTGAAAAATTTCAGGCTCTTATAAGAGAATGTCCGCCTGCCTTTCCAGAGTAGCTGATGTAAGCCTACGGGCTTTATACCCCTAACGGCCCCGAGGCCCCGAGAACCGGAGGGCAATAAGTATTGCCTTTATTACTCAGTCAGTCTGCCTCAGACATGAAAAAGAAGTTGGAAGGGTTTGAACGGAAAAATCTTAGTGATTTGGTACTAGTGGCTCATTGAGTGTATAACAACAGAGATGACCCTAGCACGACAGAGACAAAGAAACTAGCTAAAATACTAGTAACTGCCATGAGAGACCCCAGAGACTCAGGAAAAGGAGAGCATGGTCCACTCACGGAGAGACTAACCTGTGGGCACGGCCAAGCCATGGGGAAGGATCAATGTGCCTACTGCAGGAAAGAAGGACACTGGAAAAATCAGTGTCTTGAAACCCCAGGAGAGGTGCACGACCCTCCACTAGAGTGTACGGGCCTCATCTGCACCTAGAAAAACCAAGCAAGAGACAATAATGCTTGAAGAAGCTGAATGAAGGGGTCAGAGCTCTTTTTCCCTTCGCCACCATAAGCCCAGGCTAACTCTCCATGTAGGAGGCCAGCCAGTAAATTTCTTGGTGGACAGAGGGGCCACCTTCTTAGGTTCAGAAAGGAATACGGGCACATTTCCAAAGAAAAAAATGTGAATTACTGTAAGCCTATGATTCCTTTCACAGATAACTCAAACCAGAAAGTTTGCAGGGATGTTAGGTGGGCTTCACAAGACAACAAGATAACAAATATCTATCTGCCCTTTGTCCCAGTTAGCTACCTGGTTATGATGGCACTGGCTCCTGGCTCAGCTGCTGAGCCAGTGAAGCAGTTATAGCAGGAGAAGACTAGGTGGCCGGTGGCCATCAACGGAAGGACCAAATCTCCACAGTGGGCTTCCTGTTTCAATATGGAGCCACGTATGTCAGCTGCGGGACACCATCTCTATCCTGAGCTCATAATTGCCACCCCAGGTCTAGAATGCAGCGCGCAGGTACACACTATATGAAACAGTCTCTGATTAACCCCTCTCGATAACTTGCTGACATGGGAGTCTGGATAATCCAGTACATTTACTTTCCAGATGAGAAAACTCACTCAAAAACACACAGGAGTTGGCCCAGAGACACACAACTGGTTAACAACAAAGTCATATTCACAACCAGCGTCTGCACCAAGAGCCCGGTGCCCCACAGAACTGTGCCCATCGAGCAGTCAATATCTCCTGGACTCTCAAAAGATCTGAGCTGACACCCACCCCCGCCCCCCCCCCACCTCCTTGCTGCCCCCAAAGATTGTATTTCACAGGCTGGTACCGGATCTGCAGCTTGCGGAGAGGGACATATCTGATCAGAGAACACAGGGCAGAACAAGGGGGAGGAGGGGAGAATGGAGCACATCCTGGCCCAATACACCTTGAGGATGATGTTCCCAATCAGAGAAGCCAGTCCACAGAGAAGACCACATGGGCAGCCCCACGATGAGAAACGTCCCTCAAAGACCCATAGCCCTAGAGGGGACAACACTGGAGACACAGTGTGGGAACTGCGCCCGAACTGATCCTGCCACATCGAGGCATGACACTAAGAGAGTGCAGCGGAAGAGAAAGAAAACGGAGCATCAAAGTCCCCGGGGAATGGCAAAGGTGGACTTTGTGGTCAGGGCTCGGTGCCCCAACAGACTGGACTGGAAAACACTCCTAAAGTTCACCACACAGTCCTTGTACTTTTCTTTCTTGGTTAGTGTTGTTTTCTTTTAGTGTCATTGGATTTTGGTTGGGTTTTGTTTTCATTTTTGTTTGTTTTTTTTTCTTTTTGTTGCTTGGTTTTGCTCAGTTTTGTCTTGTGCATGTTATTACCTTCACAGGTCTGTCTAATTAAGAGAGGCTGGATGAAGAATCTGGAGGAGTAAACATGTGACCGGCCCTTTCCATTGGGCATGGGAGTGAGGACGGTGGGGGGAAAGGAAGTGGTGTCAAGAAACCCAGAGACAAGCGAACAACAAGTGATGGAAATCGGTGGTGAGGGGGGATGTAGGAGGCCTGGTAGGGCGTGATCAAGGGTAATGTAACCAAGAGTAATTACTGAAACCCAAAGTAAGACTGAGCATGGCAGTGGGCACAAGAGGAAAATCAAAGGGTATAGAAGAGTGAGCTGGGAAGCAAGGGCCTGTTATAGACGTCTAAATAAAGGCATGTACATATACTTACAAAGGGGCATGGGGAAATAGATCTATGTCCATATGTTTATAGATTTAGTATTAAGGTAGCAGATGGACATAGGGCCTCCGCTCAAGGACTCCCTCATTGCGAGAACACTGTTTTATTAAATTGGCATTCTACGATGCTCACTTTCCCTACACGATCACTGACCACAGAGCGGCTGCATAAGCAAATGTGGTGAAGAAATCCGATAGTGTCCAGCTACCAAATGATATAGCGTGTGGGGTCTTAAAGGCTTGAAGGTAAAGAAGCAGCCATCTGGCTCAGAAGCAACAGAGCCCACATGGAGGAAGGATACCAGCCTGTGTGATCACAAAGTTTCAAAGGGATAAGGCAACAGGCATCATGAGAACAAAAAAATCTTATCATGGAGAATGAGAGGGGACCGCCGGGTATAGACTCAAAACCTATTTACAGTGCACTGGACATCCCCTTACAGAAGGATCTCAGAGAGGAGATGAAAGAATACAGGGTATGAGACAGCAAAGATGAAACACAACTTTCCTCTAGTTCTTAATGCTTCCTCTTGCCCCACTATCATGATCCCAGTTCTACCATACTAATCTGGCCAAACTAGAGAAGGTATTCTAGTACCGATAGGAATTTCAAACACGGGGAATCCAGGGTGGATGGGCCCTTTAGGACCAGTGTTATGAGAGGAGATACTGGGAGGGTGGAGGAAGGGCAGGATGGAAAGTGGGAACCGATTACAAGGATCTTCATTGACCTCAAAAGAAAGGTGGGTGAAGATATGACAAATGAATTAGTACATTTCCAAGGATTGATGAGGGATGGGTGGCGGGTATTGAGGGGGGAAAAATGAGGAGCTGAGGCCAGGGGCTTGGGTGGAGAGTGGAGATTTTGAGAATAATGAGGGCAATTAATGTACAGATGTGCTTCAAACAGCTGATGCATATATGGATTGTGGTTAGTGTTGTAGGAGCCCCTAATAAAAAGATCATAAAAGAAACAAAAATAATCTGGGCAGAGGGCTCATGCAAGGAGGATCTCAGGCTGGATTAGACCAGTCAAAACATCTACTGCAGTCGCCTCACCCTGTGTCTATTCCTGAGTCAGGCATGAAGCTTAGGGCACACAGCCCCAGCAGCTGGCCAGTGAGAGAGGTGGGTCTCTGAGGCCATTCTACAGGGGGAATGGTCCTCTGTCCTGCAGGGCCCACCTTCCTTTGTAAGCGTGCTGTCTGGGGCACGGCTTTCATGGAGTCCACACCATGGGAGCTCTACTACTCATGGGGGATTGGCAGGAAGCCTCTGCTCATGCGCACACACCACCAACTAGCTGGAGGATCTCCGTGAACAAAGCCTGAGGCAGACAACAAGCCCACTAACTGGTTCTGTAAGAGATACAATCAGCATCCAGAAACCTGCAACTGGGAGTAAGAGGCAGCATACCTTGGTCCCAGCCCATCCCACTCTAATCTACAAGGAGTGATATTGCAAAGCAGAGGGTTTTCATAAAGCACTGCCAGGACTGTGGAATGAGCAGCCTCATTTGTGGACATGGATACTCTGTGATCCAGACGTACTACCTCCTCCCTTCCAGTCAGCTGACACAAAAACCCTTGCAAGCAGAAAGCCATGCATCTGAACAGTACCCACCAGCCACTCATGTGCAGCCCTGCTGCCTCCAAAGAGCCTTCCTGAGTGAGAGAGAAATCATGCAGAAGTCTGGTCTGTCACTCAAGTGAGTTTTATGAGCGTTAGGGAGGCGTGGTGGGCAAGTCTGGCCGACCCCAATGGCTGAATTGAATTTACATGGCCTAGGTTGGTCAATCCAGGTACAGGACCCACCCAGGTGTACCTCCCCTTCATGGCCAGAAACCTGGACCTCTGAGCATGCACAGGGTGCCTCTCCTAACTGGGCTCTTATCTTGGCCCTATGGGCATGCATAATGGATGCCCCAGTCCCTAGGATAGCTACCTAACATTTGCCCCCCTGAAGAGATATGGACCCAAATCTTTGGGGTACTGGGCGACGATATCTCTAGCTACTTCCTGCTGGCAAAACGGGCGATGTGGGGCTTTGGGTCCATACCCTTCCTACACTGCTGGGAGGGCTTGTCCATTGAGGGCAACTTTATCCAGGATGGATAAGGTTGAGGTGGTCCAGGAGATGGTAGTCGTGGACCTGGCACACTTGGTTCGGAAGCTTTAGTCACCCGATAACTTCTGGGAAAAACAAACGGTCTAAAAGGTAAACAGTTTGACTACGACAAGGCTAAGCTTGTGAGTTGACAGTGGCCTTGAAATTAGGTGAGTGTCACAGGAAACAAAAAATATCTTAGGAATACCAGACATGTGTGTTTGTTCATTGGAAGTACAGGAAGAGGGATAAAAGCATTCACACTTTCCCCTAGGAGGGCACAGGTTTGGCCACTACTAGGTGCAGGGGGATCACTGATTCATTTATGATGCTATGGTCTTGGACCCACTAATAAGACCCATTCTTCTTTTTAACCCTATAATGCTTCAATTTTAATTTTGGGAAAAAATTATTTTATTTTTGTTGTGGACTTTCATAGTTATAAATATATATATATATATATGAATATATACATTTTTTAATGTTATGAAAACATCATGCTCCGCATTATAGAGTTAAATGGAAATAATGGGCTAGTACAGGAGGAGTCAAAAGTGACCATAATAGAGTAACTGCCTAAGTCATTTTGAATTTTCTTGGGATCAATTGGAGTAAAGGCTTGTAAATTACCCGGTGTCCAAATTCCCATGGTGCCTCCTACAACGCGTAGAATGTTCAGGGATGTTTCAGGGCTGGGAGATTAGTAACCCCTAAGTCCAGGATAACTTAGGGCAGGGGTCCTGAAACTGTTTACCCAGGGGGCCAGTTTACTGTACCTCACGCTATTGGAGGGGCAGACTATAGTTAATAAAAAAACAACAAAAATTATGAAAAAATTCATGTGCACCATGCACATCTTGATTTGAAGTTCAAAAAAAAAAAAATAAATGGGGCACATACACCCGGCAGAAAGGATCATTGTCCTCGGCTGTCTGCATGTGGCCCATAGGCTGTAGTTTGAGGACCCATGCTGTAGGCGGTCACCAAGAGGATGTGGTTTCAACCCAATAGCTTGGAGACACTACAATTTGTTTAAAAATAATATGGCAGAAGGAGTCCCTGATTGACCCACGCAAGACTAGTTTTCCCATCCCCTATTACTAAGAGTTCATAGTTATGGTTAAGGGGAACCAGGACATCCCGATCTGATCCCTTAAATTCAAGTGTGGGCTGACATTGCCACTAAGAAGCCTGCAAATATAAGACTTACTCCCTCCCTCAAAGAAAGGGTCCTTGTTTCCAAGGTTTCAGGAAACATGGCAGGACCGGAAAAACAAACGGTCCAAGTTCCCAAAACCACATAGGTGGAGGCCATCCCTCCCCCACACCCTCCCCCACCACCTCCCTCTCCCCCACCTTCCCCTCCCCTCCCCTCCCGATCTCTCTCCCCTAATCGGCTTTATCCCATTTTGCAGGAAAACTCTGGGAGTGGGAGAGCTGGCTTCAGACCCTTTGGTTCCAACCCCGCCCTATAAGTTTTCTAGGGTCCAGAAATAGAAAACTTCTAACAGGCCCTTCTTGAGTCACTCCCTCCCCCACCGCCCCCCCCCAACCTCACCCCCACCCCCAACCAGCAGCCCCCCACACACACTAGTACTGGTATGTCTTCCATACTCATCAGCCCACCTGTTATGATTGCCAGCAACTTCTCCAGGTGCTGTTCACCACGGAGGAAGGGTAGCCCTTCCACACACAGGCCCAGTAAGCAGTCAGTGAACCTGATGGTCAGCGAGCGGGCACTCCCCACTTGAGAGAAACTCTTTTGGCCACTACACGATCAATGTGGGATCTCAATTCCTAGCAAGGCCCAGAGGGCTTTACCAGGTGTCACCCGTTGCTCTTACACGACCCTCTGCGGAAGAACTAGGAAACCTATGACTGTATCTAAGGTCAGTGAAAATTTTCAGGCTCTTATAAGAGAATGTCCGCCTGCCTTTCTAGAGTAGCTGATGTAAGCCTACGGGCTTTATACCCCTAACGGCCCCGAGGCCCCGAGAACCGGAGGGCAATAAGTATTGCCTTTATTACTCAGTCAGTCTGCCTCAGACATGAAAAAGAAGTTGGAAGGGTTTGAACGGAAAAATCTTAGTGATTTGGTACTAGTGGCTCATTGAGTGTATAACAACAGAGATGACCCTAGCACGACAGAGACAAAGAAACTAGCTAAAATACTAGTAATTGCCATGAGAGACCCCAGAGACTCAGGAAAAGGAGAGCATGGTCCACTCACGGAGAGACTAACCTGTGGGCACGGCCAAGCCATGGGGAAGGATCAATGTGCCTACTGCAGGAAAGAAGGACACTGGAAAAATCAGTGTCTTGAAACCCCAGGAGGGGTGCACGACCCTCCACTAGAGTGGATGGGCCTCATCTGCACCTAGAAAAACCAAGCAAGAGACAATAATGCTTGAAGAAGCTGAATGAAGGGGTCAGAGCTCTTTTTCCCTTCGCCACCATAAGCCCAGGCTAACTCTCCATGTAGGAGGCCAGCCAGTAAATTTCTTGGTGGACAGAGGGGCCACCTCCTTTGGTTCAGAAAGGAATACGGGCACATTTTCAAAGAAAAAAAATGAGAATTACTGTGAGCCTATGATTCCTTTCACAGATAACTCAAACCAGAAAGTTTGCAGGGATGTTAGGTGGGCTTCACAAGACAACAAGATAACAAATATCTATCTGCCCTTTGTCCCAGTTAGCTACCTGGTTATGATGGCACTGGCTCCTGGCTCAGCTGCTGAGCCAGTGAAGCAGTTATAGCAGGAGAAGACTAGGTGGCCGGTGGCCATCAACGGAAGGACCAAATCTCCACAGTGGGCTTCCTGTTTCAATATGGAGCCACGTATGTCAGCTGCGGGACACCATCTCTATCCTGAGCTCATAATTGCCACCCCAGGTCTAGAATGCAGCGCGCAGGTACACACTATATGAAACAGTCTCTGATTAACCCCTCTCGATAACTTGCTGACATGGGAGTCTGGATAATCCAGTACATTTACTTTCCAGATGAGAAAACTCACTCAAAAACACACAGGAGTTGGCCCAGAGACACACAACTGGTTAACAACAAAGTCATATTCACAACCAGCGTCTGCACCAAGAGCCCGGTGCCCCACAGAACTGTGCCCATCGAGCAGTCAATATCTCCTGGACTCTCAAAAGATCTGAGCTGACACCCACCCCCGCCCCCCCCACCTCCTTGCTGCCCCCAAAGATTGTATTTCACAGGCTGGTACCGGATCTGCAGCTTGCGGAGAGGGACATATCTGATCAGAGAACACAGGGCAGAACAAGGGGGAGGAGGGGAGAATGGAGCACATCCTGGCCCAATACACCTTGAGGATGATGTTCCCAATCAGAGAAGCCAGTCCACAGAGAAGACCACATGGGCAGCCCCACGATGAGAAACGTCCCTCAAAGACCCATAGCCCTAGAGGGGACAACACTGGAGACACAGTGTGGGAACTGCGCCCGAACTGATCCTGCCACATCGAGGCATGACACTAAGAGAGTGCAGCGGAAGAGAAAGAAAACGGAGCATCAAAGTCCCCGGGGAATGGCAAAGGTGGACTTTGTGGTCAGGGCTCGGTGCCCCAACAGACTGGACTGGAAAACACTCCTAAAGTTCACCACACAGTCCTTGTACTTTTCTTTCTTGGTTAGTGTTGTTTTCTTTTAGTGTCATTGGATTTTGGTTGGGTTTTGTTTTCATTTTTGTTTGTTTTTTTTTCTTTTTGTTGCTTGGTTTTGCTCAGTTTTGTCTTGTGCATGTTATTACCTTCACAGGTCTGTCTAATTAAGAGAGGCTGGATGAAGAATCTGGAGGAGTAAACATGTGACCGGCCCTTTCCATTGGGCATGGGAGTGAGGACGGTGGGGGGAAAGGAAGTGGTGTCAAGAAACCCAGAGACAAGCGAACAACAAGTGATGGAAATCGGTGGTGAGGGGGCATGTAGGAGGCCTGGTAGGGCGTGATCAAGGGTAATGTAACCAAGAGTAATTACTGAAACCCAAAGTAAGACTGAGCATGGCAGTGGGCACAAGAGGAAAATCAAAGGGTATAGAAGAGTGAGCTGGGAAGCAAGGGCCTGTTAGAGACGTCTAAATAAAGGCATGTACATATACTTACAAAGGGGCATGGGGAAATAGATCTATGTCCATATGTTTATAGATTTAGTATTAAGGTAGCAGATGGACATAGGGCCTCCGCTCAAGGACTCCCTCATTGCGAGAACACTGTTTTATTAAATTGGCATTCTACGATGCTCACTTTCCCTACACGATCACTGACCACAGAGCGGCTGCATAAGCAAATGTGGTGAAGAAATCCGATAGTGTCCAGCTACCAAATGATATAGCGTGTGGGGTCTTAAAGGCTTGAAGGTAAAGAAGCAGCCATCTGGCTCAGAAGCAACAGAGCCCACATGGAGGAAGGATACCAGCCTGTGTGATCACAAAGTTTCAAAGGGATAAGGCAACAGGCATCATGAGAACAAAAAAATCTTATCATGGAGAATGAGAGGGGACCGCCGGGTATAGACTCAAAACCTATTTACAGTGCACTGGACATCCCCTTACAGAAGGATCTCAGAGAGGAGATGAAAGAATACAGGGTATGAGACAGCAAAGATGAAACACAACTTTCCTCTAGTTCTTAATGCTTCCTCTTGCCCCACTATCATGATCCCAGTTCTACCATACTAATCTGGCCAAACTAGAGAAGGTATTCTAGTACCGATAGGAATTTCAAACACGGGGAATCCAGGGTGGATGGGCCCTTTAGGACCAGTGTTATGAGAGGAGATACTGGGAGGGTGGAGGAAGGGCAGGATGGAAAGTGGGAACCGATTACAAGGATCTTCATTGACCTCAAAAGAAAGGTGGGTGAAGATATGACAAATGAATTAGTACATTTCCAAGGATTGATGAGGGATGGGTGGCGGGTATTGAGGGGGGAAAAATGAGGAGCTGAGGCCAGGGGCTTGGGTGGAGAGTGGAGATTTTGAGAATAATGAGGGCAATTAATGTACAGATGTGCTTCAAACAGCTGATGCATATATGGATTGTGGTTAGTGTTGTAGGAGCCCCTAATAAAAAGATCATAAAAGAAACAAAAATAATCTGGGCAGAGGGCTCATGCAAGGAGGATCTCAGGCTGGATTAGACCAGTCAAAACATCTACTGCAGTCGCCTCACCCTGTGTCTATTCCTGAGTCAGGCATGAAGCTTAGGGCACACAGCCCCAGCAGCTGGCCAGTGAGAGAGGTGGGTCTCTGAGGCCATTCTACAGGGGGAATGGTCCTCTGTCCTGCAGGGCCCACCTTCCTTTGTAAGCGTGCTGTCTGGGGCACGGCTTTCATGGAGTCCACACCATGGGAGCTCTACTACTCATGGGGGATTGGCAGGAAGCCTCTGCTCATGCGCACACACCACCAACTAGCTGGAGGATCTCCGTGAACAAAGCCTGAGGCAGACAACAAGCCCACTAACTGGTTCTGTAAGAGATACAATCAGCATCCAGAAACCTGCAACTGGGAGTAAGAGGCAGCATACCTTGGTCCCAGCCCATCCCACTCTAATCTACAAGGAGTGATATTGCAAAGCAGAGGGTTTTCATAAAGCACTGCCAGGACTGTGGAATGAGCAGCCTCATTTGTGGACATGGATACTCTGTGATCCAGACGTACTACCTCCTCCCTTCCAGTCAGCTGACACAAAAACCCTTGCAAGCAGAAAGCCATGCATCTGAACAGTACCCACCAGCCACTCATGTGCAGCCCTGCTGCCTCCAAAGAGCCTTCCTGAGTGAGAGAGAAATCATGCAGAAGTCTGGTCTGTCACTCAAGTGAGTTTTATGAGCGTTAGGGAGGCGTGGTGGGCAAGTCTGGCCGACCCCAATGGCTGAATTGAATTTACATGGCCTAGGTTGGTCAATCCAGGTACAGGACCCACCCAGGTGTACCTCCCCTTCATGGCCAGAAACCTGGACCTCTGAGCATGCACAGGGTGCCTCTCCTAACTGGGCTCTTATCTTGGCCCTATGGGCATGCATAATGGATGCCCCAGTCCCTAGGATAGCTACCTAACATTTGCCCCCCTGAAGAGATATGGACCCAAATCTTTGGGGTACTGGGCGACGATATCTCTAGCTACTTCCTGCTGGCAAAACGGGCGATGTGGGGCTTTGGGTCCATACCCTTCCTACACTGCTGGGAGGGCTTGTCCATTGAGGGCAACTTTATCCAGGATGGATAAGGTTGAGGTGGTCCAGGAGATGGTAGTCGTGGACCTGGCACACTTGGTTCGGAAGCTTTAGTCACCCGATAACTTCTGGGAAAAACAAACGGTCTAAAAGGTAAACAGTTTGACTACGACAAGGCTAAGCTTGTGAGTTGACAGTGGCCTTGAAATTAGGTGAGTGTCACAGGAAACAAAAAATATCTTAGGAATACCAGACATGTGTGTTTGTTCATTGGAAGTACAGGAAGAGGGATAAAAGCATTCACACTTTCCCCTAGGAGGGCACAGGTTTGGCCACTACTAGGTGCAGGGGGATCACTGATTCATTTATGATGCTATGGTCTTGGACCCACTAATAAGACCCATTCTTCTTTTTAACCCTATAATGCTTCAATTTTAATTTTGGGAAAAAATTATTTTATTTTTGTTGTGGACTTTCATAGTTATAAATATATATATATATATATGAATATATACATTTTTTAATGTTATGAAAACATCATGCTCCGCATTATAGAGTTAAATGGAAATAATGGGCTAGTACAGGAGGAGTCAAAAGTGACCATAATAGAGTAACTGCCTAAGTCATTTTGAATTTTCTTGGGATCAATTGGAGTAAAGGCTTGTAAATTACCCGGTGTCCAAATTCCCATGGTGCCTCCTACAACGCGTAGAATGTTCAGGGATGTTTCAGGGCTGGGAGATTAGTAACCCCTAAGTCCAGGATAACTTAGGGCAGGGGTCCTGAAACTGTTTACCCAGGGGGCCAGTTTACTGTACCTCACGCTATTGGAGGGGCAGACTATAGTTAATAAAAAAACAACAAAAATTATGAAAAAATTCATGTGCACCATGCACATCTTGATTTGAAGTTCAAAAAAAAAAAAATAAATGGGGCACATACACCCGGCAGAAAGGATCATTGTCCTCGGCTGTCTGCATGTGGCCCATAGGCTGTAGTTTGAGGACCCATGCTGTAGGCGGTCACCAAGAGGATGTGGTTTCAACCCAATAGCTTGGAGACACTACAATTTGTTTAAAAATAATATGGCAGAAGGAGTCCCTGATTGACCCACGCAAGACTAGTTTTCCCATCCCCTATTACTAAGAGTTCATAGTTATGGTTAAGGGGAACCAGGACATCCCGATCTGATCCCTTAAATTCAAGTGTGGGCTGACATTGCCACTAAGAAGCCTGCAAATATAAGACTTACTCCCTCCCTCAAAGAAAGGGTCCTTGTTTCCAAGGTTTCAGGAAACATGGCAGGACCGGAAAAACAAACGGTCCAAGTTCCCAAAACCACATAGGTGGAGGCCATCCCTCCCCCACACCCTCCCCCACCACCTCCCTCTCCCCCACCTTCCCCTCCCCTCCCCTCCCGATCTCTCTCCCCTAATCGGCTTTATCCCATTTTGCAGGAAAACTCTGGGAGTGGGAGAGCTGGCTTCAGACCCTTTGGTTCCAACCCCGCCCTATAAGTTTTCTAGGGTCCAGAAATAGAAAACTTCTAACAGGCCCTTCTTGAGTCACTCCCTCCCCCACCGCCCCCCCCCAACCTCACCCCCACCCCCAACCAGCAGCCCCCCACACACACTAGTACTGGTATGTCTTCCATACTCATCAGCCCACCTGTTATGATTGCCAGCAACTTCTCCAGGTGCTGTTCACCACGGAGGAAGGGTAGCCCTTCCACACACAGGCCCAGTAAGCAGTCAGTGAACCTGATGGTCAGCGAGCGGGCACTCCCCACTTGAGAGAAACTCTTTTGGCCACTACACGATCAATGTGGGATCTCAATTCCTAGCAAGGCCCAGAGGGCTTTACCAGGTGTCACCCGTTGCTCTTACACGACCCTCTGCGGAAGAACTAGGAAACCTATGACTGTATCTAAGGTCAGTGAAAATTTTCAGGCTCTTATAAGAGAATGTCCGCCTGCCTTTCTAGAGTAGCTGATGTAAGCCTACGGGCTTTATACCCCTAACGGCCCCGAGGCCCCGAGAACCGGAGGGCAATAAGTATTGCCTTTATTACTCAGTCAGTCTGCCTCAGACATGAAAAAGAAGTTGGAAGGGTTTGAACGGAAAAATCTTAGTGATTTGGTACTAGTGGGTCATTGAGTGTATAACAACAGAGATGACCCTAGCACGACAGAGACAAAGAAACTAGCTAAAATACTAGTAATTGCCATGAGAGACCCCAGAGACTCAGGAAAAGGAGAGCATGGTCCACTCACGGAGAGACTAACCTGTGGGCACGGCCAAGCCATGGGGAAGGATCAATGTGCCTACTGCAGGAAAGAAGGACACTGGAAAAATCAGTGTCTTGAAACCCCAGGAGGGGTGCACGACCCTCCACTAGAGTGGATGGGCCTCATCTGCACCTAGAAAAACCAAGCAAGAGACAATAATGCTTGAAGAAGCTGAATGAAGGGGTCAGAGCTCTTTTTCCCTTCGCCACCATAAGCCCAGGCTAACTCTCCATGTAGGAGGCCAGCCAGTAAATTTCTTGGTGGACAGAGGGGCCACCTCCTTTGGTTCAGAAAGGAATACGGGCACATTTTCAAAGAAAAAAAATGAGAATTACTGTGAGCCTATGATTCCTTTCACAGATAACTCAAACCAGAAAGTTTGCAGGGATGTTAGGTGGGCTTCACAAGACAACAAGATAACAAATATCTATCTGCCCTTTGTCCCAGTTAGCTACCTGGTTATGATGGCACTGGCTCCTGGCTCAGCTGCTGAGCCAGTGAAGCAGTTATAGCAGGAGAAGACTAGGTGGCCGGTGGCCATCAACGGAAGGACCAAATCTCCACAGTGGGCTTCCTGTTTCAATATGGAGCCACGTATGTCAGCTGCGGGACACCATCTCTATCCTGAGCTCATAATTGCCACCCCAGGTCTAGAATGCAGCGCGCAGGTACACACTATATGAAACAGTCTCTGATTAACCCCTCTCGATAACTTGCTGACATGGGAGTCTGGATAATCCAGTACATTTACTTTCCAGATGAGAAAACTCACTCAAAAACACACAGGAGTTGGCCCAGAGACACACAACTGGTTAACAACAAAGTCATATTCACAACCAGCGTCTGCACCAAGAGCCCGGTGCCCCACAGAACTGTGCCCATCGAGCAGTCAATATCTCCTGGACTCTCAAAAGATCTGAGCTGACACCCACCCCCGCCCCCCCCACCTCCTTGCTGCCCCCAAAGATTGTATTTCACAGGCTGGTACCGGATCTGCAGCTTGCGGAGAGGGACATATCTGATCAGAGAACATAGGGCAGAACAAGGGGGAGGAGGGGAGAATGGAGCACATCCTGGCCCAATACACCTTGAGGATGATGTTCCCAATCAGAGAAGCCAGTCCACAGAGAAGACCACATGGGCAGCCCCACGATGAGAAACGTCCCTCAAAGACCCATAGCCCTAGAGGGGACAACACTGGAGACACAGTGTGGGAACTGCGCCCGAACTGATCCTGCCACATCGAGGCATGACACTAAGAGAGTGCAGCGGAAGAGAAAGAAAACGGAGCATCAAAGTCCCCGGGGAATGGCAAAGGTGGACTTTGTGGTCAGGGCTCGGTGCCCCAACAGACTGGACTGGAAAACACTCCTAAAGTTCACCACACAGTCCTTGTACTTTTCTTTCTTGGTTAGTGTTGTTTTCTTTTAGTGTCATTGGATTTTGGTTGGGTTTTGTTTTCATTTTTGTTTGTTTTTTTTTCTTTTTGTTGCTTGGTTTTGCTCAGTTTTGTCTTGTGCATGTTATTACCTTCACAGGTCTGTCTAATTAAGAGAGGCTGGATGAAGAATCTGGAGGAGTAAACATGTGACCGGCCCTTTCCATTGGGCATGGGAGTGAGGACGGTGGGGGGAAAGGAAGTGGTGTCAAGAAACCCAGAGACAAGCGAACAACAAGTGATGGAAATCGGTGGTGAGGGGGGATGTAGGAGGCCTGGTAGGGCGTGATCAAGGGTAATGTAACCAAGAGTAATTACTGAAACCCAAAGTAAGACTGAGCATGGCAGTGGGCACAAGAGGAAAATCAAAGGGTATAGAAGAGTGAGCTGGGAAGCAAGGGCCTGTTAGAGACGTCTAAATAAAGGCATGTACATATACTTACAAAGGGGCATGGGGAAATAGATCTATGTCCATATGTTTATAGATTTAGTATTAAGGTAGCAGATGGACATAGGGCCTCCGCTCAAGGACTCCCTCATTGCGAGAACACTGTTTTATTAAATTGGCATTCTACGATGCTCACTTTCCCTACACGATCACTGACCACAGAGCGGCTGCATAAGCAAATGTGGTGAAGAAATCCGATAGTGTCCAGCTACCAAATGATATAGCGTGTGGGGTCTTAAAGGCTTGAAGGTAAAGAAGCAGCCATCTGGCTCAGAAGCAACAGAGCCCACATGGAGGAAGGATACCAGCCTGTGTGATCACAAAGTTTCAAAGGGATAAGGCAACAGGCATCATGAGAACAAAAAAATCTTATCATGGAGAATGAGAGGGGACCGCCGGGTATAGACTCAAAACCTATTTACAGTGCACTGGACATCCCCTTACAGAAGGATCTCAGAGAGGAGATGAAAGAATACAGGGTATGAGACAGCAAAGATGAAACACAACTTTCCTCTAGTTCTTAATGCTTCCTCTTGCCCCACTATCATGATCCCAGTTCTACCATACTAATCTGGCCAAACTAGAGAAGGTATTCTAGTACCGATAGGAATTTCAAACACGGGGAATCCAGGGTGGATGGGCCCTTTAGGACCAGTGTTATGAGAGGAGATACTGGGAGGGTGGAGGAAGGGCAGGATGGAAAGTGGGAACCGATTACAAGGATCTTCATTGACCTCAAAAGAAAGGTGGGTGAAGATATGACAAATGAATTAGTACATTTCCAAGGATTGATGAGGGATGGGTGGCGGGTATTGAGGGGGGAAAAATGAGGAGCTGAGGCCAGGGGCTTGGGTGGAGAGTGGAGATTTTGAGAATAATGAGGGCAATTAATGTACAGATGTGCTTCAAACAGCTGATGCATATATGGATTGTGGTTAGTGTTGTAGGAGCCCCTAATAAAAAGATCATAAAAGAAACAAAAATAATCTGGGCAGAGGGCTCATGCAAGGAGGATCTCAGGCTGGATTAGACCAGTCAAAACATCTACTGCAGTCGCCTCACCCTGTGTCTATTCCTGAGTCAGGCATGAAGCTTAGGGCACACAGCCCCAGCAGCTGGCCAGTGAGAGAGGTGGGTCTCTGAGGCCATTCTACAGGGGGAATGGTCCTCTGTCCTGCAGGGCCCACCTTCCTTTGTAAGCGTGCTGTCTGGGGCACGGCTTTCATGGAGTCCACACCATGGGAGCTCTACTACTCATGGGGGATTGGCAGGAAGCCTCTGCTCATGCGCACACACCACCAACTAGCTGGAGGATCTCCGTGAACAAAGCCTGAGGCAGACAACAAGCCCACTAACTGGTTCTGTAAGAGATACAATCAGCATCCAGAAACCTGCAACTGGGAGTAAGAGGCAGCATACCTTGGTCCCAGCCCATCCCACTCTAATCTACAAGGAGTGATATTGCAAAGCAGAGGGTTTTCATAAAGCACTGCCAGGACTGTGGAATGAGCAGCCTCATTTGTGGACATGGATACTCTGTGATCCAGACGTACTACCTCCTCCCTTCCAGTCAGCTGACACAAAAACCCTTGCAAGCAGAAAGCCATGCATCTGAACAGTACCCACCAGCCACTCATGTGCAGCCCTGCTGCCTCCAAAGAGCCTTCCTGAGTGAGAGAGAAATCATGCAGAAGTCTGGTCTGTCACTCAAGTGAGTTTTATGAGCGTTAGGGAGGCGTGGTGGGCAAGTCTGGCCGACCCCAATGGCTGAATTGAATTTACATGGCCTAGGTTGGTCAATCCAGGTACAGGACCCACCCAGGTGTACCTCCCCTTCATGGCCAGAAACCTGGACCTCTGAGCATGCACAGGGTGCCTCTCCTAACTGGGCTCTTATCTTGGCCCTATGGGCATGCATAATGGATGCCCCAGTCCCTAGGATAGCTACCTAACATTTGCCCCCCTGAAGAGATATGGACCCAAATCTTTGGGGTACTGGGCGACGACATCTCTAGCTACTTCCTGCTGGCAAAACGGGCGAAGCGGGGCTTTGGGTCCATACCCTTCCTACACTGCTGGGAGGGCTTGTCCATTGAGGGCAACTTTATCCAGGATGGATAAGGTTGAGGTGGTCCAGGAGATGGTAGTCGTGGACCTGGCACACTTGGTTCGGAAGCTTTAGTCACCCGATAACTTCTGGGAAAAACAAACGGTCTAAAAGGTAAACAGTTTGACTACGACAAGGCTAAGCTTGTGAGTTGACAGTGGCCTTGAAATTAGGTGAGTGTCACAGGAAACAAAAAATATCTTAGGAATACCAGACATGTGTGTTTGTTCATTGGAAGTACAGGAAGAGGGATAAAAGCATTCACACTTTCCCCTAGGAGGGCACAGGTTTGGCCACTACTAGGTGCAGTGGGATCACTGATTCATTTATGATGCTAAGGTCTTGGACCCACTAATAAGACCCATTCTTCTTTTTAACCCTATAATGCTTCAATTTTAATTTTGGGAATAAATTATTTTATTTTTGTTGTGGACTTTCATAGTTATAAATATATATATATATATATGAATATATACATTTTTTAATGTTATGGAAACATCATGCTCCGCATTATAGAGTTAAATGGAAATAATGGGCTAGTACAGGAGGAGTCAAAAGTGACCATAATAGAGTAACTGCCTAAGTCATTTTGAATTTTCTTGGGATCAATTGGAATGAAGGCTTGTAAATTACCCGGGGTCCAAATTCCCATGGTGCCTCCTACAACGCGTAGAATGTTCAGGGATGTTTCAGGGCTGGGAGATTAGTAACCCCTAAGTCCAGGATAACTTAGGGCAGGGGTCCTGAAACTGTTTACCCAGGGGGCCAGTTTACTGTACCTCACGCTATTGGAGGGGCAGACTATAGTTAATAAAAAAACAACAAAAATTATGAAAAAATTCATGTGCACCATGCACATCTTGATTTGAAGTTCAAAAAAAAATAAAAGGGGCACATACACCAGGCAGAAAGGATCATTGTCCTCGGCTGTCTGCATGTGGCCCATAGGCTGTAGTTTGAGGACCCATGCTGTAGGCGGTCACCAAGAGGATGTGGTTTCAACCCAATAGCTTGGAGACACTACAATTTGTTTAAAAGTAATGGGGAAGAAGGAGTCCCTGATTGACCCACGCAAGACTATTTTTCCCATCCCCTATTACTAAGAGTTCATAGTTATGGTTAAGGGGAACCAGGACATCCCGATCTGATCCCTTTAATTCAAGTGTGGGCTGACATTGCCACTAAAAAGCCTGCAAATATAAGACTTACTCCCTCCCTCAAAGAAAGTGTCCTTGTTTCCAAGGTTTCAGGAAACATGGCAGGACCGGAAAAACAAACGGTCCAAGTTCCCAAAACCACATAGGTGGAGGCCATCCCTCCCCCACACCCTCCCCCACCACCTTCCTCTCCCCCACCTTCCCCTCCCCTCCCCTCCCGATCTCTCTCCCCTAATCGGCTTTATCCCATTTTGCAGGAAAACTCTGGGAGTGGGAGAGCTGGCTTCAGACCCTTTGGTTCCAACCCCGCCCTATAAGTTTTCTAGCGTCCAGAAATAGAAAACTTCTAACAGGCCCTTATTGAGTCACTCCCTCCCCCACCGCCCCCCCCCAACCTCACCCCCACCCCCAACCAGCAGCCCCCCACACACACTAGTACTGGTATGCCTTCCATACTCATCAGCCCACCTGTTATGATTGCCAGCAACTTCTCCAGGTGCTGTTCACCACGGAGGAAGGGTAGCCCTTCCACACAGAGGCCCAGTAAGCAGTCAGTGAACCTGATGGTCAGCGAGCGGGCACTCCCCACTTGAGAGAAACTCTTTTGGCCACTACACGATCAATGTGGGATCTCAATTCCTAGCAAGGCCCAGAGGGCTTTACCAGGTGTCACCCGTTGCTCTTACACGACCCTCTGCGGAAGAACTAGGAAACCTATGACTGTATCTAAGGTCAGTGAAAATTTTCAGGCTCTTATAAGAGAATGTCCGCCTGCCTTTCTAGAGTAGCTGATGTAAGCCTACGGGCTTTATACCCCTAACGGCCCCGAGGCCCCGAGAACCGGAGGGCAATAAGTATTGCCTTTATTACTCAGTCAGTCTGCCTCAGACATGAAAAAGAAGTTGGAAGGGTTTGAACAGAAAAATCTTAGTGATTTGGTACTAGTGGCTCATTGAGTGTATAACAACAGAGATGACCCTAGCACGACAGAGACAAAGAAACTAGCTAAAATACTAGTAATTGCCATGAGAGACCCCAGAGACTCAGGAAAAGGAGAGCATGGTCCACTCACGGAGAGACTAACCTGTGGGCACGGCCAAGCCATGGGGAAGGATCAATGTGCCTACTGCAGGAAAGAAGGACACTGGAAAAATCAGTGTCTTGAAACCCCAGGAGAGGTGCACGACCCTCCACTAGAGTGGACGGGCCTCATCTGCACCTAGAAAAACCAAGCAAGAGACAATAATGCTTGAAGAAGCTGAATGAAGGGGTCAGAGCTCTTTTTCCCTTCGCCACCATAAGCCCAGGCTAACTCTCCATGTAGGAGGCCAGCCAGTAAATTTCTTGGTGGACAGAGGGGCCACCTTCTTAGGTTCAGAAAGGAATACGGGCACATTTTCAAAGAAAAAAATGTGAATTACTGTAAGCCTATGATTCCTTTCACAGATAACTCAAACCAGAAAGTTTGCAGGGATGTTAGGTGGGCTTCACAAGACAACAAGATAACAAATATCTATCTGCCCTTTGTCCCAGTTAGCTACCTGGTTATGATGGCACTGGATCCTGGCTCAGCTGCTGAGCCAGTGAAGCAGTTATAGCAGGAGAAGACTAGGTGGCCGGTGGCCATCAACGGAAGGACCAAATCTCCACAGTGGGCTTCCTGTTTCAATATGGAGCCACGTATGTCAGCTGCGGGACACCATCTCTATCCTGAGCTCATAATTGCCACCCCAGGCCTAGAATGCAGCGCGCAGGTACACACTATATGAAACAGTCTCTGATTAACCCCTCTCGATAACTTGCTGACATGGGAGTCTGGATAATCCAGTACATTTACTTTCCAGATGAGAAAACTCACTCAAAAACACACAGGAGTTGGCCCAGAGACACACAACTGGTTAACAACAAAGTCATATTCACAACCAGCGTCTGCACCAAGAGCCCGGTGCCCCACAGAACTGTGCCCATCGAGCAGTCAATATCTCCTGGACTCTCAAAAGATCTGAGCTGACACCCACCCCCGCCCCCCCCACCTCCTTGCTGCCCCCAAAGATTGTATTTCACAGGCTGGTACCGGATCTGCAGCTTGCAGAGAGGGACATATCTGATCAGAGAACACAGGGCAGAACAAGGGGGAGGAGGGGAGAATGGAGCACATCCTGGCCCAATACACCTTGAGCATGATGTTCCCAATCAGAGAAGCCAGTCCACAGAGAAGACCACATGGGCAGCCCCACGATGAGAAACGTCCCTCAAAGACCCATAGCCCTAGAGGGGACAACACTGGAGACACAGTGTGGGAACTGCGCCCGAACTGATCCTGCCACATCGAGGCATGACACTAAGAGAGTGCAGCGGAAGAGAAAGAAAACGGAGCATCAAAGTCCCCGGGGAATGGCAAAGGTGGACTTTGTGGTCAGGGCTCGGTGCCCCAACAGACTGGACTGGAAAACACTCCTAAAATTCAAAACACAGTCCTTGTACTTTTCTTTCTTGGTTAGTGTTGTTTTCTGTTAGTGTCATTGGATTTTGGTTGGGTTTTGTTTTCATTTTTGTTTGTTTTTTTTTTCTTTTTGTTGCTTGGTTTTGCTCAGTTCTGTCTTGTGCATGTTATTACCTTCACAGGTCTGTCTAATTAAGAGAGGCTGGATGAAGAATCTGGAGGAGTAAACATGTGACCGGCCCTTTCCATTGGGCATGGGAGTGAGGACGGTGGGGGGAAAGGAAGTGGTGTCAAGAAACCCAGAGACAAGCGAACAACAAGTGATGGAAATCGGTGGTGAGGGGGGATGTAGGAGGCCTGGTAGGGCGTGATCAAGGGTAATGTAACCAAGAGTAATTACTGAAACCCAAAGGAAGACTGAGCATGGCAGTGGGCACAAGAGGAAAATCAAAGGGTATAGAAGAGTGAGCTGGGAAGCAAGGGCCTGTTATAGACGTCTAAATAAAGGCATGTACATATACTTACAAAGGGGCATGGGGAAATAGATCTATGTCCATATGTTTATAGATTTAGTATTAAGGTAGCAGATGGACATAGGGCCTCCGCTCAAGGACTCCCTCATTGCGAGAACACTGTTTTATTAAATTGGCATTCTACGATGCTCACTTTCCCTACACGATCACTGACCACAGAGCGGCTGCATAAGCAAATGTGGTGAAGAAATCCGATAGTGTCCAGCTACCAAATGATATAGCATGTGGGGTCTTAAAGGCTTGAAGGTAAAGAAGCAGCCATCTGGCTCAGAAGCAACAGAGCCCACATGGAGGAAGGATACCAGCCTGTGTGATCACAAAGTTTCAAAGGGATAAGGCAACAGGCATCATGAGAACAAAAAAATCTTATCATGGAGAATGAGAGGGGACCGCCGGGTATAGACTCAAAACCTATTTACAGTTCACTGGACATCCCCTTACAGAAGGATCTCAGAGAGGAGATTAAAGAATACAGGGTATGAGACAGCAAAGATGAAACACAACTTTCCTCTAGTTCTTAATGCTTCCTCTTGCCCCTCTATCATGATCCCAGTTCTACCATACTAATCTGGCCAAACTAGAGAAGGTATTCTAGTACCGATAGGAATTTCAAACACGGGGAATCCAGGGTGGATGGGCCCTTTAGGACCAGTGTTATGAGAGGAGATACTGGGAGGGTGGAGGAAGGGCAGGATGGAAAGTGGGAACCGATTACAAGGATCTTCATTGACCTCAAAAGAAAGGTGGGTGAAGATATGACAAATGAATTAGTACATTTCCAAGGATTGATGAGGGATGGGTGGCGGGTATTGAGGGGGGAAAAATGAGGAGCTGAGGCCAGGGGCTTGGGTGGAGAGTGGAGATTTTGAGAATAATGAGGGCAATTAATGTACAGATGTGCTTCAAACAGCTGATGTATATATGGATTGTGGTTAGTGTTGTAGGAGCCCCTAATAAAAAGATCATAAAAGAAACAAAAATAATCTGGGCAGAGGGCTCATGCAAGGAGGATCTCAGGCTGGATTAGACCAGTTAAAACATCTACTGGAGTCGCCTCACCCTGTGTCTATTCCTGAGTCAGGCATGAAGCTTAGGGCACACAGCCCCAGCAGCTAGCCAGTGAGAGAGGTGGGTCTCTGAGGCCATTCTACAGGGGGAATGGTCCTCTGTCCTGCAGGGCCCACCTTCCTTTGTAAGCGTGCTGTCTGGGGCACGGCTTTCATGGAGTCCACACCATGGGAGCTCTACTACTCATGGGGGATTGGCAGGAAGCCTCTGCTCATGCGCACACACCACCAACTAGCTGGAGGATCTCCGTGAACAAAGCCTGAGGCAGACAACAAGCCCACTAACTGGTTCTGTAAGAGATACAATCAGCATCCAGAAACCTGCAACTGGGAGTAAGAGGCAGCATACCTTGGTCCCAGCCCATCCCACTCTAATCTACAAGGAGTGATATTGCAAAGCAGAGGGTTTTCATAAAGCACTGCCAGGACTGTGGAATGAGCAGCCTCATTTGTGGACATGGATACTCTGTGATCCAGACGTACTACCTCCTCCCTTCCAGTCAGCTGACACAAAAACCCTTGCAAGCAGAAAGCCATGCATCTGAACAGTACCCACCAGCCACTCATGTGCAGCCCTGCTGCCTCCAAAGAGCCTTCCTGAGTGAGAGAGAAATCATGCAGAAGTCTGGTCTGTCACTCAAGTGAGTTTTATGAGCGTTAGGGAGGCGTGGTGGGCAAGTCTGGCCGACCCCAATGACTGAATTGAATTTACATGGCCTAGGTTGGTCAATCCAGGTACAGGACCCACCCAGGTGTACCTCCCCTTCATGGCCAGAAACCTGGACCTCTGAGCATGCACAGGGTGCCTCTCCTAACTGGGCTCTTATCTTGGCCCTATGGGCATGCATAATGGATGCCCCAGTCCCTAGGATAGCTACCTAACATTTGCCCCCCTGAAGAGATATGGACCCAAATCTTTTGGGTACTGGGCGACGACATCTCTAGCTACTTCCTGCTGGCAAAACGGGCGATGTGGGGCTTTGGGTCCATACCCTTCCTACACTGCTGGGAGGGGTTGTCCATTGAGGGCAACTTTATCCAGGATGGATAAGGTTGAGGTGGTCCAGGAGATGGTAGTCGTGGACCTGGCACACTTGGTTCGGAAGCTTTAGTCACCCGATAACTTCTGGGAAAAACAAACGGTCTAAAAGGTAAACAGTTTGACTACGACAAGGCTAAGCTTGTGAGTTGACAGTGGCCTTGAAATTAGGTGAGTGTCACAGGAAACAAAAAATATCTTAGGAATACCAGACATGTGTGTTTGTTCATTGGAAGTACAGGAAGAGGGATAAAAGCATTCACACTTTCCCCTAGGAGGGCACAGGTTTGGCCACTACTAGGTGCAGTGGGATCACTGATTCATTTATGATGCTAAGGTCTTGGACCCACTAATAAGACCCATTCTTCTTTTTAACCCTATAATGCTTCAATTTTAATTTTGGGAATAAATTATTTTATTTTTGTTGTGGACTTTCATAGTTATAAATATATATATATATATATATATATATGAATATATACATTTTTTAATGTTATGAAAACATCATGCTCCGCATTATAGCGTTAAATGGAAATAATGGGCTAGTACAGGAGGAGTCAAAAGTGACCATAATAGAGTAACTGCCTAAGTCATTTTGAATTTTCTTGGGATCAATTGGAGTAAAGGCTTGTAAATTACCCGGGGTCCAAATTCCCATGGTGCCTCCTACAACACGTAGAATGTTCAGGGATGTTTCAGGGCTGGGAGATTAGTAACCCCTAAGTCCAGGATAACTTAGGGCAGGGGTCCTGAAACTGTTTACCCAGGGGGCCAGTTTACTGTACCTCACGCTATTGGAGGGGCAGACTATAGTTAATAAAAAAACAACAAAAATTATGAAAAAATTCATGTGCACCATGCACATCTTGATTTGAAGTTCAAAAAAAAAATAAATGGGGCACATACACCAGGCAGAAAGGATCATTGTCCTCGGCTGTCTGCATGTGGCCCATAGGCTGTAGTTTGAGGACCCATGCTCTAGGCGGTCACCAAGAGGATGTGGTTTCAACCCAATAGCTTGGAGACACTACAATTTGTTTAAAAATAATGGGGCAGAAGGAGTCCCTGATTGACCCACGCAAGACTAGTTTTCCCATCCCCTATTACTAAGAGTTCATAGTTATGTTTAAGGGGAACCAGGACATCCCGATCTGATCCCTTTAATTCAAGTGTGGGCTGACATTGGCACTAAGAAGCCTGCAAATATAAGACTTACTCCCTCCCTCAAAGAAAGGGTCCTTGTTTCCAAGGTTTCAGGAAACATGGCAGGACCGGAAAAACAAACGGTCCAAGTTCCCAAAACCACATAGGTGGAGGCCATCCCTCCCCCACACCCTCCCCCACCACCTCCCTCTCCCCCACCTTCCCCTCCCCTCCCCTCCCGATCTCTCTCCCCTAATCGGCTTTATCCCATTTTGCAGGAAAACTCTGGGAGTGGGAGAGCTGGCTTCAGACCGTTTGGTTCCAACCCCGCCCTATAAGTTTTCTAGGGGCCAGAAATAGAAAACTTCTAACAGGCCCTTCTTGAGTCACTCCCTCCCCCACCGCGCCCCCCCAACCTCACCCCCACCCCCAACCAGCAGCCCCCCACACACACTAGTACTGGTATGTCTTCCATACTCATCAGCCCACCTGTTATGATTGCCAGCAACTTCTCCAGGTGCTGTTCACCACGGAGGAAAGGTAGCCCTTCCACACAGAGGCCCAGTAAGCAGTCAGTGAACCTGATGGTCAGCGAGCGGGCACTCCCCACTTGAGAGAAACTCTTTTGGCCACTACACGATCAATGTGGGATCTCAATTCCTAGCAAGGCCCAGAGGGCTTTACCAGGTGTCACCCGTTGCTCTTACACGACCCTCTGTGGAAGAACTAGGAAACCTATGACTGTATCTAAGGCAGTGAAAATTTTCAGGCTCTTATAAGAGAATGTCCGCCTGCCTTTCTAGAGTAGCTGATGTAAGCCTACGGGCTTTATACCCCTAACGGCCCCTAGGCCCTGAGAACCGGAGTGCAATAAGTATTGCCTTTATTACTCAGTCAGTCTGCCTCAGACATGAAAAAGAAGTTGGAAGGGTTTGAACGGAAAAATCTTAGTGATTTGGTACTAGTGGGTCATTGAGTGTATAACAACAGAGATGACCCTAGCACGACAGAGACAAAGAAACTAGCTAAAATACTAGTAATTGCCATGAGAGACCCCAGAGACTCAGGAAAAGGAGAGCATGGTCCACTCACGGAGAGACTAACCTGTGGGCACGGCCAAGCCATGGGGAAGGATCAATGTGCCTACTGCAGGAAAGAAGGACACTGGAAAAATCAGTGTCTTGAAACCCCAGGAGAGGTGCACGACACTCCACTATAGTGGACGGGCCTCATCTGCACCTAGAAAAACCAAGCAAGAGACAATAATGCTTGAAGAAGCTGAATGAAGGGGTCAGAGCTCTTTTTCCCTTCGCCACCATAAGCCCAGGCTAACTCTCCATGTAGGAGGCCAGCCAGTAAATTTCTTGGTGGACAGAGGGGCCACCTTCTTAGGTTCAGAAAGGAATACGGGCACATTTTCAAAGAAAAAAATGTGAATTACTGTAAGCCTATGATTCCTTTCACAGATAACTCAAACCAGAAAGTTTGCAGGGATGTTAGGTGGGCTTCACAAGACAACAAGATAACAAATATCTATCTGCCCTTTGTCCCAGTTAGCTACCTGGTTATGATGGCACTGGCTCCTGGCTCAGCTGCTGAGCCAGTGAAGCAGTTATAGCAGGAGAAGACTAGGTGACCGGTGGCCATCAACGGAAGGACCAAATCTCCACAGTGGGCTTCCTGTTTCAATATGGAGCCACGTATGTCAGCTGCGGGACACCATCTCTATCCTGAGCTCATAATTGCCACCCCAGGCCTAGAATGCAGCGCACAGGTACACACTATATGAAACAGTCTCTGATTAACCCCTCTCGATAACTTGCTGACATGGGAGTCTGGATAATCCAGTACATTTACTTTCCAGATGAGAAAACTCACTCAAAAACACCCAGGAGTTGGCCCAGAGACACACAACTGGTTAACAACAAAGTCATATTCACAACCAGCGTCTGCACCAAGAGCCCGGTGCCCCACAGAACTGTGCCCATCGAGCAGTCAATATCTTCTGGACTCTCAAAAGATCTGAGCTGACACCCACCCCCGCCCCCCCCACCTCCTTGCTGCCCCCAAAGATTGTATTTCACAGGCTGGTACCGGATCTGCAGCTTGCGGAGAGGGACATATCTGATCAGAGAACACAGGGCAGAACAAGGGGGAGGAGGGGAGAATGGAGCACATCCTGGCCCAATACACCTTGAGGATGATGTTCCCAGTCAGAGAAGCCAGTCCACAGAGAAGACCACATGGGCAGCCCCACGATGAGAAACGTCCCTCAAAGACCCATAGCCCTAGAGGGGACAACACTGGAGACACAGTGTGGGAACTGCGCCCGAACTGATCCTGCCACATCGAGGCATGACACTAAGAGAGTGCAGCGGAAGAGAAAGAAAACGGAGCATCAAAGTCCCCGGGGAATGGCAAAGGTGGACTTTGTGGTCAGGGCTCGGTGCCCCAACAGACTGGACTGGAAAACACTCCTAAAGTTCACCACACAGTCCTTGTACTTTTCTTTCTTGGTTAGTGTTGTTTTCTTTTAGTGTCATTGGATTTTGGTTGGGTTTTGTTTTCATTTTTGTTTGTTTTTTTTTCTTTTTGTTGCTTGGTTTTGCTCAGTCTTGTTTTGTGCATGTTATTACCTTCACAGGTCTGTCTAATTAAGAGAGGCTGGATGAAGAATCTGGAGGAGTAAACATGTGACCGGCCCTTTCCATTGGGCATGGGAGTGAGGACGGTGGGGGGAAAGGAAGTGGTGTCAAGAAACCCAGAGACAAGCGAACAACAAGTGATGGAAATTGGTGGTGAGGGGGGATGTAGGAGGCCTGGTAGGGCGTGATCAAGGGTAATGTAACCAAGAGTAATTACTGAAACCCAAAGTAAGATTGAGCATGGCAGTGGGCACAAGAGGAAAATCAAAGGGTATAGAAGAGTGAGCTGGGAAGCAAGGGCCTGTTATAGACGTCTAAATAAAGGCATGTACATATACTTACAAAGGGGCATGGGGAAATAGATCTATGTCCATATGTTTATAGATTTAGTATTAAGGTAGCAGATGGACATAGGGCCTCCGCTCAAGGACTCCCTCATTGCGAGAACACTGTTTTATTAAATTGGCATTCTACGATGCTCACTTTCCCTACACGATCACTGACCACAGAGCGGCTGCATAAGCAAATGTGGTGACGAAATCCGATAGTGTCCAGCTACCAAATGATATAGCGTGTGGGGTCTTAAAGGCTTGAAGGTAAAGAAGCAGCCATCTGGCTCAGAAGCAACAGAGCCCACATGGAGGAAGGATACCAGCCTGTGTGATCACAAAGTTTCAAAGGGTTAAGGCAACAGGCATCATGAGAACAAAAAAATCTTATCATGGAGAATGAGAGGGGACCGCCGGGTATAGACTCAAAACCTATTTACAGTGCACTGGACATCCCCTTACAGAAGGATCTCAGAGAGGAGATTAAAGAATACAGGGTATGAGACAGCAAAGATGAAACACAACTTTCCTCTAGTTCTTAATGCTTCCTCTTGCCCCACTATCATGATCCCAGTTCTACCATACTAATCTGGCCAAACTAGAGAAGGTATTCTAGTACCGATAGGAATTTCAAACACGGGGAATCCAGGGTGGATGGGCCCTTTAGGACCAGTGTTATGAGAGGAGATACTGGGAGGGTGGAGGATGGGCAGGATGGAAAGTGGGAACCGATTACAAGGATCTTCATTGACCTCAAAAGAAAGGTGGGTGAAGATATGACAAATGAATTAGTACATTTCCAAGGATTGATGAGGGATGGGTGGCGGGTATTGAGCGGGGAAAAATGAGGAGCTGAGGCCAGGGGCTTGGGTGGAGAGTGGAGATTTTGAGAATAATGAGGGCAATTAATGTGCTTCAAACAGCTGATGTATATATGGATTGTGGTTATTGTTGTAGGAGCCCCTAATAAAAAGATCATTAAAGAAACAAAAATAATCTGGGCAGAGGGCTCATGCAAGGAGGATCTCAGGCTGGATTAGACCAGTCAAAACATCTACTGGAGTCGCCTCACCCTGTGTCTATTCCTGAGTCAGGCATGAAGCTTAGGGCACACAGCCCCAGCAGCTGGCCAGTGAGAGAGGTGGGTCTCTGAGGCCATTCTACAGGGGGAATGGTCCTCTGTCCTGCAGGGCCCACCTTCCTTTGTAAGCGTGCTGTCTGGGGCACGGCTTTCATGGAGTCCACACCATGGGAGCTCTACTACTCATGGGGGATTGGCAGGAAGCCTCTGCTCTTGCGCACACACCACCAACTAGCTTGAGGATCTCCGTGAACAAAGCCTGAGGCAGACAACAAGCCCACTAACTGGTTATGTAAGAGATACAATCAGCATCCAGAAATCTGCAACTGGGAGTAAGAGGCAGCATACCTTGGTCCCAGCCCATCCCACTCTAATCTACAAGGAGCGATATTGCAAAGCAGAGGGTTTTCATAAAGCACTGCCAGGACTGTGGAATGAGCAGCCTCATTTGTGGACATGGATACTCTGTGATCCAGACGTACTACCTCCTCCCTTCCAGTCAGCTGACACAAAAACCCTTGCAAGCAGAAAGCCATGCATCTGAACAGTACCCACCAGCCACTCATGTGCAGCCCTGCTGCCTCCAAAGAGCCTTCCTGAGTGAGAGAGAAATCATGCAGAAGTCTGGTCTGTCACTCAAGTGAGATTTATGAGCATTAGGGAGGCGTGGTGGGCAAGTCTGGCCGACCCCAATGGCTGAATTGAATTTACATGGCCTAGGTTGGTCAATCCAGGTACAGGACCCACCCAGGTGTACCTCCCCTTCATGGCCAGAAACCTGGACCTCTGAGCATGCACAGGGTGCCTCTCCTAACTGGGCTCTTATCTTGGCCCTATGGGCATGCATAATGGATGCCCCAGTCCCTAGGATAGCTACCTAACATTTGCCCCCCTGAAGAGATATGGACCCAAATCTTTGGGGTACTGGGCGACGACATCTCTAGCTACTTCCTGCTGGCAAAACGGGCGATGTGGGGCTTTGGGTCCATACCCTTCCTACACTGCTGGGAGGGCTTGTCCATTGAGGGCAACTTTATCCAGGATGGATAAGGTTGAGGTGGTCCAGGAGATGGTAGTCGTGGACCTGGCACACTTGGTTCGGAAGCTTTAGTCACCCGATAACTTCTGGGAAAAACAAACGGTCTAAAAGGTAAACAGTTTGACTACGACAAGGCTAAGCTTGTGAGTTGACAGTGGCCTTGAAATTAGGTGAGTGTCACAGGAAACAAAAATATCTTAGGAATACCAGACATGTGTGTTTGTTCATTGGAAGTACAGGAAGAGGGATAAAAGCATTCACACTTTCCCCTAGGAGGGCACAGGTTTGGCCACTACTAGGTGCAGTGGGATCACTGATTCATTTATGATGCTAAGGTCTTGGACCCACTAATAAGACCCATTCTTCTTTTTAACCCTATAATGCTTCAATTTTAATTTTGGGAAAAAATTATTTTATTTTTGTTGTGGACTTTCATAATTATAAATATATATATATATATGAATATATACATTTTTTAATGTTATGAAAACATCATGCTCCGCATTATAGAGTTAAATGGAAATAATGGGCTAGTACAGGAGGAGTCAAAAGTGACCATAATAGAGTAACTGCCTAAGTCATTTTGAATTTTCTTGGGATCAATTGGAGTAAAGGCTTGTAAATTACCCGGGGTCCAAATTCCCATGGTGCCTCCTACAACGCGTAGAATGTTCAGGGATGTTTCAGGGCTGGGAGATTAGTAACCCCTAAGTCCAGGATAACTTAGGGCAGGGGTCCTGAAACTGTTTACCCAGGGGGCCAGTTTACTGTACCTCACGCTATTGGAGGGGCAGACTATAGTTAAAAAAAAAAACAACAAAAATTATGAAAAAATTCATGTGCACCATGCACATCTTGATTTGAAGTTCAAAAAATAAATAAATGGGGCACATACACCCGGAGAAAGGATCATTGTCCTCGGCTGTCTGCATGTGGCCCATAGGCTGTAGTTTGAGGACCCATGCTCTAGGCGGTCACCAAGAGGATGTGGTTTCAACCCAATAGCTTGGAGACACTACAATTTGTTTAAAAGTAATGGTGCAGAAGGAGTCCCTGATTGACCCACGCAAGACTAGTTTTCCCATCCCCTATTACTAAGAGTTCATAGTTATGGTTAAGGGGAACCAGGACATCCCGATCTGATCCCTTTAATTCAAGTGTGGGCTGACATTGGCACTAAGAAGCCTGCAAATATAAGACTTACTCCCTCCCTCAAAGAAAGGGTCCTTGTTTCCAAGGTTTCAGGAAACATGGCAGGACCGGAAAAACAAACGGTCCAAGTTCCCAAAACCACATAGGTGGAGGCCATCCCTCCCCCACACTCTCCCCCACCACCTCCCTCTCCCCCACCTTCCCCTCCCCTCCCCTCCCGATCTCTCTCCCCTAATCGGCTTTATCCCATTTTGCAGGAAAACTCTGGGAGTGGGAGAGCTGGCTTCAGACCCTTTGGTTCCAACCCCGCCCTATAAGTTTTCTAGGGTCCAGAAATAGAAAACTTCTAACAGGCCCTTATTGAGTCACTCCCTCCCCCACCGCCCCCCCCCCCAACCTCACCCCCACCCCCAACCAGCAGCCCCCCATACATACTAGTACTGGTATGTCTTCCATACTCATCAGCCCACCTGTTATGATTGTCAGCAACTTCTCCAGGTGCTGTTCACCACGGAGGAAGGGTAGCCCTTCCACACAGAGGCCCAGTAAGCAGTCAGTGAACCTGATGGTCAGCGAGCGGGCACTCCCCAATTGAGAGAAACTCTTTTGGCCACTACACGATCAATGTGGGATCTCAATTCCTAGCAAGGCCCAGAGGGCTTTACCAGGTGTCACCTGTTGCTCTTACACGACCCTCTGCGGAAGAACTAGGAAACCTATGACTGTATCTAAGGTCAGTGAAAATTTTCAGGCTCTTATAAGAGAATGTCCGCCTGCCTTTCTAGAGTAGCTGATGTAAGCCTACGGGCTTTATACCCCTAACGGCCCCGAGGCCCCGAGAACCGGAGGGCAATAAGTATTGCCTTTATTACTCAGTCAGTCTGCCTCAGACATGAAAAAGAAGTTGGAAGGGTTTGAACGGAAAAATCTTAGTGATTTGGTACTAGTGGCTCATTGAGTGTATAACAACAGAGATGACCCTAGCACGACAGAGACAAAGAAACTAGCTAAAATACTAGTAATTGCCATGAGAGACCCCAGAGACTCAGGAAAAGGAGAGCATGGTCCACTCACGGAGAGACTAACCTGTGGGCACGGCCAAGCCATGGGGAAGGATCAATGTGCCTACTGCAAGAAAGAAGGACACTGGAAAAATCAGTGTCTTGAAACCCCAGGAGAGGTGCACGACCCTCCACTAGAGTGGACGGGCCTCATCTGCACCTAGAAAAACCAAGCAAGAGACAGTAATGCTTGAAGAAGCTGAATGAAGGGGTCAGAGCTCTTTTTCCCTTCGCCACCATAAGCCCAGGCTAACTCTCCATGTAGGAGGCCAGCCAGTAAATTTCTTGGTGGACAGAGGGGCCACCTCCTTAGGTTCAGAAAGGAATACGGGCACATTTTCAAAGAAAAAAATGTGAATTACTGTAAGCCTATGATTCCTTTCACAGATAACTCAAACCAGAAAGTTTGCAGGGATGTTAGGTGGGCTTCACAAGACAACAAGATAACAAATATCTATCTGCCCTTTGTCCCAGTTAGCTACCTGGTTATGATGGCACTGGCTCCTGGCTCAGCTGCTGAGCCAGTGAAGCAGTTATAGCAGGAGAAGCCTAGGTGGCCGGTGGCCATCAACGGAAGGACCAAATCTCCACAGTGGGCTTCCTGTTTCAATATGGAGCCACGTATGTCAGCTGCGGGACACCATCTCTATCCTGAGCTCATAATTGCCACCCCAGGTCTAGAATGCAGCGCGCAGGTACACACTATATGAAACAGTCTCTGATTAACCCCTCTCGATAACTTGCTGACATGGGAGCCTGGGTAATCCAGTACATTTACTTTCCAGATGAGAAAACTCACTCAAAAACACACAGGAGTTGGCCCAGAGACACACAACTGGTTAACAACAAAGTCATATTCACAACCAGCGTCTGCACCAAGAGCCCGGTGCCCCACAGAACTGTGCCCATCGAGCAGTCAATATCTCCTGGACTCTCAAAAGATCTGAGCTGACACCCCCCCCGCCCCCCCCCCCCGCCTCCTTGCTGCCCCCAAAGATTGTATTTCACAGGCTGGTACCGGATCTGCAGCTTGCGGAGAGGGACATATCTGATCAGAGAACACAGGGCAGAACAAGGGGGAGGAGGGGAGAATGGAGCACATCCTGGCCCAATACACCTTGAGGATGATGTTCCCAATCAGAGAAGCCAGTCCACAGAGAAGACCACATGGGCAGCCCCACGATGAGAAACGTCCCTCAAAGACCCATAGCCCTAGAGGGGACAACACTGGAGACACAGTGTGGGAACTGCGCCCGAACTGATCCTGCCACATCGAGGCATGACACTAAGAGAGTGCAGCGGAAGAGAAAGAAAACGGAGCATCAAAGTCCCCGGGGAATGGCAAAGGTGGACTTTGTGGTCAGGGCTCGGTGCCCCAACAGACTGGACTGGAAAACACTCCTAAAGTTCACCACACAGTCCTTGTACTTTTCTTTTTTGGTTAGTGTTGTTTTCTTTTAGTGTCATTGGATTTTGGTTGGGTTTTGTTTTCATTTTTGTTTGTTTTTTTTTTTTCTTTTTGTTGCTTGGTTTTGCTCAGTTTTGTCTTGTGCATGTTATTACCTTCACAGGTCTGTCTAATTAAGAGAGGCTGGATGAAGAATCTGGAGGAGTAAACATGTGACCGGCCCTTTCCATTGGGCATGGGAGTGAGGACGGTGGGGGGAAAGGAAGTGGTGTCAAGAAACCCAGAGACAAGCGAACAACAAGTGATGGAAATCGGTGGTGAGGGGGGATGTAGGAGGCCTGGTAGGGCGTGATCAAGGGTAATGTAACCAAGAGTAATTACTGAAACCCAAAGTAAGACTGAGCATGGCAGTGGGCACAAGAGGAAAATCAAAGGGTATAGAAGAGTGAGCTGGGAAGCAAGGGCCTGTTATAGACGTCTAAATAAAGGCATGTACATATACTTACAAAGGGGCATGGGGAAATAGATCTATGTCCATATGTTTATAGATTTAGTATTAAGGTAGCAGATGGACATAGGGCCTCCGCTCAAGGACTCCCTCATTGCGAGAACACTGTTTTATTAAATTGGCATTCTACGATGCTCACTTTCCCTACACGATCACTGACCACAGAGCGGCTGCATAAGCAAATGTGGTGACGAAATCCGATAGTGTCCAGCTACCAAATGATATAGCGTGTGGGGTCTTAAAGGCTTGAAGGTAAAGAAGCAGCCATCTGGCTCAGAAGCAACAGAGCCCACATGGAGGAAGGATACCAGCCTGTGTGATCACAAAGTTTCAAAGGGTTAAGGCAACAGGCATCATGAGAACAAAAAAATCTTATCATGGAGAATGAGAGGGGACCGCCGGGTATAGACTCAAAACCTATTTACAGTGCACTGGACATCCCCTTACAGAAGGATCTCAGAGAGGAGATTAAAGAATACAGGGTATGAGACAGCAAAGATGAAACACAACTTTCCTCTAGTTCTTAATGCTTCCTCTTGCCCCACTATCATGATCCCAGTTCTACCATACTAATCTGGCCAAACTAGAGAAGGTATTCTAGTACCGATAGGAATTTCAAACACGGGGAATCCAGGGTGGATGGGCCCTTTAGGACCAGTGTTATGAGAGGAGATACTGGGAGGGTGGAGGATGGGCAGGATGGAAAGTGGGAACCGATTACAAGGATCTTCATTGACCTCAAAAGAAAGGTGGGTGAAGATATGACAAATGAATTAGTACATTTCCAAGGATTGATGAGGGATGGGTGGCGGGTATTGAGCGGGGAAAAATGAGGAGCTGAGGCCAGGGGCTTGGGTGGAGAGTGGAGATTTTGAGAATAATGAGGGCAATTAATGTGCTTCAAACAGCTGATGTATATATGGATTGTGGTTATTGTTGTAGGAGCCCCTAATAAAAAGATCATTAAAGAAACAAAAATAATCTGGGCAGAGGGCTCATGCAAGGAGGATCTCAGGCTGGATTAGACCAGTCAAAACATCTACTGGAGTCGCCTCACCCTGTGTCTATTCCTGAGTCAGGCATGAAGCTTAGGGCACACAGCCCCAGCAGCTGGCCAGTGAGAGAGGTGGGTCTCTGAGGCCATTCTACAGGGGGAATGGTCCTCTGTCCTGCAGGGCCCACCTTCCTTTGTAAGCGTGCTGTCTGGGGCACGGCTTTCATGGAGTCCACACCATGGGAGCTCTACTACTCATGGGGGATTGGCAGGAAGCCTCTGCTCTTGCGCACACACCACCAACTAGCTTGAGGATCTCCGTGAACAAAGCCTGAGGCAGACAACAAGCCCACTAACTGGTTATGTAAGAGATACAATCAGCATCTAGAAACCTGCAACTGGGAGTAAGAGGCAGCATACCTTGGTCCCAGCCCATCCCACTCTAATCTACAAGGAGTGATATTGCAAAGCAGAGGGTTTTCATAAAGCACTGCCAGGACTGTGGAATGAGCAGCCTCATTTGTGGACATGGATACTCTGTGATCCAGACGTACTACCTCCTCCCTTCCAGTCAGCTGACACAAAAACCCTTGCAAGCAGAAAGCCATGCATCTGAACAGTACCCACCAGCCACTCATGTGCAGCCCTGCTGCCTCCAAAGAGCCTTCCTGAGTGAGAGAGAAATCATGCAGAAGTCTGGTCTGTCACTCAAGTGAGATTTATGAGCATTAGGGAGGCGTGGTGGGCAAGTCTGGCCGACCCCAATGGCTGAATTGAATTTACATGGCCTAGGTTGGTCAATCCAGGTACAGGACCCACCCAGGTGTACCTCCCCTTCATGGCCAGAAACCTGGACCTCTGAGCATGCATAGGGTGCCTCTCCTAACTGGGCTCTTATCTTGGCCCTATGGGCATGCATAATGGATGCCCCAGTCCCTAGGATAGCTACCTAACATTTGCCCCCCTGAAGAGATATGGACCCAAATCTTTGGGGTACTGGGCGACGACATCTCTAGCTACTTCCTGCTGGCAAAACGGGCGATGTGGGGCTTTGGGTCCATACCCTTCCTACACTGCTGGGAGGGGTTGTCCATTGAGGGCAACTTTATCCAGGATGGATAAGGTTGAGGTGGTCCAGGAGATGGTAGTCGTGGACCTGGCACACTTGGTTCGGAAGCTTTAGTCACCCGATAACTTCTGGGAAAAACAAACGGTCTAAAAGGTAAACAGTTTGACTACGACAAGGCTAAGCTTGTGAGTTGACAGTGGCCTTGAAATTAGGTGAGTGTCACAGGAAACAAAAATATCTTAGGAATACCAGACATGTGTGTTTGTTCATTGGAAGTACAGGAAGAGGGATAAAAGCATTCACACTTTCCCCTAGGAGGGCACAGGTTTGGCCACTACTAGGTGCAGTGGGATCACTGATTCATTTATGATGCTAAGGTCTTGGACCCACTAATAAGACCCATTCTTCTTTTTAACCCTATAATGCTTCAATTTTAATTTTGGGAAAAAATTATTTTATTTTTGTTGTGGACTTTCATAATTATAAATATATATATATATATATGAATATATACATTTTTTAATGTTATGAAAACATCATGCTCCGCATTATAGAGTTAAATGGAAATAATGGGCTAGTACAGGAGGAGTCAAAAGTGACCATAATAGAGTAACTGCCTAAGTCATTTTGAATTTTCTTGGGATCAATTGGAGTAAAGGCTTGTAAATTACCCGGGGTCCAAATTCCCATGGTGCCTCCTACAACGCGTAGAATGTTCAGGGATGTTTCAGGGCTGGGAGATTAGTAACCCCTAAGTCCAGGATAACTTAGGGCAGGGGTCCTGAAACTGTTTACCCAGGGGGCCAGTTTACTGTACCTCACGCTATTGGAGGGGCAGACTATAGTTAAAAAAAAAAACAACAAAAATTATGAAAAAATTCATGTGCACCATGCACATCTTGATTTGAAGTTCAAAAAATAAATAAATGGGGCACATACACCCGGAGAAAGGATCATTGTCCTCGGCTGTCTGCATGTGGCCCATAGGCTGTAGTTTGAGGACCCATGCTCTAGGCGGTCACCAAGAGGATGTGGTTTCAACCCAATAGCTTGGAGACACTACAATTTGTTTAAAAGTAATGGGGCAGAAGGAGTCCCTGATTGACCCACGCAAGACTAGTTTTCCCATCCCCTATTACTAAGAGTTCATAGTTATGGTTAAGGGGAACCAGGACATCCCGATCTGATCCCTTTAATTCAAGTGTGGGCTGACATTGGCACTAAGAAGCCTGCAAATATAAGACTTACTCCCTCCCTCAAAGAAAGGGTCCTTGTTTCCAAGGTTTCAGGAAACATGGCAGGACCGGAAAAACAAACGGTCCAAGTTCCCAAAACCACATAGGTGGAGGCCATCCCTCCCCCACACTCTCCCCCACCACCTCCCTCTCCCCCACCTTCCCCTCCCCTCCCCTCCCGATCTCTCTCCCCTAATCGGCTTTATCCCATTTTGCAGGAAAACTCTGGGAGTGGGAGAGCTGGCTTCAGACCCTTTGGTTCCAACCCCGCCCTATAAGTTTTCTAGGGTCCAGAAATAGAAAACTTCTAACAGGCCCTTATTGAGTCACTCCCTCCCCCACCGCCCCCCCCCCAACCTCACCCCCACCCCCAACCAGCAGCCCCCCATACATACTAGTACTGGTATGTCTTCCATACTCATCAGCCCACCTGTTATGATTGTCAGCAACTTCTCCAGGTGCTGTTCACCACGGAGGAAGGGTAGCCCTTCCACACAGAGGCCCAGTAAGCAGTCAGTGAACCTGATGGTCAGCGAGCGGGCACTCCCCAATTGAGAGAAACTCTTTTGGCCACTACACGATCAATGTGGGATCTCAATTCCTAGCAAGGCCCAGAGGGCTTTACCAGGTGTCACCCGTTGCTCTTACACGACCCTCTGCGGAAGAACTAGGAAACCTATGACTGTATCTAAGGTCAGTGAAAATTTTCAGGCTCTTATAAGAGAATGTCCGCCTGCCTTTCTAGAGTAGCTGATGTAAGCCTACGGGCTTTATACCCCTAACGGCCCCGAGGCCCCGAGAACCGGAGGGCAATAAGTATTGCCTTTATTACTCAGTCAGTCTGCCTCAGACATGAAAAAGAAGTTGGAGGGTTTGAACGGAAAAATCTTAGTGATTTGGTACTAGTGGCTCATTGAGTGTATAACAACAGAGATGACCCTAGCACGACAGAGACAAAGAAACTAGCTAAAATACTAGTAATTGCCATGAGAGACCCCAGAGACTCAGGAAAAGGAGAGCATGGTCCACTCACGGAGAGACTAACCTGTGGGCACGGCCAAGCCATGGGGAAGGATCAATGTGCCTACTGCAAGAAAGAAGGACACTGGAAAAATCAGTGTCTTGAAACCCCAGGAGAGGTGCACGACCCTCCACTAGAGTGGACGGGCCTCATCTGCACCTAGAAAAACCAAGCAAGAGACAGTAATGCTTGAAGAAGCTGAATGAAGGGGTCAGAGCTCTTTTTCCCTTCGCCACCATAAGCCCAGGCTAACTCTCCATGTAGGAGGCCAGCCAGTAAATTTCTTGGTGGACAGAGGGGCCACCTCCTTAGGTTCAGAAAGGAATACGGGCACATTTTCAAAGAAAAAAATGTGAATTACTGTAAGCCTATGATTCCTTTCACAGATAACTCAAACCAGAAAGTTTGCAGGGATGTTAGGTGGGCTTCACAAGACAACAAGATAACAAATATCTATCTGCCCTTTGTCCCAGTTAGCTACCTGGTTATGATGGCACTGGCTCCTGGCTCAGCTGCTGAGCCAGTGAAGCAGTTATAGCAGGAGAAGCCTAGGTGGCCGGTGGCCATCAACGGAAGGACCAAATCTCCACAGTGGGCTTCCTGTTTCAATATGGAGCCACGTATGTCAGCTGCGGGACACCATCTCTATCCTGAGCTCATAATTGCCACCCCAGGTCTAGAATGCAGCGCGCAGGTACACACTATATGAAACAGTCTCTGATTAACCCCTCTCGATAACTTGCTGACATGGGAGCCTGGGTAATCCAGTACATTTACTTTCCAGATGAGAAAACTCACTCAAAAACACACAGGAGTTGGCCCAGAGACACACAACTGGTTAACAACAAAGTCATATTCACAACCAGCGTCTGCACCAAGAGCCCGGTGCCCCACAGAACTGTGCCCATCGAGCAGTCAATATCTCCTGGACTCTCAAAAGATCTGAGCTGACACCCCCCCCCGCCCCCCCCCCGCCTCCTTGCTGCCCCCAAAGATTGTATTTCACAGGCTGGTACCGGATCTGCAGCTTACGGAGAGGGACATATCTGATCAGAGAACACAGGGCAGAACAAGGGGGAGGAGGGGAGAATGGAGCACATCCTGGCCCAATACACCTTGAGCATGATGTTCCCAATCAGAGAAGCCAGTCCACAGAGAAGACCACATGGGCAGCCCCAAGATGAGAAACGTCCCTCAAAGACCCATAGCCCTAGAGGGGACAACACTGGAGACACAGTGTGGGAACTGCGCCCGAACTGATCCTGCCACATCGAGGCATGACACTAAGAGAGTGCAGCGGAAGAGAAAGAAAACGGAGCATCAAAGTCCCCGGGGAATGGCAAAGGTGGACTTTGTGGTCAGGGCTCGGTGCCCCAACAGACTGGACTGGAAAACACTCCTAAAGTTCACCACACAGTCCTTGTACTTTTCTTTTTTGGTTAGTGTTGTTTTCTTTTAGTGTCATTGGATTTTGGTTGGGTTTTGTTTTCATTTTTGTTTGTTTTTTTTTCTTTTTGTTGCTTGGTTTTGCTCAGTTTTGTCTTGTGCATGTTATTACCTTCACAGGTCTGTCTAATTAAGAGAGGCTGGATGAAGAATCTGGAGGAGTAAACATGTGACCGGCCCTTTCCATTGGGCATGGGAGTGAGGACGGTGGGGGGAAAGGAAGTGGTGTCAAGAAACCCAGAGACAAGCGAACAACAAGTGATGGAAATCGGTGGTGAGGGGGGATGTAGGAGGCCTGGTAGGGCGTGATCAAGGGTAATGTAACCAAGAGTAATTACTGAAACCCAAAGTAAGACTGAGCATGGCAGTGGGCACAAGAGGAAAATCAAAGGGTATAGAAGAGTGAGCTGGGAAGCAAGGGCCTGTTATAGACGTCTAAATAAAGGCATGTACATATACTTACAAAGGGGCATGGGGAAATAGATCTATGTCCATATGTTTATAGATTTAGTATTAAGGTAGCAGATGGACATAGGGCCTCCGCTCAAGGACTCCCTCATTGCGAGAACACTGTTTTATTAAATTGGCATTCTACGATGCTCACTTTCCCTACACGATCACTGACCACAGAGCGGCTGCATAAGCAAATGTGGTGACGAAATCCGATAGTGTCCAGCTACCAAATGATATAGCGTGTGGGGTCTTAAAGGCTTGAAGGTAAAGAAGCAGCCATCTGGCTCAGAAGCAACAGAGCCCACATGGAGGAAGGATACCAGCCTGTGTGATCACAAAGTTTCAAAGGGATAAGGCAACAGGCATCATGAGAACAAAAAAATCTTATCATGGAGAATGAGAGGGGACCGCCGGGTATAGACTCAAAACCTATTTACAGTGCACTGGACATCCCCTTACAGAAGGATCTCAGAGAGGAGATTAAAGAATACAGGGTATGAGACAGCAAAGATGAAACACAACTTTCCTCTAGTTCTTAATGCTTCCTCTTGCCCCACTATCATGATCCCAGTTCTACCATACTAATCTGGCCAAACTAGAGAAGGTATTCTAGTACCGATAGGAATTTCAAACACGGGGAATCCAGGGTGGATGGGCCCTTTAGGACCAGTGTTATGAGAGGAGATACTGGGAGGGTGGAGGAAGGGCAGGATGGAAAGTGGGAACCGATTACAAGGATCTTCATTGACCTCAAAAGAAAGGTGGGTGAAGATATGACAAATGAATTAGTACATTTCCAAGGATTGATGAGGGATGGGAGGAGGGTATTGAGAGGGGAAAAATGAGGAGCTGAGGCCAGGGGCTTGGGTGGAGAGTGGAGATTTTGAGAATAATGAGGGTAATTAATGTACAGATGTGCTTCAAACAGCTGATGTATATATGGATTGTGGTTAGTGTTGTAGGAGCCCCTAATAAAAAGATCATAAAAGAAACAAAAATAATCTGGGCAGAGGGCTCATGCAAGGAGGATCTCAGGCTGGATTAGACCAGTCAAAACATCTACTGGAGTCGCCTCACCCTGTGTCTATTCCTGAGTCAGGCATGAAGCTTAGGGCACACAGCCCCAGCAGCTGGCCAGTGAGAGAGGTGGGTCTCTGAGGCCATTCTACAGGGGGAATGGTCCTCTGTCCTGCAGGGCCCACCTTCCTTTGTAAGCGTGCTGTCTGGGGCACGGCTTTCATGGAGTCCACACCATGGGAGCTCTACTACTCATGGGGGATTGGCAGGAAGCCTCTGCTCATGCGCACACACCACCAACTAGCTGGAGGATCTCCGTGAACAAAGCCTGAGGCAGACAACAAGCCCACTAACTGGTTCTGTAAGAGATACAATCAGCATCCAGAAACCTGCAACTGGGAGTAAGAGGCAGCATACCTTGGTCCCAGCCCATCCCACTCTAATCTACAAGGAGTGATATTGCAAAGCAGAGGGTTTTCATAAAGCACTGCCAGGACTGTGGAATGAGCAGCCTCATTTGTGGACATGGATACTCTGTGATCCAGACGTACTACCTCCTCCCTTCCAGTCAGCTGAGACAAAAACCCTTGCAAGCAGAAAGCCATGCATCTGAACAGTACCCACCAGCCACTCATGTGCAGCCCTGCTGCCTCCAAAGAGCCTTCCTGAGTGAGAGAGAAATCATGCAGAAGTCTGGTCTGTCACTCAAGTGAGTTTTATGAGCGTTAGGGAGGCGTGGTGGGCAAGTCTGGCCGACCCCAATGGCTGAATTGAATTTACATGGCCTAGGTTGGTCAATCCAGGTACAGGACCCACCCAGGTGTACCTCCCCTTCATGGCCAGAAACCTGGACCTCTGAGCATGCACAGGGTGCCTCTCCTAACTGGGCTCTTATCTTGGCCCTATGGGCATGCATAATGGATGCCCCAGTCCCTAGGATAGCTACCTAACATTTGCCCCCCTGAAGAGATATGGACCCAAATCTTTGGGGTACTGGGCGACGACATCTCTAGCTACTTCCTGCTGGCAAAACGGGCGATGTGGGGCTTTGGGTCCATACCCTTCCTACACTGCTGGGAGGGGTTGTCCATTGAGGGCAACTTTATCCAGGATGGATAAGGTTGAGGTGGTCCAGGAGATGGTAGTCGTGGACCTGGCACACTTGGTTCGGAAGCTTTAGTCACCCGATAACTTCTGGGAAAAACAAACGGTCTAAAAGGTAAACAGTTTGACTACGACAAGGCTAAGCTTGTGAGTTGACAGTGGCCTTGAAATTAGGTGAGTGTCACAGGAAACAAAAAATATCTTAGGAATACCAGACATGTGTGTTTGTTCATTGGAAGTACAGGAGGAGGGATAAAAGCATTCACACTTTCCCCTAGGAGGGCACAGGTTTGGCCACTACTAGGTGCAGTGGGATCACTGATTCATTTATGATGCTAAGGTCTTGGACCCACTAATAAGACCCATTCTTCTTTTTAACCCTATAATGCTTCAATTTTAATTTTGGGAAAAAATTATTTTATTTTCGTTGTGGACTTTCATAGTTATAAATATATAAATATATATATATATATTTGAATATATACATTTTTTAATGTTATGAAAACATCATGCTCCGCATTATAGAGTTAAATGGAAATAATGGGCTAGTACAGGAGGAGTCAAAAGTGACCATAATAGAGTAACTGCCTAAGTCATTTTGAATTTTCTTGGGATCAATTGGAGTAAAGGCTTGTAAATTACCCGGGTTCCAAATACCCATGGTGCCTCCTACAACGCGTAGAATGTTCAGGGATGTTTTAGGGCTGGGAGATTAGTAACCCCTAAGTCCAGGATAACTTAGGGCAGGGGTCCTGAAACTGTTTACCCAGGGGGCCAGTTTACTGTACCTCAGGCTATTGGAGGGGCAGACTATAGTTTAAAAAAAAAACCAACAAAAATTATGAAAAAATTCATGTGCACCATGCACATCTTGATTTGAAGTTCAAAAAAAAAATAAATGGGGCACATACACCCGGCAGAAAGGATCATTGTCCTCGGCTGTCTGCATGTGGCCCATAGGCTGTAGTTTGAGGACCCATGCTCTAGGCGGTCACCAAGAGGATGTGGTTTCAACCCAATAGCTTGGAGACACTACAATTTGTTTAAAAGTAATGGGGCAGAAGGAGTCCCTGATTGACCCACGCAAGACTAGTTTTCCCATCCCCTATTACTAAGAGTTCATAGTTATGGTTAAGGGGAACCAGGACATCCCGATCTGATCCCTTTAATTCAAGTGTGGGCTGACATTGCCACTAAGAAGCCTGCAAATATAAGACTTACTCCCTCCCTCAAAGAAAGTGTCCTTGTTTCCAAGGTTTCAGGAAACATGGCAGGACCGGAAAAACAAACGGTCCAAGTTCCCAAAACCACATAGGTGGAGGCCATCCCTCCCCCACACCCTCCCCCACCACCTCCCTCTCCCCCACCTTCCCCTCCCCTCCCCTCCCGATCTCTCTCCCCTAATCGGCTTTATCCCATTTTGCAGGAAAACTCTGGGAGTGGGAGAGCTGGCTTCAGACCCTTTGGTTCCAACCCCGCCCTATAAGTTTTCTAGGGTCCAGAAATAGAAAACTTCTAACAGGCCCTTCTTGAGTCACTCCCTCCCCCACCGCCCCCCCCCAACCTCACCCCCACCCCCAACCAGCAGCCCCCCACACACACTAGTACTGGTATGTCTTCCATACTCATCAGCCCACCTGTTATGATTGCCAGCAACTTCTCCAGGTGCTGTTCACCACGGAGGAAGGGTAGCCCTTCCACACAGAGGCCCAGTAAGCAGTCAGTGAACCTGATGGTCAGCGAGCGGGCACTCCCCACTTGAGAGAAACTCTTTTGGCCACTACACGATCAATGTGGGATCTCAATTCCTAGCAAGGCCCAGAGGGCTTTACCAGGTGTCACCCGTTGCTCTTACACGACCCTCTGCGGAAGAACTAGGAAACCTATGACTGTATCTAAGGTCAGTGAAAAATTTCAGGCTCTTATAAGAGAATGTCCGCCTGCCTTTCCAGAGTAGCTGATGTAAGCCTACGGGCTTTATACCCCTAACGGCCCCGAGGCCCCGAGAACCGGAGGGCAATAAGTATTGCCTTTATTACTCAGTCAGTCTGCCTCAGACATGAAAAAGAAGTTGGAAGGGTTTGAACGGAAAAATCTTAGTGATTTGGTACTAGTGGCTCATTGAGTGTATAACAACAGAGATGACCCTAGCACGACAGAGACAAAGAAACTAGCTAAAATACTAGTAATTGCCATGAGAGACCCCAGAGACTCAGGAAAAGGAGAGCATGGTCCACTCACGGAGAGACTAACCTGTGGGCACGGCCAAGCCATGGGGAAGGATCAATGTGCCTACTGCAGGAAAGAAGGACACTGGAAAAATCAGTGTCTTGAAACCCCAGGAGAGGTGCACGACCCTCCACTAGAGTGGACGGGCCTCATCTGCACCTAGAAAAACCAAGCAAGAGACAATAATGCTTGAAGAAGCTGAATGAAGGGGTCAGAGCTCTTTTTCCCTTCGCCACCATAAGCCCAGGCTAACTCTCCATGTAGGAGGCCAGCCAGTAAATTTCTTGGTGGACAGAGGGGCCACCTCCTTAGGTTCAGAAAGGAATACGGGCACATTTCCAAAGAAAAAAATGTGAATTACTGTAAGCCTATGATTCCTTTCACAGATAACTCAAACCAGAAAGTTTGCAGGGATGTTAGGTGGGCTTCACAAGACAACAAGATAACAAATATCTATCTGCCCTTTGTCCCAGTTAGCTACCTGGTTATGATGGCACTGGCTCCTGGCTCAGCTGCTGAGCCAGTGAAGCAGTTATAGCAGGAGAAGCCTAGGTGGCCGGTGGCCATCAACGGAAGGACCAAATCTCCACAGTGGGCTTCCTGTTTCAATATGGAGCCACGTATGTCAGCTGCGGGACACCATCTCTATCCTGAGCTCATAATTGCCACCCCAGGTCTAGAATGCAGCGCGCAGGTACACACTATATGAAACAGTCTCTGATTAACCCCTCTCGATAACTTGCTGACATGGGAGTCTGGATAATCCAGTACATTTACTTTCCAGATGAGAAAACTCACTCAAAAACACACAGGAGTTGGCCCAGAGACACACAACTGGTTAACAACAAAGTCATATTCACAACCAGCGTCTGCACCAAGAGCCCGGTGCCCCACAGAACTGTGCCCATCGAGCAGTCAATATCTTCTGGACTCTCAAAAGATCTGAGCTGACACCCCCCACCGGCCCCCCCCGCCTCCTTGCTGCCCCCAAAGATTGTATTTCACAGGCTGGTACCGGATCTGCAGCTTGCGGAGAGGGACATATCTGATCAGAGAACACAGGGCAGAACAAGGGGGAGGAGGGGAGAATGGAGCACATCCTGGCCCAATACACCTTGAGGATGATGTTCCCAATCAGAGAAGCCAGTCCACAGAGAAGACCACATGGGCAGCCCCACGATGAGAAACGTCCCTCAAAGACCCATAGCCCTAGAGGGGACAACACTGGAGACACAGTGTGGGAACTGCGCCCGAACTGATCCTGCCACATCGAGGCATGACACTAAGAGAGTGCAGCGGAAGAGAAAGAAAACGGAGCATCAAAGTCCCCGGGGAATGGCAAAGGTGGACTTTGTGGTCAGGGCTCGGTGCCCCAACAGACTGGACTGGAAAACACTCCTAAAGTTCACCACACAGTCCTTGTACTTTTCTTTCTTGGTTAGTGTTGTTTTCTTTTAGTGTCATTGGATTTTGGTTGGGTTTTGTTTTCATTTTTGTTTGTTTTTTTTTCTTTTTGTTGCTTGGTTTTGCTCAGTTTTGTCTTGTGCATGTTATTACCTTCACAGGTCTGTCTAATTAAGAGAGGCTGGATGAAGAATCTGGAGGAGTAAACATGTGACCGGCCCTTTCCATTGGGCATGGGAGTGAGGACGGTGGGGGGAAAGGAAGTGGTGTCAAAAACCCCAGAGACAAGCGAACAACAAGTGATGGAAATCGGTGGTGAGGGGGGATGTAGGAGGCTTGGTAGGGCGTGATCAAGGGTAATGTAACCAAGAGTAATTACTGTAAACCAAAGTAAGACTGAGCATGGCAGTGGGCACAAGAGGAAAATCAAAGGGTATAGAAGAGTGAGCTGGGAAGCAAGGGCCTGTTATAGACGTCTAAATAAAGGCATGTACATATACTTACAAAGGGGCATGGGGAAATAGATCTATGTCCATATGTTTATAGATTTAGTATTAAGGTAGCAGATGGACATAGGGCCTCCGCTCAAGGACTCCCTCGTTGCGAGAACACTGTTTTATTAAATTGGCATTCTACGATGCTCACTTTCCCTACACGATCACTGACCACAGAGCGGCTGCATAAGCAAATGTGGTGAAGAAATCCGATAGTGTCCAGCTACCAAATGATATAGCGTGTGGGGTCTTAAAGGCTTGAAGGTAAAGAAGCAGCCATCTGGCTCAGAAGCAACAGAGCCCACATGGAGGAAGGATACCAGCCTGTGTGATCACAAAGTTTCAAAGGGATAAGGCAACAGGCATCATGAGAACAAAAAAATCTTATCATGGAGAATGAGAGGGGACCGCCGGGTATAGACTCAAAACCTATTTACAGTGCACTGGACATCCCCTTACAGAAGGATCTCAGAGAGGAGATTAAAGAATACAGGGTATGAGACAGCAAAGATGAAACACAACTTTCCTCTAGTTCTTAATGCTTCCTCTTGCCCCACTATCATGATCCCAGTTCTACCATACTAATCTGGCCAAACTAGAGAAGGTATTCTAGTACCGATAGGAATTTCAAACACGGGGAATCCAGGGTGGATGGGCCCTTTAGGACCAGTGTTATGAGAGGAGATACTGGGAGGGTGGAGGAAGGACAGGATGGAAAGTGGGAACCGATTACAAGGATCTTCATTGACCTCAAAAGAAAGGTGGGTGAAGATATGACAAATGAATTAGTACATTTCCAAGGATTGATGAGGGATGGGTGGCGGGTATTGAGGGGGGGAAAATGAGGAGCTGAGGCCAGGGGCTTGGGTGGAGAGAGGAGATTTTGAGAATAATGAGGGCAATTAATGTACAGATGTGCTTCAAACAGCTGATGCATATATGGATTGTGGTTAGTGTTGTAGGAGCCCCTAATAAAAAGATCATAAAAGAAACAAAAATAATCTGGGCAGAGGGCTCATGCAAGGAGGATCTCAGGCTGGATTAGACCAGTCAAAACATCTACTGGAGTCGCCTCACCCTGTGTCTATTCCTGAGTCAGGCATGAAGCTTAGGGCACACAGCCCCAGCAGCTGGCCAGTGAGAGAGGTGGGTCTCTGAGGCCATTCTACAGGGGGAATGGTCCTCTGTCCTGCAGGGCCCACCTTCCTTTGTAAGCGTGCTGTCTGGGGCACGGCTTTCATGGAGTCCACACCATGGGAGCTCTACTACTCATGGGGGATTGGCAGGAAGCCTCTGCTCATGCGCACACACCACCAACTAGCTGGAGGATCTCCGTGAACAAAGCCTGAGGCAGACAACAAGCCCACTAACTGGTTCTGTAAGAGATACAATCAGCATCCAGAAACCTGCAACTGGGAGTAAGAGGCAGCATACCTTGGTCCCAGCCCATCCCACTCTAATCTACAAGGAGTGATATTGCAAAGCAGAGGGTTTTCATAAAGCACTGCCAGGACTGTGGAATGAGCAGCCTCATTTGTGGACATGGATACTCTGTGATCCAGACGTACTACCTCCTCCCTTCCAGTCAGCTGAGACAAAAACCCTTGCAAGCAGAAAGCCATGCATCTGAACAGTACCCACCAGCCACTCATGTGCAGCCCTGCTGCCTCCAAAGAGCCTTCCTGAGTGAGAGAGAAATCATGCAGAAGTCTGGTCTGTCACTCAAGTGAGTTTTATGAGCGTTAGGGAGGCGTGGTGGGCAAGTCTGGCCGACCCCAATGGCTGAATTGAATTTACATGGCCTAGGTTGGTCAATCCAGGTACAGGACCCACCCAGGTGTACCTCCCCTTCATGGCCAGAAACCTGGACCTCTGAGCATGCACAGGGTGCCTCTCCTAACTGGGCTCTTATCTTGGCCCTATGGGCATGCATAATGGATGCCCCAGTCCCTAGGATAGCTACCTAACATTTGCCCCCCTGAAGAGATATGGACCCAAATCTTTGGGGTACTGGGCGACGACATCTCTAGCTACTTCCTGCTGGCAAAACGGGCGAAGTGGGGCTTTGGGTCCATACCCTTCCTACACTGCTGGGAGGGCTTGTCCATTGAGGGCAACTTTATCCAGGATGGATAAGGTTGAGGTGGTCCAGGAGATGGTAGTCGTGGACCTGGCACACTTGGTTCGGAAGCTTTAGTCACCCGATAACTTCTGGGAAAAACAAACGGTCTAAAAGGTAAACAGTTTGACTACGACAAGGCTAAGCTTGTGAGTTGACAGTGGCCTTGAAATTAGGTGAGTGTCACAGGAAACAAAAAATATCTTAGGAATACCAGACATGTGTGTTTGTTCATTGGAAGTACAGGAGGAGGGATAAAAGCATTCACACTTTCCCCTAGGAGGGCACAGGTTTGGCCACTACTAGGTGCAGTGGCATCACTGATTCATTTATGATGCTAAGGTCTTGGACCCACTGATAAGACCCATCCTTCTTTTTAACCCTATAATGCTTCAATTTTAATTTTGGGAAAAAATTATTTTATTTTTGTTGTGGACTTTCATAGTTATAAATATATATATATATATATGAATATATACATTTTTTAATGTTATGAAAACATCATGCTCCGCATTATAGAGTTAAATGGAAATAATGGGCTAGTACAGGAGGAGTCAAAAGTGACCATAATAGAGTAACTGCCTAAGTCATTTTGAATTTTCTTGGGATCAATTGGAGTAAAGGCTTGTAAATTACCCGGGGTCCAAATTCCCATGGTGCCTCCTACAACGCGTACAATGTTCAGGGATGTTTCAGGGCTGGGAGATTAGTAACCCCTAAGTCCAGGATAACTTAGGGCAGGGGTCCTGAAACTGTTTACCCAGGGGGCCAGTTTACTGTACCTCACGCTATTGGAGGGGCAGACTATAGTTAAAAAAAAAACAACAAAAATTATGAAAAAATTCATGTTCACCATGCACATCTTGATTTGAAGTTCAAAAAAAAATAAATGGGGCACATACACCCGGCAGAAAGGATCATTGTCCTCGGCTGTCTGCATGTGGCCCATAGGCTGTAGTTTGAGGACCCATGCTCTAGGCGGTCACCAAGAGGATGTGGTTTCAACCCAATAGCTTGGAGACACTACAATTTGTTTAAAAGTAATGGGGCAGAAGGAGTCCCTGATTGACCCACGCAAGACTAGTTTTCCCATCCCCTATTACAAAGAGTTCATAGTTATGGTTAAGGGGAACCAGGACATCCCGATCTGATCCCTTTAATTCAAGTGTGGGCTGACATTGCCACTAAGAAGCCTGCAAATATAAGACTTACTCCCTCCCTCAAAGAAAGTGTCCTTGTTTCCAAGGTTTCAGGAAACATGGCAGGACCGGAAAAACAAACGGTCCAAGTTCCCAAAACCACATAGGTGGAGGCCATCCCTCCCCCACACCCTCCCCCACCACCTCCCTCTCCCCCACCTTCCCCTCCCCTCCCCTCCCCTCCCGATCTCTCTCCCCTAATCGGCTTTATCCCATTTTGCAGGAAAACTCTGGGAGTGGGAGAGCTGGCTTCAGACCCTTTGGTTCCAACCCCACCCTATAAGTTTTCTAGGGTCCAGAAATAGAAAACTTCTAACAGGCCCTTATTGAGTCACTCCCTCCCCCACCGCCCCCCCCCCCAACCTCACCCCCACCCCCAACCAGCAGCCCCCCACACACACTAGTACTGGTATGTCTTCCATACTCATCAGCCCACCTGTTATGATTGCCAGCAACTTCTCCAGGTGCTGTTCACCACGGAGGAAGGGTAGCCCTTCCACACAGAGGCCCAGTAAGCAGTCAGTGAACCTGATGGTCAGCGAGCGGGCACTCCCCACTTGAGAGAAACTCTTTTGGCCACTACACGATCAATGTGGGATCTCAATTCCTAGCAAGGCCCAGAGGGCTTTACCAGGTGTCACCCGTTGCTCTTACACGACCCTCTGCGGAAGAACTAGGAAACCTATGACTGTATCTAAGGTCAGTGAAAAATTTTCAGGCTCTTATAAGAGAATGTCCGCCTGCCTTTCTAGAGTAGCTGATGTAAGCCTACGGGCTTTATACCCCTAACGGCCCGGAGGCCCCGAGAACCGGAGGGCAATAAGTATTGCCTTTATTACTCAGTCAGTCTGCCTCAGACATGAAAAAGAAGTTGGAAGGGTTTGAACGGAAAAATCTTAGTGATTTGGTACTAGTGGCTCATTGAGTGTATAACAACAGAGATGACCCTAGCACGACAGAGACAAAGAAACTAGCTAAAATACTAGTAATTGCCATGAGAGACCCCAGAGACTCAGGAAAAGGAGAGCATGGTCCACTCACGGAGAGACTAACCTGTGGGCACGGCCAAGCCATGGGGAAGGATCAATGTGCCTACTGCAGGAAAGAAGGACACTGGAAAAATCAGTGTCTTGAAACCCCAGGAGAGGTGCACGACCCTCTACTAGAGTGGACGGGCCTCATCTGCACCTAGAAAAACCAAGCAAGAGACAATAATGCTTGAAGAAGCTGAATGAAGGGGTCAGAGCTCTTTTTCCCTTCGCCACCATAAGCCCAGGCTAACTCTCCATGTAGGAGGCCAGCCAGTAAATTTCTTGGTGGACAGAGGGGCCACCTTCTTAGGTTCAGAAAGGAATACGGGCACATTTCCAAAGAAAAAAATGTGAATTACTGTAAGCCTATGATTCCTTTCACAGATAACTCAAACCAGAAAGTTTGCAGGGATGTTAGGTGGGCTTCACAAGACAACAAGATAACAAATATCTATCTGCCCTTTGTCCCAGTTAGCTACCTGGTTATGATGGCACTGGCTCCTGGCTCAGCTGCTGAGCCAGTGAAGCAGTTATAGCAGGAGAAGACTAGGTGGCCGGTGGCCATCAACGGAAGGACCAAATCTCCACAGTGGGCTTCCTGTTTCAATATGGAGCCACGTATGTCAGCTGCGGGACACCATCTCTATCCTGAGCTCATAATTGCCACCCCAGGTCTAGAATGCAGCGCGCAGGTACACACTATATGAAACAGTCTCTGATTAACCCCTCTCGATAACTTGCTGACATGGGAGTCTGGATAATCCAGTACATTTACTTTCCAGATGAGAAAACTCACTCAAAAACACACAGGAGTTGGCCCAGAGACACACAACTGGTTAACAACAAAGTCATATTCACAACCAGCGTCTGCACCAAGAGCCCGGTGCCCCACAGAACTGTGCCCATCGAGCAGTCAATATCTCCTGGACTCTCAAAAGATCTGAGCTGACACCCACCCCCGCCCCCCCCCACCTCCTTGCTGCCCCCAAAGATTGTATTTCACAGGCTGGTACCGGATCTGCAGCTTGCGGAGAGGGACATATCTGATCAGAGAACACAGGGCAGAACAAGGGGGAGGAGGGGAGAATGGAGCACATCCTGGCCCAATACACCTTGAGGATGATGTTCCCAATCAGAGAAGCCAGTCCACAGAGAAGACCACATGGGCAGCCCCACGATGAGAAACGTCCCTCAAAGACCCATAGCCCTAGAGGGGACAACACTGGAGACACAGTGTGGGAACTGCGCCCGAACTGATCCTGCCACATCGAGGCATGACACTAAGAGAGTGCAGCGGAAGAGAAAGAAAACGGAGCATCAAAGTCCCCGGGGAATGGCAAAGGTGGACTTTGTGGTCAGGGCTCGGTGCCCCAACAGACTGGACTGGAAAACACTCCTAAAGTTCACCACACAGTCCTTGTACTTTTCTTTTTTGGTTAGTGTTGTTTTCTTTTAGTGTCATTGGATTTTGGTTGGGTTTTGTTTTCATTTTTGTTTGTTTTTTTTTCTTTTTGTTGCTTGGTTTTGCTCAGTTTTGTCTTGTGCATGTTATTACCTTCACAGGTCTGTCTAATTAAGAGAGGCTGGATGAAGAATCTGGAGGAGTAAACATGTGACCGGCCCTTTCCATTGGGCATGGGAGTGAGGACGGTGGGGGGAAAGGAAGTGGTGTCAAGAAACCCAGAGACAAGCGAACAACAAGTGATGGAAATCGGTGGTGAGGGGGGATGTAGGAGGCCTGGTAGGGCGTGATCAAGGGTAATGTAACCAAGAGTAATTACTGAAACCCAAAGGAAGACTGAGCATGGCAGTGGGCACAAGAGGAAAATCAAAGGGTATAGAAGAGTGAGCTGGGAAGCAAGGGCCTGTTATAGACGTCTAAATAAAGGCATGTACATATACTTACAAAGGGGCATGGGGAAATAGATCTATGTCCATATGTTTATAGATTTAGTATTAAGGTAGCAGATGGACATAGGGCCTCCGCTCAAGGACTCCCTCGTTGCGAGAACACTGTTTTATTAAATTTGCATTCTACGATGCTCACTTTCCCTACACGATCACTGACCACAGAGCGGCTGCATAAGCAAATGTGGTGAAGAAATCCGATAGTGTCCAGCTACCAAATGATATAGCGTGTGGGGTCTTAAAGGCTTGAAGGTAAAGAAGCAGCCATCTGGCTCAGAAGCAACAGAGCCCACATGGAGGAAGGATACCAGCCTGTGTGATCACAAAGTTTCAAAGGGATAAGGCAACAGGCATCATGAGAACAAAAAAATCTTATCATGGAGAATGAGAGGGGACCGCCGGGTATAGACTCAAAACCTATTTACAGTGCACTGGACATCCCCTTACAGAAGGATCTCAGAGAGGAGATTAAAGAATACAGGGTATGAGACAGCAAAGATGAAACACAACTTTCCTCTAGTTCTTAATGCTTCCTCTTGCCCCACTATCATGATCCCAGTTCTACCATACTAATCTGGCCAAACTAGAGAAGGTATTCTAGTACCGATAGGAATTTCAAACACGGGGAATCCAGGGTGGATGGGCCCTTTAGGACCAGTGTTATGAGAGGAAATACTGGGAGGGTGGAGGAAGGGCAGGATGGAAAGTGGGAACCGATTACAAGGATCTTCATTGACCTCAAAAGAAAGGTGGGTGAAGATATGACAAATGAATTAGTACATTTCCAAGGATTGATGAGGGATGGGAGGAGGGTATTGAGAGGGGAAAAATGAGGAGCTGAGGCCAGGGGCTTGGGTGGAGAGTGGAGATTTTGAGAATAATGAGGGCAATTAATGTACAGATGTGCTTCAAACAGCTGATGTATATATGGATTGTGGTTAGTGTTGTAGGAGCCCCTAATAAAAAGATCATAAAAGAAACAAAAATAATCTGGGCAGAGGGCTCATGCAAGGAGGATCTCAGGCTGGATTAGACCAGTCAAAACATCTACTGGAGTCGCCTCACCCTGTGTCTATTCCTGAGTCAGGCATGAAGCTTAGGGCACACAGCCCCAGCAGCTGGCCAGTGAGAGAGGTGGGTCTCTGAGGCCATTCTACAGGGGGAATGGTCCTCTGTCCTGCAGGGCCCACCTTCCTTTGTAAGCGTGCTGTCTGGGGCACGGCTTTCATGGAGTCCACACCATGGGAGCTCTACTACTCATGGGGGATTGGCAGGAAGCCTCTGCTCATGCGCACACACCACCAACTAGCTGGAGGATCTCCGTGAACAAAGCCTGAGGCAGACAACAAGCCCACTAACTGGTTCTGTAAGAGATACAATCAGCATCCAGAAACCTGCAACTGGGAGTAAGAGGCAGCATACCTTGGTCCCAGCCCATCCCACTCTAATCTACAAGGAGTGATATTGCAAAGCAGAGGGTTTTCATAAAGCACTGCCAGGACTGTGGAATGAGCAGCCTCATTTGTGGACATGGATACTCTGTGATCAAGACGTAGTACCTCCTCCCTTCCAGTCAGCTGAGACAAAAACCCTTGCAAGCAGAAAGCCATGCATCTGAACAGTACCCACCAGCCACTCATGTGCAGCCCTGCTGCCTCCAAAGAGCCTTCCTGAGTGAGAGAGAAATCATGCAGAAGTCTGGTCTGTCACTCAAGTGAGTTTTATGAGCGTTAGGGAGGCGTGGTGGGCAAGTCTGGCCGACCCCAATGGCTGAATTGAATTTACATGGCCTAGGTTGGTCAATCCAGGTACAGGACCCACCCAGGTGTACCTCCCCTTCATGGCCAGAAACCTGGACCTCTGAGCATGCACAGGGTGCCTCTCCTAACTGGGCTCTTATCTTGGCCCTATGGGCATGCATAATGGATGCCCCAGTCCCTAGGATAGCTACCTAACATTTGCCCCCCTGAAGAGATATGGACCCAAATCTTTGGGGTACTGGGCGACGACATCTCTAGCTACTTCCTGCTGGCAAAACGGGCGAAGTGGGGCTTTGGGTCCATACCCTTCCTACACTGCTGGGAGGGCTTGTCCATTGAGGGCAACTTTATCCAGGATGGATAAGGTTGAGGTGGTCCAGGAGATGGTAGTCGTGGACCTGGCACACTTGGTTCGGAAGCTTTAGTCACCCGATAACTTCTGGGAAAAACAAACGGTCTAAAAGGTAAACAGTTTGACTATGACAAGGCTAAGCTTGTGAGTTGACAGTGGCCTTGAAATTAGGTGAGTGTCACAGGAAACAAAAAATATCTTAGGAATACCAGACATGTGTGTTTGTTCATTGGAAGTACAGGAGGAGGGATAAAAGCATTCACACTTTCCCCTAGGAGGGCACAGGTTTGGCCACTACTAGGTGCAGTGGGATCACTGATTCATTTATGATGCTAAGGTCTTGGACCCACTAATAAGACCCATTCTTCTTTTTAACCCTATAATGCTTCAATTTTAATTTTGGGAAAAAATTATTTTATTTTTGTTGTGGACTTTCATAGTTATAAATATATAAATATATATACATATTTGAATATATACATTTTTTAATGTTATGAAAACATCATGCTCCGCATTATAGAGTTAAATGGAAATAATGGGCTAGTACAGGAGGAGTCAAAAGTGACCATAATAGAGTAACTGCCTAAGTCATTTTGAATTTTCTTGGGATCAATTGGAGTAAAGGCTTGTAAATTACCCGGGGTCCAAATACCCATGGTGCCTCCTACAACGCGTAGAATGTTCAGGGATGTTTTAGGGCTGGGAGATTAGTAACCCCTAAGTCCAGGATAACTTAGGGCAGGGGTCCTGAAACTGTTTACCCAGGGGGCCAGTTTACTGTACCTCAGGCTATTGGAGGGGCAGACTATAGTTAAAAAAAAAAAACAACAAAAATTATGAAAAAATTCATGTGCACCATGCACATCTTGATTTGAAGTTCAAAAAAAAAATAAATGGGGCACATACACCCGGCAGAAAGGATCATTGTCCTCGGCTGTCTGCATGTGGCCCATAGGCTGTAGTTTGAGGACCCATGCTCTAGGCGGTCACCAAGAGGATGTGGTTTCAACCCAATAGCTTGGAGACACTACAATTTGTTTAAAAGTAATGGGGCAGAAGGAGTCCCTGATTGATCCACGCAAGACTAGTTTTCCCATCCCCTATTACTAAGAGTTCATAGTTATGGTTAAGGGGAACCAGGACATCCCGATCTGATCCCTTTAATTCAAGTGTGGGCTGACATTGCCACTAAGAAGCCTGCAAATATAAGACTTACTCCCTCCCTCAAAGAAAGTGTCCTTGTTTCCAAGGTTTCAGGAAACATGGCAGGACCGGAAAAACAAACGGTCCAAGTTCCCAAAACCACATAGGTGGAGGCCATCCCTCCCCCACACCCTCCCCCACCACCTCCCTCTCCCCCACCTTCCCCTCCCCTCCCCTCCCGATCTCTCTCCCCTAATCGGCTTTATCCCATTTTGCAGGAAAACTCTGGGAGTGGGAGAGCTGGCTTCAGACCCTTTGGTTCCAACCCCGCCCTATAAGTTTTCTAGGGTCCAGAAATAGAAAACTTCTAACAGGCCCTTCTTGAGTCACTCCCTCCCCCACCGCCCCCCCCCCCCAACCTCACCCCCACCCCCAACCAGCAGCCCCCCACACACACTAGTACTGGTATGTCTTCCATACTCATCAGCCCACCTGTTATGATTGCCAGCAACTTCTCCAGGTGCTGTTCACCACGGAGGAAGGGTAGCCCTTCCACACAGAGGCCCAGTAAGCAGTCAGTGAACCTGATGGTCAGCGAGCGGGCACTCCCCACTTGAGAGAAACTCTTTTGGCCACTACACGATCAATGTGGGATCTCAATTCCTAGCAAGGCCCAGAGGGCTTTACCAGGTGTCACCCGTTGCTCTTACACGACCCTCTGCGGAAGAACTAGGAAACCTATGACTGTATCTAAGGTCAGTGAAAAATTTCAGGCTCTTATAAGAGAATGTCCGCCTGCCTTTCCAGAGTAGCTGATGTAAGCCTACGGGCTTTATACCCCTAACGGCCCCGAGGCCCCGAGAACCGGAGGGCAATAAGTATTGCCTTTATTACTCAGTCAGTCTGCCTCAGACATGAAAAAGAAGTTGGAAGGGTTTGAACGGAAAAATCTTAGTGATTTGGTACTAGTGGCTCATTGAGTGTATAACAACAGAGATGACCCTAGCACGACAGAGACAAAGAAACTAGCTAAAATACTAGTAACTGCCATGAGAGACCCCAGAGACTCAGGAAAAGGAGAGCATGGTCCACTCACGGAGAGACTAACCTGTGGGCACGGCCAAGCCATGGGGAAGGATCAATGTGCCTACTGCAGGAAAGAAGGACACTGGAAAAATCAGTGTCTTGAAACCCCAGGAGAGGTGCACGACCCTCCACTAGAGTGTACGGGCCTCATCTGCACCTAGAAAAACCAAGCAAGAGACAATAATGCTTGAAGAAGCTGAATGAAGGGGTCAGAGCTCTTTTTCCCTTCGCCACCATAAGCCCAGGCTAACTCTCCATGTAGGAGGCCAGCCAGTAAATTTCTTGGTGGACAGAGGGGCCACCTTCTTAGGTTCAGAAAGGAATACGGGCACATTTCCAAAGAAAAAAATGTGAATTACTGTAAGCCTATGATTCCTTTCACAGATAACTCAAACCAGAAAGTTTGCAGGGATGTTAGGTGGGCTTCACAAGACAACAAGATAACAAATATCTATCTGCCCTTTGTCCCAGTTAGCTACCTGGTTATGATGGCACTGGCTCCTGGCTCAGCTGCTGAGCCAGTGAAGCAGTTATAGCAGGAGAAGACTAGGTGGCCGGTGGCCATCAACGGAAGGACCAAATCTCCACAGTGGGCTTCCTGTTTCAATATGGAGCCACGTATGTCAGCTGCGGGACACCATCTCTATCCTGAGCTCATAATTGCCACCCCAGGTCTAGAATGCAGCGCGCAGGTACACACTATATGAAACAGTCTCTGATTAACCCCTCTCGATAACTTGCTGACATGGGAGTCTGGATAATCCAGTACATTTACTTTCCAGATGAGAAAACTCACTCAAAAACACACAGGAGTTGGCCCAGAGACACACAACTGGTTAACAACAAAGTCATATTCACAACCAGCGTCTGCACCAAGAGCCCGGTGCCCCACAGAACTGTGCCCATCGAGCAGTCAATATCTCCTGGACTCTCAAAAGATCTGAGCTGACACCCACCCCCGCCCCCCCCCACCTCCAGAATGGAGCACATCCTGGCCCAATACACCTTGAGGATGATGTTCCCAATCAGAGAAGCCAGTCCACAGAGAAGACCACATGGGCAGCCCCACGATGAGAAACGTCCCTCAAAGACCCATAGCCCTAGAGGGGACAACACTGGAGACACAGTGTGGGAACTGCGCCCGAACTGATCCTGCCACATCGAGGCATGACACTAAAAGAGTGCAGCGGAAGAGAAAGAAAACGGAGCATCAAAGTCCCCGGGGAATGGCAAAGGTGGACTTTGTGGTCAGGGCTCGGTGCCCCAACAGACTGGACTGGAAAACACTCCTAAAGTTCACCACACAGTCCTTGTACTTTTCTTTCTTGGTTAGTGTTGTTTTCTTTTAGTGTCATTGGAATTTGGTTGGGTTTTGTTTTCATTTTTGTTTGTTTTTTTTTCTTTTTGTTGCTTGGTTTTGCTCAGTTTTGTCTTGTGCATGTTATTACCTTCACAGGTCTGTCTAATTAAGAGAGGCTGGATGAAGAATCTGGAGGAGTAAACATGTGACCGGCCCTTTCCATTGGGCATGGGAGTGAGGACGGTGGGGGGAAAGGAAGTGGTGTCAAGAAACCCAGAGACAAGCGAACAACAAGTGATGGAAATCGGTGGTGAGCGGGGATGTAGGAGGCTTGGTAGGGCGTGATCAAGGGTAATGTAACCAAGAGTAATTACTGAAAATCAAAGGAAGACTGAGCATGGCAGTGGGCACAAGAGGAAAATCAAAGGGTATAGAAGAGTGAGCTGGGAAGCAAGGGCCTGTTATAGACGTCTAAATAAAGGCATGTACATATACTTACAAAGGGGCATGGGGAAATAGATCTATGTCCATATGTTTATAGATTTAGTATTAAGGTAGCAGATGGACATAGGGCCTCCGCTCAAGGACTCCCTCGTTGCGAGAACACTGTTTTATTAAATTGGCATTCTACGATGCTCACTTTCCCTACACGATCACTGACCACAGAGCGGCTGCATAAGCAAATGTGGTGAAGAAATCCGATAGTGTCCAGCTACCAAATGATATAGCGTGTGGGGTCTTAAAGGCTTGAAGGTAAAGAAGCAGCCATCTGGCTCAGAAGCAACAGAGCCCACATGGAGGAAGGATACCAGCCTGTGTGATCACAAAGTTTCAAAGGGATAAGGCAACAGGCATCATGAGAACAAAAAAAATCTTATCATGGAGAATGAGAGGGGACCGCCGGGTATAGACTCAAAACCTATTTACAGTGCACTGGACATCCCCTTACAGAAGGATCTCAGAGAGGAGATTAAAGAATACAGGGTATGAGACAGCAAAGATGAAACACAACTTTCCTCTAGTTCTTAATGCTTCCTCTTGCCCCACTATCATGATCCCAGTTCTACCATACTAATCTGGCCAAACTAGAGAAGGTATTCTAGTACCGATAGGAATTTCAAACACGGGGAATCCAGGGTGGATGGGCCCTTTAGGACCAGTGTTATGAGAGGAGATACTGGGAGGGTGGAGGAAGGGCAGGATGGAAAGTGGGAACCGATTACAAGGATCTTCATTGACCTCAAAAGAAAGGTGGGTGAAGATATGACAAATGAATTAGTACATTTCCAAGGATTGATGAGGGATGGGAGGAGGGTATTGAGAGGGGAAAAATGAGGAGCTGAGGCCAGGGGCTTGGGTGGAGAGTGGAGATTTTGAGAATAATGAGGGCAATTAATGTACAGATGTGCTTCAAACAGCTGATGTATATATGGATTGTGGTTAGTGTTGTAGGAGCCCCTAATAAAAAGATCATAAAAGAAACAAAAATAATCTGGGCAGAGGGCTCATGCAAGGAGGATCTCAGGCTGGATTAGACCAGTCAAAACATCTACTGGAGTCGCCTCACCCTGTGTCTATTCCTGAGTCAGGCATGAAGCTTAGGGCACACAGCCCCAGCAGCTGGCCAGTGAGAGAGGTGGGTCTCTGAGGCCATTCTACAGGGGGAATGGTCCTCTGTCCTGCAGGGCCCACCTTCCTTTGTAAGCGTGCTGTCTGGGGCACGGCTTTCATGGAGTCCACACCATGGGAGCTCTACTACTCATGGGGGATTGGCAGGAAGCCTCTGCTCATGCGCACACACCACCAACTAGCTGGAGGATCTCCGTGAACAAAGCCTGAGGCAGACAACAAGCCCACTAACTGGTTCTGTAAGAGATACAATCAGCATCCAGAAACCTGCAACTGGGAGTAAGAGGCAGCATACCTTGGTCCCAGCCCATCCCACTCTAATCTACAAGGAGTGATATTGCAAAGCAGAGGGTTTTCATAAAGCACTGCCAGGACTGTGGAATGAGCAGCCTCATTTGTGGACATGGATACTCTGTGATCAAGACGTAGTACCTCCTCCCTTCCAGTCAGCTGAGACAAAAACCCTTGCAAGCAGAAAGCCATGCATCTGAACAGTACCCACCAGCCACTCATGTGCAGCCCTGCTGCCTCCAAAGAGCCTTCCTGAGTGAGAGAGAAATCATGCAGAAGTCTGGTCTGTCACTCAAGTGAGTTTTATGAGCGTTAGGGAGGCGTGGTGGGCAAGTCTGGCCGACCCCAATGGCTGAATTGAATTTACATGGCCTAGGTTGGTCAATCCAGGTACAGGACCCACCCAGGTGTACCTCCCCTTCATGGCCAGAAACCTGGACCTCTGAGCATGCACAGGGTGCCTCTCCTAACTGGGCTCTTATCTTGGCCCTATGGGCATGCATAATGGATGCCCCAGTCCCTAGGATAGCTACCTAACATTTGCCCCCCTGAAGAGATATGGACCCAAATCTTTGGGGTACTGGGCGACGACATCTCTAGCTACTTCCTGCTGGCAAAACGGGCGAAGTGGGGCTTTGGGTCCATACCCTTCCTACACTGCTGGGAGGGCTTGTCCATTGAGGGCAACTTTATCCAGGATGGATAAGGTTGAGGTGGTCCAGGAGATGGTAGTCGTGGACCTGGCACACTTGGTTCGGAAGCTTTAGTCACCCGATAACTTCTGGGAAAAACAAACGGTCTAAAAGGTAAACAGTTTGACTATGACAAGGCTAAGCTTGTGAGTTGACAGTGGCCTTGAAATTAGGTGAGTGTCACAGGAAACAAAAAATATCTTAGGAATACCAGACATGTGTGTTTGTTCATTGGAAGTACAGGAGGAGGGATAAAAGCATTCACACTTTCCCCTAGGAGGGCACAGGTTTGGCCACTACTAGGTGCAGTGGGATCACTGATTCATTTATGATGCTAAGGTCTTGGACCCACTAATAAGACCCATTCTTCTTTTTAACCCTATAATGCTTCAATTTTAATTTTGGGAAAAAATTATTTTATTTTTGTTGTGGACTTTCATAGTTATAAATATATAAATATATATACATATTTGAATATATACATTTTTTAATGTTATGAAAACATCATGCTCCGCATTATAGAGTTAAATGGAAATAATGGGCTAGTACAGGAGGAGTCAAAAGTGACCATAATAGAGTAACTGCCTAAGTCATTTTGAATTTTCTTGGGATCAATTGGAGTAAAGGCTTGTAAATTACCCGGGGTCCAAATACCCATGGTGCCTCCTACAACGCGTAGAATGTTCAGGGATGTTTTAGGGCTGGGAGATTAGTAACCCCTAAGTCCAGGATAACTTAGGGCAGGGGTCCTGAAACTGTTTACCCAGGGGGCCAGTTTACTGTACCTCAGGCTATTGGAGGGGCAGACTATAGTTAAAAAAAAAAAAACAACAAAAATTATGAAAAAATTCATGTGCACCATGCACATCTTGATTTGAAGTTCAAAAAAAAAATAAATGGGGCACATACACCCGGCAGAAAGGATCATTGTCCTCGGCTGTCTGCATGTGGCCCATAGGCTGTAGTTTGAGGACCCATGCTCTAGGCGGTCACCAAGAGGATGTGGTTTCAACCCAATAGCTTGGAGACACTACAATTTGTTTAAAAGTAATGGGGCAGAAGGAGTCCCTGATTGACCCACGCAAGACTAGTTTTCCCATCCCCTATTACTAAGAGTTCATAGTTATGGTTAAGGGGAACCAGGACATCCCGATCTGATCCCTTTAATTCAAGTGTGGGCTGACATTGCCACTAAGAAGCCTGCAAATATAAGACTTACTCCCTCCCTCAAAGAAAGTGTCCTTGTTTCCAAGGTTTCAGGAAACATGGCAGGACCGGAAAAACAAACGGTCCAAGTTCCCAAAACCACATAGGTGGAGGCCATCCCTCCCCCACACCCTCCCCCACCACCTCCCTCTCCCCCACCTTCCCCTCCCCTCCCCTCCCGATCTCTCTCCCCTAATCGGCTTTATCCCATTTTGCAGGAAAACTCTGGGAGTGGGAGAGCTGGCTTCAGACCCTTTGGTTCCAACCCCGCCCTATAAGTTTTCTAGGGTCCAGAAATAGAAAACTTCTAACAGGCCCTTCTTGAGTCACTCCCTCCCCCACCGCCCCCCCCCCAACCTCACCCCCACCCCCAACCAGCAGCCCCCCACACACACTAGTACTGGTATGTCTTCCATACTCATCAGCCCACCTGTTATGATTGCCAGCAACTTCTCCAGGTGCTGTTCACCACGGAGGAAGGGTAGCCCTTCCACACAGAGGCCCAGTAAGCAGTCAGTGAACCTGATGGTCAGCGAGCGGGCACTCCCCACTTGAGAGAAACTCTTTTGGCCACTACACGATCAATGTGGGATCTCAATTCCTAGCAAGGCCCAGAGGGCTTTACCAGGTGTCACCCGTTGCTCTTACACGACCCTCTGCGGAAGAACTAGGAAACCTATGACTGTATCTAAGGTCAGTGAAAATTTTCAGGCTCTTATAAGAGAATGTCCGCCTGCCTTTCCAGAGTAGCTGATGTAAGCCTACGGGCTTTATACCCCTAACGGCCCCGAGGCCCCGAGAACCGGAGGGCAATAAGTATTGCCTTTATTACTCAGTCAGTCTGCCTCAGACATGAAAAAGAAGTTGGAAGGGTTTGAACGGAAAAATCTTAGTGATTTGGTACTAGTGGCTCATTGAGTGTATAACAACAGAGATGACCCTAGCACGACAGAGACAAAGAAACTAGCTAAAATACTAGTAACTGCCATGAGAGACCCCAGAGACTCAGGAAAAGGAGAGCATGGTCCACTCACGGAGAGACTAACCTGTGGGCACGGCCAAGCCATGGGGAAGGATCAATGTGCCTACTGCAGGAAAGAAGGACACTGGAAAAATCAGTGTCTTGAAACCCCAGGAGAGGTGCACGACCCTCCACTAGAGTGTACGGGCCTCATCTGCACCTAGAAAAACCAAGCAAGAGACAATAATGCTTGAAGAAGCTGAATGAAGGGGTCAGAGCTCTTTTTCCCTTCGCCACCATAAGCCCAGGCTAACTCTCCATGTAGGAGGCCAGCCAGTAAATTTCTTGGTGGACAGAGGGGCCACCTTCTTAGGTTCAGAAAGGAATACGGGCACATTTCCAAAGAAAAAAATGTGAATTACTGTAAGCCTATGATTCCTTTCACAGATAACTCAAACCAGAAAGTTTGCAGGGATGTTAGGTGGGCTTCACAAGACAACAAGATAACAAATATCTATCTGCCCTTTGTCCCAGTTAGCTACCTGGTTATGATGGCACTGGCTCCTGGCTCAGCTGCTGAGCCAGTGAAGCAGTTATAGCAGGAGAAGACTAGGTGGCCGGTGGCCATCAACGGAAGGACCAAATCTCCACAGTGGGCTTCCTGTTTCAATATGGAGCCACGTATGTCAGCTGCGGGACACCATCTCTATCCTGAGCTCATAATTGCCACCCCAGGTCTAGAATGCAGCGCGCAGGTACACACTATATGAAACAGTCTCTGATTAACCCCTCTCGATAACTTGCTGACATGGGAGTCTGGATAATCCAGTACATTTACTTTCCAGATGAGAAAACTCACTCAAAAACACACAGGAGTTGGCCCAGAGACACACAACTGGTTAACAACAAAGTCATATTCACAACCAGCGTCTGCACCAAGAGCCCGGTGCCCCACAGAACTGTGCCCATCGAGCAGTCAATATCTCCTGGACTCTCAAAAGATCTGAGCTGACACCCACCCCCGCCCCCCCCCCACCTCCAGAATGGAGCACATCCTGGCCCAATACACCTTGAGGATGATGTTCCCAATCAGAGAAGCCAGTCCACAGAGAAGACCACATGGGCAGCCCCACGATGAGAAACGTCCCTCAAAGACCCATAGCCCTAGAGGGGACAACACTGGAGACACAGTGTGGGAACTGCGCCCGAACTGATCCTGCCACATCGAGGCATGACACTAAAAGAGTGCAGCGGAAGAGAAAGAAAACGGAGCATCAAAGTCCCCGGGGAATGGCAAAGGTGGACTTTGTGGTCAGGGCTCGGTGCCCCAACAGACTGGACTGGAAAACACTCCTAAAGTTCACCACACAGTCCTTGTACTTTTCTTTCTTGGTTAGTGTTGTTTTCTTTTAGTGTCATTGGAATTTGGTTGGGTTTTGTTTTCATTTTTGTTTGTTTTTTTTTTCTTTTTGTTGCTTGGTTTTGCTCAGTTTTGTCTTGTGCATGTTATTACCTTCACAGGTCTGTCTAATTAAGAGAGGCTGGATGAAGAATCTGGAGGAGTAAACATGTGACCGGCCCTTTCCATTGGGCATGGGAGTGAGGACGGTGGGGGGAAAGGAAGTGGTGTCAAGAAACCCAGAGACAAGCGAACAACAAGTGATGGAAATCGGTGGTGAGCGGGGATGTAGGAGGCTTGGTAGGGCGTGATCAAGGGTAATGTAACCAAGAGTAATTACTGAAAATCAAAGGAAGACTGAGCATGGCAGTGGGCACAAGAGGAAAATCAAAGGGTATAGAAGAGTGAGCTGGGAAGCAAGGGCCTGTTATAGACGTCTAAATAAAGGCATGTACATATACTTACAAAGGGGCATGGGGAAATAGATCTATGTCCATATGTTTATAGATTTAGTATTAAGGTAGCAGATGGACATAGGGCCTCCGCTCAAGGACTCCCTCGTTGCGAGAACACTGTTTTATTAAATTGGCATTCTACGATGCTCACATTCCCTACACGATCACTGACCACAGAGCGGCTGCATAAGCAAATGTGGTGAAGAAATCCGATAGTGTCCAGCTACCAAATGATATAGCGTGTGGGGTCTTAAAGGCTTGAAGGTAAAGAAGCAGCCATCTGGCTCAGAAGCAACAGAGCCCACATGGAGGAAGGATACCAGCCTGTGTGATCACAAAGTTTCAAAGGGATAAGGCAACAGGCATCATGAGAACAAAAAAATCTTATCATGGAGAATGAGAGGGGACCGCCGGGTATAGACTCAAAACCTATTTACAGTGCACTGGACATCCCCTTACAGAAGGATCTCAGAGAGGAGATTAAAGAATACAGGGTATGAGACAGCAAAGATGAAACACAACTTTCCTCTAGTTCTTAATGCTTCCTCTTGCCCCACTATCATGATCCCAGTTCTACCATACTAATCTGGCCAAACTAGAGAAGGTATTCTAGTACCGATAGGAATTTCAAACACGGGGAATCCAGGGTGGATGGGCCCTTTAGGACCAGTGTTATGAGAGGAGATACTGGGAGGGTGGAGGAAGGGCAGGATGGAAAGTGGGAACCGATTACAAGGATCTTCATTGACCTCAAAAGAAAGGTGGGTGAAGATATGACAAATGAATTAGTACATTTCCAAGGATTGATGAGGGATGGGTGGCGGGTATTGAGGGGGGGGGAAAATGAGGAGCTGAGGCCAGGGGCTTGGGTGGAGAGTGGAGATTTTGAGAATAATGAGGGCAATTAATGTACAGATGTGCTTCAAACAGCTGATGTATATATGGATTGTGGTTAGTGTTGTAGGAGCCCCTAATAAAAAGATCATAAAAGAAACAAAAATAATCTGGGCAGAGGGCTCATGCAAGGAGGATCTCAGGCTGGATTAGACCAGTCAAAACATCTACTGGAGTCGCCTCACCCTGTGTCTATTCCTGAGTCAGGCATGAAGCTTAGGGCACACAGCCCCAGCAGCTGGCCAGTGAGAGAGGTGGGTCTCTGAGGCCATTCTACAGGGGGAATGGTCCTCTGTCCTGCAGGGCCCACCTTCCTTTGTAAGCGTGCTGTCTGGGGCACGGCTTTCATGGAGTCCACACCATGGGAGCTCTACTACTCATGGGGGATTGGCAGGAAGCCTCTGCTCATGCGCACACACCACCTAACTAGCTGGAGGATCTCCGTGAACAAAGCCTGAGGCAGACAACAAGCCCACTAACTGGTTCTGTAAGAGATACAATCAGCATCCAGAAACCTGCAACTGGGAGTAAGAGGCAGCATACCTTGGTCCCAGCCCATCCCACTCTAATCTACAAGGAGTGATATTGCAAAGCAGAGGGTTTTCATAAAGCACTGCCAGGACTGTGGAATGAGCAGCCTCATTTGTGGACATGGATACTCTGTGATCCAGACGTACTACCTCCTCCCTTCCAGTCAGCTGACACAAAAACCCTTGCAAGCAGAAAGCCATGCATCTGAACAGTACGCACCAGCCACTCATGTGCAGCCCTGCTGCCTCCAAAGAGCCTTCCTGAGTGAGAGAGAAATCATGCAGAAGTCTGGTCTGTCACTCAAGTGAGTTTTATGAGCGTTAGGGAGGCGTGGTGGGCAAGTCTGGCCGACCCCAATGGCTGAATTGAATTTACATGGCCTAGGTTGGTCAATCCAGGTACAGGACCCACCCAGGTGTACCTCCCCTTCATGGCCAAAAACCTGGACCTCTGAGCATGCACAGGGTGCCTCTCCTAACTGGGCTCTTATCTTGGCCCTATGGGCATGCATAATGGATGCCCCAGTCCCTAGGATAGCTACCTAACATTTGCCCCCCTGAAGAGATATGGACCCAAATCTTTGGGGTACTGGGCGACGACATCTCTAGCTACTTCCTGCTGGCAAAACGGGCGATGTGGGGCTTTGGGTCCATACCCTTCCTACACTGCTGGGAGGGCTTGTCCATTGAGGGCAACTTTATCCAGGATGGATAAGGTTGAGGTGGTCCAGGAGATGGTAGTCGTGGACCTGGCACACTTGGTTCGGAAGCTTTAGTCACCCGATAACTTCTGGGAAAAACAAACGGTCTAAAAGGTAAACAGTTTGACTACGACAAGGCTAAGCTTGTGAGTTGACAGTGGCCTTGAAATTAGGTGAGTGTCACAGGAAACAAAAAATATCTTAGGAAACCAGACATGTGTGTTTGTTCATTGGAAGTACAGGAGGAGGGATAAAAGCATTCACACTTTCCCCTAGGAGGGCACAGGTTTGGCCACTACTAGGTGCAGTGGGATCACTGATTCATTTATGATGCTAAGGTCTTGGACCCACTGATAAGACCCATCCTTCTTTTTAAACCTATAATGCTTCAATTTTAATTTTGGGAAAAAAATATTTTATTTTTGTTGTGGACTTTCATAGTTATAAATATATATATATATTTGAATATATACATTTTTTAATGTTATGAAAACATCATGCTCCGCATTATAGAGTTAAATGGAAATAATGGGCTAGTAGAGGAGGAGTCAAAAGTGACCATAATAGAGTAACTGCCTAAGTCATTTTGAATTTTCTTGGGATCAATTGGAGTAAAGGCTTGTAAATTACCCGGGGTCCAAATTCTCATGGTGCCTCCTACAACGCGTAGAATGTTCAGGGATGTTTCAGGGCTGGGAGATTAGTAACCCCTAAGTCCAGGATAACTTAGGGCAGGGGTCCTGAAACTGTTTACCCAGGGGGCCAGTTTACTGTACCTCACGCTATTGGAGGGGCAGACTATAGTTAAAAAAAAAACAACAAAAATTATGAAAAAATTCATGTGCACCATGCACATCTTGATTTGAAGTTCAAAAAAAAAAAATAAATGGGGCACATACACCCGGCTGAAAGGATCATTGTCCTCGGCTGTCTGCATGTGGCCCATAGGCTGTAGTTTGAGGACCCATGCTCTAGGCGGTCACCAAGAGGATGTGGTTTCAACCCAATAGCTTGGAGACACTACAATTTGTTTAAAAGTAATGGGGCAGAAGGAGTCCCTGATTGACCCACGCAAGACTAGTTTTCCCATCCCCTATTACTAAGAGTTCATAGTTATGGTTAAGGGGAACCAGGACATCCCGATCTGATCCCTTTAATTCAAGTGTGGGCTGACATTGCCACTAAGAAGCCTGCAAATATAAGACTTACTCCCTCCCTCAAAGAAAGTGTCCTTGTTTCCAAGGTTTCAGGAAACATGGCAGGACCGGAAAAACAAACGGTCCAAGTTCCCAAAACCACATAGGTGGAGGCCATCCCTCCCCTACACCCTCCCCCACCACCTCCCTCTCCCCCACCTTCCCCTCCCCTCCCCTCCCGATCTCTCTCCCCTAATCGGCTTTATCCCATTTTGCAGGAAAACTCTGGGAGTGGGAGAGCTGGCTTCAGACCCTTTGGTTCCAAGCCCGCCCTATAAGTTTTCTAGGGTCCAGAAATAGAAAACTTCTAACAGGCCCTTATTGAGTCACTCCCTCCCCCACCGCCCCCCCCCAACCTCACCCCCACCCCCAACCAGCAGCCCCCCACACACACTAGTACTGGTATGCCTGCCATACTCATCAGCCCACCTGTTATGATTGCCAGCAACTTCTCCAGGTGCTGTTCACCACGGAGGAAGGGTAGCCCTTCCACACAGAGGCCCAGTAAGCAGTCAGTGAACCTGATGGTCAGCGAGCGGGCACTCCCCACTTGAGAGAAACTCTTTTGGCCACTACACGATCAATGTGGGATCTCAATTCCTAGCAAGGCCCAGAGGGCTTTACCAGGTGTCACCCGTTGCTCTTACACGACCCTCTGCGGAAGAACTAGGAAACCTATGACTGTATCTAAGGTCAGTGAAAATTTTCAGGCTCTTATAAGAGAATGTCCGCCTGCCTTTCTAGAGTAGCTGATGTAAGCCTACGGGCTTTATACCCCTAACGGCCCCGAGGCCCCGAGAACCGGAGGGCAATAAGTATTGCCTTTATTACTCAGTCAGTCTGCCTCAGACATGAAAAAGAAGTTGGAAGGGTTTGAACGGAAAAATCTTAGTGATTTGGTACTAGTGGCTCATTGAGTGTATAACAACAGAGATGACCCTAGCACGACAGAGACAAAGAAACTAGCTAAAATACTAGTAATTGCCATGAGAGACCCCAGAGACTCAGGAAAAGGAGAGCATGGTCCACTCACGGAGAGACTAACCTGTGGGCACGGCCAAGCCATGGGGAAGGATCAATGTGCCTACTGCAGGAAAGAAGGACACTGGAAAAATCAGTGTCTTGAAACCCCAGGAGAGGTGCACGACCCTCCACTAGAGTGGACGGGCCTCATCTGCACCTAGAAAAACCAAGCAAGAGACAATAATGCTTGAAGAAGCTGAATGAAGTGGTCAGAGCTCTTTTTCCCTTCGCCACCATAAGCCCAGGCTAACTCTCCATGTAGGAGGCCAGCCAGTAAATTTCTTGGTGGACAGAGGGGCCACCTTCTTAGGTTCAGAAAGGAATACGGGCACATTTTCAAAGAAAAAAATGTGAATTACTGTAAGCCTATGATTCCTTTCACAGATAACTCAAACCAGAAAGTTTGCAGGGATGTTAGGTGGGCTTCACAAGACAACAAGATAACAAATACCTATCTGCCCTTTGTCCCAGTTAGCTACCTGGTTATGATGGCACTGGCTCCTGGCTCAGCTGCTGAGCCAGTGAAGCAGTTATAGCAGGAGAAGACTAGGTGGCCGGTGGCCATCAACGGAAGGACCAAATCTCCACAGTGGGCTTCCTGTTTCAATATGGAGCCACGTATGTCAGCTGCGGGACACCATCTCTATCCTGAGCTCATAATTGCCACCCCAGGTCTAGAATGCAGCGCGCAGGTACACACTATATGAAACAGTCTCTGATTAACCCCTCTCGATAACTTGCTGACATGGGAGTCTGGATAATCCAGTACATTTACTTTCCAGATGAGAAAACTCACACAAAAACACACAGGAGTTGGCCCAGAGACACACAACTGGTTAACAACAAAGTCATATTCACAACCAGCGTCTGCACCAAGAGCCCGGTGCCCCACAGAACTGTGCCCATCGAGCAGTCAATATCTCCTGGACTCTCAAAAGATCTGAGCTGACACCCACCCCCCGCCCCCCCACCTCCTTGCTGCCCCCAAAGATTGTATTTCACAGGCTGGTACCGGATCTGCAGCTTGCGGAGAGGGACATATCTGATCAGAGAACACAGGGCAGAACAAGGGGGAGGAGGGGAGAATGGAGCACATCCTGGCCCAATACACCTTGAGCATGATGTTCCCAATCAGAGAAGCCAGTCCACAGAGAAGACCACATGGGCAGCCCCACGATGAGAAACGTCCCTCAAAGACCCATAGCCCTAGAGGGGACAACACTGGAGACACAGTGTGGGAACTGCGCCCGAACTGATCCTGCCACATCGAGGCATGACACTAAGAGAGTGCAGCGGAAGAGAAAGAAAACGGAGCATCAAAGTCCCCGGGGAATGGCAAAGGTGGACTTTGTGGTCAGGGCTCGGTGCCCCAACAGACTGGACTGGAAAACACTCCTAAAGTTCACCACACAGTCCTTGTACTTTTCTTTCTTGGTTAGTGTTGTTTTCTTTTAGTGTCATTGGATTTTGGTTGGGTTTTGTTTTCATTTTTGTTTGTTTTTTTTTCTTTTTGTTGCTTGGTTTTGCTCAGTTTTGTCTTGTGCATGTTATTACCTTCACAGGTCTGTCTAATTAAGAGAGGCTGGATGAAGAATCTGGAGGAGTAAACATGTGACCGGCCCTTTCCATTGGGCATGGGAGTGAGGACGGTGGGGGGAAAGGAAGTGGTGTCAAGAAACCCAGAGACAAGCGAACAACAAGTGATGGAAATCGGTGGTGAGGGGGGATGTAGGAGGCCTGGTAGGGCGTGATCAAGGGTAATGTAACCAAGAGTAATTACTGAAACCCAAAGGAAGACTGAGCATGGCAGTGGGCACAAGAGGAAAATCAACGGGTATAGAAGAGTGAGCTGGGAAGCAAGGGCCTGTTATAGACGTCTAAATAAAGGCATGTACATATACTTACAAAGGGGCATGGGGAAATAGATCTATGTCCATATGTTTATAGATTTAGTATTAAGGTAGCAGATGGACATAGGGCCTCCGCTCAAGGACTCCCTCATTGCGAGAACACTGTTTTATTAAATTGGCATTCTACGATGCTCACTTTCCCTACACGATCACTGACCACAGAGCGGCTGCATAAGCAAATGTGGTGAAGAAATCCGATAGTGTCCAGCTACCAAATGATATAGCGTGTGGGGTCTTAAAGGCTTGAAGGTAAAGAAGCAGCCATCTGGCTCAGAAGCAACAGAGCCCACATGGAGGAAGGATACCAGCCTGTGTGATCACAAAGTTTCAAAGGGATAAGGCAACAGGCATCATGAGAACAAAAAAATCTTATCATGGAGAATGAGAGGGGACCGCCGGGTATAGACTCAAAACCTATTTACAGTGCACTGGACATCCCCTTACAGAAGGATCTCAGAGAGGAGATTAAAGAATACAGGGTATGAGACAGCAAAGATGAAACACAACTTTCCTCTAGTTCTTAATGCTTCCTCTTGCCCCACTATCATGATCCCAGTTCTACCATACTAATCTGGCCAAACTAGAGAAGGTATTCTAGTACCGATAGGAATTTCAAACACGGGGAATCCAGGGTGGATGGGCCCTTTAGGACCAGTGTTATGAGAGGAGATACTGGGAGGGTGGAGGAAGGGCAGGATGGAAAGTGGGAACCGATTACAAGGATCTTCATTGACCTCAAAAGAAAGGTGGGTGAAGATATGACAAATGAATTAGTACATTTCCAAGGATTGATGAGGGATGGGTGGCGGGTATTGAGGGGGGGAAAAATGAGGAGCTGAGGCCAGGGGCTTGGGTGGAGAGTGGAGCTTTTGAGAATAATGAGGGCAATTAATGTACAGATGTGCTTCAAACAGCTGATGTATATATGGATTGTGGTTAGTGTTGTAGGAGTCCCTAATAAAAAGATCATAAAAGAAACAAAAATAATCTGGGCAGAGGGCTCATGCAAGGAGGATCTCAGGCTGGATTAGACCAGTCAAAACATCTACTGGAGTCGCCTCACCCTGTGTCTATTCCTGAGTCAGGCATGAAGCTTAGGGCACACAGCCCCAGCAGCTGGCCAGTGAGAGAGGTGGGTCTCTGAGGCCATTCTACAGGGGGAATGGTCCTCTGTCCTGCAGGGCCCACCTTCCTTTGTAAGCGTGCTGTCTGGGGCACGGCTTTCATGGAGTCCACACCATGGGAGCTCTACTACTCATGGGGGATTGGCAGGAAGCCTCTGCTCATGCGCACACACCACCAACTAGCTGGAGGATCTCCGTGAACAAAGCCTGAGGCAGACAACAAGCCCACTAACTGGTTCTGTAAGAGATACAATCAGCATCCAGAAACCTGCAACTGGGAGTAAGAGGCAGCATACCTTGGTCCCAGCCCATCCCACTCTAATCTACAAGGAGTGATATTGCAAAGCAGAGGGTTTTCATAAAGCACTGCCAGGACTGTGGAATGAGCAGCCTCATTTGTGGACATGGATACTCTGTGATCCAGACGTACTACCTCCTCCCTTCCAGTCAGCTGACACAAAAACCCTTGCAAGCAGAAAGCCATGCATCTGAACAGTACCCACCAGCCACTCATGTGCAGCCCTGCTGCCTCCAAAGAGCCTTCCTGAGTGAGAGAGAAATCATGCAGAAGTCTGGTCTGTCACTCAAGTGAGTTTTATGAGCGTTAGGGAGGCGTGGTGGGCAAGTCTGGCCGACCCCAATGGCTGAATTGAATTTACATGGCCTAGGTTGGTCAATCCAGGTACAGGACCCACCCAGGTGTACCTCCCCTTCATGGCCAGAAACCTGGACCTCTGAGCATGCACAGGGTGCCTCTCCTAACTGGGCTCTTATCTTGGCCCTATGGGCATGCATAATGGATGCCCCAGTCCCTAGGATAGCTACCTAACATTTGCCCCCCTGAAGAGATATGGACCCAAATCTTTGGGGTACTGGGCGACGACATCTCTAGCTACTTCCTGCTGGCAAAACGGGCGAAGTGGGGCTTTCGGTCCATACCTTTCCTACACTGCTGGGAGGGGTTGTCCATTGAGGGCAACTTTATCCAGGATGGATAAGGTTGAGGTGGTCCAGGAGATGGTAGTCTTGGACCTGGCACACTTGGTTCGGAAGCTTTAGTCACCCGATAACTTCTGGGAAAAACAAACGGTCTAAAAGGTAAACAGTTTGACTACGACAAGGCTGAGCTTGTGAGTTGACAGTGGCCTTGAAATTAGGTGAGTGTCACAGGAAACAAAAAATATCTTAGGAATACCAGACATGTGTGTTTGTTCATTGGAAGTACAGGAAGAGGGATAAAAGCATTCACACTTTCCCCTAGGAGGGCACAGGTTTGGCCACTACTAGGTGCAGTGGGATCACTGATTCATTTATGATGCTAAGGTCTTGGACCCACTGATAAGACCCATCCTTCTTTTTAACCCTATAATGCTTCAATTTTAATTTTGGGAAAAAATTATTTTATTTTTGTTGTGGACTTTCATAGTTATAAATATATATATATATATTTGAATATATACATTTTTTAATGTTATGAAAACATCATGCTCCGCATTATAGAGTTAAATTGAAATAATGGGCTAGTACAGGAGGAGGTCAAAAGTGACCATAATAGAGTAACTGCCTAAGTCATTTTGAATTTTCTTGGGATCAATTGGAGTAAAGGCTTGTAAATTACCCGGGGTCCAAATTCCCATGGTGCCTCCTACAACGCGTAGAATGTTCAGGGATGTTTCAGGGCTGGGAGATTAGTAACCCCTAAGTCCAGGATAACTTAGGGCCGGGGTCCTGAAACTGTTTACCCAGGGGGCCAGTTTACTGTACCTCAGGCTATTGGAGGGGCAGACTATAGTTAAAAAAAAACAACAAAAATTATGAAAAAATTCATGTGCACCATGCACATCTTGATTTGAAGTTCAAAAAAAATAAATGGGGCACATACACCCGGCAGAAAGGATCATTGTCCTCGGCTGTCTGCATGTGGCCCATAGGCTGTAGTTTGAGGACCCATGCTCTAGGCGGTCACCAAGAGGATGTGGTTTCAACCCAAAAGCTTGGAGACACTACAATTTGTTTAAAAGTAATGGGGCAGAAGGAGTCCCTGATTGACCCACGCAAGACTAGTTTTCCCATCCCCTATTACTAAGAGTTCATAGTTATGGTTAAGGGGAACCAGGACATCCCGATCTGATCCCTTTAATTCAAGTGTGGGCTGACATTGCCACTAAGAAGCCTGCAAATATAAGACTTACTCCCTCCCTCAAAGAAAGTGTCCTTGTTTCCAAGGTTTCAGGAAACATGGCAGGACCGGAAAAACAAACGGTCCAAGTTCCCAAAACCACATAGGTGGAGGCCATCCCTCCCCCACACCCTCCCCCACCACCTCCCTCTCCCCCACCTTCCCCTCCCCTCCCCTCCCGATCTCTCTCCCCTAATCGGCTTTATCCCATTTTGCAGGAAAACTCTGGGAGTGGGAGAGCTGGCTTCAGACCCTTTGGTTCCAACCCCGCCCTATAAGTTTTCTAGGTTCCAGAAATAGAAAACTTCTAATAGGCCCTTATTGAGTCAATCCCTCCCCCACCGCCCCCCCCCAACCTCACCCCCACCCCCAACCAGCAGCCCCCCACACACACTAGTACTGGTATGTCTTCCATACTCATCAGCCCACCTGTTATGATTGCCAGCAACTTCTCCAGGTGCTGTTCACCACGGAGGAAGGGTAGCCCTTCCACACAGAGGCCCAGTAAGCAGTCAGTGAACCTGATGGTCAGCGAGCGGGCACTCCCCACTTGAGAGAAACTCTTTTGGCCACTACACGATCAATGTGGGATCTCAATTCCTAGCAAGGCCCAGAGGGCTTTACCAGGTGTCACCCGTTGCTCTTACGCGACCCTCTGCGGAAGAACTAGGAAACCTATGACTGTATCTAAGGTCAGTGAGAATTTTCAGGCTCTTATAAGAGAATGTCCGCCTGCCTTTCTAGAGTAGCTGATGTAAGCCTACGGGCTTTATACCCCTAATGGCCCCGAGGCCCCGAGAACCGGAGGGCAATAAGTATTGCCTTTATTACTCAGTCAGTCTGCCTCAGACATGAAAAAGAAGTTGGAAGGGTTTGAACGGAAAAATCTTAGTGATTTGGTACAAGTGGCTCATTGAGTGTATAACAACAGAGATGACCCTAGCACGACAGAGACAAAGAAACAAGCTAAAATACTAGTAATTGCCATGAGAGACCCCAGAGACTCAGGAAAAGGAGAGCATGGTCCACTCACGGAGAGACTAACCTGTGGGCACGGCCAAGCCATGGGGAAGGATCAATGTGCCTACAGCAGGAAAGAAGGACACTGGAAAAATCAGTGTCTTGAAACCCCAGGAGAGGTGCACAACCCTCCACTAGAGTGGACGGGCCTCATCTGCACCTAGAAAAACCAAGCAAGAGACAATAATGCTTGAAGAAGCTGAATGAGGGGGTCAGAGCTCTTTTTCCCTTCGCCACCATAAGCCCAGGCTAACTCTCCATGTAGGAGGCCAGCCAGTAAATTTCTTGGTGGACAGAGGGGCCACCTTCTTAGGTTCAGAAAGGAATACGGGCACATTTTCAAAGAAAAAAATGTGAATTACTGTAAGCCTATGATTCCTTTCACAGATAACTCAAACCAGAAAGTTTGCAGGGATGTTAGGTGGGCTTCACAAGACAACAAGATAACAAATATCTATCTGCCCTTTGTCCCAGTTAGCTACCTGGTTATGATGGCACTGGCTCCTGGCTCAGCTGCTGAGCCAGTGAAGCAGTTATAGCAGGAGAAGACTAGGTGGCCGGTGGCCATCAACGGAAGGACCAAATCTCCACAGTGGGCTTCCTGTTTCAATATGGAGCCACGTATGTCAGCTGCGGGACACCATCTCTATCCTGAGCTCATAATTGCCACCCCAGGTCTAGAATGCAGCGCGCAGGTACACACTATATGAAACAGTCTCTGATTAACCCCTCTCGATGACTTGCTGACATGGGAGTCTGGATAATCCAGTACATTTACTTTCCAGATGAGAAAACTCACTCAAAAACACACAGGAGTTGGCCCAGAGACACACAACTGGTTAACAACAAAGTCATATTCACAACCAGCGTCTGCACCAAGAGCCCGGTGCCCCACAGAACTGTGCCCATCGAGCAGTCAATATCTCCTGGACTCTCAAAAGATCTGAGCTGACACCCACCCCCGGCCCCCCCACCTCCTTGCTGCCCCCAAAGATTGTATTTCACAGGCTGGTACCGGATCTGCAGCTTGCGGAGAGGGACATATCTGATCAGAGAACACAGGGCAGAACAAGGGGGAGGAGGGGAGAATGGAGCACATCCTGGCCCAATACACCTTGAGGATGATGTTGCCAATCAGAGAAGCCAGTCCACAGAGAAGACCACATGGGCAGCCCCACGATGAGAAACGTCCCTCAAAGACCCATAGCCCTAGAGGGGACAACACTGGAGACACAGTGTGGGAACTGCGCCCGAACTGATCCTGCCACATCGAGGCATGACACTAAGAGAGTGCAGCGGAAGAGAAAGAAAACGGAGCATCAAAGTCCCCGGGGAATGGCAAAGGTGGACTTTGTGGTCAGGGCTCGGTGCCCCAACAGACTGGACTGGAAAACACTCCTAAAGTTCACCACACAGTCCTTGTACTTTTCTTTCTTGGTTAGTGTTGTTTTCTTTTAGTGTCATTGGATTTTGGTTGGGTTTTGTTTTCATTTTTGTTTGTTTTTTTTTCTTTTTGTTGCTTGGTTTTGCTCAGTTTTGTCTTGTGCATGTTATTACCTTCACAGGTCTGTCTAATTAAGAGAGGCTGGATGAAGAATCTGGAGGAGTAAACTTGTGACCGGCCCTTTCCATTGGGCATGGGAGTGAGGACGGTGGGGGAAAAGGAAGTGGTGTCAAGAAACCCAGAGACAAGCGAACAACAAGTGATGGAAATCAGTGGTGAGGGGGGATGTAGGAGGCCTGGTAGGGCGTGATCAAGGGTAATGTAACCAAGAGTAATTACTGAAACCCAAAGGAAGACTGAGCATGGCAGTGGGCACAAGAGGAAAATCAAAGGGTATTGAAGAGTGAGCTGGGAAGCAAGGGCTTGTTATAGACGTCTAAATAAAGGCATGTACATATACTTACAAAGGGGCATGGGGAAATAGATCTATGTCCATATGTTTATAGATTTAGTATTAAGGTAGCAGATGGACATAGGGCCTCCGCTCAAGGACTCCCTCATTGCGAGAACACTGTTTTATTAAATTGGCATTCTACGATGCTCACTTTCCCTACACGATCACTGACCACAGAGCGGCTGCATAAGCAAATGTGGTGAAGAAATCCGATAGTGTCCAGCTACCAAAAGATATAGCGTGTGGGGTCTTAAAGGCTTGAAGGTAAAGAAGCAGCCATCTGGCTCAGAAGCAACAGAGCCCACATGGAGGAAGGATACCAGCCTGTGTGATCACAAAGTTTCAAAGGGATAAGGCAACAGGCATCATGAGAACAAAAAAATCTTATCATGGAGAATGAGAGGGGACCGCCGGGTATAGACTCAAAACCTATTTACAGTGCACTGGACATCCCCTTACAGAAGGATCTCAGAGAGGAGATTAAAGAATACAGGGTATGAGACAGCAAAGATGAAACACAACTTTCCTCTAGTTCTTAATGCTTCCTCTTGCCCCACTATCATGATCCCAGTTCTACCATACTAATCTGGCCAAACTAGAGAAGGTATTCTAGTACCGATAGGAATTTCAAACACGGGGAATCCAGGGTGGATGGGCCCTTTAGGACCAGTGTTATGAGAGGAGATACTGGGAGGGTGGAGGAAGGGCAGGATGGAAAGTGGGAACCGATTACAAGGATCTTCATTGACCTCAAAAGAAAGGTGGGTGAAGATATGACAAATGAATTAGTACATTTCCAAGGATTGATGAGGGATGGGTGGCGGGTATTGAGGGGGGAAAAATGAGGAGCTGAGGCCAGGGGCTTGGGTGGAGAGTGGAGATTTTGAGAATAATGAGGGCAATTAATGTACAGATGTGCTTCAAACAGCTGATGTATATATGGATTGTGGTTAGTGTTGTAGGAGCCCCTAATAAAAAGATCATAAAAGAAACAAAAATAATCTGGGCAAAGGGCTCATGCAAGGAGGATGTCAGGCTGGATTAGACCAGTCAAAACATCTACTGAAGTCGCCTCACCCAGTGTCTATTCCTGAGTCAGGCATGAAGCTTAGGGCACACAGCCCCAGCAGCTGGCCAGTGAGAGAGGTGGGTCTCTGAGGCCATTCTACAGGGGGAATGGTCCTCTGTCCTGCAGGGCCCACCTTCCTTTGTAAGCGTGCTGTCTGGGGCACGGCTTTCATGGAGTCCACACCATGGGAGCTCTACTACTCATGGGGGATTGGCAGGAAGCCTCTGCTCATGCGCACACACCACCAACTAGCTGGAGGATCTCCGTGAACAAAGCCTGAGGCAGACAACAAGCCCACTAACTGGTTCTGTAAGAGATACAATCAGCATCCAGAAACCTGCAACTGGGAGTAAGAGGCAGCATACCTTGGTCCCAGCCCATCCCACTCTAATCTACAAGGAGTGATATTGCAAAGCAGAGGGTTTTCATAAAGCACTGCCAGGACTGTGGAATGAGCAGCCTCATTTGTGGACATGGATACTCTGTGATCCAGACGTACTACCTCCTCCCTTCCAGTCAGCTGAGACAAAAACCCTTGCAAGCAGAAAGCCATGCATCTGAACAGTACCCACCAGCCACTCATGTGCAGCCCTGCTGCCTCCAAAGAGCCTTCCTGAGTGAGAGAGAAATCATGCAGAAGTCTGGTCTGTCACTCAAGTGAGTTTTATGAGCGTTAGGGAGGCGTGGTGGGCAAGTCTGGCCGACCCCAATGGCTGAATTGAATTAACATGGCCTAGGTTGGTCAATCCAGGTACAGGACCCACCCAGGTGTACCTCCCCTTCATGGCCAGAAACCTGGACCTCTGAGCATGCACAGGGTGCCTCTCCTAACTGGGCTCTTATCTTGGCCCTATGGGCATGCATAATGGATGCCCCAGTCCCTAGGATAGCTACCTAACATTTGCCCCCCTGAAGAGATATGGACCCAAATCTTTGGGGTACTGGGCGACGACATCTCTAGCTACTTCCTGCTGGCAAAACGGGCGAAGCGGGGCTTTGGGTCCATACCCTTCCTACACTGCTGGGAGGGCTTGTCCATTGAGGGCAACTTTATCCAGGATGGATAAGGTTGAGGTGGTCCAGGAGATCGTAGTCGTGGACCTGGCACACTTGGTTCGGAAGCTTTAGTCACCCGATAACTTCTGGGAAAAACAAACGGTCTAAAAGGTAAACAGTTTGACTACGACAAGGCTAAGCTTGTGAGTTGACAGTGGCCTTGAAATTAGGTGAGTGTCACAGGAAACAAAAAATATCTTAGGAATACCAGACATGTGTGTTTGTTCATTGGAAGTACAGGAAGAGGGATAAAAGCATTCACACTTTCCCCTAGGAGGGCACAGGTTTGGCCACTACTAGGTGCAGTGGGATCACTGATTCATTTATGATGCTAAGGTCTTGGACCCACTGATAAGACCCATCCTTCTTTTTAACCCTATAATGCTTCAATTTTAATTTTGGGAAAAAATTATTTTATTTTTGTTGTGGACTTTCATAGTTATATATATATATATATATATATATATATATATATATATATATATATATATATATATTTGAATATATACATTTTTTAATGTTATGAAAACATCATGCTCCGCATTATAGAGTTAAATGGAAATAATGGGCTAGTACAGGAGGAGTCAAAAGTGACCATAATAGAGTAACTGCCTAAGTCATTTTGAATTTTCTTGGGATCAATTGGAGTAAAGGCTTGTAAATTACCCGGGGTCCAAATTCCCATGGTGCCTCCTACAACGCGTAGAATGTTCAGGGATGTTTCAGGGCTGGGAGATTAGTAACCCCTAAGTCCAGGATAACTTAGGGCAGGGGTCCTGAAACTGTTTACCCAGGGGGCCAGTTTACTGTACCTCAGGCTATTGGAGGGGCAGACTATAGTTAAAAAAAAAACAACAAAAATTATGAAAAAATTCATGTGCACCATGCACATCTTGATTTGAAGTTAAAAAAAAAAAAATAAATGGGGCACATACACCCGGCAGAAAGGATCATTGTCCTCGGCTGTCTGCATGTGGCCCATAGGCTGTAGTTTGAGGACCCATGCTCTAGGCGGTCACCAAGAGGATGTGGTTTCAACCCAATAGCTTGGAGACACTACAATTTGTTTAAAAGTAATGGGGCAGAAGGAGTCCCTGATTGACCCACGCAAGACTAGTTTTCCCATCCCCTATTACTAAGAGTTCATAGATATGGTTAAGGGGAACCAGGACATCCCGATCTGATCCCTTTAATTCAAGTGTGGGCTGACATTGCCACTAAGAAGCCTGCAAATATAAGACTTACTCCCTCCCTCAAAGAAAGGGGCCTTGTTTCCAAGGTTTCAGGAAACATGGCAGGACCGGAAAAACAAACGGTCCAAGTTCCCAAAACCACATAGGTGGAGGCCATCCCTCCCCCACACCCTTCCCCACCACCTCCCTCTCCCCCACCTTCCCCTCCCCTCCCCTCCCGATCTCTCTCCCCTAATCGGCTTTATCCCATTTTGCAGGAAAACTCTGGGAGTGGGAGAGCTGGCTTCAGACCCTTTGGTTCCAACCCCGCCCTATAAGTTTTCTAGGGTCCAGAAATAGAAAACTTCTAACAGGCCCTTATTGAGTCACTCCCTCCCCCACCGCCCCCCCCCCAACCTCACCCCCACCCCCAACCAGCAGCCCCCCACACACACTAGTACTGGTATGTCTTCCATACTCATCAGCCCACCTGTTATGATTGCCAGCAACTTCTCCAGGTGCTGTTCACCACGGAGGAAGGGTAGCCCTTCCACACAGAGGCCCAGTAAGCAGTCAGTGAACCTGATGGTCAGCGAGCGGGCACTCCCCACTTGAGAGAAACTCTTTTGGCCACTACACGATCAATGTGGGATCTCAATTCCTAGCAAGGCCCAGAGGGCTTTACCAGGTGTCACCCGTTGCTCTTACGCGACCCTCTGCGGAAGAACTAGGAAACCTATGACTGTATCTAAGGTCAGTGAGAATTTTCAGGCTCTTGTAAGAGAATGTCCGCCTGCCTTTCTAGAGTAGCTGATGTAAGCCTACGGGCTTTATACCCCTAATGGCCCCGAGGCCCCGAGAACCGGAGGGCAATAAGTATTGCCTTTATTACTCAGTCAGTCTGCCTCAGACATGAAAAAGAAGTTGGAAGGGTTTGAACGGAAAAATCTTAGTGATTTGGTACAAGTGGCTCATTGAGTGTATAACAACAGAGATGACCCTAGCACGACAGAGACAAAGAAACTAGCTAAAATACTAGTAATTGCCATGAGAGACCCCAGAGACTCAGGAAAAGGAGAGCATGGTCCACTCACGGAGAGACTAACCTGTGGGCACGGCCAAGCCATGGGGAAGGATCAATGTGCCTACTGCAGGAAAGAAGGACACTGGAAAAATCAGTGTCTTGAAACCCCAGGAGAGGTGCACAACCCTCCACTAGAGTGGACGGGCCTCATCTGCACCTAGAAAAACCAAGCAAGAGACAATAATGCTTGAAGAAGCTGAATGAAGGGGTCAGAGCTTTTTCCCTTCGCCACCATAAGCCCAGGCTAACTCTCCATGTAGGAGGCCAGCCAGTAAATTTCTTGGTGGACAGAGGGGCCACCTTCTTAGGTTCAGAAAGGAATACGGGCACATTTTCAAAGAAAAAAATGTGAATTACTGTAAGCCTATGATTCCTTTCACAGATAACTCAAACCAGAAAGTTTGCAGGGATGTTAGGTGGGCTTCACAAGACAACAAGATAACAAATATCTATCTGCCCTTTGTCCCAGTTAGCTACCTGGTTATGATGGCACTGTCTCCTGGCTCAGCTGCTGAGCCAGTGAAGCAGTTATAGCAGGAGAAGACTAGGTGGCCGGTGGCCATCAACAGAAGGACCAAATCTCCACAGTGGGCTTCCTGTTTCAACAAGGAGCCACGTATGTCAGCTGCGGGACACCATCTCTATCCTGAGCTCATAATTGCCACCCCAGGTCTAGAATGCAGCGCGCAGGTACACACTATATGAAACAGTCTCTGATTAACCCCTCTCGATAACTTGCTGACATGGGAGTCTGGATAATCCAGTACATTTACTTTCCAGATGAGAAAACTCACTCAAAAACACACAGGAGTTGGCCCAGAGACACACAACTGGTTAACAACAAAGTCATATTCACAACCAGCGTCTGCACCAAGAGCCCGGTGCCCCACAGAACTGTGCCCATCGAGCAGTCAATATCTCCTGGACTCTCAAAAGATCTGAGCTGACACCCACCCCCCGCCCCCCCACCTCCTTGCTGCCCCCAAAGTTTGTATTTCACAGGCTGGTACCGGATCTGCAGCTTGCGGAGAGGGACATATCTGATCAGAGAACACAGGGCAGAACAAGGGGGAGGAGGGGAGAATGGAGCACATCCTGGCCCAATACACCTTGAGCATGATGTTCCCAATCAGAGAAGCCAGTCCACAGAGAAGACCACATGGGCAGCCCCACGATGAGAAACGTCCCTCAAAGACCCATAGCCCTAGAGGGGACAACACTGGAGACACAGTGTGGGAACTGCGCCCGAACTGATCCTGCCACATCGAGGCATGACACTAAGAGAGTGCAGCGGAAGAGAAAGAAAACGGAGCATCAAAGTCCCCGGGGAATGGCAAAGGTGGACTTTGTGGTCAGGGCTCGGTGCCCCAACAGACTGGACTGGAAAACACTCCTAAAGTTCACCACACAGTCCTTGTGCTTTTCTTTCTTGGTTAGTGTTGTTTTCTTTTAGTGTCATTGGATTTTGGTTGGGTTTTGTTTTCATTTTTGTTTGTTTTTTTTTCTTTTTGTTGCTTGGTTTTGCTCAGTTTTGTCTTGTGCATGTTATTACCTTCACAGGTCTGTCTAATTAAGAGAGGCTGGATGAAGAATCTGGAGGATTAAACATGTGACCGGCCCTTTCCATTGGGCATGGGAGTGAGGACGGTGGGGGGAAAGGAAGTGGTGTCAAGAAACCCAGAGACAAGCGAACAACAAGTGATGGAAATCGGTGGTGAGGGGGGATGTAGGAGGCCTGGTAGGGCGTGATCAAGGGTAATGTAACCAAGAGTAATTACTGAAACCCAAAGGAAGACTGAGCATGGCAGTGGGCACAAGAGGAAAATCAAAGGGTATAGAAGAGTGAGCTGGGAAGCAAGGGCCTGTTATAGACGTCTAAATAAAGGCATGTACATATACTTACAAAGGGGCATGGGGAAATAGATCTATGTCCATATGTTTATAGATTTAGTATTAAGGTAGCAGATAGACATAGGGCCTCCGCTCAAGGACTCCCTCATTGCGAGAACACTGTTTTATTAAATTGGCATTCTACGATGCTCACTTTCCCTACACGATCACTGACCACAGAGCGGCTGCATAAGCAAATGTGGTGAAGAAATCCGATAGTGTCCAGCTACCAAAAGATATAGCGTGTGGGGTCTTAAAGGCTTGAAGGTAAAGAAGCAGCCATCTGGCTCAGAAGCAACAGAGCCCACATGGAGGAAGGATACCAGCCTGTGTGATCACAAAGTTTCAAAGGGATAAGGCAACAGGCATCATGAGAACAAAAAAATCTTATCATGGAGAATGAGAGGGGACCGCCGGGTATAGACTCAAAACCTATTTACAGTGCACTGGACATCCCCTTACAGAAGGATCTCAGAGAGGAGATGAAAGAATACAGGGTATGAGACAGCAAAGATGAAACACAACTTTCCTCTAGTTCTTAATGCTTCCTCTTGCCCCACTATCATGATCCCAGTTCTACCATACTAATCTGGCCAAACTAGAGAAGGTATTCTAGTACCGATAGGAATTTCAAACACGGGGAATCCAGGGTGGATGGGCCCTTTAGGACCAGTGTTATGAGAGGAGATACTGGGAGGGTGGAGGAAGGGCAGGATGGAAAGTGGGAACCGATTACAAGGATCTTCATTGACCTCAAAAGAAAGGTGGGTGAAGATATGACAAATGAATTAGTACATTTCCAAGGATTGATGAGGGATGGGTGGCGGGTATTGAGGGGGGAAAAATGAGGAGCTGAGGCCAGGGGCTTGGGTGGAGAGTGGAGATTTTGAGAATAATGAGGGCAATTAATGTACAGATGTGCTTCAAACAGCTGATGTATATATGGATTGTGGTTAGTGTTGTAGGAGCCCCTAATAAAAAGATCATAAAAGAAACAAAAATAATCTGGGCAAAGGGCTCATGCAAGGAGGATCTCAGGCTGGATTAGACCAGTCAAAACATCTACTGGAGTCGCCTCACCCTGTGTCTATTCCTGAGTCAGGCATGAAGCTTAGGGCACACAGCCCCAGCAGCTGGCCAGTGAGAGAGGTGGGTCTCTGAGGCCATTCTACAGGGGGAATGGTCCTCTGTCCCGCAGGGCCCACCTTCCTTTGTAAGCGTGCTGTCTGGGGCACGGCTTTCATGGAGTCCACACCATGGGAGCTCTACTACTCATGGGGGATTGGCAGGAAGCCTCTGCTCATGCGCACACACCACCAACTAGCTGGAGGATCTCCGTGAACAAAGCCTGAGGCAGACAACAAGCCCACTAACTGGTTCTGTAAGAGATACAATCAGCATCCAGAAACCTGCAACTGGGAGTAAGAGGCAGCATACCTTGGTCCCAGCCCATCCCACTCTAATCTACAAGGAGTGATATTGCAAAGCAGAGGGTTTTCATAAAGCACTGCCAGGACTGTGGAATGAGCAGCCTCATTTGTGGACATGGATACTCTGTGATCCAGACGTACTACCTCCTCCCTTCCAGTCAGCTGAAACAAAAACCCTTGCAATCAGAAAGCCATGCATCTGAACAGTACCCACCAGCCACTCATGTGCAGCCCTGCTGCCTCCAAAGAGCCTTCCTGAGTGAGAGAGAAATCATGCAGAAGTCTGGTCTGTCACTCAAGTGAGTTTTATGAGCGTTAGGGAGGCGTGGTGGGCAAGTCTGGCCGACCCCAATGGCTGAATTGAATTTACATGGCCTAGGTTGGTCAATCCAGGTACAGGACCCACCCAGGTGTACCTCCCCTTCATGGCCAGAAACCTGGACCTCTGAGCATGCACAGGGTGCCTCTCCTAACTGGGCTCTTATCTTGGCCCTATGGGCATGCATAATGGATGCCCCAGTCCCTAGGATAGCTACCTAACATTTGCCCCCCTGAAGAGATATGGACCCAAATCTTTGGGGTACTGGGCGACGACATCTCTAGCTACTTCCTGCTGGCAAAATGGGCGAAGTGGGGCTTTGGGTCCATACCCTTCCTACACTGCTGGGAGGGGTTGTCCATTGAGGGCAACTTTATCCAGGATGGATAAGGTTGAGGTGGTCCAGGAGATCGTAGTCGTGGACCTGGCACACTTGGTTCGGAAGCTTTAGTCACCCGATAACTTCTGGGAAAAACAAACGGTCTAAAAGGTAAACAGTTTGACTACGACAAGGCTAAGCTTGTGAGTTGACAGTGGCCTTGAAATTAGGTGAGTGTCACAGGAAACAAAAAATATCTTAGGAATACCAGACATGTGTGTTTGTTCATTGGAAGTACAGGAAGAGGGATAAAAGCATTCACACTTTCCCCTAGGAGGGCACAGGTTTGGCCACTACTAGGTGCAGTGGGATCACTGATTCATTTATGATGCTAAGGTCTTGGACCCACTGATAAGACCCATCCTTCTTTTTAACCCTATAATGCTTCAATTTTAATTTTGGGAAAAAATTATTTTATTTTTGTTGTGGACTTTCATAGTTATAAATATATATATATATATATATATGAATATATACATTTTTTAATGTTATGAAAACATCATGCTCCGCATTATAGAGTTAAATGGAAATAATGGGCTAGTACAGGAGGAGTCAAAAGTGACCATAATAGAGTAACTGCCTAAGTCATTTTGAATTTTCTTGGGATCAATTGGAGTAAAGGCTTGTAAATTACCCGGGGTCCAAATTCCCATGGTGCCTCCTACAACGCGTAGAATGTTCAGGGATATTTCAGGGCTGGGAGATTAGTAACCCCTAAGTCCAGGATAACTTAGGGCAGGGGTCCTTAAACTGTTTACCCAGGGGGCCAGTTTACTGTACCTCAGGCTATTGGAGGGGCAGACTATAGTTAAATAAAAACAACAAAAATTATGAAAAAATTCATGTGCACCATGCACATCTTGATTTGAAGTTCAAAAAAAAAAAAATAAATGGGGCACATACACCCGGCAGAAAGGATCGTTGTCCTCGGCTGTCTGCATGTGGCCCATAGGCTGTAGTTTGAGGACCCATGCTCTAGGCGGTCACCAAGAGGATGTGGTTTCAACCCAATAGCTTGGAGACACTACAATTTGTTTAAAAGTAATGGGGCAGAAGGAGTCCCTGATTGACCCACGCAAGACTAGTTTTCCCATCCCCTATTACTAAGAGTTCATAGTTATGGTTAAGGGGAACCAGGACATCCCGATCTGATCCCTTTAATTCAAGTGTGGGCTGACATTGCCACTAAGAAGCCTGCAAATATAAGACTTACTCCCTCCCTCAAAGAAAGTGTCCTTGTTTCCAAGGTTTCAGGAAACATGGCAGGACCGGAAAAACAAACGGTCCAAGTTCCCAAAACCACATAGGTGGAGGCCATCCCTCCCCCACACCCTCCCCCACCACCTCCCTCTCCCCCACCTTCCCCTCCCCTCCCCTCCCGATCTCTCTCCCCTAATCGGCTTTATCCCATTTTGCAGGAAAACTCTGGGAGTGGGAGAGCTGGCTTCAGACCCTTTGGTTCCAACCCCGCCCTATAAGTTTTCTAGGGTCCAGAAATAGAAAACTTCTAACAGGCCCTTATTGAGTCACTCCCTCCCCCACCGCCCCCCCCAACCTCACCCCCACCCCCAACCAGCAGCCCCCCACACACACTAGTACTGGTATGTCTTCCATACTCATCAGCCCACCTGTTATGATTGCCAGCAACTTCTCCAGGTGCTGTTCACCACGGAGGAAGGGTAGCCCTTCCACACAGAGGCCCAGTAAGCAGTCAATGAACCTGATGGTCAGCGAGCGGGCACTCCCCACTTGAGAGAAACTCTTTTGACCACTACATGATCAATGTGGGATCTCAATTCCTAGCAAGGCCCAGAGGGCTTTACCAGGTGTCACCCGTTGCTCTTACACGACCCTCTGCGGAAGAACTAGGAAACCTATGACTGTATCTAAGGTCAGTGAAAATTTTCAGGCTCTTATAAGAGAATGTCCGCCTGCCTTTCTAGAGTAGCTGATGTAAGCCTACGGGCTTTATACCCCTAACGGCCCCGAGGCCCCGAGAACCGGAGGGCAATAAGTATTGCCTTTATTACTCAGTCAGTCTGCCTAAGACATGAAAAAGAAGTTGGAAGGGTTTGAACGGAAAAATCTTAGTGATTTGGTACAAGTGGCTCATTGAGTGTATAACAACAGAGATGACCCTAGCACGACAGAGACAAAGAAACTAGCTAAAATACTAGTAATTGCCATGAGAGACCCCAGAGACTCAGGAAAAGGAGAGCATGGTCCACTCACGGAGAGACTAACCTGTGGGCACGGCCAAGCCATGGGGAAGGATCAATGTGCCTACTGCAGGAAAGAAGGACACTGGAAAAATCAGTGTCTTGAAACCCCAGGAGAGGTGCACGACCCTCCACTAGAGTGGACGGGCCTCATCTGCACCTAGAAAAACCAAGCAAGAGACAATAATGCTTGAAGAAGCTGAATGAAGGGGTCAGAGCTCTTTTTCCCTTCGCCACCATAAGCCCAGGCTAACTCTCCATGTAGGAGGCCAGCCAGTAAATTTCTTGGTGGACAGAGGGGCCACCTTCTTAGGTTCAGAAAGGAATACGGGCACATTTTCAAAGAAGAAAATGTGAATTACTGTAAGCCTATGATTCCTTTCACAGATAACTCAAACCAGAAAGTTTGCAGGGATGTTAGGTGGGCTTCACAAGACAACAAGATAACAAATATCTATCTGCCCTTTGTCCCAGTTAGCTACCTGGTTATGATGGCACTGTCTCCTGGCTCAGCTGCTGAGCCAGTGAAGCAGTTATAGCAGGAGAAGACTAGGTGGCCGGTGGCCATCAACGGAAGGACCAAATCTCCACAGTGGGCTTCCTGTTTCAACAAGGAGCCACGTATGTCAGCTGCGGGACACCATCTCTATCCTGAGCTCATAATTGCCACCCCAGGTCTAGAATGCAGCGCGCAGGTACACACTATATGAAACAGTCTCTGATTAACCCCTCTCGATAACTTGCTGACATGGGAGTCTGGATAATCCAGTACATTTACTTTCCAGATGAGAAAACTCACTCAAAAACACACAGGAGTTGGCCCAGAGACACACAACTGGTTAACAACAAAGTCATATTCACAACCAGCGTCTGCACCAAGAGCCCGGTGCCCCACAGAACTGTGCCCATCGAGCAGTCAATATCTCCTGGACTCTCAAAAGATCTGAGCTGACACCCACACCCCGCCCCCCCACCTCCTTGCTGCCCCCAAAGATTGTATTTCACAGGCTGGTACCGGATCTGCAGCTTGCGGAGAGGGACATATCTGATCAGAGAACACAGGGCAGAACAAGGGGGAGGAGGGGAGAATGGAGCACATCCTGGCCCAATACACCTTGAGCATGATGTTCCCAATCAGAGAAGCCAGTCCACAGAGAAGACCACATGGGCAGCCCCACGATGAGAAACATCCCTCAAAGACCCATAGCCCTAGAGGGGACAACACTGGAGACACAGTGTGGGAACTGCGCCCGAACTGATCCTGCCACATCGAGGCATGACACTAAGAGAGTGCAGCGGAAGAGAAAGAAAACGGAGCATCAAAGTCCCCGGGGAATGGCAAAGGTGGACTTTGTGGTCAGGGCTCGGTGCCCCAACAGACTGGACTGGAAAACACTCCTAAAGTTCACCACACAGTCCTTGTACTTTTCTTTCTTGGTTAGTGTTGTTTTCTTTTAGTGTCATTGGATTTTGGTTGGGTTTTGTTTTCATTTTTGTTTGTTTGTTTTTCTTTTTGTTGCTTGGTTTTGCTCAGTTTTGTCTTGTGCATGTTATTACCTTCACAGGTCTGTCTAATTAAGAGAGGCTGGATGAAGAATCTGGAGGAGTAAACATGTGACCGGCCCTTTCCATTGGGCATGGGAGTGAGGACGGTGGGGGGAAAGGAAGTGGTGTCAAGAAACCCAGAGACAAGCGAACAACAAGTGATGGAAATCGGTGGTGAGGGGGGATGTAGGAGGCCTGGTAGGGCGTGATCAAGGGTAATGTAACCAAGAGTAATTACTGAAACCCAAAATAAGACTGAGCATGGCAGTGGGCACAAGAGGAAAATCAAAGGGTATAGAAGAGTGAGCTGGGAAGCAAGGGCCTGTTATAGACGTCTAAATAAAGGCATGTACATATACTTACAAAGGGGCATGGGGAAATAGATCTATGTCCATATGTTTATAGATTTAGTATTAAGGTAGCAGATGGACATAGGGCCTCCGCTCAAGGACTCCCTCATTGCGAGAACACTGTTTTATTAAATTGGCATTCTACGATGCTCACTTTCCCTACACGATCACTGACCACAGAGCGGCTGCATAAGCAAATGTGGTGAAGAAATCCGATAGTGTCCAGCTACCAAAAGATATAGCGTGTGGGGTCTTAAAGGCTTGAAGGTAAAGAAGCAGCCATCTGGCTCAGAAGCAACAGAGCCCACATGGAGGAAGGATACCAGCCTGTGTGATCACAAAGTTTCAAAGGGATAAGGCAACAGGCATCATGAGAACAAAAAAAATCTTATCATGGAGAATGAGAGGGGACCGCCGGGTATAGACTCAAAACCTATTTACAGTGCACTGGACATCCCCTTACAGAAGGATCTCAGAGAGGAGATTAAAGAATACAGGGTATGAGACAGCAAAGATGAAACACAACTTTCCTCTAGTTCTTAATGCTTCCTCTTGCCCCACTATCATGATCCCAGTTCTACCATACTAATCTGGCCAAACTAGAGAAGGTATTCTAGTACCGATAGGAATTTCAAACACGGGGAATCCAGGGTGGATGAGCCCTTTAGGACCAGTGTTATGAGAGGAGATACTGGGAGGGTGGAGGAAGGGCAGGATGGAAAGTGGGAACCGATTACAAGGATCTTCATTGACCTCAAAAGAAAGGTGGGTGAAGATATGACAAATGAATTAGTACATTTCCAAGGATTGATGAGGGATGGGTGGCGGGTATTGAGGGGGGAAAAATGAGGAGCTGAGGCCAGGGGCTTGGGTGGAGAGTGGAGATTTTGAGAATAAGGAGGGCAATTAATGTACAGATGTGCTTCAAACAGCTGATGTATATATGGATTGTGGTTAGTGTTGTAGGAGCCCCTAATAAAAAGATCATAAAAGAAACAAAAATAATCTGGGCAAAGGGCTCATGCAAGGAGGATCTCAGGCTGGATTAGACCAGTCAAAACATCTACTGAAGTCGCCTCACCCTGTGTCTATTCCTGAGTCAGGCATGAAGCTTAGGGCACACAGCCCCAGCAGCTGGCCAGTGAGAGAGGTGGGTCTCTGAGGCCATTCTACAGGGGGAATGGTCCTCTGTCCCGCAGGGCCCACCTTCCTTTGTAAGCGTGCTGTCTGGGGCACGGCTTTCATGGAGTCCACACCATGGGAGCTCTACTACTCATGGGGGATTGGCAGGAAGCCTCTGCTCATGCGCACACACCACCAACTAGCTGGAGGATCTCCGTGAACAAAGCCTGAGGCAGACAACAAGCCCACTAACTGGTTCTGTAAGAGATACAATCAGCATCCAGAAACCTGCAACTGGGAGTAAGAGGCAGCATACCTTGGTCCCAGCCCATCCCACTCTAATCTACAAGGAGTGATATTGCAAAGCAGAGGGTTTTCATAAAGCACTGCCAGGACTGTGGAATGAGCAGCCTCATTTGTGGACATGGATACTCTGTGATCCAGATGTACTACCTCCTCCCTTCCAGTCAGCTGACACAAAAACCCTTGCAAGCAGAAAGCCATGCATCTGAACAGTACCCACCAGCCACTCATGTGCAGCCCTGCTGCCTCCAAAGAGCCTTCCTGAGTGAGAGAGAAATCATGCAGAAGTCTGGTCTGTCACTCAAGTGAGTTTTATGAGCGTTAGGGAGGCGTGGTGGGCAAGTCTGGCCGACCCCAATGGCTGAATTGAATTTACATGGCCTAGGTTGGTCAATCCAGGTACAGGACCCACCCAGGTGTACCTCCCCTTCATGGCCAGAAACCTGGACCTCTGAGCATGCACAGGGTGCCTCTCCTAACTGGGCTCTTATCTTGGCCCTATGGGCATGCATAATGGATGCCCCAGTCCCTAGCATAGCTACCTAACATTTGCCCCCCTGAAGAGATATGGACCCAAATCTTTGGGGTACTGGGCGAGGACATCTCTAGCTACTTCCTGCTGGCAAAACGGGCGAAGCGGGGCTTTGGGTCCATACCCTTCCTACACTGCTGGGAGGGCTTGTCCATTGAGGGCAACTTTATCCAGGATGGATAAGGTTGAGGTGGTCCAGGAGATGGTAGTCTTGGACCTGGCACACTTGTTTCGGAAGCTTTAGTCACCCGATAACTTCTGGAAAAACAAACGGTCTAAAAGGTAAACAGTTTGACTACGACAAGGCTGAGCTTGTGAGTTGACAGTGGCCTTGAAATTAGGTGAGTGTCACAGGAAACAAAAAATATCTTAGGAATACCAGACATGTGTGTTTGTTCATTGGAAGTACAGGAAGAGGGATAAAAGCATTCACACTTTCCCCTAGGAGGGCACAGGTTTGGCCACTACTAGGTGAAGTGGGATCACTGATTCATTTATGATGCTAAGGTCTTGGACCCACTGATAAGACCCATCCTTCTTTTTAACCCTATAATGCTTCAATTTTAATTTTGGGAAAAAATTATTTTATTTTTGTTGTGGACTTTCATAGTTATAAATATATATATATATATGAATATATACATTTTTTTAATGTTATGAAAACATCATGCTCCGCATTATAGAGTTAAATGGAAATAATGGGCTAGTACAGGAGGAGTCAAAAGTGACCAAAATAGAGTAACTGCCAAAGTCATTTTGAATTTTCTTGGGATCAATTGGAGTAAAGGCTTGTAAATTACCCGGGGTCCAAATTCCCATGGTGCCTCCTACAACGCGTAGAATGTTCAGGGATGTTTCAGGGCTGGTAGATTAGTAACCCCTAAGTCCAGGATAACTTAGGGCAGGGGTCCTCAAACTGTTTACCCAGGGGGCCAGTTTACTGTACCTCAGGCTATTGGAGGGGCAGACTATAGTTAAAAAAAAAAACAACAAAAATTATGAAAAAATTCATGTGCACCATGCACATCTGGATTTGAAGTTCAAAAAAAAAAAAAAAAATGGGGCACATACACCCGGCAGAAAGGATCATTGTCCTCGGCTGTCTGCATGTGGCCCATAGGCTGTAGTTTGAGGACCCATGCTCTAGGCGGTCACCAAGAGGATGTGGTTTCAACCCAATAGCTTGGAGACACTACAATTTGTTTAAAAGTAATGGGGCAGAAGGAGTCCCTGATTGACCCACGCAAGACTAGTTTTCCCATCCCCTATTACTAAGAGTTCATAGTTATGATTAAGGGGAACCAGGACATCCCGATCTGATCCCTTTAATTCAAGTGTGGGCTGACATTGCCACTAAGAAGCCTGCAAATATAAGACTTACTCCCTCCCTCAAAGAAAGTGTCCTTGTTTCCAAGGTTTCAGGAAACATGGCAGGACCGGAAAAATAAACGGTCCAAGTTCCCAAAACCACATAGGTGGAGGCCATCCCTCCCCCACACACTCCCCCACCACCTCCCTCTCCCCCACCTTCCCCTCCCCTCCCCTCCCGATCTCTCTCCCCTAATCGGCTTTATCCCATTTTGCAGGAAAACTCTGGGAGTGGGAGAGCTGGCTTCAGAGCCTTTGGTTCCAACCCCGCCCTATAAGTTTTCTAGGGTCCAGAAATAGAAAACTTCTAACAGGCCCTTATTGAGTCACTCCCTCCCCCACCGCCCCCCCCCAACCTCACCCCCACCCCCAACCAGCAGCCCCCCACACACACTAGTACTGGTATGTCTTCCATACTCATCAGCCCACCTGTTATGATTGCCAGCAACTTCTCCAGGTGCTGTTCACCACGGAGGAAGGGTAGCCCTTCCACACACAGGCCCAGTAAGCAGTCAGTGAACCTGATGGTCAGCGAGCGGGCACTCCCCACTTGAGAGAAACTCTTTTGGCCACTACACGATCAATGTGGGATCTCAATTCCTAGCAAGGCCCAGAGGGCTTTACCAGGTGTCACCCGTTGCTCTTACACGACCCTCTGCGGAAGAACTAGGAAACCTATGACTGTATCTAAGGTCAGTGAAAATTTTCAGGCTCTTATAAGAGAATGTCCGCCTGCCTTTCTAGAGTAGCTGATGTAAGCCTACGGGCTTTATACCCCTAACGGCCCCGAGGTCCCGAGAACCGGAGGGCAATAAGTATTGCCTTTATTACTCAGTCAGTCTGCCTCAGACATGAAAAAGAAGTTGGAAGGGTTTGAACGGAAAAATCTTAGTGATTTGGTACTAGTGGCTCATTGAGTGTATAACAACAGAGATGACCCTAGCACGACAGAGACAAAGAAACTAGCTAAAATACTAGTAATTGCCATGAGAGACCCCAGAGACTCAGGAAAAGGAGAGCATTGTCCACTCACGGAGAGACTAACCTGTGGGCACGGCCAAGCCATGGGGAAGGATCAATGTGCCTACTGCAGGAAAGAAGGACACTGGAAAAATCAGTGTCTTGAAACCCCAGGAGAGGTGCACGACCCTCCACTAGAGTGGACGGGCCTCATCTGCACCTAGAAAAACCAAGCAAGAGACAATAATGCTTGAAGAAGCTGAATGAAGGGGTCAGAGCTCTTTTTCCCTTCGCCACCTTAAGCCCAGGCTAACTCTCCATGTAGGAGGCCAGCCAGTAAATTTCTTGGTAGACAGAGGGGCCACCTTCTTAGGTTCAGAAAGTAATACGGGCACATTTTCAAAGAAAAAAATGTGAATTACTGTAAGCCTATGATTCCTTTCACAGATAACTCAAACCAGAAAGTTTGCAGGGATGTTAGGTGGGCTTCACAAGACAACAAGATAACAAATATCTATCTGCCCTTTGTCCCAGTTAGCTACCTGGTTATGATGGCACTGGCTCCTGGCTCAGCTGCTGAGCCAGTGAAGCAGTTATAGCAGGAGAAGACTAGGTGGCCGGTGGCCATCAACGGAAGGACCAAATCTCCACAGTGGGCTTCCTGTTTCAATATGGAGCCACGTATGTCAGCTGCGGGACACCATCTCTATCCTGAGCTCATAATTGCCACCCCAGGTCTAGAATGCAGCGCGCAGGTACACACTATATGAAACAGTCTCTGATTAACCCCTCTCGATGACTTGCTGACATGGGAGTCTGGATAATCCAGTACATTTACTTTCCAGATGAGAAAACTCACTCAAAAACACACAGGAGTTGGCCCAGAGACACACAACTGGTTAACAACAAAGTCATATTCACAACCAGCGTCTGCACCAAGAGCCCGGTGCCCCACAGAACTGTGCCCATCGAGCAGTCAATATCTCCTGGACTCTCAAAAGATCTGAGCTGACACCCACACCCCGCCCCCCCACCTCCTTGCTGCCCCCAAAGATTGTATTTCACAGGCTGGTACCGGATCTGCAGCTTGCGGAGAGGGACATATCTGATCAGAGAACACAGGGCAGAACAAGGGGGAGGAGGGGAGAATGGAGCACATCCTGGCCCAATACACCTTGAGCATGATGTTCCCAATCAGAGAAGCCAGTCCACAGAGAAGACTACATGGGCAGCCCCACGATGAGAAACGTCCCTCAAAGACCCATAGCCCTAGAGGGGACAACACTGGAGACACAGTGTGGGAACTGCGCCCGAACTGATCCTGCCACATCGAGGCATGACACTAAGAGAGTGCAGCGGAAGAGAAAGAAAACGGAGCATCAAAGTCCCCGGGGAATGGCAAAGGTGGACTTTGTGGTCAGGGCTCGGTGCCCCAACAGACTGGACTGGAAAACACTCCTAAAGTTCACCACACAGTCCTTGTGCTTTTCTTTCTTGGTTAGTGTTGTTTTCTTTTAGTGTCATTGGATTTTGGTTGGGTTTTGTTTTCATTTTTGTTTGTTTTTTTTTCTTTTTGTTGCTTGGTTTTGCTCAGTTTTGTCTTGTGCATGTTATTACCTTCACAGGTCTGTCTAATTAAGAGAGGCTGGATGAAGAATCTGGAGGAGTAAACATGTGACCGGCCCTTTCCATTGGGCATGGGAGTGAGGACGGTGGGGGGAAAGGAAGTGGTGTCAAGAAACCCAGAGACAAGCGAACAACAAGTGATGGAAATCGGTGGTGAGGGGGGATGTAGGAGGCCTGGTAGGGCGTGATCAAGGGTAATGTAACCAAGAGTAATTACTGAAACCCAAAGGAAGACTGAGCATGGCAGTGGGCACAAGAGGAAAATCAAAGGGTATAGAAGAGTGAGCTGGGAAGCAAGGGCCTGTTATAGACGTCTAAATAAAGGCATGTACATATACTTACAAAGGGGCATGGGGAAATAGATCTATGTCCATATGTTTATAGATTTAGTATTAAGGTAGCAGATGGACATAGGGCCTCCGCTCAAGGACTCCCTCATTGCGAGAACACTGTTTTATTAAATTGGCATTCTACGATGCTCACTTTCCCTACACGATCACTGACCACAGAGCGGCTGCATAAGCAAATGTGGTGAAGAAATCCGATAGTGTCCAGCTACCAAAAGATATAGCGTGTGGGGTCTTAAAGGCTTGAAGGTAAAGAAGCAGCCATCTGGCTCAGAAGCAACAGAGCCCACATGGAGGAAGGATACCAGCCTGTGTGATCACAAAGTTTCAAAGGGATAAGGCAACAGGCATCATGAGAACAAAAAAAATCTTATCATGGAGAATGAGAGGGGACCGCCGGGTATAGACTCAAAACCTATTTACAGTGCACTGGACATCCCCTTACAGAAGGATCTCAGAGAGGAGATTAAAGAATACAGGGTATGAGACAGCAAAGATGAAACACAACTTTCCTCTAGTTCTTAATGCTTCCTCTTGCCCCACTATCATGATCCCAGTTCTACCATACTAATCTGGCCAAACTAGAGAAGGTATTCTAGTACCGATAGGAATTTCAAACACGGGGAATCCAGGGTGGATGAGCCCTTTAGGACCAGTGTTATGAGAGGAGATACTGGGAGGGTGGAGGAAGGGCAGGATGGAAAGTGGGAACCGATTACAAGGATCTTCATTGACCTCAAAAGAAAGGTGGGTGAAGATATGACAAATGAATTAGTACATTTCCAAGGATTGATGAGGGATGGGTGGCGGGTATTGAGGGGGGAAAAATGAGGAGCTGAGGCCAGGGGCTTGGGTGGAGAGTGGAGATTTTGAGAATAAGGAGGGCAATTAATGTACAGATGTGCTTCAAACAGCTGATGTATATATGGATTGTGGTTAGTGTTGTAGGAGCCCCTAATAAAAAGATCATAAAAGAAACAAAAATAATCTGGGCAAAGGGCTCATGCAAGGAGGATCTCAGGCTGGATTAGACCAGTCAAAACATCTACTGAAGTCGCCTCACCCTGTGTCTATTCCTGAGTCAGGCATGAAGCTTAGGGCACACAGCCCCAGCAGCTGGCCAGTGAGAGAGGTGGGTCTCTGAGGCCATTCTACAGGGGGAATGGTCCTCTGTCCCGCAGGGCCCACCTTCCTTTTTAAGCGTGCTGTCTGGGGCACGGCTTTCATGGAGTCCACACCATGGGAGCTCTACTACTCATGGGGGATTGGCAGGAAGCCTCTGCTCATGCGCACACACCACCAACTAGCTGGAGGATCTCCGTGAACAAAGCCTGAGGCAGACAACAAGCCCACTAACTGGTTCTGTAAGAGATACAATCAGCATCCAGAAACCTGCAACTGGGAGTAAGAGGCAGCATACCTTGGTCCCAGCCCATCCCACTCTAATCTACAAGGAGTGATATTGCAAAGCAGAGGGTTTTCATAAAGCACTGCCAGGACTGTGGAATGAGCAGCCTCATTTGTGGACATGGATACTCTGTGATCCAGATGTACTACCTCCTCCCTTCCAGTCAGCTGACACAAAAACCCTTGCAAGCAGAAAGCCATGCATCTGAACAGTACCCACCAGCCACTCATGTGCAGCCCTGCTGCCTCCAAAGAGCCTTCCTGAGTGAGAGAGAAATCATGCAGAAGTCTGGTCTGTCACTCAAGTGAGTTTTATGAGCGTTAGGGAGGCGTGGTGGGCAAGTCTGGCCGACCCCAATGGCTGAATTGAATTTACATGGCCTAGGTTGGTCAATCCAGGTACAGGACCCACCCAGGTGTACCTCCCCTTCATGGCCAGAAACCTGGACCTCTGAGCATGCACAGGGTGCCTCTCCTAACTGGGCTCTTATCTTGGCCCTATGGGCATGCATAATGGATGCCCCAGTCCCTAGCATAGCTACCTAACATTTGCCCCCCTGAAGAGATATGGACCCAAATCTTTGGGGTACTGGGCGAGGACATCTCTAGCTACTTCCTGCTGGCAAAACGGGCGAAGCGGGGCTTTGGGTCCATACCCTTCCTACACTGCTGGGAGGGCTTGTCCATTGAGGGCAACTTTATCCAGGATGGATAAGGTTGAGGTGGTCCAGGAGATGGTAGTCTTGGACCTGGCACACTTGTTTCGGAAGCTTTAGTCACCCGATAACTTCTGGGAAAAACAAACGGTCTAAAAGGTAAACAGTTTGACTACGACAAGGCTGAGCTTGTGAGTTGACAGTGGCCTTGAAATTAGGTGAGTGTCACAGGAAACAAAAAATATCTTAGGAATACCAGACATGTGTGTTTGTTCATTGGAAGTACAGGAAGAGGGATAAAAGCATTCACACTTTCCCCTAGGAGGGCACAGGTTTGGCCACTACTAGGTGCAGTGGGATCACTGATTCATTTATGATGCTAAGGTCTTGGACCCACTGATAAGACCCATCCTTCTTTTTAACCCTATAATGCTTCAATTTTAATTTTGGGAAAAAATTATTTTATTTTTGTTGTGGACTTTCATAGTTATAAATATATATATATATATGAATATATACATTTTTTTAATGTTATGAAAACATCATGCTCCGCATTATAGAGTTAAATGGAAATAATGGGCTAGTACAGGAGGAGTCAAAAGTGACCAAAATAGAGTAACTGCCAAAGTCATTTTGAATTTTCTTGGGATCAATTGGAGTAAAGGCTTGTAAATTACCCGGGGTCCAAATTCCCATGGTGCCTCCTACAACGCGTAGAATGTTCAGGGATGTTTCAGGGCTGGTAGATTAGTAACCCCTAAGTCCAGGATAACTTAGGGCAGGGGTCCTCAAACTGTTTACCCAGGGGGCCAGTTTACTGTACCTCAGGCTATTGGAGGGGCAGACTATAGTTAAAAAAAAAAACAACAAAAATTATGAAAAAATTCATGTGCACCATGCACATCTGGATTTGAAGTTCAAAAAAAAAAAAATAAATGGGGCACATACACCCGGCAGAAAGGATCATTGTCCTCGGCTGTCTGCATGTGGCCCATAGGCTGTAGTTTGAGGACCCATGCTCTAGGCGGTCACCAAGAGGATGTGGTTTCAACCCAATAGCTTGGAGACACTACAATTTGTTTAAAAGTAATGGGGCAGAAGGAGTCCCTGATTGACCCACGCAAGACTAGTTTTCCCATCCCCTATTACTAAGAGTTCATAGTTATGATTAAGGGGAACCAGGACATCCCGATCTGATCCCTTTAATTCAAGTGTGGGCTGACATTGCCACTAAGAAGCCTGCAAATATAAGACTTACTCCCTCCCTCAAAGAAAGTGTCCTTGTTTCCAAGGTTTCAGGAAACATGGCAGGACCGGAAAAATAAACGGTCCAAGTTCCCAAAACCACATAGGTGGAGGCCATCCCTCCCCCACACACTCCCCCACCACCTCCCTCTCCCCCACCTTCCCCTCCCCTCCCCTCCCGATCTCTCTCCCCTAATCGGCTTTATCCCATTTTGCAGGAAAACTCTGGGAGTGGGAGAGCTGGCTTCAGACCCTTTGGTTCCAACCCCGCCCTATAAGTTTTCTAGGGTCCAGAAATAGAAAACTTCTAACAGGCCCTTATTGAGTCACTCCCTCCCCCACCGCCCCCCCCCAACCTCACCCCCACCCCCAACCAGCAGCCCCCCACACACACTAGTACTGGTATGTCTTCCATACTCATCAGCCCACCTGTTATGATTGCCAGCAACTTCTCCAGGTGCTGTTCACCACGGAGGAAGGGTAGCCCTTCCACACACAGGCCCAGTAAGCAGTCAGTGAACCTGATGGTCAGCGAGCGGGCACTCCCCACTTGAGAGAAACTCTTTTGGCCACTACACGATCAATGTGGGATCTCAATTCCTAGCAAGGCCCAGAGGGCTTTACCAGGTGTCACCCGTTGCTCTTACACGACCCTCTGCGGAAGAACTAGGAAACCTATGACTGTATCTAAGGTCAGTGAAAATTTTCAGGCTCTTATAAGAGAATGTCCGCCTGCCTTTCTAGAGTAGCTGATGTAAGCCTACGGGCTTTATACCCCTAACGGCCCCGAGGTCCCGAGAACCGGAGGGCAATAAGTATTGCCTTTATTACTCAGTCAGTCTGCCTCAGACATGAAAAAGAAGTTGGAAGGGTTTGAACGGAAAAATCTTAGTGATTTGGTACTAGTGGCTCATTGAGTGTATAACAACAGAGATGACCCTAGCACGACAGAGACAAAGAAACTAGCTAAAATACTAGTAATTGCCATGAGAGACCCCAGAGACTCAGGAAAAGGAGAGCATTGTCCACTCACGGAGAGACTAACCTGTGGGCACGGCCAAGCCATGGGGAAGGATCAATGTGCCTACTGCAGGAAAGAAGGACACTGGAAAAATCAGTGTCTTGAAACCCCAGGAGAGGTGCACGACCCTCCACTAGAGTGGACGGGCCTCATCTGCACCTAGAAAAACCAAGCAAGAGACAATAATGCTTGAAGAAGCTGAATGAAGGGGTCAGAGCTCTTTTTCCCTTCGCCACCTTAAGCCCAGGCTAACTCTCCATGTAGGAGGCCAGCCAGTAAATTTCTTGGTAGACAGAGGGGCCACCTTCTTAGGTTCAGAAAGTAATACGGGCACATTTTCAAAGAAAAAAATGTGAATTACTGTAAGCCTATGATTCCTTTCACAGATAACTCAAACCAGAAAGTTTGCAGGGATGTTAGGTGGGCTTCACAAGACAACAAGATAACAAATATCTATCTGCCCTTTGTCCCAGTTAGCTACCTGGTTATGATGGCACTGGCTCCTGGCTCAGCTGCTGAGCCAGTGAAGCAGTTATAGCAGGAGAAGACTAGGTGGCCGGTGGCCATCAACGGAAGGACCAAATCTCCACAGTGGGCTTCCTGTTTCAATATGGAGCCACGTATGTCAGCTGCGGGACACCATCTCTATCCTGAGCTCATAATTGCCACCCCAGGTCTAGAATGCAGCGCGCAGGTACACACTATATGAAACAGTCTCTGATTAACCCCTCTCGATGACTTGCTGACATGGGAGTCTGGATAATCCAGTACATTTACTTTCCAGATGAGAAAACTCACTCAAAAACACACAGGAGTTGGCCCAGAGACACACAACTGGTTAACAACAAAGTCATATTCACAACCAGCGTCTGCACCAAGAGCCCGGTGCCCCACAGAACTGTGCCCATCGAGCAGTCAATATCTCCTGGACTCTCAAAAGATCTGAGCTGACACCCACACCCCGCCCCCCCACCTCCTTGCTGCCCCCAAAGATTGTATTTCACAGGCTGGTACCGGATCTGCAGCTTGCGGAGAGGGACATATCTGATCAGAGAACACAGGGCAGAACAAGGGGGAGGAGGGGAGAATGGAGCACATCCTGGCCCAATACACCTTGAGCATGATGTTCCCAATCAGAGAAGCCAGTCCACAGAGAAGACTACATGGGCAGCCCCACGATGAGAAACGTCCCTCAAAGACCCATAGCCCTAGAGGGGACAACACTGGAGACACAGTGTGGGAACTGCGCCCGAACTGATCCTGCCACATCGAGGCATGACACTAAGAGAGTGCAGCGGAAGAGAAAGAAAACGGAGCATCAAAGTCCCCGGGGAATGGCAAAGGTGGACTTTGTGGTCAGGGCTCGGTGCCCCAACAGACTGGACTGGAAAACACTCCTAAAGTTCACCACACAGTCCTTGTGCTTTTCTTTCTTGGTTAGTGTTGTTTTCTTTTAGTGTCATTGGATTTTGGTTGGGTTTTGTTTTCATTTTTGTTTGTTTTTTTTTCTTTTTGTTGCTTGGTTTTGCTCAGTTTTGTCTTGTGCATGTTATTACCTTCACAGGTCTGTCTAATTAAGAGAGGCTGGATGAAGAATCTGGAGGAGTAAACATGTGACCGGCCCTTTCCATTGGGCATGGGAGTGAGGACGGTGGGGGGAAAGGAAGTGGTGTCAAGAAACCCAGAGACAAGCGAACAACAAGTGATGGAAATCGGTGGTGAGGGGGGATGTAGGAGGCCTGGTAGGGCGTGATCAAGGGTAATGTAACCAAGAGTAATTACTGAAACCCAAAGGAAGACTGAGCATGGCAGTGGGCACAAGAGGAAAATCAAAGGGTATAGAAGAGTGAGCTGGGAAGCAAGGGCCTGTTATAGACGTCTAAATAAAGGCATGTACATATACTTACAAAGGGGCATGGGGAAATAGATCTATGTCCATATGTTTATAGATTTAGTATTAAGGTAGCAGATGGACATAGGGCCTCCGCTCAAGGACTCCCTCATTGCGAGAACACTGTTTTATTAAATTGGCATTCTACGATGCTCACTTTCCCTACACGATCACTGACCACAGAGCGGCTGCATAAGCAAATGTGGTGAAGAAATCCGATAGTGTCCAGCTACCAAATGATATAGCGTGTGGGGTCTTAAAGGCTTGAAGGTAAAGAAGCAGCCATCTGGCTCAGAAGCAACAGAGCCCACATGGAGGAAGGATACCAGCCTGTGTGATCACAAAGTTTCAAAGGGATAAGGCAACAGGCATCATGAGAACAAAAAAATCTTATCATGGAGAATGAGAGGGGACCGCCGGGTATAGACTCAAAACCTATTTACAGTGCACTGGACATCCCCTTACAGAAGGATCTCAGAGAGGAGATTAAAGAATACAGGGTATGAGACAGCAAAGATGAAACACAACTTTCCTCTAGTTCTTAATGCTTCCTCTTGCCCCACTATCATGATCCCAGTTCTACCATACTAATCTGGCCAAACTAGAGAAGGTATTCTAGTACCGATAGGAATTTCAAACACGGGGAATCCAGGGTGGATGGGCCCTTTAGGACCAGTGTTATGAGAGGAGATACTGGGAGGGTGGAGGAAGGGCAGGATGGAAAGTGGGAACCGATTACAAGGATCTTCATTGACCTCAAAAGAAAGGTGGGTGAAGATATGACAAATGAATTAGTACATTTCCAAGGATTGATGAGGGATGGGTGGCGGGTATTGAGGGGGGAAAAATGAGGAGCTGAGGCCAGGGGCTTGGGTGGAGAGTGGAGATTTTGAGAATAATGAGGGCAATTAATGTACAGATGTGCTTCAAACAGCTGATGTATATATGGATTGTGGTTAGTGTTGTAGGAGCCCCTAATAAAAAGATCATAAAAGAAACAAAAATAATCTGGGCAAAGGGCTCATGCAAGGAGGATCTCAGGCTGGATTAGACCAGTCAAAACATCTACTGAAGTCGCCTCACCCTGTGTCTATTCCTGAGTCAGGCATGAAGCTTAGGGCACACAGCCCCAGCAGCTGGCCAGTGAGAGAGGTGGGTCTCTGAGGCCATTCTACAGGGGGAATGGTCCTCTGTCCCGCAGGGCCCACCTTCCTTTTTAAGCGTGCTGTCTGGGGCACGGCTTTCATGGAGTCCACACCATGGGAGCTCTACTACTCATGGGGGATTGGCAGGAAGCCTCTGCTCATGCGCACACACCACCAACTAGCTGGAGGATCTCCGTGAACAAAGCCTGAGGCAGACAACAAGCCCACTAACTGGTTCTGTAAGAGATACAATCAGCATCCAGAAACCTGCAACTGGGAGTAAGAGGCAGCATACCTTGGTCCCAGCCCATCCCACTCTAATCTACAAGGAGTGATATTGCAAAGCAGAGGGTTTTCATAAAGCACTGCCAGGACTGTGGAATGAGCAGCCTCATTTGTGGACATGGATACTCTGTGATCCAGACGTACTACCTCCTCCCTTCCAGTCAGCTGACACAAAAACCCTTGCAAGCAGAAAGCCATGCATCTGAACAGTACCCACCAGCCACTCATGTGCAGCCCTGCTGCCTCCAAAGAGCCTTCCTGAGTGAGAGAGAAATCATGCAGAAGTCTGGTCTGTCACTCAAGTGAGTTTTATGAGCGTTAGGGAGGCGTGGTGGGCAAGTCTGGCCGACCCCAATGGCTGAATTGAATTTACATGGCCTAGGTTGGTCAATCCAGGTACAGGACCCACCCAGGTGTACCTCCCCTTCATGGCCAGAAACCTGGACCTCTGAGCATGCACAGGGTGCCTCTCCTAACTGGGCTCTTATCTTGGCCCTATGGGCATGCATAATGGATGCCCCAGTCCCTAGGATAGCTACCTAACATTTGCCCCCCTGAAGAGATATGGACCCAAATCTTTGGGGTACTGGGCGACGACATCTCTAGCTACTTCCTGCTGGCAAAACGGGCGATGTGGGGCTTTGGGTCCATACCCTTCCTACACTGCTGGGAGGGCTTGTCCATTGAGGGCAACTTTATCCAGGATGGATAAGGTTGAGGTGGTCCAGGAGATGGTAGTCGTGGACCTGGCACACTTGGTTCGGAAGCTT